>NC_090439.1:736770374-737375268 GCF_031143425.1 Pleurodeles waltl | reverse complement strand
TAGCACATGAATCTCCTTGGTCTACTCATTCTTGACTACATACTCCATTGGAATCTGACTCTAAACGCAGTGAGCAGGTAGGTAACACAAAGGCGTCCAGTATGGTTGCAACAACGTTTGTGACATGAGTGGGTCTACTGCCACCATATCAAATGTCAGTGATACCCAAATTGCGGGCAGTGGAATCCTGAAGGTCTAGTTCCATGCATCACTACATATATTGTCTTATCAAGTGGGAAAGGTGCCAATACCTAGACCATCCACCACAATGACACCATGCATAACAGGAATAATGCAAGGGGGGCACACATGAGGTAGGGGCTGTCACCAATGGATAAGTCATGTAGGAATAGTGCACTGTCACAACTCATGGTGACAGTATCATTGCCTGCATGGTACATGTGTGACAAGGGTGGTACATCATTGTGAACTGTGGTCTATCAGTTGAAAGCCAGGGATTGTAACCAATATCCCATGCTGAGCCTGCACTGTGAAACCATGGAAATGTGCCCCAACACTGCTAATGTGCATGACCCGGGTACATGGTAAGGGGCGTACCTCACGTATGGCACACACACATTGGCTGTGGAGAGCGCAATGGCTTGCCTTGACTACATAGGCAGCTATTGGTACAGAATCAATATCCAAACACATGATCCAGTGTGATCATCTATGGATATTTTGGGACAATGCGCCACCACATATTCAACCGGGTTGAATGTAGTCTGGCTAGCAAATTATCACAATGTACATAAGGTGCTAATTTTTCTCAGAAATCTCCTGTCCTGACACATGGCTAGCCCAAATCTAGGCAAACATGTGCATCCTGATGTAAGGGTGTATGTACTAGGTAGCAACGGTTTTACCAGCATCAACAATGCTTGATGTGATAGCATGTATAACTAGTATCCTGTGTACAACTACATCACACAGCACAAAGCAATACATACCATTCATTATCACTCACATGACAGGACAAGTGCAAGATGGCAATATGGTCAATTATTCCCATACATGTCATGGCCTCCAACATCGCAATCAGGTGTGGGATGTACTACTCTGTCCAGCATTGCTGAAATATGTCTGAGACACAACGTCAAACAGAGTGGGAGTAGACCTACCTATATATATTGCAATTAGCTAATACCCTCACCAGCATTGACATGATGTGACACCTCAATATCAGTCAGTAATGGTAAGAGTTACCTAGACTGTGCCATGCTGAAAGAAATGCTAACACATGCACAATGGACATACTGGATGGACTGGTTCCAGACTCCCACACATACTGATCCATACAACATGGGACGTCAAATGGAGACAACAGAAGTGATGTGGCAGAAGGATGTTATGTGTGTGTGGAACACATAACAACTCACAAATACAGACAATGTAACTGTACCAATCAAGTTGGTAGGAGAAGGAGATGTGAACATCTTCCATGAACAAAAGACACATGTAGCCCCAGGTCCATGTATTAATAGACAACGTTGCAGTGTGAGATGTGCACAAAGTGCTAAAGAACGGGAGCAATGTAGGTGATAAAACATTCCTCACCAGTAGTGCAAAAAATACATGGAGAAGGGACACACATAGACCAGCACTGACTGTATAACACATCAATGTGTGCATGTCAATATTATACATTTGTACAGAGAGGGTGACTGGGTCAGAACATCACCCAGTCATGTTCTCCACTTGTATACCATGGTATTTGCCCCTCGCATGCCACAATGACAGGAGGCTGCGACAGATACCGCCATCTGTAGCCTGGCATGTTTCAAACGTTGAAGTCACAACAGAGATATTAGGCCAAAAAGATGCCCAAGGGATATGCCAAGGACATCAAAACATGTCACATGTACTAAATGATGTACGTGAGAGGGGAAAGCTGACATCAAGTACGGCAGTGGTAAATGGGAGATCCAGGACTGTATCACCACAAATGTGCAGGTGTCTGCTGGGGGGGGTGCAAAGTGCAGCTGAGTGGCAAACATGAAGAGGTTAGGTCTGTGCTCAATGTACCCACACACCACTGCTCTAGCTACATGTGCATATCGCATTGTCAGGGGCCTGATGCATGTGCACAGGAGTGTGATCAAACTGGTGTTCCATTGACTTACCTCCTCACATGCAACCATGGTTTTGTGTTGTGCTAGGAACTCACACTGTTGTGATGATGAGTAGGCTGGCAGCTATGCCAGACTGCAACATTGTGACACAGTGGTATGCAATTGTTTGTGACAGTCATTATTAACCTGATGGGGACAAACATGGGTGCCTAGCTGATGGCATGCACACATATGCCACATATATCAGCACACATTGACCACTATACTCAACCATGGACATGTGTATGGATTGAGACCAAAAGGCAACATAGCACAAAAGTAGGGCATAGGTGTCACAAGATCAGTGACTGACAGAAATGAGCTACACATGTGTTCCAACATACGGAAACTTGGGTGGCACTGAAGTGACAACACATGCATTTGTCAAATGGCAACATGTGTCCATGCAGGACGAATGTATTGCGAGATTTCATATCTCATGAACACACCACTGTTGTTACATGTGACAGAAATCACACAAATAAATGTCCATGCACACACACGACAGATACCAATCTTACACCACACATGTGTACATGACATCTCCTGCATCTACTGTAGTTGGGGACACAAATGGCACACATGTAGTAGAGCAACATGAAGGGAAATCTAACTACACAGCACAGAGTGAACACACATTCAAAGGCAAATTGATTGGGTTGTTGTGATGTTAATGCAGTCCAAGTCCACTGAGTACTGTTTGTAGAAGTTTACATGGTTGTCACATGCATTACCATGTGTTGAACATAGGCCACCAAACATGTTGGGTGTTGTAGGTATGTGAACATCTGTACCTCTGACATAACAAAGTAGTTCACAGCAAAATTAGCTTATGTACACACGTATACACACATAGCACACATGTGGCAACATGTCTATTGACACAGCGTAGCCCCATATGCACATGTGCATGAGGTATTCAGTAATTGCATGCAGCACATTCACAAACAAACCCATGGGTCCAACATCCCATTGTCACCATAATGATAGTACTGGACATACACCCACAAGTTTCCATTACACACATCCTTCATAGTTGTACACCCCATGTAACATCTCAAGTCACACAGGGTGCACTCAAGGGGCACAGTGCAAAAATCCCCGTAATACCTTCATACATGAAATTTTTTCACACATATGCTTTTGACATACAATTCCCCTAGGCTAATAGACGCAAAGCCCCTGTGTGTTCATAGCACATCCGCAGGCATGTTTCACGCTAATGGTGTGCAAATATGGCACAAAACCAACATGCTTAAAAAAAATAATGCATGAATGAAAATCATGACGCACACGCCCAGGAATGAGGTACAAGAACATCCTGCCTGCAAACATGCTACAGCGACTGTACTCTCATTTTCACTTTGCAGTCTGTTTCCCTGGGACTGTGTGAGGTTGTGTTTTTGTTGATGATGAATTTGTGGAGTGTTTGCAGTATGTGTTTTGTACATTGTGCTGTGTTCTGTGTAAAATTTGTAATATTATTGTGTCAATACTTGTATTTTGTCTGTTGAGTGTACTGTAATTGTCTCTGTATTGTTGGGAGTTCGTCTGTGATAGTTAAGTAGTTGGGGTAGTTTGGGTAGTTGTGGCAGGAGTAGGGGTCACATTTCATTTAATTTATTTTTTTGTGTGAACTACATTTACCCCTGGTAATGTGTGGGGAAGGGAGGATAAGTCAGATGTCTGCTGATGAGCTGGGGGGGTTCATCTAACTAGTGGCACACTACCTCCTGATGATGCTGCAACTGGGTGGCTGGGTGATCCAAGGCTACCCCACGGAGGCAAGCTGGCTGCGGTGGGGTAAGGAGCTCTATCATCTGACCTGGATTTTCAAAATTGGAATGGATAACCACCAAATCAGGCACCACTGGGCAGATCTGGTATTGAGGGAGCAGGATCTGTTCAACCATCTGGGAGTAGAGATTGGTGGAACAGTTGGTAAGTCATCCATTGCCATGCAACCTTAATTTGTCAGCATGACAGTTGCTGTGAAGTTTGAGTGCTGCATGCAATGCATGTGAACATGTCATATGTGAGCTGTATGAAGACTCAATGTCCCACCTTAGGGCAGCATTTCAATTGTACAACAAAGAAGCAAATGCAGGATAGATATAAAATTTAACATGTGCAACCATCTCCAAGTATTGTGATGATTGCAAATTGTTACTGGGTAATGAACAGCTACAAATGAGGCCCGGACCATGCAACATGCATGAAAGGGAGCCCTATAACATGGTAGTGAACCCACTTCTTCATCCACTGAGTCAGCAGATAATTCCCTAGGTATCGTTTACCAGTACTCAGAATGGCTGCTGTGTGAAGGTGTGTAATGTGGGCCTACAAATGTATGAGAAGGGTCCCCATTTACTTAGCAGTAGTTTGCAGTAGTTTTGATGATCTGTTGCATCTCCTGCTGAGTGCATCATTGACCTTCACTTTAAGAGATGATGTTGGACGACACATGCAACATGGTGTGACATATTTCTGACTACGCATACACAGTGAGTAAGGGGTCCACTGAGGGCCATGAGGACAGTATAGATGAAACTGGTAATGCACTACTGTAGTCCTATCGGGCCCTTTTTGTAAATAGTCATGGCCATGGAAGGGTGCCTGAACATGCAATGGTCCAGGCTACTGGCAGTTCCATGTTCCAGTTCGTTGTGTTCTATACGATGTCAAAAAGCAGACACATGTGCTGAGTCATTTCCACAGGCCTGCCTCTTGTAGACTGACAGTATGGGGCTGCCCTGCATCAGCTCCATCACTGGCGTACAACCTGCACCATCAGATGCATCCTCTGACCACTGAGCAAGTGTGTCTGTGTTGAGGCGTATTCATGTGCCCATGTATGTATTCCTCAATAGTCTGATAAAGGTATACTATGTCAGCAATGGCAGGCCATGCACTATTGGCAATATATCCACGATGCAACCCAGCCAATGTGCAGGTAGGTACCTCAACATCACATGTGTGCACTCCCATAGCTATTTCGATAGCATGTGTGCCTTGAGATGGCACACACAGATTACTTATTTGACTGAAGGATGTATGATGCCATTCCTCAAGACCTTGAAATACCCACACAACCCCAGGGTAGTAGTTTGTCAGTTATCTGTGACAATGATGTAGATGTTTACAGCATCAGATGCAGACTGAAATACCATGGGTGTTACAATGGGCCAGGCACTGCAACAACCATCGCATGCCCCTCAAATGGAAAAAACATTATCAAGCAGTCCAATTTGGTAATGGCGATGTTGTGCTATCAGACAGCTGCATGACAATGTCATGTATATATGGTGCAGTGAAAAGCACAATAGGAGTGTCAGGGACAGTTATGGTTTGGATGTGCATGGATCTACCTTATCTGAGAGTATGTGTGATAGAGTGATCATAGAAGTTGGTCAGTTACTGTGATCTACCTCTAGGAAGACTATCTTATTCAGCCTAACAAGTTTACACATTATAATGTTGTCCGTATCCTGCAACTTGCCTTTCACGCTAAGCAATGTTTTCCATTTATGTCTTGCAGGTGGGCCAGCCCCCTACACCATTGAAGAGGTGGTGCGTATACAAGATCCCGAAGCATCCAGTAAGTTTCACATTGTGCGTCCTGTGAGCCAATCCAAGGAATGCTGTTAGTCAGTCAGAGGTGCGGAATGCAATGACAGGAGTATTTGGTCCTGACCAATGATCTGATAATGATCTGATAACATAGAAATAGATAGTGACATCATGCATGTTGGAATGTTATGCAATGAGGATGGGCTGCATGTAGTTCACGGGCCAACGTGTGCTGGCATGGAATTGTGTGTAACGGGAATAGTTATGGCTGACCACATATTCATAGCTGTCTTCCATTATGAGTCACAGGGCAGCTGGACATGTACATAACATGCCTGTTGACAACCCCTATGTCACAGCACCATTATCAGCACTGTGTGCCACACACAGCGCACACTTATTGACATGATGGTACAGATGTGAGTTCTATCTGCAGAAGTCACTAGGGGGAATATGTAGGAAGCACACACACCACAGGGGCCTAAGTAACCTTTAGACTAATGTGTTTGTAGGACAGCATGGAGCCATAATATGCTGCACAACAAGCAGTACTCCACACAATTTGTGGACAACTCCACTCCAGGTGGTTGTGGAAAAAGTCTATGATTCTCCCACACCAGGGGCCATATGTAAGAGCCTCTAGCGCCACTGGAGCATCACTGATGTGAGGCTCCAGTCACGCTACCTCAGCTCCATATTTACAAGAAGGTGTGACACATTTTTTTGTTGTGTTACTCCTCCTTGTAAAAATGAACCCCTCTGACGCAGTGTTTGGCATCAGATGGGTGTGCCACATCAACACCCATTGCATCTTAATGCTGTCTCAGATCTACAAGATTCTGTAAACCTGAGGCAATGCCAAAATCTATTGCCACCCCAGGGATGGCATTAGCAAGGCGCTACGAAGAGGAATACTTTTGTCCTCCACATTCTTCCCTTTTCCTATGCGTGCTCCATTCTGCAGCATGCATATAAAGTGCAAAAGTGCCAGAAAATTATTGTTAATGTGCCGGAAGGGACACTTTCCCACACATGAACCATAACAGCCCTCAACGCAGACATCCATGCATGATGGTGCAAGGATGCCTGCGTTGGCGCAGACAGATACATTTAGGGCCAATGCAGGGGACAAAACAGGTGTGTGCTTATCCAATTACATAAAGCACATCCCTGTGTGGTGAAATTGACAGAGCCCGGCAAGCAAATTTTGGGGGTACATCGTGCTCTGTCATTTTCACATGAATATGGGCCCAGATGTCTACAGTTCTCACAGCATGGTTCTTCCACCATGATAATTATGACTGGTGTAGGCCACATCGCATATGCAAATTGTCTGATTTATGTGTGTGTAGCTGGTACTTTGATTATGTATGACATGCATGTGGTAATGATGTAACACCTTTTAGGATACAGTTGCAGCAACCAATGCTGCGCCAATATCACTGTGGGCTTAAGGCCATCCATACAGCCACAATGTATGTGCCATTGTACACATGTGTGACTACATAGCACATCGTAGGGGGCTTCAGTTCTGTAATGTGCAGCTCAGACCTTGCCCAACCATTCTTCAGCCAACATTGATTCAGTTGTACATCTGGGCACATAATGGGATTTGTGGTGGCCCCTTGTAACATAAACTCAGGGCAGGTCGTACACCAGTACAGATGAATGTAGATTTACCTAACCTCAGAATCGAAGGTTGGTAGATAGCAGCCCTACAATTATATGGGCCACATCTTGACTGTTGCTTTTCTATGGATTGCCGTCATCTCAGTGACATAAACATGATACTGGTGATGTCTGGTTGGTTTTGACATAGATGACATTGCAGCCACTGTTGTGGAATGTGTGTAGGACTGTATCTGTTAATTGCTGTTGCAGTGTAAATAATGATTGTACAAACTCTACCTACATGATACTGATGCTTGCTTCTCCTCATATTTCAGCTGCCAATATGACTCTTGAGCAGCGGTGTGTGTTCATGAATAGAGCAGACCGGTACCGCCACATCCCAGAAGTGGAAGTGGGATACTGCAGGATGGGCAGGCCTTAAAGGCATGAGAGAGCTTCTGGGGAATAGCGTGCCTTTCCACATGGTGGTCCCACAATGTAGGCACCTAGGGATACAGGAGCCAGCGCCTCAGGGATGCAGGGGGTCCCTGCTCCACAACATCAGCACCACCTGTCAGCACACAGCCAGAGGTACAGTCACCAGCAGCCGGTGCCCCAATCCAGTTTGAGCTGGACCTCAGGAGAGACTTGAATGCTATCCTCAACCGCCTGGAGAAACTGGAAGAGGAATCGGCTGACAACTGTAAAATGCTAAAGTTCATTAAGAAAAAGATCAAGAAACAGCACAAATGAACTTCGGGAAAATTTGGACTACCCTTTGTTCCTTCCCCTCCCTATTGTTTTCTTGTTAGTTTTGGGTTGGGAATTTAGATAGTTAGTAGTAGGTTAGTGTAGGGTAGGCATTAGTTAGGTTAAGTATGTTCAGGTGGGTTTTTATTCTAATGTTTCTATTGGTGGGGGTTTGGTGGGGGTAATGTTGGGATATGTGTATTTATATAATTAAAACATATTTTTTACAAATTTGATAAAACAAAAAATATATATTCTTACAGTAAATAGGATAAGTTAGTAAATGTGCAGTTTAGTAATTGTTGTCCTACTTGTATCTTGTCTATTAAGGGGGGGGGCAATGTTTAGATTGTGGAGTTCCATGTGTAGGATACGTTTAGATTAGGTTAGATAGATGTAGTTGTTTTATGAGTATAGTTAGTATAGGTTAGCTTAGGATAGGGTAGGTTTTAATTACTCTATAGGTTGTTGTTTAAATAATAAATCCTCTTAATATTAGTATTTATTTAGTGTCAGTTACCTGAATATCTCAGTCTTCTCATGAGGGCACTGGGCAATTTCGGGGAATGGTTAATGGAAACCTTCCTGTCTTGTAATCAGTGATTGACCATGTGCTTCCCCTATTGACAAAGTAGCTTTCACTTTGTCTGCAACATCACGTCTACTGGTCCATGCATTTGCCATCTAGTGTATCCATCATTCACAATGTCCATGTGTACTTTGTCTTGGAGAGGTAAGCCTGATACTTCAGCTGTCTTTTATGGGGTCCTGTAGTTTCCACATTGAGAACTGTGACAGTTCTGACAACAGGCACAATTAGAAATGTATCCTGCAACACTGACAGGTGCCCAGTACTGATGAGGTTAGCTACCTCTGTACCACGCAAATGAGTTGTTCTTGGATTCCCATCTGTCAATATTGGCATTGACTTGGTTCTCAGCCATGATTGCCGTATATCGGTAGTAATTGATAAAAGTAAATATTTCAGTTATTGTACTCAGTGAATTGGTTGTATCAGACTACACCATCCTGCAGCTTTCTCAGGTCAGCAACCTTGGGGGCAGCTTGGTGTCCCACAGTCCTGCACTCATGTACTGCTAAACTGTAATCATTGCAATGGGTTCACACAATTCAATCATTTATCTGAGTAGTTGGTTCACAGAAAATGAAGACATGCTAACTGTATACAAGGTGTTTATGTACAGGTGGTAGTGTGAAAGTGACTTATTTACAATGTCCAGGTCTGAGACCCCATTAGTGTAAGTCATGGATATGTGACAAAATCAGATTCCAGGGTTGAGGGACATGTCATGAGACATGCTCAGGAGTAGTGTTGATTAGTGAAGAGGAACAACAATTGCCAATTGGTATGTCAGAGACAATGTCAGTACATAGTAGACAAGTCAACAGTGGGTGGGTGAAGAGACCACATTTCCTACTGTCACAACACTGGCATGATCTTGAGGCCAGAACTAAGGAGAATTGCCCATGTGGCACATACTGGTGCTACCGGTACTCTTCCTACTGAAAATAATTTGTTCCACATCTTCATCCTCGGATGTGTGTGGTGCTTCTTGTGCCATTAGTGGTGCTGTTCTTGAGGTAGAGGGGGCTATATGCACACTTCAGGGAATAAAGATGTGGAGTCCAAGTTCCCAGCAGCTGCCATTTGTAGTAAGACATAAGGCATCACTGCAGCAAGGAGGAACTGCTGATTTTTCAATATAGCTGCAACATTGCGGTGGTAGACCGCGATGTCTCCCCTGAGGGAGGCCACTTCACACTGAATGGACTCCAGCCTGTTGTCTGCTATGCTTCTGCCAGTTTGGGAGGGGAATTGTTGTGGCCTCCCCCTCATGGCAGAAGCTATGTCCGCCAGGGACTGCTGGACTCCACAGTGTGGAGGGAGTTGCTCGGATGGCAGCTGTGTTTTCATTACCTGTTATGAGGCACATCTGCAATCCCTCTAGGCTACCCGCCATGGTCTCCATTTCCACCAGCACCTGCTTGGCCAGCTCCCACTGGACTCTTACTACTGTCCTCTGAAAGGTGGTCTCTGGGTCCTCGTGTCCAGAGATATGTCAGTACTGCCAAGTAGGATATTTTAGTTGTTGGGTGGTTCATGTGGAGACCCCAAAACGCTGTGTGCCCTCCTTGCAACTGGAGGTGGTGTCTGGAGGGATCTTAGGCCCTCCTGGAGAGTCGGGTCATTGATGATTGTCAGCTGGTCATCCAGGTCATCATTGAAATCCAGGGCAGGCAGATCAGCAGGAGGGAAGCCATCATCCTCTGCAATTAGATCATTTGAAATCCATCCTAGATTGTTGTGGCAGTTGACATGGTACATAATGTATGCAGTAGTGGAGGCTCAGTGACTAGTTGAAGGCCCAAGGTTGTTATTATACAATATGTGGCATATATTTTTAGCCCCTGCAGCCAATAAAGTGTCATGTGAAGGGACGCTCCAGTGGTGCAATGTGCTACATCGTATTTACTAGGTGGCCTTAAACCACTTGTGCCTTGATGCCACCATGTAAATATCCGCTCCTTCACATGCTGAACTTTGTGTGGAAGGGATGTTTATTTGCTGTTGCTGTGGGTGGCCCACACCAACACCCATTAAATTTTTACACAGCCCCCAGATTTATGTGTTTTTGTAGACCTGAGGCTGCGTCAATACCTATCACCACCTCAGGGGTGACATTAGCAGGGCGCAATGTCGACATATACTTTATTCGCTCCTCATGTTTATCTTTGTCAATGTGGGCTGCATTACACTGCATACATGGACCTAGCAGATTGCCATTTCAGTTTCTTGTTGTGCAGAAAGGTCCTCCTTCTTACACAACAATTGTCTCCACCTCAACGCTGCCTTCCTTGCACTATGGTGCAAGTGATGCGGCATTGTTGCTGGACAACTAATGTAACACTGGCACAGGGGTGGACACAGGGATGGCCCATATGCTTTACATTTTTGGTCAAGAATGCATATACTGAATGTCAGTGCATGCTCCAGCCTAAGTTGGTACACAGGCACCCACCTTAATTTCCAGCTTAATCAGCCCCTCTATCTTGTTTGATGGTGTGATTGCAGCTACTTGTACTACTGCACACATGGGCCCTCATGACGAGTCTGGGGGTCCTCTGACAACCTGACTTGCTGTGGTGATCGGACCACTGCCAACTGCAGCAGTCCAACAGGCACATTGGGACCACGGTGTAAGCACGGTTGCCGTCAGCTTACGGGTTGGCGGTGCCACCGGTCTTGATCCTCCAGTCCAGCACTGAAATCAGCGCTGCCCTCCATATTATCATCCCACTTTCCCACTATCCTTTGCATGGCAGTCCATCCACCGTGCATCCGCTGGTGGTAATGGGGTGTGGAGTGCCCCTGCCCTGCCCATACACTCGGCATGGGCAGTGCAAGAGCCCCCATGTGCATCCCCTTTGTGCTTTCCACTGCCCAATTTACAGGCAGTGATGAGCACACCCCAACATTGGTGCTGGCTACATTACAAGCTAGCATCAATGTTGTGGTGAGTTTCCCACAGAGCTGGCAGCCCATGACATGGTTTCCACCCACTGCCCAAGCCAGAATCTGGTAATGCCTACTGCGGAGGAAAGACCATACTGGCGGTCTTTCCAACTCAGGACTTTAGTGGGCAGCCTCCACCAGCAAATTTCGTAATGGGTGCCATTATGTTCACAGACATGCACCACATGATGTATTTGTTCAATTGTTTGCTCACTCCCATGTGTGTAATATGGTTGTGTCTGAGTTGTTTTGGGTTCACCCTGTATGTGTTGTGTTCCACGGGTGGCAAGCTTTAGTGCAGATATTTCTCTTGTGGCACTGTTCAGGTCAGCAGCAATATGTGTAGCTCAACACTGCACCAGGTTAGTCACTCATGGTAGTACCATGTTAAGTGGGATATGGGACAGCCCTGCAATTCCCCCTGCAGATGCACTGATTTGTTCTCCCTGCACCGAGAAATACATTGTTGCTACATGATGTAGATGTGGCTGCCATCAGGGGCTGAATTGTTTCTGTGCTGAGTGGTGTACCTTCCTGCACATATATAAGTAATAAATAGCTAATGTGGTATTTCAATGTGTGCTGCAAGATGTGACACACACGTGTACTGGCAATGCTACAAGAAAGTAGGGAAGCATTTTTGCAAGATACACCACCCTGAGTCCACTCAATGGTATTGACTTCTGTCCTAGTGTCAGATGTCTAAGTTGTGTGGGTACAGGAAGTTTGACAATATGCAAGGGGTGCTGCGATGGCACAGCCCCAGGCACAGTATATACATGTCCATTCCATCCAATGTGCTTCATATTTACGTGGTGGAGTATAGCCCTGGTGATTGGTGTATATCAACATTGTGTATATGTTGGGGGGCATAGCACATCGAAGACGTGTGTAGATGTGTTCCTTTTATGGGGATGGGGCATCTGGATTTACGACACATGTGTCCCCATGCACTCCTTTAGCATGCATTGGGTGTGTACTATCTACCTCCCCATGCTGCTATTTGTAAGAGTCCTATTAATTCCTCCATGCAGCTTACCCTGCATTTGTGTTAGTGGTTGATAGTCTGCACTGTCCTTAGATTACTGTGACCAGCTCTTCCAGGATGACCACTGCAACCATCTCCACCAGCTCATCCAGGTGCTCCTGTGGTGCAGGACTTCCACCTCCAGTCTGCAGTGCAGCCTGTCTGCTCTTAGCTAATTTCTCCTCAGTTCTACGCTTGCAATCATGCCAGCATTTCTTGCACTTAGTGACAGTTCTCTTCACCTATGTCACGTAGTTGATTTTATCCACTATTTGCTGTCATATAGCCTCCCTCTTACCAATTGGCAATTTGAAGGTGACGAAAAGATGGTGTTGGTGATCTGTCACCTCTCTGACAAGGATGTCGTGCTCCTCCTCACTGAAGTGACACTTGTGATTTTTCTTTTCCTTCTCCAGGGACTTCTGTGGATCATCCTGGCTGGTGCTTTTGGCGATTGGGGTTTCCCTGGGGTCTCTCCTGGCTGGCTAATTCCATTTTCATTTGCAACTGCACTTTTTCCTGCTTGTGTGTTTAAATTAGGCGCTAATGCGGGCTAAAACTGTCTGTAACCCTTGTGCAACATGTTTACGTGCCGCAAAACAGTTTTGCGCCACTTTTGCTGCATTAATGTTAAATTTCTTTACAACAGGGCGCAATGGTTAACGTCATTTTTTTTTACACTCACCATTCCATTAATATGGCACCTGGCTTGCGCTCAGGAATGGTGCTAATATTTTTGATGCAAAACTGCGTTAGCGCAGTTTTACATCAAAAAGTATAAATATGTCCCAAAGTGTATTATGGCCATCACAATAAGACAATAACCTATTGTGATGGTGACCATACACCTTGGTTTCTGGTGATTCTAGCCCTTCCTGGTTCACCCAGTCTTTGCTCTTCCTGGCTCTGTGCCTTTCTGGTCTTTCTGGCCCTGGTCACTTTGTCGTGATTCCCCTCACTGTTTACCTCCTAGTCCTTGTTTCTCAGGCCTTGGTCCTGCTGGTCCCCTTGGTCTATCTGTTCTCTTGTGTTTTTCCTCTCCTAGTCCTCTTCTTCTTGGTTTCAGTTCTCCTCGCCATTCTGGCTCTGTTCCTTGTCCTGTACTCCTGCACTTGGTACTGCTCTCACTGGTCGTATTCATGTTGATCTTGTGTCTCTTTATTCAAGTACCTCTGATCCTCCTAGTGTGCATGCCCCTTGCCCTGGTGTTTCTACACCAAGGGGGTGATTCTGATTCTGGCGGGCGGCGGAGGCCGCCCGCCAGAATTCCGCCCTCCATTATACCGCTCCGCGGTCAGAAGACCGCGGAGGGTATTATGAGTTTTTCCCTGGGCTGGCGGGCGGTCTCCAAAAGACCGCCCGCCAGCCCAGGGAAAAACTCCCTTCCCACGAGGATGCCGGCTCGTAATCGAGCCGGCGGAGTGGGAAGGTGCGACGGGTGCAGTGGCACCCGTCGCGTATTTCAGTGTCTGCAAGGCAGACACTGAAATACTTTGCGGGGCCCTCTTACGGGGGCCCCTGCCGTGCCCATGCCATTGGCATGGGCACGGCAGGGGCCCCCAGGGGCCCCGCGACCCCCCCTACCGCCATCCTGTTCATGGCGGCTTTCCCGCCATGAACAGGATGGCGGTAGGGGGGGTCAGAATCCCCTCGGCGGCGCAGCGAGCTGCGCCGCCTTGGAGGATTCTTAGGGGCAGCGGAAAACCGGCAGGAGACCGCCGGTTTTCCTGCACTGACCGCGGCCAAAGCGCCGCGGTCAGAATGCCCTGCGGGGCACCGCCGGCCTGTCGGCGGTGCTCCCGCCGACCCTGGCCCCGGCGGTCTAAGACCGCCGGGGTCAGAATCACCCCCCAAATGTCCATGTGCTCTTTGCTTTGATCATGCTGGGTCTTTCCATTCTGTTCCTTGCCCTCCTGGGCATCCTGTTCCTAGCCCTCTGGCCTGGTCTTCTGGACTGTGGTCACGATGGTCCTGAACTCTTTTATTCTAATCCTTCTTTTCTTTGTCATCCTCTTCCTCCTGGTCCTGGTACGCCAGGTGCTGGTCGTCTTTGCCCTAATCTTCCTGCTCCCCATGGCACTGGTCTCCCTGGTCCTCTATTCCTGGTTCTCATACAACTTATCCTTGTGGCTGCAGCTGCCTGGATCCCTCCTCTTGCTCCCCTGGCCTCCTGCTCTTGGGTTTCAAGTCCTTGTCCTTCTCATGAGTCTGTGCCCACTGGACCTGACCCTCTTGGTTCTGGTCCTTATAGTTTGAGTTCTCCTGACACTAGTTCTCAAAAACCTGGTCCTTATAACTATTCTAGTCCCAATCTCTTTGGTCCTGGTCATGCTGGTCCTTCTTGTTCTTGTCCGATTGTGATGGTCATCATACACCTTGTTTTCTGGTCATCCTGCCCTTCCTGGCCCACCCAGTCTTGGCCCTTCCTGGTCCTGTTCCTTTCTGGTCCTGTTCCTTTCTGGTCCTTTTAGACTTGGTCACCTTGTTGTGGTTCCCCTCACAGTTTACCCCCTGGTCCTTGTTTCTCAAGCATTGGTTTTGCTGGTCTCATGTATTCTGGCCCTCCTAGTCCTTATCTCCTTGTTTTCAGTTTCCAGGTCCTCCTGGATCTTTTCCTTGTCCTCTTGGTCCTCTTGGTACTGAACCCACTGGTCCATCGCTCTTGGTCCTGGTTCTCCTTGCTCAAGTCCCCCTTAGACTGGTCATTTTGGTCCCAGTAACCCTGGACACCATTGTCCCATACCCTTGGGCTTTCTACTATAAGCGTTCTTACATATAAGCCTTCTCAACCTAGTCCTGCTAACTAAGCTGATCGATCTGCTTGGCATGGTACTCTGAGCTCTGGTGCTCTAGGTCCTATTATTCATATCTTTCTTAATCCTGTTTCTGGTCCTCCTGGTCATGTGCCTTTTAGTCCACTTGGTGTTCCTTGCCCTAATCCTCCTGGTGGCTTTTGTCCTGGTCTCCCTGGTCTTCCTAGCCCATGTTCTTCTTATCCTGGTCTCTTGGTCATAATGGCCAAAGTGCTCAATCTAGTCCTGATCCTCTTGGACCTAATCCTCCTGCTCTGGGTCCCCATGGCCTGCAATAATTTGTACTGGCCCACTACTGATCCTCCTAGCTGTTCTTACTTCTGATAGTCTAGGACTTCCTGGTCCTGGCGTCTCACCCTCATCTGTCTGGTCATCATTACCATATACTCCTACCCCTGGTCCTCTGGATCATGGCTTTCCTTTTTCACAGACTCCCTTTCCTGGTCCTACCCCTAATCCCTAATTCTGGGCCCACTGTCCTTCTGTCTCTGCTCCCCTGGTTTATCTAGTTCATCTGATTTGATTGTTTTTAATCCATCTGCTCCTGGTCTCCCTCTTCATGCTGTCCTGGTCTTAGTTTTGGGTCTACTTTGTCTGGTCCTCTGGTGCTGGTTCCACTGCCCTTGGTTTCCCCAGCCCTCCTGGTCCCCAGTCTTCCTGTCCCATCCTTAGCCTTTCAGTCCTCTTGGTCTCTTGGGCCAATATTTATGAAAAAGTGGTGCATCAGAGCTGATGCACCACTTTTTCTGTGCCCCGTACCAGCACCTAACAACACTAAGGCCCTCATTACAACCCTGGCGGTAGGTGTTAAAGTGACGGTAATACTGCCAACAGGCGGCGGTAACAAAAATGGAATCATGACCATGGTGGAATCCGCCAACACATACAGCCACTTTAACTCTCCGACAGCCACGGTGTTAGCAACAAACAGCATGGCGGTAACCGGCAACAGACAGGCAGAACACAATGTACCGTCCACCCCATTACAACCCGCCCATCCACCAGCTTTTTCGGGGCGGTACCAATGCCATGAAAAGTATGGCGGAAACAGTACTTTGAAGGGAAACCACTCACCTCTCGACACTCAAGGAAGAACCAGGATGTCATGGAGCCCGAACTACAGGTGTTACCCATGCTGGTGTATCTTCTCATCTACCAGGAGTGCCAATGCCGGCAACGAAAGACCACGGTGAGTACTGCACCTAGTACACAGGGGAGGAAAAAGAGAGTGACACACACATGCAACATGCAACACCCCCACCCTCACCCCAAACACCATACACACAAACACATGCAACAACATTACATATACACCACGTAACCCTCTGGAATAACGCAAGGACAAAAGGAATGGAGTCAAATGAGTGTAATATTTAAAATTTAGAGAAAAATGTTCATAAATAGATAAACAGTATGTACAATATATACACTATATACAAAATGAGGCACAATGTCCACACAAAAATAGTCTGTGGCCCACTGGGCTTTAACACATAGGCCAAGCCCACACTTGACTCCTGCCTCAAAACGGAGAGAACACTGCAGGGGCATCAGGTTGACAACACACAGGCACCTCAGGGGAAAGGGGAAGGGGGGGCACCTCAGCCGGAAGATGGTACTACGCCACTGCTCCTGGAGGGGGCTCCATGCCCACAGTTTGATCCTGGGGAGTGCAAAGCCACAGTCTCTCAAGTGGACGACATGTTCCACTGGTTCTGGAGGGGGCTTTGTGGCCAGTGTGCTTCATCCTGCCAAGGATAGGGTGAGTGGATGTCTTTCTCCACTGGTTCTGGAGGGGACTTTGTGCCCAGTGTGCTTCATCCTGCCAAGGATAGGGTGAGTGGATGCCTTCTTCCACTGGTTCTGGAGGGCGCTTTGTGCCCAGTGTGCTTCATCCTGCCAAGGATAGGGAGAGTGGATGCCTTTCTCCACTGGTTCTGGAGGGGGATTTGTGCCCAGTGTACTTCATCCTGCCAAGGATAGGGTGAGTGAATGCCTTTCTCCACTGGTTCTGGAGGGGGCTTGGTGCCCAGTGAAGCAGCACATGGGGGTTGCCAGGTCACAGTCCCTCACCTGGGTGTCAGAGCCACAGGATTTGCAGTGGCCAGGATGCATGATAGTCCATGGAGGGAGGGCTACAGTCCATCCACGGCTACGGCTGCACAGTGTTGGTAGTGCCGGTGCTGGTGGTGGTGGTGGGAGGCTCCAGCCCTTCTCCTGCAGCCTCGGACGGCTGCCCACTGGGGCTGCTGCTGCTGACAGTGGTGCTACTGTCAGCGGTGCAGGTGGCGGTGCTTGTGGCAGGGCTTGCAGCGGTGCAGATGGCGGTGCTGGCTGCGGTGCATGTGCCAGTGCTGCCAGTTGTGGGGGGAGGCTCCAGCCCTTCTCCTGCAGCCTCGGACGGCTGCCCACTGGGGCTGCTGCTGCTGACAGTAGTGGTGCAGGTGGCGGTGATTGCGGCGGTGCTTTCGGCGGTGGAGGTGGCGGTGCTGGCGGTTGTGCTGGTAGCCACCAGGCCTTCAGCTGCAGGCTCGGACGGCTGACGTGGCTTGGCTGGTGTTTTGTGCCCCTTCCTGCCCTTGACAGATGGTGGTGTCACCTTGGGTCTGGCAGCTGGAGTCTTTGAGGTGGCCTTGCTTGGTGGTTGTGGCTCCTTCGCCTTGCTGGATGCTGTCCCCTTCTTCACCTTGCCAGGTGGCTGGCCTGACAGGTGCCCCCTTTGAGCCTCTGACAGCTGCAGACACCACAGCCGATGTGGATTTGGTGGTTGAGGTGCTGGGCTGGGTTTTGGCCATCCTGGCCGAGGTGAAGGAAGGGGGGGAGAGGTAGGGAAGAGGTCAATGTTTGCTAGGAAGAGCTTCTTAGGGACATTGGGGTGGGAAGAGGGTGAAGGGTTGGGAGTGGAGGAAGAGGGAGTGGTTGTAGGAGGTGTTAGTTTGCTGTGTTTGGGTGCAGGTGCATGAGGTGGATGGCTGTTGGGTGGGTGTGTGCTTGTGGTTGTGTACTTTGGGAGGAGGGGTCACAGACACAGGGTACGTGTGCATGGATGTGGGGGTGGGACTGACAGTGAGGGGTGTGTAGTGATCGGCATTCCTGTGATGGAGGTAGTGGACGAGGATGTACTGCATGCAGGTGTGAGTGGAGATGCTACTGGGAGGGAGGTGGATGAGGAGGAGGGGGGGACACAGTGGAGGCAGTGGATGTTGGTGTGTCTCCATGGGGATGGTGCTTATGTGAGTGCCTGTGAGATGAAGTGTGTTGCTTGTGTTTGCATGAGCCACTTCTGTGTGTTGATTTGGGTGAATGCTGGTCTGAAGGTGTGCTTGGGATAGGCTGGGGTTGAGGGGATTGGGACTGGGTAGAGGAAGTTGGAGGGGGGAGGCTGGATACAGGGACAATGGCTGCCATCATTGCGGAGCCAGAGCCTGAATGGTGGAGGCCAGAGCCTGAATGGTCCCTGTTGGGCCACCACACCAGAGTGAATGCCCTCCAGGTATGCATTTGTTTGTTGCAAATGCCTCTTGACACTCTGGATGGCATTCAGTATGGTTGACTGCCCAACAGTGAGGGATCTCAGGAAGTCAATAGCCTCCACACTGAGGGAAGCAGGGCTGACTGGGGCAGGGCCTGAGGTGCCTGGGGTGAAGGAGATGCCCACACTCCTGAGTGAACGGGCACAGAAAACACGCTGAGGGGCTGCTGGGAGGCGGGTGCTGGTAGGGGGGTGGCAGCTGAACCTGTTGTTGGGGTGGGCACAGAGGTGTCCGCCACAGCCAGGGACCTTCCATCGGAGGAGGAGTCGCTGTCTGTAGTGTCCCCTCCTGTCTCAGTTGTGGTGCTCCCCTCACCCTCTGTCCCACTGGTGCCCTCACCCTCTGTGGATTTGGCCTCCAGGCCCATGTGGGATGCAGCTCCCTCTGTCACCGGTGCCTCTGCTCCTCCACCAGATGATGCTATTGCACACAAGGACAGGGTGACAAAACAAAAAGGGGGGAGAATGACAGAGGATACACTTGGTCAATGCCAGCAACATCACAACCGTTGGCGTACATAAAACACAGGGAGCAGCCCTATGCACTAGGCCATGCACTACCAGTTACAAAGATAGTCACCAGCCCATGGGGTACCTAGCATAACGCCATCAGCTGCACAACTGAAACAAACAGGGCCCTGACCAGTAGGAGATGCCCACTAACACCATTGGGGTTGGAGTGCTTCAGAGCCTGCCCAAAAAGGGACCTACCCTGCCATGTTTGCCCTGGCCTAGGGGCACCCAAAGTCCACATCCCCACCCAGGTAACACCTTAATGCCTGCAGTCATGATTCTGAATTTGTACTCAACCCCTTGTGGCTGCTGTGATGCCCTTAAGCGCCCATCCAACTCCAGATAGGCCACCGCCAGAATGATAAACATCAGGGGGGTCAGGGTACTATGGGCACCCCTTCCTCGTTGGGAGGCCAGCCCCAGCTAGGCCTCTGCCGTCTTCCTTGCCCACCGGCGCAGGTCCTCCACCTGTCAAAGATCCCCAGGGTCTGCACCTCCTTGGCGATGGCACACCAAATACCCTTTTTCTGATGGGCGCTGACCTGCAGGAAAAATACAGCAGAAAAGGGATTAGTCATACCGTCCGGACTGTCATACTCATGGCCCTCCATATCCCTCCCATCCCCTTACGCACATACATTGACCACCATACATACAGCACTCTGCCCAGGACACCTCAGACACCCCATACATGTGGCTTACACACACAGCACTCCATACATTAATGGCCCACTCATCATGCTCACAGTGTACTCACCTGTTTGTCTGGAGGACCAAAGAGTAAAGTGTACTGGGATAGGACCCCATCCACCGGTCTCTCCAACTCCTCCGAAGTGAAGGCAGGGGCCCTTTCCCCCGACACATGAGCCATTGTCGCTTCCAGACACAGGTCACAGCAGCACTTGCAGTGTAGGTCCTCTCCTGTTAAAGGTCAGGTAGCAAGTGAGTGAACAGATAGAAAATGGCGGTCACGTCCGTGGTGGTGCGTACCATCACCGCTGGAGTACATCGCCATTGGCTCCTGAAACCCATAGGGCCTAATGCTAACCAATGCGAAGTTGCGCGGTGGTCATCGCCGAATTACCTCATTTCCACTTGTCCCTCCTTACAGGTCAGGCAGCCCCCATTTCAGGGGGGCACAGGCCATGGCACCTAACTGCATCACAGCAGACATTGGCACATCAACTGACTCTCGGATTCACATACTGGTTCTGTAAATGAAGATATGCATCATTATTACAATAGATGTGTGAATATGACCCTCTGCTCACCGTTTTCCTCCCTAGCCTTCAACCGCTGAGGATGAATATGCGATGGAGACATCCTCCAGTGTACAGACCCCTGGTGGACCTAGTGACAATGGAGGACAGACACTTTCTCCTAACCTACAGACTTTATGGGCCACAATCCAAGAACTGGGTGCCCAATTGGAGCCAGACCTGATTTCAGCTATCTGCCAGCCCACAGGTATCCCCCCTCTAGTGCAGGTCCTGTCAGTGCTCCATTTCCTGGCAAGTGGTTCCTTCCGAACAACAGTGGCCATGGCATTAGGGATGTCTCAGCCAATGTTCTCCAACGTGTTGACCAGAGTGTTGTCTGCCCTGCTGAAACACATGTGCAGCTACATCGTATTCCCCCAGGTGGAGGATTTGGCCACTGTGAAGGCTGACGTTTATGCCCTGGGACATGTCCCCAACATCATTGGTGCCATTGATGGTACCCATGTAGCATTTGTCCCCCCCCCCAGAGAAATGAACAAGTGTTTAGGAATAGAAAAAGCTATCACTCTCTGAATGTGCAGATGGTGTGTTTGGCGGACCAGTACATCTCCCATGTGAATGCCAAGTATCCTGGCACTGTGCATGATACCTTTATCTTCAGGAATAGCAGCATCTCATATGTGATGGCTCAACTCCAGAGGCACCAGGTGTGGCTAATAGGTGAACCCAAGGTCCCCACCCAGTATGTATTGGTGTATGGGTATGGGGTTGCCCCTAAGGGTGAGTGTGTGGCTAACAGGTATCCCTCGATATTTGCAGGTGTCTCTTGTTACCCCAACCTCTCATGGCTACTGACCCCAGCAAGGAATGCCAGGACAAGGGCAGAGGAACGTTACAATGAGGCACATGGGTGAACAAGGCAGATAATTAAAAGAACCTTCGGCTTCCTGAAGGCCAGGTTCAGGTTCCTCCATCTGACTGGTGGATCCCTGTACTACTCACCCAAGGTGTGCCAGATCATCGTTGCATGTTGCACAACCTGGCCTTCAGACGCCAGGTGCCTTTTCTGCAGGTGGATGAGCCTGTAGATAGTCTTGTGGCAGCGGTGAAGCCTGTGGACAGTGAGAAAGAGGAGGCAGAGGATGAAGATGTGGATAACAGATGTTCTCTCATACAGCAGTACTTCCAGGGACACACAGGTAAGACACTGTAACTTCACTTTACACTGCAGTTTTGTGTTGGACATTGGACATGGCTGCATGATTTCCCTATGTCTATGGCCACGTACTGTACCCTTTGGCATCTCTATTTTCAGATCTCTGTGCCCCACTCTGGCTCCTGGTGTGTTTACTGCTGCCCACTACAGATCATACCAATTTGGATATAACTGTACATATGAATTGCAATGCTTACAGATTATTGAACTAATACATATTTCAATCAATTGACAGACTCCAGACTTGTATTTGTTGCAAGGGTGTTTATTTAAGTGCTAAGAGGTTGAGGGGGATGTGCAGTGGGCTAGGGTGATGGTGGAGGAATGTCCAGTTAGAGTCCAGTCTCTTTGTATCACAGGTGCATTGTCCAATGGGGCATAGGAAGGGGAGCAATGGCAGTTCAAGGTGGACAGGGTAACAGAGTGGTACACAAGGGTGACAATCAGGAGAGTCTTATTTCCTGGTGGGGGTCTTGGCAATGTTCTCTGACTTCTGCCTGCATCGCAGGGACCGTTTGCAGGGTGGTTCTCCTTTTGCAGGGGGTGGGGTGCTGGTGGCCTGTTGTTCCAGTGGCGGGGCCTCCTGTCCACTAGCGCCAGCGGAGGTGGAGTGCTGTTCTTCAGTGTGGCTAGTGTCAGTGGCCCCTTGGTGTGCCACTGCCTCCCTCATGGTGTTGGCCTTGACAGCCAGCACCCCTGCATTGGTGACCAGGATGGTGTGGATGTCATTCAGGTCCTCCCTGATCCCCAGGTACTGTCCCTCCTGCAGCCACTGCATCTCCTGCAACTTTGGCCAGTATCTGGCCCAAGGTCTCCTTGGAATGTTAGTATGCTCCCAGGATCCCTGCAAGTGCCTCGTGGAGAGTGGGTTCCTGTCACAGTGTCCTTTGATCATAACCTAGAAAATCTCAAAGAATTAATTATGCTTTTCACATCTTAAGCTTTTCAAAGAACAATGAAAACTATGATTTTGCTTATCTCGAAAAATGCTTGCACGATCACAACTGTAAAGGCCAAAAAGTTTTTACTCTTTGAACTTGAAGCGCTTTACTTATAATACCAGGAAGCGCTTTAACTTGTTTTGCCTTAAAGCGCTATGCTCATTATGCTAAGTGGGCGCTTTTACTCAAGTGGCCTGAATCACTTTGATTGTTGTGCCAAGAACCTTTTACTCCTGTGAATTGAAGCGCTTTGATTGTCGTGCCAATAGCGCTTTACACCTATGGACTGAAGCGCTTGAATTGTTGTGCCAAGAGCGCTTTACATCTATGAACTGAAGCGCTTGGATTGCCGTGCCAAGAGCGCTTTACATCTCTGAACTGAAGCGCTTGAATTGCTGTGCCAAGAGCGCTTTACATCTATGAACTGAAGAGCTTGAATTGCCGTGCCAAGAGCGCTTTACATCTGTGAACTGAAGCGCTTGAATTGTCGTGCCAAGAGCGCTTTACATCTGTGAACTGAAACGCTTGAACTGCCATGACAAGACCGCTTTACATCTGTGAACTGAAGCGCTTGAATTTCAGTGCCAAGAGCGCTTTACATCTGTGAACTGAAGCGCTTGAATTGCGGTGCCAAGATCGCTTTACATCTGTGAATTGAAGCGCTTGAAATGCCATGCCTAGAGCGCTTTACCTCTGTGAACAGAAATGCTTCAATTGCTGTGCAAAATAGTGAGCAACGTGCTTGGCTGGGCTGTATAGGCCTGCCACACCCTAAGATGGCTGCTGCCCCTAAAAAAATGGGAATTGTAGACCCTTCATGGAATAGCACTGATAAGTGCATCTTGTCCACCAATGTCCTGAACCTGCAGCTCTATGAGCTTTGCCACAGGGCAGACAAAGCTGATGGCCACCTTTGGAACAGGAGGGGATGACAAGAGGTGCGTATAAAGTGCTGCAGAGCTGCGCAGCGGAGTTTCGGGCGAGACCTGGTCCGCGCATGGCCTTATTACTGACAGTTCCCTGGGCCTGTCCTCCCCCTGTCGCACAGCAGTCCTCCCAGCTTCCATGTTGTCCTGTGCTTCGGTCCCCTGAACCGGGTGCCCACTGCCACTGACCCCAGGTCCCTTATTGTCTTGGGTTTGTGGGGTTGCCTGGGGTTCCTGTAGTGGTGGACACACTGCTGATTGACGTGTTCTGGGGACAGTGGTATGGGCCCGCTGAGTGGGTGCTGTGCTGGTCTTTCCTGTGGGGGGGAGGGTCTGTGGTGGTATGGTACTGTGCCTGGGTACCTGACTGTCCAGAGGTCCCTGATGGGCCAGGTTGGTCATTGTGATCCAGGCGTGCAGAGCTGCTGTCATCACTGTGGGCCTCTTCAGTGGGGGGACTGGATGTTGGTGGCACCTCCTCTCTGGTGATGCTGAGTGGGCGTCCTGTGGGGATGTAAATGCAGTGTTATTGTATCTGCGTGTGCCATCTTGTGCATGGGTGTGTTTCCCTGTATGGTTGTGATAGCCCTGTCAGCTTTGCCTTGTGTGCCTGGCGATTTTGTGGGCTGGGTGATTCTCTCTAATGGGCATGCTTTAGTGATGGGTGTCCATGCAGGTCTGTGATGGGTGTCCATGCATAGGTGTTCCATGCAGGGCTTGGTATTGGGGTGGGTGGGTTGTAATAGTGGGGTATGTGTGAGGTGGTGGAGTGATGGGGGTGAGAGTAGGGGTAGGAGTTTGTGATGGCATGCAGGTAGGGTGGGGGATATAGTAGTAAAGATTTGACTTACCAGAGTCCAGTCCTCCTGCTACTCTGCCAGGCCCTCATGATGCATTATTGCCAAGACTTGCTCCTCCCATGTTGTTAGTTGTGGGGGAGGAGGTGGGGGTCCACCGCCAGTCCTCTGTACGGCTACCTGGTGTCTTGCAACCACGGAACACACCTTCCCATGTAGGTCGTTCCACCACTTCCCAATGTCATTCCTTCTTCTGGGGTGCTGTCCCACGGCATTGACCCTGTCCATGACTCTCCGCCATAGCTCCATCTTCCTTGCAATGGACGTCTGCTGCACCTGTGATCCGAATAGCTGTGGCCCTACCCGGATGATTTCCTCCATCATGACCCTTAGCTCCTCCTCTAAAAATCTTGGGTGTCTTTGGGGTGCCATGGATGTGGTGTGAGTGGTATGTGTGAGGATGTTTGGGGTGATGTGTTGGGCTGTGTGCTGTGAGGTGCGTGGATGGTGTATGGGTGATGGTGTTCTGTGGCTCAGATTGAGTGGGTGCTCTTGGCTTGTCCCTCTCTGTTAGCTACCTCTTTTTCGTTCCAAGAGTTGTGGATAATGTGGGTATGTGTTTTATAGTGGGGTGGGTGTGTGGGTGTGGTGGGTGTATGTGTGTCAGGTGTGTGTAGTTTGAATTGTCCAATGTTGTGGAGTTTCGGAAGTGTGTGTGTATTATGAGCGCGGCGGTGTGTACCGCCAATGGTGATTTGTCCGTCCTGATACTGTGGCCATATTCCTGTTGGCGTAACAGTGTGGGTTTTGGTACCACCAGTTTATCACTGACCTTTGTTCTGGCGGACTTGTGTGGGTGTCTGTGTAGTGGCGGATTTCTCTGTGTGGGTCATAATACCCGTAGCGGTATACCGCTGCGGTCACGGTTTGTTGGCGACCGTCAGCACGGCGGTAGGTGGCATTTATCGCCAATGTTGTAATGAGGGCCTAAGTTTCCTCCATATTTATAAATGTGGTGCACTATGGTGGTCATTAGCACAATAGCGTCAACATTTTTGATGCTAGTGTGGTAGTTGGCTACAGTAGCATGAAAAATGTTGATGCTAGTGTAGTAAAGTGCAAGGAGACCCATAGGTTTCTATGGGTGTATCATTTTAATGCCGGCTCTGAGCAGGCATGAAAAATGACGCCAGAAGTGGTGCAGTAAAATCTCTTAAATTGCACGCCGTCATTTTTGTGGGCCTCTTAGTGCTGGAACGCCCCCCTTGCATACATTATTTCTGGCGCAGGCATAATGTAGGGCTAGGAGTTACTAAATGTCGCGATGCATGCATTGCACCACTTTGTAAATATGGAATGGGGAAATGCCACCTTAGCGCCACCTTAGCATAAAAAATGTGAGGCTAAAGCAGAGCTAAGGTGGCACAAGGGGCTCTTGAATATGCCACTTGGTTTGCCTATTCTACCTTGTTTTTGTCCATGTGACCCTAGTCCTCTCTAACATGGTCCTGTTAATAATTGCCCTCCTAGATCCAGTCTTCCTTATCTCCCTGCCCCTAGTCCTCCTAGTTTCTGTGTTGAGGCTCACCCTAGTCCATGTAGTCCTTGTCATCCTAGTTTAGGGTCCTCCTGAGTCTCATCCTCATGGACCTTGGTGTGGACTGTCTGGTCTTTTCTTTTTCTACTATTAAAGCTAATCTAAGGATACTTAGGGCCTGATTTATGAAAAGTTAGCACTGCCTTGGCATAATTTTTTTGATGCAAAAGAGGCATAAACTTACAAAATATGATTATATTTTGTAAATTTGTGCCGCTTTTGCATAAAAAAATCACACAAAGGCAGCGCTCAAAAAATGACGCAAAGGTGGTGCTAACTTTTCATAAATCAGGCTCTAGGTCTTCCTAGCCCTAGTCCTTCCTTGTCATAATCTTCCTGGCCCTAGTCCTTCTGCTCTTAGCCCCATGGTTGTCCTTGATCTGTGGTTCTCAACCTCCTGTCTCTGGTTCACCTTTCCATTGTTCTCCTGGCACTGTTTCTCTTACAGCTGTCCAGCTGGGTTTGCTACTTCTGGCCCTGTGCCTTTCTTGTCCCTCTGGTCTTAGTTGATGCTCTCAGAGCCTTCTAGGCCTCCTTGTATTGCTGGTCAATGGTTTCTGTTTCTCCTACTCTTGGCCCTCTGTTCCTCCAGGGCACAGGGTCCTGATCCCCCAGTTCCACATCCTCCCAGTCATCCTTATCCTTCTCACCATGGTCCTGGGCCCACTAGTAATCTTTCTCCTGGTCCTGATCCTCCCTGCCCAAAGTCGTCCCCTCTGCACAAGGTGATCCTCGTCCTGGTACTTCTTGTCAAGATCCTCGTGGCTCTAGTCATTCTAGCCCACCTGGTGGTCCACTTTGTATACTTGTCCTCCTACTGTGCATATTCCTCAAATCACTGTTCCCCTTCTTTCATCTCCAGGTCCACTCCACAATGACTTTAGTTAGGTACAGTCTATAACACTGTCAAGGATAGAAATGGGGGTCCAGTAGAGATAGGACCCATGCCCTTTAAAACACTGCTTAGGATGTGAAAAAAAGAAACTATAATTCCCAAGAAATATTGGGTGGATGACTAAAACATCAGTGTGGCTGAGTTGCCATTCATGGAAGGCGATAAATAGGCATCTATGTTGGAAACCCACTTTACTGGGTGAATGGTGAAAAGATGTATTTATTCACCTGGTAGCTGAGCGAATAGACACTTCCCTCATGTGTTGCCCAGATGATATACATACTTTCTCCTGCTTTCAGTTTCCCTGTTCCACAGAAGCCCCACTACTTTGTCTTAATGATTTCACCTCCTTCAATTGCCCTCAAAACACTGTGGCCCTCATTCTGACCTTGGCGGTCTTTTCGCAAGACCGCTGAGTTACCGCCGCGGTGAAGACCGCCGACCGCGGCGGTATGCCGCTGTGCGCATTCTGACCGCTGGGAGCGTTCCGCCGGAAAACCGCCAGCAGCCACACTGGCGGTCGGCGGGAAAGTGGAGACTGGTCAACCTCCACCGCCACGCCAGCAGAACACCGCCCACAGAATTACGACCCACATTTCTGTGTGGCGGTCTTCTGTTGGCGGTCTTCTGTTGGCGGTCACCTCCCCATGGCTCCCGTCGCCTCCCGGAGGACCAACGCACAAGGTAAGTTGACCGTCCGTGAGGGGAGGGGGTGGGGGGGTGTTGTGTGATGTGGGCGTGCATGGGGGTGTGCGTGTGAGTGTGTAGAGGGGGTGTGTGAGTGCGTGTATGCGGGCGGGGGGTGCTGCTGTGTCTATGGGTAATGTGTGCTGTTCGGCAGGTGCGCATGTCTGCATGTATGTGTGCGGGTATGTGTCCCCGTTGTGTATGTGTGTGTAGGGGGTGTGTATATGTGCATGTTGGGGGTGTGTGCATGTCGGGGTGCATGTATGTGCATGTCGGGGTGGGGGTGGGGAGGGGGTTCGTACCACCTCTGGGGGGTGACAGGGGGGTGGAGGGTGTGGGGGGAGGACTCGGGTGGGTAGTGGGGGGTGGGGGAGACCCCTATCAGTGCCAGGGAAGGAATTCCCTGGCCCCGATAGTGCTTACCGCCATGGTTCGCACGGCGGTTCCCGCCCGCAAGAAACCGCGGCGGTAGGCAGGGTCATAATACCCTTGGCGGTCTTGGGACGACCGCCGGGCCGGAGTGCGCAAACTCCAGCCCCGCGGTCATGACCGCCGTGGCGGTCGGAGTGGAGAAGTGGCGGTCGGTCGTGGCGGGGACCGCCGCGGTCAGAATGCCATTTTTAATACCGCCGGTCTGTTCGCGGTCCGACCGCCGTCTCTCCGCCGACCGCCAGGGTCAGAATGAGGGCCTGTATCACATAGTACCAAATGACTTATAAATGTGTTCCTCCCTCAATGGCTCAGATATCACATATCTCTCCATACTTTCTTTTTGCTGCTGCTTGTCGGCTGATGCCACGTTACCAGGTCTGGAATAAAAAACAAGTCAAATCCCTCTTACAAGGAAGCTCAACATCAGCACAAGGCCTTCCATAAGAATCAGAAAATGATCACAGACCTTAACAATCATCAGAAGTAGAACAATGAACATTAAAAAACAATATATTCTCATGAGTGAAGAAAACATTTATGTAAGGTACATTGCTACCATGCTCATTATTCTCTGCAGACAGCAAAATACTCCTTGATTGCAGCACACAATATATGCCTGCCTATACCTTGAGCTTCTGAAACAGACATTTGACTCCAATTTTCTTTTTTCTAATATTATATTAACATATATGTTTTCATTCAGAATTAGCATTACCTTGTTTAAACCTGTAACCAGCTTTATTCATGTATTTACATCTGTACATTCTCTTGTAAAACATTTAGGTACTTACTTTCAAATGCTTTTAACACTTTCTGGCACCCCCATTTACTAGATGGCCAGCGTCCTGTCATTGTCTGAGTCCCTTTTTCTTCATGTCTATCTAAATGAGGACTTTATCGAAACTGTTTATCTGTCCATCGGTCAAATAGTGCATAGTCCTTACTATTTAGCAAGTGGTCAGATAAACAGTGTAGTTTCATATTTTTAGTCGTCTGCTGGCGAAATGGTAAAAAGTAAGAACTATTTTGCCAGCCATAGGTTAAATAGCAGGAATTATGTTCTATTTGGCCAGCAGCTGGATATATAGTCACTTCCTTGATTTAAATTTAAGCATATAGAAATATGCAACCAACAGTTTATTCAAATAAATTCCATCTTCAGCAATCATTTAATAAACTCACAAGTATAAGCTCAATTAAAAAGTTTTTTGAATAGAAATGTACCTATTATTATATGTCCATCATATCATTGGAGAGCTCAAGCAACGGTATATCTAATAACAACCAATGTAAAGTTTCACATGCCTGTATAACAGCAGATTTCCACTATGTGCAAAGAAAAATTCAATTGAAGTTTAACCTAAACTGAAATTACTTAAGGCACACAATAAGGTAGAGAAGAAGGCACAATTAAACTCCTGTCCTCATTACACATTTTTCAATAAGTAACAGAAAAATATTGTTTGCTTTAGCAGGTGAGAATGATACCCACAGAGTGTGCAGACTGATATTCCCAGAAGTCTTGTTGAGAGGGGAATTCCCTTTGAGGTTAGTGGTTCTAGTGCCTTTTGATGGAGAACAACTTGTAACCCAGCACTTCTATTTGATTCCATTGATACCATTCAGTCATTAATGATCTTTAAAAGCTCAGATGAGACAATATGAATATGAGGAAAGGAAATTTTGAAAAGGGTTTTCAAAATGCATGATCAAGTAAGTCTGGGAACCAATTTTCCATGTGGCTAACCACCATCTGCACATGAGGTTTGCAAGTTAAAACTAATTCTGGTATCTCAACTTTCATTCATGCAAATCTGTAAAATGGTCTAAACATTTTGGCAATTCAAAGTTTCTGACCACCCCCTTAAACTTTTAACTTCCCTTTTCAGACCTGCATGAAACTTGGGATTCCCACACTGGTCTTAGCTTGACATACCAATAGAAAGCTAAACATGTACATCCCTGACACATTTTATGCAGATTTCTCAAAGAGTGCCACAAATATTAGAAAATTAATACTACATGCCTTCATCCTTTAACCATTGCCACCCCCTCATTAATCTTCAACAAACTCAACATATTAGAAGTATGTTAAACATATCCTGAACAGTGGCCTAATGAATGGATATGATTTGAGACAACAAGAGAAAAATATGGCCTGACCTTCGGGGATATAAAGAAGCAGAGTTGCACACTGAGAGAAGCAGAGAGGACGGAAGAAGACAAACAAACAAGTGTCATGAATAAAAGGAGCAGACTTGTCAATACAAGAAGAGACAGGAAGAAGATGTACTTTGGCAGATACAGTGAAACTGGGCAGGGGTAGTGAAGGCACAAGAGCAACACAAAGAAGAGCTGTGGAGTCTGCAGAACATGTGGCCTAAACTACGTCCGAGGAAGTCTGATTAGACTCACTCAGACTCCTTATGAAAAAATGGAGAGGGACCAGAAATAACACCTTCTCCTCCTGAGGGAAGAAGTCTCGAAAAAGCATCCACAATAGGGGCGTAATCAAAGACTTGATCACAGGAGGTAAGGTGGTTATAAAAATCATCTAGGTACCCGGGAAATAGTTCAACTGATGAGTCAGGGCAAAGGGCTATTAACTAGGCTCATCATCTCAAATAAAAAGTCTGTACCATTAAAAACATACATTGGTTAAGTTGAAGGGGTTAACTGGCCCATACATGAGTAGTTTCACTGACAAGAAAACCCTGAATATGTTTGCCTAGTAACAGAAAAATAAAAAAATGAACAATTAAACCTGGAAGAGGATAATCCATAAAGTTCAAAGTAAATCGATAGCTTACCAGGCTTCATCAACCATATGCAGAGAAGTATGAAACCTTAGGGAAAAGAAATAATATAATTTCAAAATTGATCACATGCAGAATTCATGGTTCTTAAAGTTGAACAAACACATGTCAACCCCGGCCCCTTAGCAACCACCACCTCACAACTGATTAGATACAACAGGCACAAGAAAAGAGACCACTGCCTAAGGTAGATCAGTGGAATTATGTCAGGGATAGGAAAAACTATTAAAGCTCTCCATTCTTCAAGGAGAATCTTCAAGCTCATAGCACAGGCTCTAAAAACAGTGTAACAGATCCTTTTTGAGGGCCAGCTTATAAAATAATTGGGTGAATATATATTGGAAATTAAAAGAGACAGGTACAATCAGGGTATAAGGAGTGGGGCAACAGAACAATAGCTTCGATTTTTATAAGATACAAGTCAGGTGGCCCCTACATATATAGAAGCCCTGGATATCCAGTTCAAATAGTTTGCAGAAAATATTTAAAACCTGGAAAACAGATCCAGAACAGCCAATGTGAAAATGAAAACCCTAAAGTATTTACAAGAAGGTGATGACCTGGAAACATAGGCACACTACTTACTCCACCAAATTCTGAAAAAGAAGAGGACTTTCCCCGTGGCATAGAAAGGATATATTGCAGAGGAAGAACTGTGGACTCAAAAATGTAGCCAAGAGACATAGGGGGTGATTCTGACCCCGGCGGTCTTAGACCGCCGGGGCCAGGGTCGGCGGGAGCACCGCCGACAGGCCGGCGGTGCCCCGCAGGGCATTCTGACCGCGGCGGTAAAGCCGCGGTCAGACCGGCAACACTGGCGGTCTCCCGCCAGTGTACCGCTGCCCTGTTGAATCCTCCAAGGCGGCGCAGCTAGCTGCGCCGCCGAGGGGATACCGACCCCCCCTACCGCCATCCAGTTCCCGGCGGTCCGCCCGCCGGGAACCGGATGGCGGTAGGGGGGGTCGCAGGGGCCCCCGTAAGAGGGCCCCTACAAGTATTTCACTGTCTGCTTGGCAGACAGTGAAATACGCGACGGGTGCAAATGCACCCGTTGCACCTTCCCACTCCGCCGGCTCGATTACGAGCCGGCATCCTCGTGGGAAGGTCGTTTTCCCCTGGGCTGGCGGGCGGCCTTTTGGCGGCCGCCCGCCAGCCCAGGGGAAAACTTGAAATACCCGCCGCGGTCTTTTGACCGCGGCGCGGTATTTTGGGGGCGGAATTCTGGCGGGCGGCCTCCGCCGCCCGCCAGAATCAGAATCACCCCTATAGTGGCAAAGCAGATGTTCAATAAGAAGATTTATTTTTTAAACTATTCTGTCTCTGAAATATATACAATATGGAGACAGCACAATAAGGAATTTCCTCAGCCTGTGACCAACTACCGTTTCTAGACATAGACCGTATCCTAAATTGGAGGAGGTTCTCAATATAAAATAGATCCTTTAGGGGTGGATGTTTACAGAAATCATATTATTCAAATGAAAAGACAAAGAAGTGGCAGCAAAATTGTCTCACAAGACAAAGAAAATTCTCATCTTCCAAGAAAGAGAAGAAAACACATGGGAACCAGACTACAGAGAATAGCTAATACCTCATTAAAAAAAATCAGTTACCAGTTGCAACAAGATAAACCATAGTTATGACAGAGGAAATGAAAAAACGGCACCAGTGATGGAAACCCAGTTCTTAAGGCTGACAGTACAAATTCTGGACTTCCTGATAATTGAACTTGTAAGAAGAATATTAGTGGTGATCATGGAGGGTAAGCCTATGGGATCACATGCATAGAGATATGTGAAAGCAGAAGTGGCATACAGTTGTTAAGAGATACAACAGCAGCAGTCTAGAGCAGGAAAGGAGATAAGCAGTTGCAAACTGATTCCTTCTATTCACTTATCTAACCTGTTTCGTAGGGTGCCATGGACCGAATATTAGCAACAATTTGGTCACATATGTACCTTTCAGTACTTTGATGACATTTCTTTATTTGTGAAAACAAAAGTATTGTTATTTTTTCCATGTTAACAAGTTTTGATCTCAAAACTTGATTGTTAAGGGGGAGGGAATCAACAGCATCAAATGCACTTGGCATTAAACATGTAACAAAGTAGCACACAGAAATAGAATCCACACTTGTTTCTAGGATAAGAAAGGCTTAAACTGCTTTTGATTAATGTGAGAGGACTAACCACCCCAAATTAAAGATAGAGAGTATGAAATCATTTGAAAGAAACATAGGAGCTTATCTGGAGTTGAATCACCTACAGCAATTCACCCCACCTTAAGATAATAGTTTAGAATGGAGGATGGATAGAGCACAGCCTAGCAAAGAGTGTCACTAAGTAGGTGAAAAAGATGGAATGGTTGAAACACTGTGAGATAAAACCTCTGTTCCAGATTTTTATTACTCTTATGTGTTAAGTGCAATGGTAAACTCTATGTGACCCTATAAGTATGTAAGTTAATGCATACATGGTGTCTACTGAAAACTGAGGTGAAGCCCGGCAGAATAGTCCACGAAGACAAAGACAACTCAGATGGGAAATATCATGGCTTATCTATCTATCTATCTCTCTATCTATCCCTCTATCTCTCTCTATCCATCTATCTATCTATCTATCTATCTATCTATCTATCTATCTATCTATCTATCTATCTATCTATCTATCTATCTATCTATCTATTTATTTCTCTCTCTTTCTCTCTCTCTCTCTCTCTCTATATATATATAGATAGTGAATGTCTTCTTTCCATCTGTTTCATTTATCTCATCTGTATCATCTATTCAGCAACAGCATGCAGCAGAGAAAAAAGGGGCAGCACAGCCCGGCAGTTAAAAAACAGAAAATGCTTTCAAATTTAATTAATCAATTTCAATGGAGTGCATATAGTTAGGACCACGTTTCCATAGAAAAAGTGAAAGTGTTTTTGACTTGCACATATCTTTGGCACCGTTTGATGAATCTTCATGAATTTTTTTTAAAAAGTGGCCCGGTGATTCTTGTTGAGTACGGGAAGTTTCAGGGTGATCCATCAGGCAGGGGCCGAGAAAAATGGGACTTGAAAAATGTTGCGTTTCCCATGTTAATTCCCATAGGAACTATTAACACGTCTACAGCCCAAACCACTGGACGGAATTACTCAAATTTGGCAGAAAGCTAGCTGCCGGTACACAGATTGTGCTTTTTGTTATTTGGTGTAAATCCGTTCAGTAGTTTAGCAGATATTTAAGGGCAAATACATTTGCATATCTCCGGCCATGAATATTTCATGAAATATTTGAACTTTCATGAATACGCAAGCGAAAATAAGGGTTGCAATTGATTGACAACAACCTGACTAGAAAGTTGCAGCCGCCATTTTATTTTTAAGGGACATGGTCCCCGAGGGTGAAAATTCAAATTGAAAGTGCCATTAGGAGTCAGGGTGAATGTACCCTGAACCTAGGGGTGTGATTTAGGTGTGTTCTAGGGGCATTTATATGTTTAATATAATTTTGCATCACAGCATGTGACATTTGTGAAAATTCACAAATTTTCATGAATTTCTGTGAATTAGTCACAAATTATTTGCAATTATGGAAAACCTTGAAAGAAAAACCACAGACTCCTTCATACACTAATACATTCACTCATAAATGCACTTAGAGGCTTAGGCGCCCACTCACACACCCACTCAGACACTCATGCACCCACTCAGACCCACTCATTAACTCACACACCCACTTTCAGACCCACTCAGACACTCATGTACCCACTCACACATCCACTGACAGAAACAGGCCCCGTGGCCAACCTACGTTGCGCACGGCCAAAGACCATGTGTGGTGCAGGGTTGGGTGGTTATAAGGGCTTGGCTGCAAGGCCTTGCTTCAAAGACAGGCCTTTTGACCAACCCCACCTCGCATGGCAAAAGGGTGTGCACTCTGGGGGGGTTGGAATAACGTATAGTAATGAAAATGACTTTACGATATAGAAACATAGAAATTCAATGAAAAAAACAAAGGTTACATGGCAGATTTACTTAGGTTCTGAATTTACTCGTACCAAACCACAAAAATTCAACAGTTATAGTTAGAATTCGTTCAAGTAACTATAACTCGTGCCCTAAGGTAACTATAACTCGGGCCTTCACCATGCACAGCTAATTCCACATATTGGCCCTTATAACAACCCTGGAGGTCGGTGATAAAGCGACGGTAATACCTCCAACAGGCCGGCGGTAAACAAAATAGAATTATGACCATGGCGGAAACCGCCAACACAGACAGCCACTTTAACACTCCGATCGCTATGGCGGTAGCAACAAGCACCACAGCGGTAACTGCCAACAGCCAGGCAGAAGACAAAGTACCTATTATGAGAAACCAATCCGCCACCTTTTCCACGGTGGTACCAATGCCATCAAAAGCACGGCGGAAACAGTAAACAGAAGAAAAATGACTCACCTCTGGACACCCAGGGAACAACCACGATGCCATGGAGCTCGAACTACAGGTGTTACCCATGATGGTCTACCTCTTCCTACACCAGGAATACCAATGCCGACGAAGATGACCATGGTGAGTACCACCTCTAGCACACAGGGGAGGGGGGAGGAAAAAGAGAGTGACACACACACGCAACACCCCCACCCCCAACACCATACACACAAACATGTACAGTAACATTACATATCCACCCCATACCCCTCAGGAATAATGCAAGGACAAAAGGAAGTGACTGAAGTGAATGTAATAAGATCAAAATCCTGAAAAACATCCTCAAATTATATACAGAATTTACAGATATACAAATGGAGGAACACTGGCCAGTCCATAATGTCCGTGGGCCACAGGGCCATATCACATAGGCCAAAGCCCCACTTGTCTCCTGCCTCAAAATGGAGAGAACACTGCTGGGGCATCAGCTCGTAAATATACAGGCACCTCAGGGGGGAGGGGAAGGGGGGCACCTCAGCCAGAAGATGGTACTACGCCACTGCTCCTGGAGGGGGTCTACATGCCCATTACTCTGTCCTAGGGAGTGCAAGGCCACAGTCTCTAGTGTGTGGTTTGCTCACTGCTTGGTCCTGGAGAGTGCAAAGCCACAGTCTCTCTAGTTGGTGGTTTACCCACTGCTTGGTCCTGGGGAGTGCAAAGCCACAGTCTCTCTAGTGGGTGGTTTGCCCACTGCTTGGTCCTGGGGAGTGCAAAGCCAGAGTCTCTCAAGTGGGTGGCTTCTTCCACTGGTTCTGGAGGGGGCCTTGTGCCCAGCGTGCTTCATCCTGGCAAGGAGGGGATGAGTGGACGCCTTCTTCCACTGGTTTTGGAGGGGGCCTTGTGCCCAGTCTGCTTCATGCTGGCAAGGAGGGGGTGAGTGGATGACTTCTTCCACTGGTTCTGGAGGGGGCCTTGTACACAGTGTGCGTCATCCTGGCAAGGAGGGGGGTGAGTGCATGGCTTTTTCATGCACTTTTCCACTGATTCTGGAGGGGGATCTGTGCCCAGTGATGCAGATATTGGGGAGTGCAAGGTCACAGTCTCTCACCTGGGCATCAGACCCACGAGATTTGCAGTGGGCAGTATGCACGACACTCCATGGAGGCTGGACTACAGTCCATCCACCGGTGGCGACGGGTGCACAGTGGTGGCAGTGCCGGTGCTGGTGGCGGTGCTGTCAGTGGTGGGGGAGGCTCCCGCCCTTCCCCTGCAGCCTCGGACGGCTGCCCACTGGGGCTGCTGCCAGTGAGGCTGGTGGCGGTGCTGGTAGCGGTGCTGTCAGTGGTGGAGGGAGGCTTTATCCCTTCCCCTGCAGCCTCAGACGGCTGCCTATAGGGGCTGCTGCTGCTGCCAGCGATGCTGGTGGCAGTGCTGGTGGCAGTGCTGTCACTGGTGGGGGGAGGCTCCAGCTCTTCCCCTGCAGCCTCGGACGTCTGCCCATTGGGGCTGCTGCTACTGACAGTGATGCTGGTTGTGGTGGTGGTGCTGTCAGTGGTGGGGGGAGGCTCCAGCCCTTCTCCTGCAGCCTCGGATGGCTGAAGTGACATGGTTGGTGTTGTGGGCTCAGATTCAGCTCCATCACCACGCCTACTATCCTTCCTGCCTGCATTGGCCGGCCCTTTGTCCTTGGCCTTGGCAGCTGGTGGTCCCTTCTTGCCCTTGGCAGCTGCTGGTGCCTCCTTGCCCTTGGCAGCTAGTGGTCCCTTCTTGCTCCTGGCAGCTGCTCTTGCCTCCTTGCCCTTTGCAGCTGCTGGTCCCTTCTTGTCCTTGGCAGCTGCTGGTGCCTCCTTGCCCTTGGCAGCTGGTGGTCCCTTCTTGCCCTGGGCAAGTGGTGCAGGCACACTGGCAGTGCTGACGGGTGTCTCCTTGGAGCCTCTCACACCTGCAGTAGCTGCCGAAACTACAGTGGCCGTGGAATGGGTGGCTGAGGTGCTGGCCTGAGTTCTGCTCACCCTGGCCCGAAGTGAATGACGGGGGGAGGCGCAGGGAAGAGGTCAAGGGTGGAGTGGAAAAGCTTCTTAGGGACACTGGGGCTGGAAGAGGGTGAAGGTTTGAGAGTGGAGGAAGTGGGAGTGGTGGTTGGAGGTGTCTGTCTGCTGTGTTTGGGTGCAGGTGCAAGGGCTGGATGCTGTTGTGAGGTGGATGGCTGTTGGGTCTCTGAATGCTTGCGTTTAGGTACTTTGGGAGGAGGGGGCACAGACACAGTGGGAGAGGACACAGGGAATGTGTGCATGGATGTGGGGGTGGTGGCTGCCAGTGAGGGGTGTGTACTGATAGGCGTGATGGTGATGGAGGTAGTGGATGAGGATGTAGTGCATGCAGGTGTGAGTGGAGACGCTACTGGAAGGGAGGTGGACGAGGAGGAGGAGGGGGACACAGTGGAGGCAGTGGATGTTGGCATGTCTGCATCTGGATGGTGTTTGTGTGAGTGCCTGTGTGATGATGTGTGGTGCTTGTGTTTGCCTGAGCCACTCCTGTGTGTTGTCTTGGGTGCATGCTGGTCTGATGGTGTGCTCGGGATAGGTTAGGGTTGAGGGGAATGGGACTGGGTAAAGGAAGCTGGAGGGGGAGGCTAGAGTCAGGAACAATGGCTGCCCTCAGGGAGGAGGCCAGAGCCTGGAATAATCTCTGTTGGGAATCCACGCCAGAGTGAATGCCCCCCAGGAATGCATTTGTTTGTTGCAAATGCCCTGCCAGCCCCTGTATGGCATTCACTATGGTTGACTGCCCAACAGAGATGGATCGCAGGAGGTCAATAGACTCCTCAGGGCAGCAGGGCTGACTGGGGCAGGGCCTGAGGTGCCTGTGGCGAAGGGTATGCCCACCCTCCTAGGTGAGCGGGCACGGGAAACACGCTGAGGGGCTGCTGTGAGGGCGTTGCTGGTAACGGGGGTGGTGGCTGTACCTGTAGTTGGGATGGGCACAGAGGTGTCCACCACCACCAGGGAGCTTCCATCGGAGGAGGTATCACTGTCAGAACTGTCCCCTCCAGTCTCCGCCGTGGTGGTCCCCTCGCCCTCCATCCCACTGGTGCCCTCATCGTCAGTGGATTTGGGCCATGGGCCATGTGGGATGCAGCTCCCTCCGTCGCCGGTGCATCTGCTCCTCCGCCAGATGATGCTAATGCACATAAGGACAGGGTGACAAAACAAAAAGGGGGGGAAGAGACAGAGGATACACTTGGTCAAAGCCAGCAACAACAACACCGTTGGCATACACAACACACAGGGAACAGCCCTATGCACTAGGCAATGCACTACCAGTCACAATGCTAGTCACCAGGCCATGGAGAATAATGCAATGCATAACGTCAATAGCAGCATACCTGAGACCCACAGATCCCTGCCCAGTAGTAGATGCCCACTAGCATGTTTGGAGGTGGAGTGCAACAGACCCTGCCCAACATGGAACCTACCCGGCAATGTCCGACCTGGCCTAGGGGCACCCAAAGTCCCACATCCCCCACCCAGAGAACACTCCACCACGTGCAATTTGCAGAATTGGTAAATGTACTTACCCCTTGTGGCTGCTGTGATGCCCTTAAGCGCCCATCCAACTCTGGATAGGCCACCGCCAGTATGCGGAACATCAGGGGGGTCAGGGTTCGACAGGCACCCCTTCCTTGTTGGGAGGCCATCCCCAGCTGGGCCTCCGCCGTCTTCCTTGCCCAGTGTGTCAGGTCCTCCCACCGTTTGCAACAGTGGATGCTCTGCCTGCCGTAGACCCCAAGGGTCCGCACATCCTTGGCGATGGCACGCCATATACCTTTTTTTCTGATGGGCGCTGATCTGCAGAAAAAATAACATATAAGAAGGGATCAGTCATACCATCCGGCCTGTTACACCCATGGCCCACCATATCCCTCCCATCCCCTTATGCACATAAATTGACCACCATACATGCAGCACTCTGCCCAGTACCCCTCAACCACCCCCACCCTGACCCCTCAGTTCTGGAGCAAACATTTAAAAAAAAAGAAAACAAGCTTGTGGGCTGAGTGGACCAGGTCCCGGGGGCATGTACATTTGCTATGGGGGGGTCACCTTGCCCCATGCCCCCCACAGCCATAGGGACTGCCACATCCCCAAGGCTTTAATTAAAAGTAATGCGGGGCGCCTGGCCCCCCAGCACTCCCAGGGACCAACACCTCCCTTGGCACCAATGTAAATCTACCACTGGGGGGGCCATATGTATTTCTAATGAAGGGGGGCTGCCTGCCCCCCAGCAGCCATGGGGACTTCCACCACCCTGGGGCACTATTCAAAAGTAATGCGAGGGGACCAGCCTGTCCACCCAGTGACCCAGGCATCTCCACGTCACTGGGGCACTAATCAAAATAATGCGAGGGGAGCCCTCTGGCACCTCCGCAGCCCCAGGGACCACCACCTCCCCAGGGCACTAATCAAAAGTAATTGCGGGGAGGCCACCTAGCCCCGCCCCATGCAGCCCGGGGGACCACCTCCTTTCTTTGGCAACAATGTAAATCTAACACGGGGGCCGCACGCCCCCCTGCAGCCCCCGGGACCATGAGTGATGTCACTGACCATGTCATGAGTGATGTAATATGTGAGGTCATAGGCAGTGCATTACAGGTGCCCAAGTTATAGTTAGCTCAGATAACTCTACCTGCTGAATTTCTATGGTTTTGTACCTGTGAAATGTGAGCCTAACTTTAAAGTCCCTGTAACCTTTTTTTTTAATTCAATTTCTATTTTTTTTTAAATTCTATTTCCTAACTATAACGTCCCTGTAACCTTGGGGTTTTTCAGAGCATATATACATGTACACTATTTACCCCTCCTTATACTCTTAGAACCCCCGGGGACCACCACCTCCCTAGGCTTTATGTAGGAAACAATGGGGGGGGACATGTTGCACACCTTCTGAGGCTCTATTAGCCCCAGGGGCCACCAACTCCCCAGGGCTAAATTACATGTAATGGGGGGAGCCTCGTGGAGCCCACAAGCTCCGGGGACCCCCACCTCTCCAGGGACAAATGTTTTAGAAAGAGGGTGAGAGGGGCAGTGTGGCTCCTGTTCCATGCCACACATGGCACTGGTGATCGCAAGCTCTCTGGGGCCAGCCCTGAGAAGTAGGGGCTGTGTGCTACCCCTCCTGAAGCCAATAATGGCCCTGGGGACTACCACCCCCATAGGGCCGGCTCCTGATATGTCCCGGGGTGCCTAATCCTGGAACATAGCTATTTGCTCTGACTTGGCAGGAGCTGTGGCAGCTCCCACCAATTCAGAGCAAACACTCCACTTCCAGTGGGTGAGAGGTGTCAAAGTGCTCTCACCCGCTGGAAGCAGAGGTATCATCTCTTTCCCTTCCCACAGAGATGTAGGCAGGGAAAGATATGAAACAATTGCTCTTACACACAGGAAGCTGCATGTTTAGCAGTTCCCTGTGTTCAGTAACAATGCTGCAGGAGGTGAAGAACCATCTGCGACTGTGGGTGCCTTGAGACTCCCCCCATGGTCCCCATTGTGCACACTAGGTGCCCAGGGCACCCAGTGGACATGGCCGAGTCCTGGGGGATTTGGTCCCTGGGGCTAAAATTACCACCCCTCCCCCATTTAATTGTGGTGGGCCCCAGAGGATGGGATCCCCGGGGCTAAAATCGGTCCCGGAAGAGGGGCCGCTCAGGCCCCCTCCCCCATTGAATTATTGTGAGCCCCTGGGATGGGGTCCCTGGGGCTGAAAGCAGCTGGGGGAGGGGTGCCTCAAGGACCCCTTCCCCCGTTGAATTTGGGTTGGCCCCAGGAGATGGGGTCCCTGGGGCTGAAATCGTCTAAGAGTGCACCCCCCTTCTCCAGTTCTATTAATAATAAACTGTCTTCCTGCCTTTTGCCAGGATGATGGACAGCTTACCAAAGGGCCCGCTAAGTGCATTTGCTAACAATTTAGGTGGTGGGTTCTTGATGCTGAAGAATTTCAGGACATCTCCACGAAACAAAGAAACACTTATGTCATATAGATAAGAGGAAGGACACTGGTTTGGTGGAGATGTGCCTCTTTGTAGTCTCATTGGCCTCTCTATAGGAGGATTCATGTTATCCCAGAATTTTGGAGAAAGACACACAATTCGCAATCACATTGACAAAAACACACAAGGTCGCGCCCTCGCCATGCATTGCTAATTACTCCAAATATTACAGCACTCATGCCAACTTTTATAAAATCAATAAAAATATCCATGAAACATTAGCAGCCAAATTATTGAAGAATAAACTGTGCATGGCAGGGGTGCAAGTTATAGTTACCTTAGGCCGCGAGTTATAGTTACTTGAATTAACTCTAACTATATCTGCTGAATTTCTATGGTTTTATGCGAGTAAATTTAGGACCTAACTATAACATAGCTGTAACCTGTGGTTACTGGCTACTTACTAAGGGGCCAAGTATCAAGGAGCAGGTAGTTGGTTATGCGAGAGGGCAAAAAACAGTTGGGGATCTTATGCATATGATATTACGGATATCCCGAAGGGGGGACATTATCTGCCAATGGATGCATGTACAGATTGAACAGCGTGGGACTTAAAGAGGAGCTTTACAGTACTCCACAGTCCAATGGAATAATATCTGAGCTGTGGTTTCCCTCAAATATCTGAATATTCCTGCCTTTTAGGGAAGATAGGAGCCATGCGAGTGCACTTCCCCAGATTCCTGCATGGTGAGTTCTGTCAATAAAAATATCATGATTGACAGTATCAAAAGCTGTGATATGATCAAGGAGGATGATAGCAGCTGAACTTCCTTCATCCAGTAGCTTTTTAGTCTCTTCAACATCTGTGAGAAGTGATGTCTCTGTGCTGTGGTTTCGTCTAAACCCAGTCTGGGTAGGATGACGAATATTATTGTTCTCTAGGAAATCCAAGATTGTCTTATTCACATATTTTACAATCACTTTGCTCATCCCCAGAAGCAGCGAAATTAGCTTAAAATTTCCAGGGCCAAGGGGATCAAGAATGGGCTTTTTTAGCATTGCATGTTTCCAAATTGATGGTAGGATTCCTTGTGTAAAAGAAAGATTTAACAGTTCCAGGAGGAGCAGCAGGATCTAGTCACTGGCTTTTGCTAAAATATGAGGGGGAGCAGGATCCAAAGGAAAGCCTGACTTTACTTTATTAAGTATCGTCAAGAGACAGTCCAGCGTCATTGATGGATTGACTAAGAGAAAAGGGGTAGTGCCTGTCTGGCTATCTATGATGGACCTGAAGTGAGGAACTGACTCTGATTTCCAAATCAAGAGATAGACATCTTGCTAACACATTACACTGGTTTGCCGAAGTTTTGGGAGTTGGACAGTTGATGGTGGGGTTAAGTAAGCTTTTTACTGTCTTGAAAATAAAATCTCCTTTGGTGTGTTGGGTGCCAGATTGATCTTTGTGTCATAATATAAGATCTTAGCAGATCTAATTTCTGTGTGATAAGTTCTAATAGCTTCTCTGTAACTTGCTTTTTTTCATTATAGTCACTCCTCCATATTCTCTCAGTTTTTTGCAAATTTGCTGTAGGGCCTTAAGATGAAGCGTGGGAGCCACCTTTCTACTAGTGAATTGGTTCAGGTTTTTTTTTTTATTAATTCATCCAGTGACTAAGTAATCCATTGTGAGACTTTCAAGCATGCTACACTAGGATTTAAATCCAATTCAGGTCTGGTCTGGTATTATTAAGAGCTTGTATCCAGCCTTCAAGCTGTAGCCTTGCCCAGGGTCCATCATTACGTTTAGTAAGTCTATCTAATTGTCTAAGGCCAGGGATTTTTTAAACCAGTGGAATAATAAAGTGGTCAGACCATGTTACTGGAAAAGGGTTGTGTACTTTTAGATCAGAGTTGTTAGTAAAAACAGGGTGAAGAAAATGGCCTTTTTCATTTGTGGACCATGGGATGATTTGAATGAGTTGTATGGCTGCAAGATCTTGCAGGAGTCGTGCTGCAAGGGCTACCTGTGGTTGTTCTCAATCAATATTAAAGTCTCCCAGTGCTGTAAAATTGGGTTTAGAATTACACAGATCAACTACTATCTCAGGGAAGGTCTGCAAGAACTCTCGACTAGGACCTGGAGGCCAGTACAAAAGGATTCTGGAAAAGCTAAAAAGGTAGAGGCCATTGCAATAGAGAAGGTCATACTTTCACAGCCACAGATTTGGCAAGGTTCCGTGCAACATCTAAAGTCCCCCTTAAGAATTATATGTAATAACATATATATAAGAGAACGTTTCACACAGGCCTCCTATAGCAAAGTCCAGACAACAGTGGTGCATGTACAGGCGAGGCAGCCCATTTCAATTTACTTCAAACACTCCTTCTTTCATATGTTCTTAAAGGATAGCATGCACTCCAGCAGTGTGCAGTGAAAGTACTTTAATTCATACGTTCAACCTCTAAGTTCAACATCTGGTAGGAAAACGAAACACCCTATATGTTTTGGCATACCAGGTGCCTTGCTCACTGGATTTTAGCCCTACGAACGAATCCCCTGGGGCCTCCTCAATTAGTGCAAGGGGAGGGGGCCACGCTGGCTGATTTTGGCCCCAAGAACTCCATCTCCTGACACCTGGCCAATTATTGCAAGGGGAGGTGGGCTGATTTTGGCCCTGGGGACCCGATCACCCCGGGCAAGACCAATTACTACATGGGTGGGGATACATGCCTCCCCCTGGCTGATTTTGGCCCCGAGGACCCCATGCCCCATAGCCTGGCCAATTAGTGGAAAGGGAGGGTGCCATGTGGCCCATCAATTTCTGCTGGGTACCTTGAGCCCATCCAGGGCTCCTAGTGTGCACTGTTGAAGGATGTGGGGAGTCTCAATGTCCTAACAGTTCCTGCTGGCCCCTCTCCTCCCATGGAAGTCAGCATTGGTCCCATACACAGGGAGTAGCAAAAAATGCTGCTCCCTGTGTGCGAGAGCAATTTTGTCATCTGTTTTCCTGCCAGGGAAACAGATGAAATATCCACCAGCTCCCGCCCTCTGGCAGCGGACGTACTGTTTGCTCTCGCTGTGCGGGAGCGTTCAAACCTTTCACCAACCAAAAGCAAATAACTATATACCAAGGATGGGCACCTCTGGACATAGGGAGCTTTCCCTGAGGGCGGCTGTCCCTAGGACTATTATTCGCTCCAGGATTGGGGGGCCATTTTGCCCTCATCCTTTGTATGTGTAGAGCCTGGCAAGGGGAAAGTGGAGGTCCCTAGGCCATAAATTGGCCGGGGACACGGGGTCCATGTGTGCCCACTCCCCAAAATATGAATTGAGGTTTGTTCTCTGGACTTGGCCCACCCAGGGGCTAAAGTAAAAGCTAGTGAAGAAGACCGCACTTGTTTTTAAAAAAAAAAACAGTTTGCCAAGATTGTTGTATCCTCTGTAATTATTGTGGCAAAACTTTTTTTTTAAATGCTTTTTGGGCCAGGTGGGTTACCTGGGCGACCCCAACGCTAGGCCGGAGGGGGGGGGGGGAGGGTTAGGGTATTCCTACACTGTCTCTTTCTCTTTTTGTCGTACTTTTTTTTGGGACTCAGCAGAGTCGAGTTCCAAGGTGGCTGCCTATACTTCCTGGTTGAATTGTTGGCTGCCAATCAGATCTCAGCATGAGATCTGTCAGATCCGCAAAGGGTCAGCATCCCTAGATCTCTATATTTGACTTATACTGGGTGTTCCCTTGTCTCTGGACAAAGCTAAACCTCTCTGATGAATTTTAATGACAGTGAAACACTTGTCAGGGTTTACTTTTACTCATTCCAGATTACCTTGCATGGTATTTTACCAGTCCAAAGCTGTAATACTGTGCCTGGAATACTAAATGACTTTTGTCATTTTACAGCTCGGCAAGGATGACATTGGGTCAATCCTAAACTTAAATACTTTGCTGTACAAATGGTAAAAGATTTTGTCCGTATCTAGCTCTGCGTGGATATCACTGTGCTAATCCTATGCTTAAAAGCTTTGCTGGATAAAGAGACATTTGAGGTGAGCAAATTTAGAGTGTCGCTTGTGTTGCAGGGGGTTCCTTACTAGAGCTGCTCTCCACTTAAACTTGGGAACTACCCAGAGTTCTCTCTTCTTTTTTGCATAATTTGTGTGTCATTATATATACATATTTATTCACTGAAAAAAACCAAAGGAACAAAGGTTAAGGTGATGTTATAGTTAGGTATTTAGGTATGGCAATAGTAACTTACTTTCCATTATAAAAAAAAACGTAGAAATTTACTGAAGAAAATTAAAGTTAAAGTGATGTTAGAGATTACAGATTCTCACCATCTTCAGAAGATGCAGATAATTTTGGGGGGTATTTCCAGGACCTCTCCAGAAACAAAGATAGTTCAGTCCTCTTCCTTCCAGGCAAATCCGCAGGAGTAATTAATGGTGTTGGAGACTGACCCGAAGGGAGTGGGGCTTGCGAGAGAGAGAGAGAGACACACAAGGACTGTGATTATTCTGGAGCAGATCAAAATATTGCTGGATGGGAGAGGACTTGTTTCTGATCTCCTAGATGGGAGTTCTAGTGTCCTCAGAAGGTTGCGGGCTTTCCTTGGCTTGAGGATTCTCTGTTGTAAAATAATGCAGTTAACCAAATGCAGTGCCATGAAATCAACCACTTCTGTCCATCAGACACACAATTTACTAACAAGTTTGACATTCAATTGAACTTAGGTTACCTATGTTATTGTCTCCAATTCTTAGGTCATGTACCACTGTAACCCTTACCTTCTATTCTCAGCATGGAAGAAAGTGCTTTCTGCAGAACTAAAACAACATTCTTTAAAATGAGGTTGAGGCCTTCATTGAACTATGATATAATGTCAAAATATGTTCAATGTATCCTTAAGCTTAGTTCTTCTTGTTTTCAGACTTAAGGGCCTAATGTATGCATGAGCACCAAGTTCTGAACATGTGACCAACAATGTTCTTAACATTTTGCTTGCCTTTTTCCCTTTTGACAAGTCTTTCAAATATTCCTGAAAAGGTTATTTTTTGCTTTGGTCACCGACAATCTTTTAACCTTTCATTAGATTGTCTTTACTTGCAGGGGCATTAGATGTGTACTATCCTTGTGGTTTTGTTTCTTCTTTTAGGTTTTCTGATTTGCAGCTGCGGGAGAACAGGAGATCCTTGTTGTGATGGAACAGATGGGATAGCACGGTTAAGAGGATGAAGATCTCTGCTCCAGGTGTCAAGTAAGTAACTTATATGGCAGACAGGACACTCTGGATCTTTTTTTTCTACACATGCAGACTCAGCAGGGAGTTAAGCTCTCTCCAGCTGTGATGAAGCCAGGCTAGCAATTTGGGCTTGGGTGGGGCTTGAGTGCAGTAATAAAAGACCGTTCCTAAGATTTTCACCGTGTATGCACTGTTTCTGAACTTGTGCAAGGGTTCGGGGACAGAGTTTTCAATTTAAAGGCTATCTCCAGAATGAGTTTGAGACCTTTCCTTCCTGCTGCACTCAGTTCTTTGGGGTGTGCTGTATATATAGGCCAGAAAGGCTGAGCCTCTCAACAAACAGGACAAGTCACCTGCAAAGATTACTTGGTGGTGAATGACTCACTCAAGGAGAAAGTTGGTGCTCCAGTGATGAACTAAGGGGAGCAAATGAGACAAATAGACTGGGGCATTACTAGGGTTGTAATCGGGCACATATTGGTAAAATGGGCTGCTCCAACCTACACAAAATCAAAAAAAGCAGCAAGCAAAAAATTTAAGGAACCGATTCAAGATTTAGGGCCACATGTACGAAGCAAAAGATTTGTGAGTCGGAAATAGCGACTCCATGCGAATCGCAATTTCCGACTCGCAAAATGTAATGCAAGAAAAAATCGCAAATCAATTTTGTAATTCGGTGCCGAGTAGCATCGCATTTTGCGAAATCGCAAATTGCAATTTCCTAAATTGCACATGGGTGTTTAACAAAACTGAGTCGCAATTAGCGAACGGGTGCAAAAGAAAAGAGAAATTACACTTTCTGGTGCTGGATGATGACCACAGAACCAGGAAGTACCTCCCATGGAAGTGGGAGGAGTCTAGCCAGGACAGACAGCAGAGGCACACCCAGCTGAGAGGAGCAACTGCAGCCATGGCAAGCCAAACTAAGGAGGCAACCACTGCAGGGAGGAAGAGAAAGCTGAACCTTTCTCAGAAAGAGTTGGAGGTCCTCACTGAGGAGTGCTGCCTACACCATGAGGTCCTGTTTTGAAAGGCAGCAATGAGTGTCCCTGACACAAAAAAAAGAAGATATGGCTGGATATACAAAGCAAGATAAATGGCATTGGAGTCAGTCATCGCTCCATCGAGGAGGTGCGCAAAAGATGGCATGACCTCTGGTCAAGAACCAACAAAAGGGTTGCAGAGGGGTTGAAGGAGGTGCATGGAACAGGTTGGGGACCATCCACAGCACCACCATCCACAGCAATAGAGAGCATGGTGGAGACCATTCTGGAGCCAGAGGCTGTTGTTGGAATTGGGGGCCTGGACAGTTCAGCACCTGGAACCTCCAAAAGTAAGTAGCAAATCTAACTTATTTACACTATTCAAGGCACCATGCACTCAACCACAGTTCACAAAAGCATGCATCATCCAGATTGTTCCATGCTGATATGCCCACCTCAAGTTCAGTGCATTATAGGTAATGTAGTACAGTAGTCCAAGTTTTGAGGAATATTTTTTTTCATAAACCACACCACACATCTGAAAGGCACTGACAGTGTATCCCCTGTGTCCCACAGGTCTCCCTCAAGTATCCACTGATGACCCTAGTGGAGGGAGATGACGATGCCACCATGACAGCAGACGAGGCAGTAAGAATTTCCACTGGGGACTGCAGTATCATACCAATTGTTCCCCATGCATGTGAGACAACAGAGGAGACAGATGTGGACAATGAGGCAGTAAGCCTGACACTGGGGCCACTGATGGGTGAGAGTCGGCCACTGCGAACAGCAGGGTCTGGGTGTAGAAGGTGTCGTCTGACACATGATGCAAGTGAGGAGGATGTCAAAATACAACAATTCCTTGGACTGGAGGCATCCCTACTGAGTAGTTACCACCTGCAAAACAAACACATGCGGATGATGAACCGGAACTTTCACCGAATGCAACAGACCCTCACACAGGGATTTGGAAATGTCGAAAACCAATTAACCACCATGGATACCAACATGGTCAACCTCACCACTGCCATCAATGACCTATGTAGGGAAAGGGTGGCGGATAACGCCCATGCAAGGCGCAAAGAGCGCAACACAGCTGCACGTTTGGACTGGCTCAGTCAGTCCATTGGCCACCTAGCCATCACAACTACCTGCCTGTCAAGACACACTGTAATGCTCCAGGTTGAACTAGGGCATTTTGCTGGAGATGTGGCAAGGGGACTAGGCTGCCTTACTGCTGCAGTTGACCTCATTCATACCTCCCAGACAGCAAAAGGTACTGGTGACACCCATCAGAACAGTGAGGACATATCTAGCGTAAGCCCGCATCTTGTGTAGTAGCAGTGCCCACCAGACATCTGTGGACCAACCAGGCATAGGCCAGAGTGGTCGTACCCGTAGGAGGGTGTGATGTTGTCTCCCTAGGTTTAGCCTAAGGCTCATGAGTTAAATATGTTAGGTTTTGTTACATGTAACTTCTTTACTGCTGGCTATACGCCATCATTTACATTATGCACTCCTGACATTAAAGGATTTTTTTTTGCACAATCCGGCTATATGTGTCTTCCATTTGTGAGTGCTGTTACAGATGGCACTTACCTGTCATAGTAATGAGTTGCTATGTGATCCTGTCTCCGTTTGCCCTGCATTGCGATGATACCATCCCCAGGCTGTCTTTCTGGTGGCTCCTGCTCCTCATCCTCTGAATCTGTGTCATCTAGGGTGAGATGTAGCCCACGTCTGGTTGCTATGTTGTGTAGGATGGCACATGTCGCCACAATCTTGCATGCAGTCTCTGGGGCATACTGGAGTGCACCTCCACTTTTGTGCAGGCATCTAAAAAGTGACTTCAACATGCCAAAGGTCCTCTCAATGACGGTTCTGGTGCGCCGATGTCCAATGTTGTAGGGCCTCCTATTCTGATTAGCAGGTGTTAGGTATGGGGTGAGTATCCAGGGCCTCAAAGCATATGCACTGTCACCTGTGTCACAAAACAGCAGATATGAGCATAGCTTAACATGGTTATGCATTGACATGTATATTTCTGACATTGATGTGTACTACACAGTACCTAATAAATATCCATCATCAAACTCCCCACGCTCTAGGCGTTGGTGTAACCCACTGTGCCTGAACATGTGCGCATCATGTGTGTTCCCTGGAAATTTTGCCACTATATCATTTATGACATTATGGGCATCACATACCACCTGGATGTTGAGTGAGTGAGTACATTTCCTATTGCAGAACACATATTCCAGATTTGCAGGAGGAAATATGGGTATATGTGTCTGGTCTACACACCCTATTACATGGGGAAAGTTGGCAATTCTGTAGAAATCCAATTTGATGTTGTGTATTTCCTCCGCATTCCTGGGAAGGTAAATGTATCTGGACATGTGTGTGAGTATGGTGTCTAAGAACTGTCTAAAGAATCGTGACAGGGCACTTTTGGGACACTCCACCAGCAACAGCAATCCCCCCCGGTAGCTACCCGAGGCTAAGAGGTGCAGTGAGAACAGCACTTGCACATGTGTGGGGATGGAGCAGCTGCACAGGGTTGGGCTTTCTAGCTGAGGTTTCAGCAGTTCATTGATCTCTAAGATGACTGTGCTGCTCAGTCTATATTTCTCATATATTTCCTCCTCAGTCTGTTGAAATATGGTCTGCCTGGTTCTGTATATCCTACGCTTCCTCCTCCTCTGCTGGGCAGCCTGGACTCGCCTCCTCCATGCAATCACGTAGAGTGCAGCCATTTTGAAAAAACGAGATGCCTTCTGGGTTTGCTTTTATACTTTGGTTCTGATTACCACCTGTTTGGAATCAGTGCTAATCTGGGTGCACAAAATGGCCTACTTGCGACTAATTGCAACTTGCGACTGCCTTGAAAATTCGGTTTGTGAGTTGCAAATTGCGATTTCTTATATTCGAGTCGCAAACTTGAGCCGCAAATGTTTGCGATTCAGTAATTGGTCACTTTGCTATTTGGGACTCCATAATGGCATTTGTACATACCATTTCACATTTTGCATGGTCGCAAATAGTGCTGCAACCTATTTGCAAGTCATAAAACGTACGTACATGTGGCCCCTAGGCCCATATTTAACAGAAAATGACAGAACGCGACGCTGTGCCAAAATTGGCAGCGCCACGCTCCGTCAATTTCACAACGCAGGGATGTGCCATATTTAATTGAATACGGCACACCCCTGTGTTCTCCCCTGAGCTGGGGCAAAATTTAGCTGCCAGCACCAATGCAGGCATCCTTTCACCATCAATAATGCCGATTTGGCACTTCTGTGTGTGCAGTATGCAGCACACACAGAAGTGCCAAAGCGTCATGTTGAAATGATTGTTCATGCGCAGGAAGGGACACCTTCCCTCACATAAACAATCACGTCTGGCAATTTGCTCTTTCTATGCATGCTGCAGAATGCAGCACACATAGAAAAAGCAAAAAATTAGGAGGAATAAAAGCATTACTCCTCGTTGCGCCTTGCTAACACCATGGATGCAATGGATGTTGCTGTGGCACACCCACAACACTCATTGCACGCCCCTTCCATGCAAAGGGCTGTGTGCGTAGGGGTCTTATTTACAAGGTGGCATTAAGCCACAAAAAGTTGCATAGCGCCACCTTGTAAATACAGCGCAGGGCATTGCGCCCCTGGAGCGCCATGAAAAGTGACGCTACAGTGGTGCTACAGGCTCAGGCTCATTAATATGCCCCTTAGAGTTGTTGCAAATTTGGTTGTGCACACCTGGTATGGAGGGAGGCTTTTCTTTCTTCTTGGCTACACATAGAACATAAACAAGAACAGACTATGGCCCTCATTACACACTCCTGCAGCAGTCATTTTGGGATCATGGCCGCACCACAGGAGCCGGCTCCAAATGGAGCTGGCGGTGTTGCGGCTGTGCGACGGGTGCAGTTGCACCTGTCACGCTTTTCACTTTCTGCGTAGCAGACAGTGAAACGCTGCACGGGGCCGTGTCAGGGGGCTCCGTGACTCCCCGTACCGCCAGACTTTTCCTGGAGGTTGAAACCACCAGGAAAAGGCTGGCGGTAGGGGGACTCATAATCCCCTGGGCAGTGCTGCAAGCAGCGCTGCCCTGGCAGATTAAAACTGCCGGGACTGAAGTGGCGGTAAACCGCCGGTCCCGGCGGTACGACCACGGTGCTTCCGACGCGGTCGTAATACCATGGGAAGCACCGCCAGCCTGTTGGCGGTGCTTCCGTCGGAACAGCCCTGGCGGTCTCTGACCGCCAGGGTTGTAATGACCCCCTATGTGCCAAATTCACAAAGGTAAACTTCGAATTGTAGTCTAAACTTAAACCAAACATCTATGTTTATGACTTTGGGAAATCACAAAGGGCATTTACAAGGAGTATCTTTAGGTCTGCACTGGGGGCAGAGATGCTGATGCCAGACAAGGGAGGGTACCTCTTGGGGATAAAGACTCACTCTAGCAGAGGCCAGCATCAGGGTGTAGTCACATTCAGGCAGGTGCAGTTCTTACTGGTCTGCTGGGCAGTTGCAGGGCAGGCCTCCGGAAGCTTGTTGTGTCCCTGTGGCTCAAACAGGATGTCGACCAACTGACAGACACATGAATTACCTAGTGTCCACAGAGAGACAGGCAGGGAATATTTTTGAGTGATGTCCACTATCTGCTTATGAAGTTTTAGGAGGATGGCAAACTTCATATGCCAGATCAAGTAACACATTCAATTAGATATTTTCCTGGATTGTGGAGTTGTACAACCACAAGAGTGAGGCCAGATGGTGCAGCAATGTACAAACACTCCAGCAGTGGTGTTGGCTGTGATCAGTGTGAGTATGCATGGGCCTTATGGCAGTAAAGGCCTAAGCAAGTTGCTGTCACAATTCCATCAGATGCATAGAGATTGGTCTCATATTAAAATCCAAGAGGCCCTGGACAGATGGCTGTTTAAAAACAAGGAGTCCCAGCAATCCATTGCTGTTCATTACAGACTGGGTCATTGGTATTCTTTGCTGACAGTTAGCCAACTGGTGTTCATCACAGAGCGAACCACTGGTGTTCATTACTGACTTGACTTCTTATGCTAATTACTGACTGGGAAGTGTGGTTTAGATAGAACTGAACCACTAATGTTCATTAAAGACTGTGCCTGTGATGAATATTAATGCCCTGTACATCCGACGCCTTCAGTCTATATTGCTTCCTGGAACCATTCATACTCATAGCTCCATGTAGTGTTAAATGTCACTGACGTATACAGTCTCTGCAACCATCATTGTTCTGCTAACTCTAGAGTGATTTGTGGGTGTTGGGAAGTCATGTCACTTGCACAATCATCGTGGTGACCTTTATTTTTTTATCCATTGGGTAAGATTTTTGATTTAGCTTTCATTTTAGTGAGATGTATGTGTTAAGTTAATTTTACCCCTTTCACCTTTTGTAATGTCATTTAAGCACAAGGTCATGAAATGCAATTATTACTCCTCAGAATTTTGGAAATCTTGAAAGCTCGGGAGGAAGCCGCCAAGAGGAAAGTAGTCAGGATCACACATGGTACAATTTGAAAAATCCCAGATAAACCCACTCTAGGCCTCAGTATTTAAACTTCCCTATTTTGCCTGTGTGAATGCTGGTACTTTCAGATTTACTATTCACAGTATATGTGTAAAACTTGAGATACACTAAATAAAAGAATGAAACAAAGCTGGAGATGTCTGGAATGTACAGTAATTTGCGCTATTTTCTTTTTTATTTAACTACTTACAAAAAAATCTCACTATCAGAACAACCAGAATGTTACACATATGCCAAATGAAAACTTGGCAGCTATGATCATGGTGCCTCTGCGACCGCAAGCTGCTCAAGGCTACCTGGCTTCATTTCACAGAAGTAGCCAGCGTGCATTTGGGGGCATATTTATACCCTTTACGCAAATTCGGTGCAAACTCAACTTCATCTTTATATTTTGACGTTAGACACGTCTAATGTCAAAATATAGGAGTTAGCGCAATTTTTTGGATGCGTGCACCTACCTTGCATCAATAAGATGCAAGGTAGGCGTTCCTATCCAAAAAGTGGTGCTATCCCCATAGCCCCATATTTAATCCCCGTGCAAAAATAACGCACGGTTGGGGCTTATTTAACACCTGCGTCAGACCAGGCATTAGCGGACCTGTGGACCCATTTCCATGGTCAGACACCATGGAATAGGTCTACAGGTGCCCACCCCAAGCCCCAGGGACACCCCACCCACACAAGAGGGACACCAGAGGATGGGGGATCCCATCCCAGGTAAGTATTATTTTTTTAAGTGCGTTCAGGGGCCCTAACTTGGGCCCCCCTGCATGGACCAGGGTGCAATGGCCATGCCCAGGGGACACTTCTCCCCTGTGCTGGCCATTGGTGTGGTGGTCATGACTCCTGCCTTTACTAAGACAGGAGTCATGTTTTTGGTGGTTGTGCACCAGAAAATGGCTCTAGTCTGGTTAGAGGCATTTTTTTGCCTGTAACCAGTCAAGCGTCATTTTTTTGGGCACAACCTCATCCTTCCCTACCACCACCCCCACCCGGCTAGCATCATTTTAGTTGACGGTAGCCCAAGCTGAGCGCCGACTTGCGCCATTCCATTAATTTGGCACCGTCTGGCGCTCAGGAATGGCGCAAGCCAGCACTATACTTTTTGGAGCAAAACTGAATTCCCACAATTTTGCAACAAAAGGTATAAATTTGGGCCTTAGTTTGTAATGCTGTGCTGCTGGCTTGTGGTGCTGGGCTACCACTTAGGCCCATATTTATACTTTTTTAGCCCTGCATTTCTGTCATTTTTTGACGGAGAAGCGGCACATACTTCAAAATACAATTGTATTTTGTAAGTTTGCGCCGCTTTTGCGTTAAAAAAGAGGCGCAAATGCAGCACTAAAAAAGTATAAATACGGACCTAAGTGTCATAGATTAGGTCCTTAAATGTCAGTCATAAGTACACAGACACCATGGAAATGTCACACATAAGCCGACAGAAAACTTGGCAGCTATGAAAAACATGCTCATATACTACGACTTTCATGAGCTTGAAAACTACATGGTGAACAGTTGCATTTTCTGTAAGATCAAGTATTTGTGGAAAACAGTTTAGTGAAAATACTGCCATTGAGACTTGTGGGGCCTGTCCATTTTAAGAAAACGTGACGACTGTCTGCTTTCCACTTGGCCACTGCTTTCGACTGCTAATATAATTGTGAACTCCAGGGGGCGCTCAAAACCAATTTATTTTTGTGAGATGAGAATGTCAAAGAGAAAACCTGTTTAAATGATTGTGTAAAATCATTACATAAAGCTAAAATTAAACAATAGATATTAATTTAACAGACAGGAATAATGATTCTTCGATTGGCTGGCCTTTGGTTTCCCCTGTAAAAAATAATCAACGACCAGTTTTAAAAGAAATTTAATCCAAAGCAGCTGAATAAATAGTCGAAGGATCTGAAAATCATATTAAGTGGGGGAGGGCGCAGTCTGTAGCATTAGTGCCTGCGTGCGCGTTCCAGACTGTTTTCCAGAAAGGAAGACAAATATTACGAAATACGGTGTAACACTACTACATAAGACATCATGGTCTAATTTAAAACTATTGTATGTGAAACTGAACAACAATTAAAGCTTAGTTTTACTGGTTTCCTCTTGTGTAGGGCCCCTTTAGCATAGCTTTACTTATGGACCAGTGCTTAATTTGTGCTTGTTGTTTCTGGTGCGGAGCCGGCGCTTATTTTTCTGCCCCAAGCATTTACTGCAAGCAAAAGACACATATGGTAAAGACAGAGGAAGAGACAAACGAAAAAGCGTCACAATGGGAGAAAGCAGAACGGTGCAAGAGTGAGCAGAAGGGTCAGGGAGTGGCTTTAAGTGGATTGAAGAGGCCCGGGATGGTTTAAGTATTACGTTGCCTCAGTATTCCATGCTCGCACATTTAATTGCAGCAGCCGCGTGTTTAAGAGGAAGGTTTTCGGCACCGTAACCTTTTTATTTACAAATTAAGCACTGGGGACGCATGGAGTCTCGCAGCGCCAGCAGGCCTTTTTGATGCTAAGAAAATTGTCACAAGGCCTGTTCTGCACCATGTGACAGTGAATAACCTTTTTATTATACTTGACCCGAATAGCAGTATATGATTGTTTAGACACGTCATCAAATGCTGCGAAGAAGATTCAAGCCTATAAAGCTGCATCTTAGCGCAGGTTATTAGTGCCTAACGATGTCTTTAATTTCTGTTGAACATGTTTGTTCAGCAGTAGATTGTCCCTTCATATTTCTGCTAACCAGTTACAGTCCAATATGACACAAATTGATCTACAAGGACACGTTTGCAGCTAGTCACCTGGAATTTCTAAAACTACGACACAAATTAATCTACAAGAACACTTTTGCAGCTAGTCACCTGGAATTTCCAAAACTGATGCCTCTTGCTTTGTTTTTTTTATTTTTTATTTTATCAGACTCTCAGCCGTCCACTCTTTTCGACACTGTGGAATGTGTTTTCAATTACTGAGAGCCTCTCTCGTCAAAATGTTGTGTTGGGGCTGTTTGCACTATTGACAGAAAACTTAGGGCCAGATTAAAAGAAAAGTGGCACAGCGTGGTGCTGCTCCAAAATTGGCAGCGCCACGCTGCGTCACTTTGGAAACGCAGGGATGTGCCGTATTTAAGGGAATACGGCGCACTCCTACATTTCCCCCTGCGCTGCGCCATCGTGCAAGGGTGTCTGTGTTGAGGGACTTGATTGTTTATGTGTGGGACGGGTTCCCTTCCTGCACATAAACAATCACTAATGACACTTTGGCACTTCTGTGTGTGCTGCACAATGCAGCACACATAGAAGTGTCAAAGCGTCATTTTCAAATGATTCTTTATGTGCAGGAAAGGACACCTTCCCCTACATAAACAATAATTTCTGCCATTTTGCTTTTTCTATGCATGTGGCAGAATGCTCCACGCATGGAAAAAGCAAAACACAAGGAGGAATAAAAGTATTCCCCCTCGTTGCGCCCTGCTAACACCACCCCTGGGGTGTGGCGTTAGATTTTGGCGCTGCCTCAGGTTTACGAGATTTCATAAATCTGAGGCAGCATCAAAATGCAATGGGTATTGCTGTGGCTCGCCCACAGCAACACCCATTGCATTCCCCTTCCACGCACAGTGCTGTGTGGGAAAGGGCCGTATTTACAAGGTGATGTTAAGCCACAAAAAGTGGCTTAATGCTGCCTTGTAAATACGGCGCTATGCTTAGCGCCACAGGAGGGTCGCTAAAAAGTGGTGCTCTTTTTGCAGTAGGGTCCTATAAATACGGACAGATTTACCAGTTTGTCACGCAGTGCAATCAGTGCTTAATTTGAGCAGGTGGTTTCCGGTGGGATGCACAGCACTTATTTTTTACTGCTAGCAGTTATATTGCTGCATCAGGCATTTATTGTGAGCAAACTACACTAATGGGGTATACCTAGGAAGTGAAAGACAGAAAAGCTTCACAAAGAAAGAAAGCTGTAAGAGTGAGCTGAAGATGCAGGGAGTGGCCGTAAATAGATTAAAGAGGCCCAAGATGGATTTTGATTAGGCTGCCTCAGTATTCAGTGCTCGCACATTTATATGCAGCAGCCGCTTAATTCAGAAGAGAGCTTTGGGCACTGGCTTGTTTTTATTTTCAAATTAACCACTGAGTGCAGTGTAGCAGCTGCCAATATTGTGCTGTGTGAGAAGGAGAGAGCAAGAGAGTGCCATATTTACAGAAATGTGGCACTCTCATCCCTTCTCTCTAGCCCCGGCACATGAATGTGTAGCCGTGTGCCAGGGACACACCTTTTCACCATGGTGCAAAGGTATCCCCGTGAGTCTAGCATAGTTTTTATACTGGAAGGATACCCTTCCAGTGAAAAATACTATGCTTAGACTAACTTTGAACATTTTCACACTTTGTATGTGTGTTGTACAGCGCAGTGGTCATTTCCATAATTTGGGCCAGGAAAGCAGTGTTGTTACCAGGAGGGTGGTATACAAGGAGTGTTTTCATTGGCAGTTTATTTTCTAGCTTGATTTCTGCTCCCAATGGTTCAAATGATAATGGAACTTCTAGCGAGAGAGAGTTTATGGAAAGGGAATGTGCGAGCTAGACGTAGAATAGAGTAGTCCCGTGGATTAATAAAGTCCAGTATTAGGGCTGCTGTTGGGTTGAGCCAGGTTTCAGTTAGGAATAGCATGTTCAGTTGATGTGCTATGATCACCTCTCCTATATGCATTGCGTGTTTTGCAGCTGATCTGCAATTGTACAGCATGCATTTCAGGTTTGTTATTTTTTTTTTAGTTACTAGGGCAGGTACTGTGTTTGTTGTAATTTGTATCAGGTTGTTATGATTGACTTGTAGTGAGTTATATCCCCAGTTTTTGAAGGAGGATAACTTGATGATCGGGATGTAGGCTGTTGTGTCAAGTGAGATTTTCTGTGCACTCTGATAGTATATAAGCAAAGTCTTTATCTCTCCTTCTGAGGGGTGATTGTTCATTCTTCTTGGCCCGGAGCATCTTGTTGTCTTGGAGAATTGTGAGTCCGCTGTTGTAGATAAATTTTCTGCAACAGGGGAGTCAGTGTAGTTGGTAGTTGACGTGCACCTCTTTACTAGGATGAGTAGAACAGTGTTGACCTTCTTCTTGACCCATTCTATGTCTTACCTGAGTAGTTGTGATTTGTTGTAAATTTGATAAAAAGCTTTTTTGCTTGGCACATACAAATAACATAATTCTATGTGCATGTTTGTGAGTTTTCCTGACTTGTCTGTGTACTTATATCTATCACCTGTTCTTTATCTTGGGTGTGTTTCTTGGGTATTGATCCACTTGTTACACTGTTGTTGTGTAGTCACTCGTCTGTCTGAGCGAACTGTATGTAGGAGGGTCTAGATGGAGTCTCTGAGGGACTGTGTAGGGTGCAGGGCTATTCATGTTGTTGGAGTAGATCTTTGTTTGGAGTTAGTGGGTTTAGGGGACCAAGGATGTTTCTTGGACCTTAGCCCACTTCCTGTTGTTAAGTAAGTGCTCGTGCTGGGAGAGCATATAGTTGGAGGGCCTAGATGGGCGCATTGTGTGGTTGAGTATACTGTAGGACTATAATTGACATTTGGTGTAGTTCCTTTATTAAAGTTGGTAGGTTTCCAATATAGCCTTAGAACCCGCCGTAGCGGGCTCAACCGGCTATTAAAGGCCCGCTCCCCGCGTTAAATGCCCGAGCCGAAGGCGAGGGCATTTAACAAGGGAGAGGGACTTTAATAGCCGGTAGAGCCCTCTACGGCGGGTTCTAAGGCTATTAGAACATTCTGCCACACAGGGCAGAATGTTCTATTAAAAAAAAAAAACATTTTCACTGAGCCCGAGGGGATTAAAATCCCCTCGGGCTCCGTGAGGCTTTGTTCACAGCTGTTGCTGTGAACAAAGCGAACATTGGAATGTTGGCGCTGCGGGCTTTTACCGGCCAGTAAAAGCCCGCAGCACCTCATTGTTTTCAATGGAGCCCCCAGCATTCCAATGTTCTAATGATAGATAGAAGACGGAGTATGAGATGGGTAGCTAGGGGTTTTGGCTGCGACTTATACTTGTCTATTTAGGTGACTAAAAAATGAGTCAAATGCTTGAAGGTCATTGTCCGGTGCTTGGATAAGGATGTTACCATTTTTATAGATTGAGATAGAAGCTTTTGCTTTGAGCGAAGGAGAGGGAGATAGTGTTAGTTTGAGGCCATAGGGGATGTTCTATTTTACGTTGAATGCCTTGAGGGAGTAAAATGCATTTTGCCATGTTGCTGTGCATCTCGTGTAGAAGATCAGATTTGTCTTAATGGCTCCTTTTGAGAAGCAAAAATAGGAGTTTGCTATGAGTGTTTCAGGGTTGTTCCTTAGAACATTGTATTTGCATTTTTTTGCTCTGTTTTGGGATAGGTTTGGCGGGTAATTGATTCTGAGTGAATTGATTCCTGCAGGGGACAGAGTGCTTGGTAATGTGTTGTTATGGACCTACTTCATTGAGGTTCTGCTTCTGGTTGGCATAGAGTCTGGGGCTTCGATAGAAACCTCAGGTCATACATTAGCTGATAAAATGGAGATTTATTTATTAATATTTATGCATTTAGGGTCAGATGTAGCAAAGGTTTTGAACGTCGCAAACAGCGAATTTTGCTGTTTGCGACATGCAAAACCCACATCGTGATTCCCAATTCTCATTTTTAGAGTCCGTAACCTGGTTACCGACTCGCAAAATGGGATTGTGAGTCGCAAATAGGAAGGGGTGACCCCCTTCCTATTTGTGAATTGCAGCGCAATGCTGCATTGCTTTGTGACTGCAAACGCGGTCGCAAAGCAATCGCAGTTACCACCAGTGTCACACTGGTGGTAACCCATTCGCAAAAGGGAAGGGGTCCCAATGGGACCCCTTCCCCTTTGTGAATGACCTGGAAAACATTTTTTCAGAGCAGGCAGTGGTCCTATGGACCACTGCCTGCTCTGAAAAAATGAAACTGAAAGTTTTGTACCTGTAAATTTGCAAATTGATGCAATCTAATAAAGTCAGGAACACGACTCTCATTTCCAAGTAAAAATGGTTGCCACAAGCCATCCATATTTAGGAATTCAGTGGTTTTCCACACTTTTAATGTTTTATTTTGTTAATTTTTGCAGTTTTTCCCATTGAACTATGACCAAGAGAACTCTACATTTTAAAACTTTGATACCTCCTCTGCGGCTTTTTAAATTGGAACACCTAAAAACTACTGAACAGATTACTGCAAACCATAACAATCAATTCTGAGTGAAGTTTTAATTTCATGCTAAGTTTGATGTAAGTCCATTCAGTGTTTTTGCACACCTGTTAATACCAATTACATCTTAACCGTCTGTATGTATGTATGTATGTATATTGTATTTCCATTGCATAAACCTAGCCAAAAGGCAGCGGGCCACTGTGTAGGAAAGTACCATCTTGCCTGGCATGTTACCCCCATATTTCACTGTATGTATGTTGTTTTAGCCCTTGTGTCACTGGGATCCTGCAAGGCAGGACCCCAGTGCTCATAGTATGTGCCCTGTAGGTGTTCCCTGTGTGGTGCCTAACTGTATCACTGAGGCTCTGCTAACCAGAACCTCAGTGTTTATGCTCTCTCTGCTTTCTAAATTTGTCACTGCAGGCTAGTGACTAAATTGACCAATTCTCATTGGCACACTGGTACACCCATATAATTCCTTGGTATATGGTACTGAGGTACCCAGGGTATTGGGGTTCCAGGAGATCCCTATGGGCTGCAACATTTCTTTCGCCACCCATAGGGAGCTCAGACAATTCTTACACAGGCCTGCCACTGCAGCCTGCGTGAAATAACGTCCACGTTCTCTCACAGCCATTTTTCACTGCACATAAGTAACTTATAAGTCACCTATATGTCTAACCTTCACCTAGTGAAGGTTGGGTGCCAAGTTACTTAGTGTGTGGGCACCCTGGCACTAGCCAAGGTGCCCCCACATTGTTCAGGGCAAATTCCCCGGACTTTGTGAGTGCGGGGACACCATTACATGCATGCACTATACATAGGTCACTACCTATGTATAGCGTCACAATGGTAACTCGAACATGGCCATGTAACATGTCTAAGATCATTGAATTGTCACCCCAATACCATTCTGATATTGGAGGGACAATTCCATGATCCCCGGGGTCTATAGCACAGAACCTGGGTACTGCCAAACTGCCTTTCCGGGGTTTCCACTGCAGCTGCTGCTGCTGCCAACCCCTCAGACAGGTTTCTGCCCTCCTGGGGTCCAGGCAGCCTTGGCCCAGGAAGGCAGAACAAAGGATTTCCTCTGAGTGAGGGTGTTACACCCTCTCCCTTTTGAAATAGGTGTGAAGGGCTGGGGAGGAGTAGCCTCCCCCAGCCTCTGGAAATGCTTTGATGGGCACAGATGGTGCCCATCTCTGCATAAGCCAGTCTACACCGGTTCAAGGATCCCCCAGCCCTGCTCTGGCGCGAAACTGGACAAAGGAAATGGGAGTGACCATTCCCCTGACCAGTACCTCCCAGGGGAGGTGCCCAGAGCTCCTCCAGTGTGTCCCAGACCTCTGCCATCTTGGAAACAGAGGTGTTGGGGGCACACTGGACTGCTCTGAGTGGCCAGTGCCAGCAGGTGACGTCAGAGACCCCCTCTGATAGGCTCCTACCTTTCTTGGTAGCCAATCCTCCTTTCTTGGTAGCCAAACCCCCTTTTCTGGCTATTTAGGGTCTCTGCTTTGGGGAATTCTTCAGATAACAAATGCAAGAGCTCACCAGAGTTCCTCTTCATCTCCCTTTTCGACTTCTACCAAGGATCGACCGCTGACTGCTCCAGGATGCCTGCAAAACCGCAACAAAGTAGCAAGACGACCACCAGCAACATTGTAGCGCCTCATCCTGCCGGCTTTCTCGACTGTTTCCTGGTGGTGCATGCTCTGGGGGTCGCCTGCCTTCACCCTGCATCAGAAGCTCAGAAGAAATCTCCCGTGGGTCGACGGAATCTTCCCCCTGCTAATGCAGGCACCAGAAGATTGCATCACTGGTCCTCTGGGTCCCCTCTCATCCTGATGAGCGTGGTCCCTGGAATACAGGAACTCTACCCAAGTGACTCCCACAGTCTAGTGGCCCTTCAGTCCAAGTTTGGTGGAGGTAAGTCCTTGCCTCCCCACGCTAGACTGCAAACCAGTGTACTTTGTGATTTGCAGTTGCTCCCGCTTCTGTGCATTCTTCCAAGATTTCATTTGTGCACAGCCTAACCTGGGTCCCCAGCACTCCGTCCTGTAGTGCTCAACCCGCTGAGTTGGCCTCCAACGTCGTGGGACCCTATTTGGAACTCTGCATGGACTCCGGTTCACAAATCTTCCAAATGCCTGTTCAGGTACTTCTGTGGGTGATGCCTGCTTCTGTGAGGGCTCTCTGAGTTGCTGAGCACCCCCTCTGTCTCCTCCTCCAAGGGGCAATATCCTGGTCCTTCCTGGTCCTCAGCAGCACCCAAAAACCTCTGCCACAACCTTTGCAGCTAGCAAGGCTTGTTTGTGGTATTTCGGCGTGGGAACACTTTTGCAACCTTCATCGCAACGTGGGACATCTTCCTTCCAAAGGAGAAGTTCCTAGTCCTCTTTGTTCTTGCAGAATTCTAAGCTTCTTCCATCCTGAGGTAGCTTCATTGCACCTTCACCTGGGATTTCCTGGGCATCTGTCCCCCCCGGACCCTGTTGCGGCTATTGGACTTGGTCCCCTTGTCTTGCAGATCCTCAGGTCCAGGAATCCGTTGTCAGTGCACTGCTGGTGTTTGTTATTCTTGCAGAATCCCCCTATCATGACTATTGTGCTCCTTTGGGGTAGTAGGTGTACTTTACTCCTACTTTTCAGGGTCTTGGGTTGGGGTATCTTGGACACCCTGACTGTTTTCTTACAGTCCCAGCGACCCTATACAAGCTCCCATAGGTCTGGGGTCCATTTGTGATTCGCATTCCACTTTTGGAGTATATGGTTCGTGTTGCCCCTAGACCTATGCTTGCCTATTGCAACCTATTGTAATTCTACACTGTTTGCATTACTTTTCTGACTTTTACTTACCTATTTGTGGTTTGTGTACATATAACTTGTGTATATTACTTACCTTCTTACTGAGGGTACTCACTGAGATACTTGTGGCATATTGTCATAAAAATAAAGTACCTTTATTTTTAGTAACTCTATGTATTGTGTTTTCTTATGATATTGTGCATTTGATATAAGTGGTATAGTAGGAGCTTTGCATGTCTCCTAGTTCAGCCTAAGCTGCTTTGCCATAGCTACCTTCTATCAGCCTAAGCTGCTAGAAACACCTCTATTCTACTAATAAGGGATACGTGGACCTGGCACAAGGTGTAAGTACCCAGCCCTCACCAATGCCCATCAACTCTCCCAAAAAATAGACCTGAAAGCACAGATATTGAACTACACATGCCAATACACCACAGACCCCTCTCCACTTAATCGCCTAAAACAGGAGCAGGGCAAGATGGACCTTAACACCCTCTGCAAGTCTAAGGCTGAATATGCTCACCAGAGACTGAGAGGGCACCACTATGAACATGGGGAGAAGGCGGGTTGCCTTCTGGCAGCGCAGCTGTGCCAACAGGAAGCAGTGCCTACCATCCCAGCTATACAAGCTTCTAACGACGACATTCTCACCTGCATCAGGACGTTAGCCGTGAGCTTGCTGAATTTTACCAGGCTCTTTACACTCCCAAAATGACAGAAGACCTCACACGCTTCACTGCATTTCTAGCGGACCTCCATCTGCCCAAACTCGCAGAGAAGGGCAGAGACTTGCTGCAGGGCAAGATTAGTAAGAAGGAAATCATACAGGCCAGGGTTCTGCAAAGTCAGTCCTGGAGAGCCGGGTCCATGCCAGGTTTTTAGCATATACACATTTAGAAAAAGGATGTTTCAGAAATCTAAATTTTTCTAAATGTGGATATGCTAAAAATCTGGCATGGACCCGGCTCTCCAGAACCGATTTTGCAGAACCCTAGTAGAGGCTATTACCAAACTTTCATATCACAAAGCAATGGGCGAAGATGGATTCCCAGCGGAATTCTTCAAATGGGCAGGTGAATATGTGGTGGAGTCCCTATACAAGTCCTTCCGGGATGCGACCTCGCCTGGCACCCTTGGACCTATCTCCAGCAAGGCGAACATAGCTGTCCTCCCCAAGCAGGATAGGGACCCCTTACCATGTGGCAGTTACAGACCCATCTCCCTCTTGAATGGCGATATGAATATCTTGGCTGGAGTCCTGGCTGGCAAGTTGCGGAAGGTCATTCAGTCCCTCGTTTACCACACTCAGTGGGGTTTGTGCCTGGCCACTCCTCCAAGAACCACCTATGTACCCTGGCTCATATGCTCTGGTCCAGTAGAAACCTACCTAACAAAGCCCTCACACTCTCCCTGGAAGCAGAAAAAGCATTTGACAGAATAGAATGGTGGTACCTCTTTTGTTTGCTACACCATTTCAGACTGGGTGATGACTTTATAGACAAAGTTTGTTGGCTCTATGAGTCCCCCACAGCATGAGTGAATTGCGGTGGTTTTGTATCTGACCCCATTCCCGTTAGGCACAGTACCCGACAGGGGTGCCCCCTTTCATCGCTCCTGTCCTTGCCATGGAACCACTAGCAGCTTCCGTCCAACAGGACTCAGCTATCGCGGGTGTCCCTGTGCTTGGAGGCACATCCAAGGGCTACCTATATGCTGATTACATACCGCTCACCCTTACTGATCTCCAGCACTCTCTTCCAATGCTTCGGGGCCTCCTTGCAGACTTTGCAATATTATCGGGATCCAAGATAAACTGGGACAAAAGTGAGGCGCTGCCATTATCACGTCCAACCATCAAAGCGGCAGTCGTGGCGTTCCCTGTCGGCTGGACACCGACCTGACTTAAGTACCTGGGCATCTATATTAATAAGGGCCTAGATCATATCATGGCTGACAACCTGGACCCACTGATCGAATGCACACAAAGGGATTTTGCGAAATGGTCGCAACTACATTTCTCCCTCTGGGGTAGGGTGCAGGCAGTGCGGATGGTGTCCTTGCCCCACTTCACTTACATCCTTGGCATGCTACCCGTAATCACTCTGCTCCCCACCTTCTGAGCTATTGATCACAGTATATGCTTATTTTCCTGGGGATCAGGGCGACCCCATTTATCTAGCATTAAATTGTGGCTCATCTTTCCTATGAAGGCCTTGGCCTCCCCTATGTGGAACATTACGCATTGTCCCTTAACCTATCTCAACTTAGCTACTTGCTACCAGGGACGGTAGACCCACCGCAATGTGTCCAAATAGAACGTGACCTCCTGCATAGCCCACATGGACTGGACTTGCTCTATGGCACCAGGGATGCCAGAATCTGAGTTGCTCACACAGTGGTACAAGCTATGGTGAAATCCTGGCAACTCATCCATCATTTGTTAGGTGTGGATACACACCTCCACGAGTACGCGCCACTCTGGGGCAATGCCAGGCTTCGCATTGGGGGTCAGATGCTGGACTGGAGGGAATGGCGTAATGAAGGTTTGGATAGGTCGATGCCATCAGGACCCTTAAATCATTTACCACCCTGGCTGCAGAATATGGTCTCCCCTCGTGCCAAGCCTGGAAATATATACAACTACAACACTGCCTCAATCAATGCTTGGGGCCCCGCCCTTGGTCCCTACCATCCTCCCCAGTGCTCTCTTACCTGCAAACATGGGTTCAATGTCGTGGGGTGATGTTGGGCCTGCATGTACTCTTGATTCGCCATCACTTCTTCCTACCCCTCTTAAACATGCTCTGAACTCCTGGCAAGCAAATCTTCAAACTGAATGCGACACAGATGAATGAGCGGAACTCCTCGAGGTCCATGATCACGGAGCTAGGGAAGTGTGCATGAAATTCTGCTTATTCTAAACACTCCATGATTGGTATTGGACTCTTGCTAAACTGAGAGCGGCAGGCTTTTTGCCCCATGCCTAATGCTGGTGATGCCCTACTGCCCACTGTGAGCTGGTACATATCATTTGTGACTGCCCCTCAATCACACCCTACTCGGAGGTGGTGGGAAGATCATTGCAAGAGATACTCCCTCTATGGGTCCCAATCTTGCTTGCCCTGATCTTCTTACAAGGGACCGTGGAAATTCCTGCACTGACCAGCCCGCAAGCATGCTTACTCCACACTGCCCTCGCTACGGTTAAACTTTGTGTTCTGAGCCACTGGTGCTCCCCGACACCCCCTAGAATGGTTCAGAGCAATGTACCAGACGGCGACATATGAACGCACCATCTATAATGTACAAGACAAAGTGGATGTCTTCCTAACCACCTTGGTGCCATTTCTACAAACAACCAGGGACAGATCAAGAATTTACACTGCTGCCTAGTAGCTATTACCCCTGCCTTCGTATGTCCACTTCCTATATGTCCTGGCCATTCCTGTTCTCATCCCTTCCCATGGCTTGCTTTCCTTTCCCCCCTTTCTTCTCTCCCCTTATCCACCTTGCCCTCTCTCCCTTTCCCCTCTGCCCTTCCCTCCCTTCCATCACCCAGTCTTACCAGTTCTTTCAGGTCTTACTATGTTCATGTTAATGTTAGTGTGTTACAAGGTAGCCAGATATCCTGCAGGCCCTCAATTTTGGTCCCCTTACTCCTCCCCCGCTATTACATCAAACAGGGCCCTACTTATGCTCAGCAGACATACTCTCCTCTAATCCCATCCAGCTTCTTTCTCCTGCCCTGTTGATGCATGGCACACTCCCCCATGCATCTAGGTAGACTTGTGGACAGTCATTGCCTCGTCCCTGCGGCTGAGACACCTAAAAGGAGCAGCCGTCCCCTCCTTCATTGCATCAGGAGCTATGTCTTCTGTCCCATAGTCGACACCGCATCCATCAGTACATAATCTCCGCCCCACCAGATTAGGCTGACTCCTGCTGCGACCCATATCAGCCATACACGCAATGTTAATATAATGCCATGTCTTGAGTTTTGATTGCGTACCCATGTCTGATGCCTCCTACATTGCTGTGCTGGATATGCCTTTTTTGTCTTGATTATGTTTTGATTGTATGCTCAATAATAAACCAGGCCTTGATGCCCACTTAGTGTGGGCTACACTCTTCAGGATATTGAAAAGCAGAACATGGGTTGACCACAGGAACTGCTCTGCAGTGAAACCCTAAACCTAACTAAGTAGATGGTCAACTCCCACTGCACCAGCCATATTTGGCTTTTTGCTGTGAGAGTTAAGCAGCAGATTTGGGCTTTAGAAATCCTGTACACCTATTATCCATGATCATACACCTATTGTGCATCAGTTTCATCAATAGGAATAAATATCCCGCCACTTTCTTAACAGAATAGCTCTTGTTTGCTTCCTTTTTTTGGTCGATTGGTATGATTCTGCTTTCAAAAGGGGAAAATGGAACACCTCATTGAAAGCTAGCTGAATCTGGTTGAATGGGGTATGTTAAGGTAGGGCAGGAGAATGCAGGCACAGCTAAGACCAGTGTTAATACCCCGGACAACTGCTGAGTATATTAACATCAAGGACAGTTTAGAGGAGCAACATGTATCCAAGGAGTAATATGTATGGGAGAATTTCATTGATTCACCACTGGAAAAGAAACTGAAAAGTAAGATGGCTTACAAATTATGTGACTAAAGAGCCAGATTTATTTCCTGGCAGACGGACCATTGTCCCGCCAGGATGACAGAGTAAATTACTCCGTCGATATGGTGGAGGGACTGCCCATTAGTTTAAAAATGACCACCAACCTAGTAGCTATTTATAATACACTGCCAGGAACCATCATCACAGCAGTTGCTGTAAAGGCATTTTGCTGTTTGGTACAGGGCTTCGTTAACATGACGAAGCCCTGCACAAAACAGTTTTCTTGTTTTTATTTTCAAAAAGAAAATCTTGAAATGGGATGTCTTTTTGAAAATAAAAAAGACAATGCTCTTGTAGCCATGGGACTCATCTTCCATGGCGAGGGGAGCATTTAGCAATATTCATTACTCCTTATCGCCAGGATGTTCGTGGTGGTGACTGACAGTAAAAACTGACCTTTAATTCCGCCTGTCTAAATCAGATGGGTGGAATTACAGGTCTGTCTCCAAAGGCCCTTACTCCTTGCCATCAAGATGTAAATTGAGCCCTCAGTCTTCAGAGATTGACCCTTCCACGCAGAGGGTGGCTCTCTATTATGCTTATTGTAATACCCACACCTGATTGCATGAACAAAATATAAGAACTGAGAAAAAGGTTGGTTGGTGATCATGATAAGGAGCCTGAGCTGATTTATAGTTTAAAGCACCCCATTGCAGAGGAGATGGAGGACTTGGACACAGGTGCATCTTAAGTTTTTGATCCATGGAACAACTGTTGGCTCTGTCAACAGAAAACTTCCTCTGACAGCTTGACAAAATAGGGGATGCTGGAGAAAGGACATTAAACCACCTGTCCTAGTTAGGGTGGACAACGTCTTTTATCTAATGTCTTTTTTTCCTGTTAGTAACCATCAAGAAAAACCTGGCAGTGAGGGAAGAAAACAAATCAATGATCCATGTTCCGTACGAAAAATCTCCCGGGGTGTAAAAGGCAATCGTTTTTTTGTTTTTTTACAAACAACCTATTAATTTAGGAGTTTGGTTTTGAAAGATAATCAAGAAAAGTGTTAAACGACTTGGTGAACAGCCATAAAAATAATGGCAGCCATTCACCAAGCTTTTCAGCATTTAGGAGCTGCCGAGAAGGTCGTTCTTTTCAATGTGCAGAGATGACCACTGGGTTGATGGTCACCTCTAAATTTGGCAGACAGTAATCCATAAGGATGGTGATGGTAATGTCCTCAGTCATTCTAACAGATGTGAAGTACTGTCCATTAAACTGTAACTCAGGCCCTTAGTAACAAGTGTCTGAAAACTATCACATTTGCAAACCACTGTGGAATACGTCAAGACTAAAGGATATCAGGTGGACACCCCTCTAAGTGGTTGGCTCTAGGGTTTGGCATTCAGCTAGGCTTTCCCTAGCTGTGGCAATCCCAGCTAAGCACAGTCCTTGACAAACATTGACTTTATCTTCAGCATGGTAGAGTGCCTTCATTTCACTGAAATTGAATGGGCAGACAGTCATGCAGGGAGATAACAACTTTTTTATCACCTGCTCTGCCAGATGATATATTAGTTTTAGAACAAAGTGGCATTTAAAAAAAGTCTGTAACACTGTCTCTTCCGTTAATATACTGTAGTTTTCCTGGGTCTTGTTGACTTTTCACAGTTTGAATCCAGGAAACTACAACTCCTTGTCTAGGCTAGCTCTTTACATGGACAAACAAAATCTATTCAGGTCATTTGTGGAGAAAGGTGCCCAGCTAAGGGCACCATACAGTAGCAAGCAGAGAGAGTGCTCACGGCCATGGGAGCCTCCCCCAATGAAACAGTTGCAAAGGAACAGGTGAATGGGATCACTTATTCATAATACCTGAGCTACACACCCTGGGGGGTCCCCACCACACCTGAGCAAAGATTGCATGAGCCGAGAACTGAAACCTGGTTGTGCTGCAGAATATGGGCCTTCATTGAGTTATTGTGATACACAGAGGATGCTCTAGAGGTGCCTTGATTCTCTCCTATGTGCCTAACATATCCCATGAATACATGTAGCAAGGGACTGTGGGTTCAACATTTACTCTCACACATGTTCGGAGGAATATACAGAGCATCTAGCACATCATCTTATGTGTTAGTAGAATAGGAACCCTTTAAAGCCGTGATCAAGGACCATTGCATTAGAGCAGTGGTAGGTGTTTATAAAACCCTAGAATGGGAAATAAATATACTGTATAGGAAAATACACAGCCTGGAAAAGGAAATAGTCCGAACACCAGAAGAAATGAAAGAGAAATCTATGCTACATTTTTGGAAGGGAGTAAGATTTCTTAACCATACTGACCAAACACACACACACACACACACACACAGAGGCAGCCATACCGGGTCACACATTGGTGTGGCTAAACAAACTCAAACAGAGGAACACACCACTTACAAACATCAGGCATGGCCTAAGTATGAGCTAAGTGTGATAGTGGGCACACTAAATGAAATTAATGCTGCCTAACAGTAATTCTATTCTGAATTATACAGGCTGTGAAAAGGCAACACAGACATGTGATTCTATTAAGATGGACCTTGACAGAGTAACACTAACATGAATTATGCAGGGTGACTGTGAACTTCTGAGCAATATCTTAACTAACAAGAAAAGAAGTCATGCAAACAGCAAAAGGCATGACCCCAGCACTCCATTGTCTCCCAACTGAATTATTTTATGCATATCGCTATATATGGGTGCCACAACTGGCTTTGATGTATACAGCTGTGTTGGAACGGGGAGCACTTCACATCACTATGAGGGAGTCGGCAATAATCTCATCATTTAAACCATGACAAAGGCTGTTAGAGCCGCATATAGGCTGTTGTGTATGCTCAATATTGATTGCAAAATACTCAATAAAATCCTGTCAAAAAGTATAGATACCAACTACTACTAAAATAATTATCTCCAAGTTCATCAGATTTTTCCATTTACACTGACAATACAGAACAATAGAGGAAAGTCCACACGACCACCCTGATGTTGTCTGTAAACCTAGAAAAAGTATTCAAAAGGTTGAATTGGAAGTTTATGATTGCTATTCTTCAGCGCATGAGGTTTGTAGGAAACAGATTTACTAAACAGTGACACTACAGAACCCGTCAAGGCAGGTGAAATAATATTGCCGTCCATAACTGTATGTTTTTCGCTTGGGCAATAGTACCCTTTGCTAGCATTACCCGAAATGAAGCATATGAGAGAGTGCTTCAGCTGGCCAATGGGGTATATCGTCTCTATGCAAATGATTTATAGGGCTTTGTAAGAGACTGATACCCAGGACTGCCACAAACAACAGATAGTCTTAACAAGTTAAGTCAAAACTAGGGTCTTAGAACAAACTGAAACTAAATGTGTAACTTCTTACTCATACTGAGTTTGGATGACACCCTGTCCGTATTGCAGATTATGGAAATAACCTGGGGAACTGATCATCTCAAATAACTGGGGATCCAAAAATAACAATCAAACCTCGAACTACTGAAGCTTTAGCAGGGCATTACAGCCTCTCACAGGATTTGCAGAGTTGTGGAATACTATCAATATTTGTAATGGGACAAATAGCCCTTACAAATGTTTATCCTGCCCTGTCTCCTATATTACTTTACTAACCTACCATTGTGGGTGCCACTGTGGATCTTTAGAGAACAGGACTCTAGCCTGACCCTGCTGATCTGGTGTACAACTTATTGCACTCATAAAACTCAAACTCCCAATTATGGTGGGTGGCGTGAGTGCACCAGATTTTGCCCTCTATTACATTTCAAAGCAATTGCTGTGGTTTTTAGGGAAGCACCTTTAAGATATAGTTAAGATAGGAGTAGTGTGGACAGGAGAAAGACTCCCTTGCTTATTATTAAAGGAGATGACAGCACTAGGAACCAGGGTGAGATTACTCCAGACAGCACTAAAATGCTGGAATTAAAGCAAGACATTGAGCAAATTTCCAGTTATGTTCCATGTACCTTCCACTGATAAGCCTGTCTATACCTCCAAGCAATTTTGTGGCCAATTATTTGGAACTTTACTAAATGGTCAATTCTTAACATATAGCTCTGATAACGTGTTTTCTCTTCCCGGTCATGATTCGCAAAAACTTCACTTTATGTCAGTTTTCATGGGCAAGGTTAGGCCTACTACTATTGCAAATTAGGACAAGCATGTGTGGTGACAGACTAACACATGCAGGAAAAAAAAGAAAAAGAAGAAAAAAAGAATTTGAAAAAATCATCTATCTTCGGATAGACTAGACTAACTAAACTAACTAGAAAAATGAACAGGTGTAAAAATGCTAATCTAAGTAAGAAAAACAAAACAAAGAAATCAATTTGTATTGCAATTGATTATGCCTCTACGCAGTTCAGGTTCCTCAACAAAGCATTGCATTTTCAGCAAAGTTAATCAGAAGCATCATCAAGGGAAAGTGCAGGACACGAGGAACATCCAGGGGACAAGATAACAGTTTTAGATTCAAAGGGGTTCTTAACAACCCAAGAAGGAATTAGCAGTATGAGAATCAAGTGGGGAAAGACTACAAATAGCAAAAGTCTCTTCCTAACTAAGAATGTCCAAACCATTTTGATTGGTTAGCTGGATGGGTCAATGAAATGAAAAATACCCATTAGGTTTGCAACATCTCCAAAATTGCTCCGGGTGGGTGTGAAGTAATCCCTCCTTCCATGTCACACCGGCAATAACTAGCAACTCTGTACGTTGCTTGATACATTCCAACATCTTCCCATGGCTCACAGCAGTTTCAGCAGTTCAAGTGAGACCAAATGATTAGACAATGGGGTCTGTCTTAATGTCCAAATCTCCAACTCTCGATGTACTGAACTCAAGTTCAATGGGGAAACATACACATAATTCAATAGCACTGTTCACGATTCATATGAAACAACCTACTGGAAGATTCAGGTTAAAGAGAAATAAATGATTCAGTATTTCACTGCTGCTGCATTATGACAACTTCAAGTCTAGTTATGCTAACACAAAATATTAAATGCATTAACATTGATGTTATTAAAATACATATAATATGCACACTTATGAATTCATTCTTAATAATATATCATCAAATAAACATTTAAATATTACTTGTAAACTTTGTTAATGCATTACATCAAATATGACTGAGGTGTGCATTTATTTTTTGCACACACGTGAATTTAAACTAATAAATCATAAATCATCTTTATTTTTACTCATAATTCAATTTATATACTTCAACATTATTAAATTAAGTTAGCAAAATATCAGACACAGTGGGCACAATGTTTGCCATGGTAGGCACCATGTCTACCATGAACCAAAATGTGTACACGTTCAAAATACATGTTAGTACAATTATATAAGTTGAGCATTTAAAAATGTGAATATACAGTCACCTAGTGCTGACTTCTGTGCCACTAAAGCATTACAAAAATTTTACGCTCCAATAATCCTTCCTCTGATGACAATCTATGACGTCACAAAAAAGGACACTCTCATTTACACTGAGACAACTCAAAGCCTAGTTGTTTGTTAACGTAAGAACCTTGGTCTTTTGAAATTCTCAATTCTCCTCAGGTTCTTGTAATAACTGCTCCTCATTTTCTCCATTTCAATTTCTTCCATCCTCGGTTTATTCTTAGCTCTTTGCTTCTTCCAGAAATTGTATGATTTGTAAAGGCCAAGTGCAACAATGATGCAGTCGCAATCAACAAAGATCTCAGGATCATTCTCACAATTACCTTTCATAAATCTCCAAACCAGCATACAAAATCATTTACCTGTTGATTCCCGAATATTTATCTGCTTCAGATCATTTTTCAGGTTTCTCATATTAAATATCAATCTCCTTATTTCCTTACTGTTATCAGGAATATAAGTGCAACAATATTGTGCCTGTAAAACTTTGCAGACTTTGTCTTCCTGAGCCAGTAAGATGTCTAGGGCAAGACGATTTTGCAAAACCATTGATCTCATACCAACCATTTCCTTATCCACTAAAACTATAGCACCTTTATATTCAGTCGACATATTATTATCTACAATTGTTAACAACTTTCTTATTTTGATGTCATTTAAAATAATACCTACTGATGAAATAGAGTAATCTCTGCTGCATTAGCTCCCCTTCTAGTTCTGGATTTAGGCTTCTCTTTCCGGACAGCATTGTCAAAATTGTCCACGTAGTAGATTTTGGGGAAAAAATACCCCTAAATTGTTTGTACCATACCTGCCTTTCGTCATCCTGTAATAGGCATTTTTCACACAAATGAAATAAACACCTGTTATGGCTGGGTCTTATCCATTTAACATGAAATTCCAAGTACTCTTAAACAAAAACACATGTCTACATTTGCTAGTGTCTACAAACTTATTGTCAGTCTTTGATTCCAGCCTGTATTTACAGAGCTTCCCTACATGTTGCCAATCTAAAGATAAGCGTCCTTGTATATCACCATCTGTAAGATGTGTTGCATCTTTCTACCAATTCTGTAAAACTATTCCCTTGTCTAGTTTGGTTTTCATTGCCTTTCTCCTGTCATCTACTTGATTAATGAAATCGTTCTCCATTTGTGTTAGAATACAGGTCAATGTTTTTAACTTCAGCATTGCTACTCAAATGCTGATTGAAAGGCATAAAGAAAAAAACATCATAGTTAGAATAAAAATACTGAATATATTCTTGATTTCATAAGCATGTTAATAAGAACCTGCAACAAATACCATAAGTCAATGACAGACTATGATATTTGATTCCTTATTGTACGGATGAAGGAATCTGTGTACATACACAACAATCATGCACAGCCATAGTTTCTATATATTCATACAGTAATCTGTAGTATACATTAGAAGACAAATGACTCTTTGAGTCGTCAAGATGAAGCAATCTCTTATCCTGATACAATTGATCTTGTTTTGCACGTGTGTCCTCATGCACTGGTGTAGCTGTGCTCTCTAAGTTGTTTTTCATTTACACACTCATTCCACTGATCACTGATATGCTTACAATCACACATACCATTGCTAAACCAATACAAACGTATTTACATTTACTCCATTTACCTTAATCCGGATTCATGACATGGCTAGAATCACCCCAAAAATGCCAAATTCAAAATCAAAACAAAAACAAAATCATAAATATAAAGAAGCTTTTAAAATGTGTTTTTTCCTCTTCTTAATGTGAGCAAAGCAAAGCAAAATAAAAATAAAAACTCAAAGTCGTTTTTCACTTATTTATAACAATTCTTGTTCTTCTAGAAAATGTATCACGTTTTTACTAAAATGGTCTCAAAGAGTTCAAAAAGGAAATGTCTTTAAATAAATTACCATTTGGTAATCACTGATTAGCACTTCAAGTAAATACTGTCTCTGTTCATCAATTGACAAGGATATTTCAAAGTTCAATTCAAGCGCAATTTCAAGTACCAGAATGTTCAGCTGAGTCCGCAAGGTTAAAACAATTGTCAATAAAATCCTTCCCCATTCATTTGCAGCAAAGTAAGTCCAGTCGGGTGGAGAGTATCTGTGACTTGGCACCCTTTTTTCACTTTGATCCCATTGCTGTACTGTTTTCACAGTCACATTAATCTGATTCTTCAGCTACTTCAGCAGTTGTTGGAAGCACATCTGCAACTGGGTCTAGACATTTTGAGGGCCACTGGTCTCCTCTCACAGTTTCCGTTTCAGGCACAACTGGTGTTGCAAAATTGGCAGAGATAGCAGGAGCCGGCTGACTTTGACTTGACTCTCCTGCACCTCCAACAGCCTTTAATGTGCTCAGATTCTCACCAGTTTGTGCAGGCTCTGCGGTAGACACTTGTCCAGTCCTCACCATTTGGCTAACCTGGATTCCTTCACTCACCGGTTCTGACCCTAGAGGAAGAGCCAATGTATCTTCAAGAGGACTTGGAACTTTGCTTGTATTGCTCACATGAACCCAGTTTGGCAGACCAGCACACTTCACGGCTGTTGTAGTTACTAGGACAATCTGATATGGCCCTTTCCAATGCAGCTCTAAACATGTATTTCTAACATCCTTTTTTTACTTGGACCCATTCGCCTGGATACTGTTCCTGTGACAGTTGAGATGTTGCTTCTTAGACCTGATGAGTCAAAAAGTGAACCACTAGTCTTTGCAATAATCCAGCACTAAGTCATCTGTAATGTTCTCAAGTGCATTTGCAGGCACGCCTGGCAATCTCATGGCACGTCCCATGAGAATCTCTTGTGGGGACAGTCATGTCTTCCTGTCAGGAGTGCTACGCATGCTCATCAGAACATGTGGCAAGGCATCAGGCCATTTCAACATTGTAGAAGCACACAACTTTGCCAATCAAGACTTTAAAGTTCTATTCATCTGCTCGACCAATCCAGATGCCTCTGGTCTGTAACTGCAGTGCAATCGTTGCTCAACATGTAATGCCGCAAACAATAATTGTATGATCTCATTGTTAAAATGAGATCCCCGGTCTGATTCCACAGAAGTTGGAAATCTGAATCTTGGGATCAATTCCCTTAAAAGCAGCTTTGCAACAGTGGGACTATAATCTCTGTGAGTTGGGGAAGCCTCAATCCAATGTATAAAGACACACACTACCACTAATGCATACTTCAATCCATTGCATGCAGGCACCTTAATGAAATCTAGTTGCACTCTATTGAAACGACCTCCTGATCTTCCGATGTGGCTCAGGTTAACCACAATGAATTTCCCAACATTCATCTGTTGACACTTTACACATCTGTGACACACCGCTTTTGAAACAAATCTGAATCTTGGGTTGCACCATGTCTGTTTGTATGTTCGGATCATTGCATCCCTGCCAATGTGTACCGTACAATGATAATATCTTGTCATTGAAGGCAACAAACTGTCTTTAAACACTTCTTTTCCTTCATTTCAAACCCTAACATCATCCTCATCTTTCTCAACACAACCTGCTATGCTCCAACGTTTGCATTCCCCCTCAGTAACTTCTTCCTGTAATCTCTTAACCTCTTCCCAGGTGTCAATTGCTATCATCAAGAAACTTTGGTTTGTCTCATTGGTGCTGCGACCATCACTCTATTCCACATTAAAGGACATGCAATAGAGCACACAGTATATGGCCACTTGATCAGCATAGGCATTGCCCAACAAGATATAGGCCCTCATTACAACCCTGGCGGTCGGTGGAGAAGTTGCGGTAATACCACAAACAGGCAGACGGTAAACAAAATGAAATTACAAGCACGGCGGTGACCGCCATGCAAAACCGCCACTTCTCCACTCTGACCGCCAGGGTGGTAATGACCGCTGTGCTGCAGACTTCGGTCTACAGCCCGGCGGCCGTCACTACACCGCCGGCGGTATCACGACCCCGCATACCGCCAAGGATTTCGTAGGGTTCTGTACCACCACAAAATCTATGGCGGTAGGCACTATCAGTGGCAGGGAATACATTCCCTGGCACTGATAGGGTCTCACCCACCCCTCTTCCCCAGTGTCCTCCCCCAAACCCACGATCACCCTAGCCCCTCCAAAGGTGGTAGGACCCCCCCTCCCCACCCCTCCAACATCGACACACACATACACCCCTCACACAACAACTACACATACACGCACACATACACACAGACATTCACATAGACATACACGTACACATTTTCCATACACACAACACCCCCCCGCATGCATACATGCACTCACACACCCCCTATACACACTCACACCCCCATGCATGCACACAACACCCCCTAGCCCCCTCCCCTAACGGACGATCACCTTACCTGGTCCGGTGATTCTCCAGGAGGGAACGGGATCCATGGGGGCTGCTCCGCCGCCAGCTCCCCGTCACCAGAACACCGCCACACCGAATCCGGCGACGTGATTCAGTGGGTGGTGTTCTGATGACGTGGCAGTGGAGGTGGAGCAGCCTCCACTTCACCGATGACAGTCATTATGGCTGCTGGCGGCTCTCCGTCCTGAAAAGGGCAGAGGGCTGCCAGCAGTCATAATGCGCTGTGCAGAAAACAGCCTGCACTGGCGGTCTTCAGCACAGCGGTACCTCAGCAGTCTTGCAAAAAGACCGCCAAGGTCCAAATGAGGCCCATAATCATTTGACTTTTGATGTGCTGCACATTTCACAACTGTAATTTTTACTAGTAATTGTAATGTTTTCAATTACTGATACATTCTTTAACCATTTCGGATTGGTGATCCTGAAGAGAGAATAAAGTCTCTCTGGGACCACAACTGTCCAAAGTTGTAAACCACACCAAACCCGTACTGACTGTCAGTGAAAATGGTCTAGTAAGAAGCACCAATTCGACTACTCCGATCGTAAATGGCTCCTTGAAGCTGTGAAGCTTCTATTGCTCCTGAGACTGCGTAAACTGCACAACCAGCTCACAGAGTTTCTTCATTAGCTCTCAAACAGGAGCCATCAATCAACATGACATAGTCATTTTCATCTAATGGGGTATCTTGAAATCAGGCCTAGGTTTGGTGGATAGTTCAGTCACATCAAGACAGTCATGTTTCACTTCATCTTCATCATTAACATTTTCAACCATCACAGGCAAAAGTGTTGCAGGATTCAGGGACGTGCATCTTTAATCTTGACATTTGGTGAGTCCAAAATAGTTGAATCATAATGGCTCAAACGAGCATTGGTCAAATATTGGGTTATAATTTGGGTCAAAAGGACCTTAACAGAGTGGGCCATGTAGACATTCAAGGGGTGACCCATGACTTTGCCTTCGCACTGTCCAGTGCTGACACCTGCTGCTGCAACTGCTTTTAAACAGCCGAGCAAAGAAGCAGTTACGGAATCCAGTGTAGTAGAAAAATAAGTCACTGGTCTGTTGAATCCTCCAGGTACCTGATCCAAAACAGAAAGTGCACAACCATCACATTCATGACAAAACAATGAAAAAAAATTATTGAAATCTGGCATTCCCAGAGCTGAGGCTTGGCATAAGCTTTCTTTCAGCTCGGAAATGGCTTTCAAACATGTGTTGTGAAATGGCACTGGTTCTATCACCTCCTTGTGTGTAAATTTTTGAAGGGGCTTCGAAATCATTGAAAAGTTTGGGATCCACAGGCAGCAGTAGCTGACCATTCCCAGGAACATTCTGAGGGACTTGTATCCGTTGAGGGACCTGCATCTATTGTGGGACCTGCAATTGCGGTAATCCAGTAGGAACAGACAAATTGTGTATTCAGGGTCTTTGGATTCTCTGGACTGGAACTTGACTATTGTCCAGAGTTTGTGCAACACCAGCATTCTCTACCAAATTATTCACATTACTGTATGGGCACTCCCATCTCCAATGTCCGAGATTTCCGCTAGCATGACATGGAAGCATTTTCTTCATCGATTGAACATCAACTGCATTACCACTCCGATTTATCTGATCACTGCGTCCTCTACCCGTTAACTGAAGCCCATTGTTACCCTGCTGTTGCATACTTTGCATCCCACTAGTGTTCACCATTCCTTGCGGACTCTGTCGATATTTATACTCTGTTTGCACCGGATTTGCGTCATTTTTTAATGTAAATTCAGTGCAAACCTAACTCCATATTTATATTTTGATGCTAGACCCATCTAGCATCAAAAATATGGAGTCAGCATCATTTTAAGGATGCATGAAGCCGCCTTGTATCAATGAGATGCAAGGTAGGCGTTCCGTCGAAATAATGACTCAAACACCTTAGCGCCATATTGAGCCAACAGGGCAAAAATGAAGCACGGGTGGGAGGCGGACCAGAAAAATGATGCTAAGCCCGATTTGCATCAAACCTTAACGCCTGGGTCAGGTCAGACATTAAAATGAGGCAAACACACCACTACTTAAGGAAAACACACACAAGCAACATCATAGCGAACAGGACACATGGAGGTTCTAATGATGCAGCTTGCTAGACGACACAGAGCACAGGACCAACAGCAGCAGCCACCACCACCCCAACAAGGCCCCAAAAGGCAACACAGAAGGCAGGAGACGGTCTTCAGGACCAGGACAACCCTCCCTGGCCTCAGGGAACAGGACACCATCCGGAGGTATAGACTGAACTGGGAAGCCAAACAGCAGCTGCTGTGACAAATTGAGCCACAAATAACAGCCAGCCTGCAGACACCACACAGTATACCACTGGTGACCAAGCTGCTAGCTCTCCTGCATATGTTGGCAAGTGGCTCCTTCCAAACAATGGGTACCCTGGTTGCTGGGGTGTCACAGCCCTAATTTTCCGCCTTCCTGCCCAAGGTCTTAGATGCCATCATCTCCCTTACAACCCGCCACATCAGCTTCCCCAACGCCCAGCAGAAGCAGCAGGAGGTAAAACAGGGGTTTTATCAAATCCATAGCTTCCCGCATGTGCTTGGTGCGATTGACTGCACCCACGTCCGGATCGTACCACCGGCAACAACAGAGCATCTATTCTGGAACAGAAAGGACATGTGCAGGCCATAGTTGACCACCAGGGATTGTTCACCAACATCTTGGCCAAGTATCCTGGGAGTGTACACGATTCCTTCACATTCCGCCACAGCACGATCAATCAGCACTTCCAGGATGGACAATATGGCAATGGCCTTCTTGTCGGTAAGTCCATAAACCTAGCAATATACACAAAGCACAGCAACCCTGTAGGACACACAATACATACACCACTACATTGAAATGTGGGCAGGAAGACACTGAGGTGTGACACAGGTAGTTATGTTTTACACCCTGACACAATGGGATACACACCTAAGGACAAATGATGGGTGACACAAACATTAGCTGACACTCTAGAGCTACAAGGGACCAATGTCAAAGTACACAATGACAATGACATGGCCTACACTTGAAGTACAATTTGAAAGATAACCCATTTACAATTACATTAGGCCACATAGTCAATCCAACACTCTCCCAAGCAATATGTGGGGTAGAAGGGGTGTGCAATGTGTGTTGTTGCAGGTCTAATACCATGAGACACATAGCATGATGATGCGGACTCACATGTAGGTGACACGGAAATACTGAGGCAGTCCCAACCTCATACATCACTCCGGGGGTGCCGTTGCCAGGTAGCAATAAGGAAGTGGACTGTGCTATGAACACATATTGATGTGCCACTAATGCAAACTGCACACTGCTGCACACAATGAAATAACCAATTGTCCATCAAAATAACATAGGTACAGGGAGATGGCCTTTCCTGCACAGATACATCCACCTCCACAAGGCAGTTAGCCATGTTACCCAGAGCAAGTTTGGTAGTGTAGGTGCACAGTTGCACATGAGCCACTGACAGAGGGAACAACAAAGGTTTGCCTGGACCAAAGTCACACATGGGACTATTGTGCATTGTCAATACTGAACACCTCCGTGCTGCCAACTTTTGGAGATGTGTTGTGCATTGTCACCTAGCCAAATCAAAGGGCCTCACTGTTGCATTTCATCTGCAATGACATATGTCTAATTGGATGTGATGTCCAGGCCATGTAGTGCAACCATGTTACCACCACATCGGAATCTATTGTGTGTGTGGAGGTATCTTATCCCCGCCATTGAAAGCACACTAAAACATGTTGGACACTACACAACACATGGTACACACATACTGATCAGCAGTTTAAAAACAAAATCATAGATCCCAGGTCCATGACCCAAACACAAGTTGTCAAGTCAAACAACCTACTGCAGAAAACAAACACACAGAAGCCCCGGATCTCACAAAACACCACAAACACATATGAGTCACAGACGACACAAGATATCAACTGCAATGCTACATGACATTCTTGTTGCAAGCACTAACAAAATACTCACTCCTATTATCTTTTGCAGTGGATCAGGGTTATGGGATCCAGCCATGGATCATGACCCCATTCCCCAACCCAAGACACACACCATCGTAGAAAGGACCTTTGGCATCCTGAATTTCAGATTTAGGTGCCGGGACATCACAGGAGCACGGGAGGCAGCCTCTTCTATGCCCCACACATTGTTTGCAAAGTCATACTTACATGTGCTATCCTGCACAACATTTGTGTGAGGAGGAACATCCCCTATATGAGCCCCAGCAAGAACTGCCTGAGAAGGAGGAGGAGTAGGATGGTGCCAGGGAAAATGAGTGGGAACATCAAAACACAGCTGGAGGAATGCACCGCAGACAGCAAATTACTCAAAAACATTTCAACCAATAGTCACTCCACACACCTTGTTAGGATATGTAATTAAACACCTTACTTGATCACACAATTCTGCTCTGGTTTCTTCTTTCTCCATCACATGTCCTTAAGGAATGTGCGTATTACCTCAAGGAGCATGTTACAAAGGCATATCTGACTACGTCTGATGCAACATCACATGTGATGCGCATGTTTGTACAGCAAACATCACACACATACAAAAAAATACTCATCTATTGAATTTCACATATGAAGGGCAAAATCAATGGACCACAGCATATGACACACATCCACATTGCCAACGTGGTATACTGTAGCTCATGACACACAACTATGACATCACCAGTCAGAAGGTAAATAAGCACCCCATACATGAGGCAGTGGATATGAAGTATCAGTGGAAACAGGAATGTATGAACAGACCCCTGACATAGTAAGTGTGACATTTGTAATCTCTGCAAAGAGCTTGTGTGACACAGGGGCATCATTTCTGAAAATGGATAGCATGAGTGTCCCAGGTTCAACAAGCAATGTTCACAACACATGTCCTGAGTAGTCCATCCCTGGAAATAAGTCCTGCTACCGCCATCTGTTAAGTCTCTGCCCTCCTATCTCTAAGGGGTGCTGTAAATGGACTACCTGTACCCTGGGAATCATCATTAACACTCACCCAGAGTTCATTTCTGACTCCTGTTTGCTTCCCTTTTCAATATGGCATGCTATAGAAGAACTATATTAGCTTGCACGGACTTCAGGTCCCATAATGCACTGCCTGGTAGTCGGTAAGACCTGTAATCTTCTGTCCATTGCTTCCTATGTGAAAAGTCCAGTTTTCCCTTTATACTGGATTCTCTCCTCCAGGACTTGTGAGAGACTGAAGCTGCCCACACCTGTGACCTCTCTTGTGGAGCCCAGCCATGTGACTCTGCCCTGGCCTTGCTGCTGCCTGGAACTGCTTATAAGCTGCCATTCCCGGAAGCTCTTTGTCGTGCATTGGAGTATGATTCCTTTGTGTTCCAGACCCCTTGGTGGATTGTGTTACAGTCCTAATTACGCCTTAACCTGCTCTCTGTTTACCCAGTCCTGTTCCTGCTTGTTTAAGCCAGAGTCTGCTCCCTGTATATTAGCCTTGTTCATGTTTGTTTCTTCCAGAGCCTGCTTTCTGTTTCCCAGACCTGTTCCAGGCTTTGCGTTAACCTGATCCTGTTCCCTGTGCCTGGCTTTGCCTCCTAGTTGGTTCCCTCGCTTTCTGTTTCCTCCTGGGTTATCGTGTCTGGTAAGTGTCCTATCAGTCCTCACCTGTCTAGAAGTGTTTTCCTTTGTATTTGGTCTGGCACCTGGTTTTCAGGAGGCAAATCCAGCCCCTATCATTTGTCTAGCGTTGCATGTAGTCATTAGTGCCTAACAGTGACAGTGTGCTATGGCTGTATTCCAGGAATTGCCAGTGTGTCTCTAGCCAGACCCACAAGGGCTAGTCTTGTGTATGTCAGTACAATCCTTGTTTATGCCCTAAGGGTCCAAACACAGAATCACTTCTGCTGCCTCCTTTCTATGGGGCTTGTGTGGTGACTAGCTATAAGATTAATCTGCACAGAGGCACTGACGTTCCCTGTTGCTTGGGAAGTTCTAAGCCCTACCCTGTGTACAATCTTAGTGATGAGCCCTGCATGTTTGTCCAATACTGACCTGTTCCATATTTGTTCACACTAAGGTTGCTCTACCTTCACATTTCTGTTTTCTCTGCCTTACCATAGCTGGCTTTCCCCTTGTATGCCTTTAGCTGCTCTTCTGCTTTGGTACACTACTTCTTTGCGAGATACTCTGTGAACTCAAGGGGTGCCCCTAACAGACTCCTGATTAGACCGGCACAAAACCGTAACACCTTGGAGCCTAATCCTGACACAGGGGACGCATTCCTACACACTTGAACTGGACTCTTCTGTGGAATGCACATCTGAATATATGTGAACACATGCAGCCAGGTCAGCAGGTCCACCACAGCAACATAAGTAACATAGGTAATTCTTATGAGTCAAACTGACGTATACCTAACATTTTATAGGTTGAATTAAGGCACAGTGTCTAAAACACTGTACGTAACAAACATGTATACATGGCCGACATATGGGTAGTTCACACACAAGTCACCATGAAGTCATAACCGACTATTAATGACATATGAGGGGTAACATATCCAACATAGCACTCATCATCCACCCTCAATCATCCCTGAGTTTTGTTTGTCATGTGAAATGTAATGTCACCAAAGTCAAACAACTACTCACATCAAATGAGTCAACACATATTACAAACACATATCATGACTCATCAGATGTAGATACCCATTTGTAACACAGTCATACATGAGAATTATGTCCAATGTATTGCATGCTGTTCCTTCAGAAACACACATATTGTTGTTACAGATCATTCACACACAAAACACCACATGCTCTACCACATGTGGCCAACCACTATACTACACACTTCAGGCCATATCATCCTATCTTCAGCTTGATACAGGGTGCATGCATGTTAAATAATTGAAAATCACGGAATCACAGTTTGAGTCAAAAGTTTTGACGCAAATCAAAAAATCACGCAAACACTAACTAAACATACATTGGCCCATAGCGTTAATTCCACCTGCACAACACACGCATGTGGATATCCATTGAAATTGAAGTCTACAGGTAATGCGTAGTATTTTGCCACACATGTAGGTTATGCATTGAAAATATTCATGCAAACACCGTATGCATCAAAAAAATACTAGCATGACGGAGAACGGGCCGCAAAGGGAACAGGAAGTGGTGCAATAGGAAATCCTGTTTACAGGCATGGTACAGTGGATTTACTTTCACTTTCACTTTGCAGTCTGTGCTTTTTCTTGACTGTGTGGCTTTGTCTCGGTGTTGCTGGTGTCTGGATTGCGTTTCTTGTATCTTGTGGAGTCTCTCTTGTGTCTTTTTTGTACTCTGTTTATTGAGTGTACCTGTGTATGTGCTTTTGTGTAGCTTAGTGTCTTTTGGATTGTATTTGTACTATCGTGTGTCTGTTGGGGTACTTGGGTTTGGGCTGTAAGTTTCCTTTTTTACAATTATTTTCCTTCCTTTTTACACTTTTTCTGTTTTGCTTTGTTGAGCAAGGACATGTCGGGAAGGGTGAGGCTGACCCACATGGGGGAGGAGGAGCTTGGGGGCTTTGTGCAGCTGGTGTGCCACTTTCTGCCATTAATGCTGGAGATGGGTGGGCGTGTGATACAGGGGTATCACACAGAGCAAGGCAGCTGCGGTGGGGCAAGGTGCTCTAGCACCTCAAATGGGTATTCCACACAAGCAGAAATGAGCACCAGTTGAAGCATCGCTGGGCTGACCTGGTGGCCAGAGAGCAGGATCTGCTGGACCACTTGGGTGTGGTGATCAGTGGCCCTGTTGGTGAGTATCACATTAACAAATCTGTACAGTAGAATGCTCCTGAGTGGCAGTAGCAGATGTCTTGACGTGCTGCATGCAATGTTTGTGGCCATGTTGAATGCAAGCATAACAAAATGTTAGTGTCCCAGTACTGAGATGTAGTCCACATGTCTATACATGTTAACAATACAGTCCTGAGGTTTGTTGAGTCATGTATGACTATCACTTAGGGCCACATGCACCAAGCTATTTTTAATTGTCAAAAACAACCTAGTTTTCAGATTTTGTGTTTTTACGTGAAGAAAGAATGTTTATTCCCATGCACATCCCCAATTTTGCCATTCTGCCATCACATTGCTTAATCACAATACAGGGTTTGCTAGTGGCATTAAGGAAGGGGCATTCCCTTCCTATTAGTGAGTCACAGTCCGCTGATTGATTGTTCAGTGACCGCGAATGCTGGCACTAAACAATTGCACTTACCACCAGTTTCAAGTTGTTGCTAACCCATTTGCAAAAGGGGAGGGGTCCCCATGGGATCCCTTCCCCTTTGTGAATGCATGCCTGTTAGAAATGGGGTTTCTGGTTGGCTAGGGTATGCCCCTAAGCCAGGCAGAACCTACCTACTCTAGTCAGGGCAAGGGAGTTACACGTCCAAGATAACCCCTGCTCAACCCCTTGGTAGCTTCGCACGAGCAGTCAGGCCTAACCCTGAGGCAATGTGTAAAGCGTTTGTACAACACACACAACACACGTGACGCAAAATGTACACCACAAAGTAAACACAACACTGAGCTATGTAAAAATAAACTGTATTGCACAAGACATAATTAGACCAACATTACACGTAAGTAATACCCTGCTACCTTAGCAGTTGTCAGAACTTTAGACAAGTTACTAATACTCTGCAAGAATACGCAGTTGCCACATTAGAACACGTAAGTACTCAGGATTCTGCAACATAAGCAGTAGTCAGGAATTACATTAAGAATTCTATGCACTTGTCATGAATACCTCACAAATACCCATAAAAGGAACATTAGAGAACATATCACAAGTCATAAACATACATGTCAGCATGCCATGGCCATAAAAGGAACATTAGCACATATATGTAATGTCAGGAAAGCAGGTAGAAAACCTATAACCCCCCCCACCTAAGGTCTATACTAGGCTCCTGGAGCCAATATTTCCTAAAACATACCTGCTTTCTGCAGAATAGGCACTCCCTGTGCCTAAAGGAAGAGCATGGGGGGCCCCTGGTGCTCCTGTGCGCACAACAAGGGCCACACGGTGCTCCTGGGGGAGAGGGGTGTTCGGCACCCTCTCCTCGTAGTTAATGGGCCCATCCCGGGGCCTGCGATCGTAGTGTGGGTCTGTGTTGGCCGCCTCGCACCCTGTTAGTGGGGTGGGGGCCAGGCAAGGCCCAACAAACAGGTAGGGGCGAGAGGAAGGGGCCTCCATTGAGGTCCCCCTTCCCGGTTTGCAGGAGGAACAAAATCACCTGGTTGTTGAAGAAAAAGGAGCGTCTTGCTCCTAAGGCAGAGACCGGGGGAAGGGGGCGCTCCCCATGCCTTCCCCGAGTCCTGCGTGAGGCGTGTAAGGATTGGACCCCTCTGTGGCCCGAGTAGACACTCGCCCGCACCTGATGCAGTGCGCGAGTGCTTGAAGAAGCTTCCTGGGCCGCTACGGTGATCCCTGGAGGATGGGAGGCGGCTGGTGCCCTGCGGACACTCCCAAGAGCAGACCGTGCCCCTGGGGCACAGAGAGGAACACGCTTGCTCCACTTTGCTTTGACTCGTGCCTCGGGGGCACTGGAAAGACTGCCATCCTCATGCTGGATGCAAATTAGACACCCGGGTTGCAGTGGTGATTTGGGGGCATAAACAGAGCGCTTTTTAAAGCGCTAAGACCATATCTGCAGCCCGGGCTGCGGCGGTGATTTTCGCCAGCAGGCAAAAGCCGGCTTTAGAAAAAACGCTTTACAGGCACCAAAGAGCGCTCCCAAGGCGCTATGCAGCCGAGGCAGGCACTCCTTGTGCTGAAGAGAGTTTTACAGAGGTCAGGGGCCAGGTCAGGGGCCACAGCACCCTGCCTTTGGAGACAACAGGTGAAGAAGGGGGCGCAGGCCTGGAGAACCCAGCAGCAGGTCAGCACAACAAGGGGGTGTAAGCAGTGGCAGTTCACAGGTCAGCACAGCAGCAGCAGTCCAAGGTGGTCCTAGTGAGTCCTTTCAACAGCGTCCTGTCCAGCTCCAGGTAAGGTTCCTGGGGTTCCCAGAATGTCCAAAATGGTGTCTAAATTGTGGGGGAAATCCCCTGTGTTATAGTAAGTTTTCAGTGTGTTTTAAAATGAGGAGGAGAGGGGATTCCAACCAGTTATAACTGGTTCTGGGAGTGCCCTTTCCTCCAGCACAGGCTCCAAACATCAGTGGGGGGTAAACGACCCTACTGTGCGAGGCCAGGGCACAGCCTTTACAAATGCAGGTGTGCCCCGCCTCTCCCTTCCCCCAGCCCAGGAAGGCTTTACAATATGTAGATGCACCTCTGTCACACCTCCACCCCCACTGTGCTCAGGCTGTCTGAAAAGTATGCACAAAGCTCCAACTGTCAGTCTGTCCAGATGTGGATTGGAGGCGAGCTGCAAAAACACCAGAGTCATAAGCACAGAAAAATGTGCACTTTCTAGAAGTGAAATTTCTGTGATAGTAATAAAAAATACACCTACACCAGCAATCAGCAATTCTCATCACTATTACAACCATACCAAACATGCCTACGCTACCCCTCATAAATCAGACAACACCCCATACACATAAGGCAGGGCATTTCTAATGCAATCCTATGAGAAGGCAGCACTCACAGCAGTGAGACACCAAGTTAGGCTATTTGTCATTACCAGGACAGGCCACGCAACCTGGCACATGTCCTGCCTTCTACATACATGGCACCCTGCCCATAGAGCTAGCAAAGGCGAACCTTAGGGGTGACTTAAAGGTAGTAAAAGGGGAGTTCTGGGCCTGGCAAGTAAATTTAGATGACAGGTCCCTGTGGCAGAAAACTGTGCACACAGGCCTTGCACTAGTAGGCCTGAGATAGGTTTGAAAGGCCACTTCAGTGGGAGGCGCAAGCAGAGCTGCAGGCCCACTAGTAGCATTTAATTTACAAGCCCTGGGTATAATGATACCACTTTACAAGGGACTTATGGATACATTAAATATGGCAATCAGGTATAAGCCAATCATACCAATTTTACAAGGGAGAGCACATGCACTTTAGCATTGGTTGGCAGTGTAAAAGTGCTCAGAATCATGTCAGCCAACAACGGTCAGAAAAATAAGGAGGCAAAAGGCAAAAAGTCTGGGGAATGACCCTGTAAAAGGGCCAGGTCCAACAATGCCCAAAATTGTTTCAGAGCAGGAAGTGGCACCATTGACCAATGGCTGCTTTAAAAAAAATATTAAAGTCATAATATTGGTTTTTGAAATGCTTTCGGTTTCCCCTTGATGAAATAAAGCAACATTTGTTAAAAAAATATACATCTCTATTTGAAAGCAGTCACAGACATGGTGGTCTGCTGAGCCCAGCAGGCTAGCATCCCTGTGAGTGCCGCCATTCCCAAGTGGTTTGCAAAATGAGACCTACCTCATTAAAATTCATGAGGTAGGTCATTCGCTACCCCAATTGTGATTTGCAAACAGTGTAATTGACAGTGTTGTAACTCAGATCATCCTACTTGCAAATTGCGAGTCTCGCAATGTGTGACTCACAAAACCTGATCTTCGTACATGTGGCCCTTAGTAACACATTTCTGGTGCAATGACAACACCTGTGCCCATACATTCTGTCAATGATGATCAGGTAAGACACTGTCAGCATGCCCCTTTTCACTGTATCAGGACAGCAAAGGGGCCAATCCATGTTTAGCGCTACATTGGCATCATTACACACACACATGATCCCTGCCATTATGTTGCCAAAGGGGGCATACACGGCTTAGGGGACACTACCAATGGGGCATTTGTTACCTACATACAACTGTGCCACATCTGTTATGGACCATTGAATGCATGATAATTGCAGACTGAAAATTGAGCCACATGTCCATCACACAGTAACTTAGTTTCCCTTTATGCACAAGCCACAATACCTGAGTCACTTGTATTACAGTGCACTAGGGACTTGCCGTTGAAATTTTCATCCAAACGCAAATCATGACACGGAGTACCATCTGAAATGGATTAGCCACAAATGTTTGTTGTCGGGTTTAGCACCACATGATTGTTAGGCCCAGTGCATGTGTGCAGATGTGTAGCTATCACTCACTGGAGTGTCAGTGTCAATGTGAGTTTACAGTGGTATGTCTGTTGGAGTGTCTACATGCAGGATCACCATTTCACTCATGTAAAATGTTACACACTGTGATATGTTGTCCACACATTTGTGCAGTGGATCTGACATTGAGCATATATTTCCTTTCCATGTGTTACAGGTGGACCTGCCCCCTTTACCATCGGGGAAGTGGATCGATTTCAGGACCCAGATGTATCCAGTAAGTGTGATAATGTCTGTCCTGTGTGGTGATTGCAGCTGTTGTGTGAGTGACTCTTGTGTGTTGCACTCATTGCAAGATATGATGAGCTGGCACGTGATCTGATATATTACTTGATTGGATGTTTACATGGTGTTCCGAACAAGGGTTAAACATTCACAGGCAGAGAGTAATATTTTGGGAGTCTTGTGTTGAGCAATAGGCAGCAGCGTGTGAACAAGGTGATTAGTAGCCACATGTAGGCCCACATGTGACTTGTAAGTGCTCCAGTGTCAGTATATTGTCACTGAGTCATACCCTCATTCCCCCAAGACAGTGATGCATCAGTTTTCCACACAAAATTGCGCATCCCTTTATTGTAATGTACATGTAAGACTGAATGGGTAACTGTCTGCCAGCATCTAGCCCCATAAGTAGTACTCCATTTATGTGACACTTATGTGGTATGCAATAGAGGTGCATGTAGGTCAAGGCCAGACGTGTGCTGGCATCAATGTGGGTGTTTTGGGAATTGTGTTGGCAGATCAGGTGTTGAAGGTTGTCCACAACTGGACACATGAATATAGATGTGAATGACCTATGGATACTTTATTCCTAGGTGGCAGCCCTCCTCACATGTGTTCCACTCACTAAATCCATGTTCAAGTGGACATGCCTTTGTGGTTGTCCTCGACAGTTGTGATGATGTATTGCATGGTCACCCCCCCCCCTGAGGCACAGGGGTAGGGGAACAACATACATGTAGGTAGATGTGATGGTCACAGTGTAGATGACAGTCATCGCATTCAAACATACATGTGTCCCAAACAACACTGACCCCTTATGATTAGCAACTGCATACCATCCTGCCAATTACATCTACAAATCACTGGTCTTGGGTGCCTTGAAGTTGACTCAGATGATAAAGATTAGTCGGCCTGGTGCATGCGAAGTACTTACTGCCTTTGCATTGTGACACATCGCATTACATCAATGCACAGATCACTTTATTTGGACCAACTCTTGCTGTGCTTTGCTGTGGTGTAAAAGACATGATGGGTAGGCAGCACTGCTATTTCATTCAACAGGGACATTATATCATCTGGACTGCGATTTGGACTGCATGTGCAAATTGAGGCAGAGTGTTAGATTATCATCTGTACATGCATCACACAGTGACGACACTGATGGTTGCCTGTCTAATTTTTACAGTTGCCAACATGGATGTAGCAGAGATCAGGGTTTTCCAGAAGTGGGCAGTGAGATACAGACACATATTGGATGTCAAGTCTGGGTACCGAAGGATGGCAAGACGCTATCAGAGAGAGTGAGCCACAGGAGAATGGCGGGCTTTCAACCAAGGGGGTCCGGCATTGGCCACCACCACAACTGCAGTCAGTACCACAGCAGCCACTGTCACATCAGACCCACCTGCTGCACCGTCAACCTCAGCACCACCAACCACTACACCTGCTGCACCTTGAACATCTGCACCACCAACCACCACACCTGCTGGACCATCAACCTCGGCAACAGAGACCACCGCATCTGCTGCAATGGACATGGCAGCAAATGTTACGCTCCAGAGGGACATAAGGAAAGTGTTGAAAAATCTTGACACAATACAGAGGGATGTGGCAAAAATATCCAGAGGCTCAAGGCAATAAAAAAGACACTGAGGAGGGCAAACCTGTGAACTCTTGCCTTCCCTCGCCCCTATTTCAGTCCCCTCCCTCCTCATTCCTCATCCTGTTTTGTAGTGGGTTTAGGGTGTTTAGTGATAGGTTAGAGTAGGGTAGCAGTTTAAATAGGATAAGTAGGTTGGGGGGTTCATATTATTACATGTTATTTTGTGGGTGGGTGGGTGGTGGTTAATGTTGGGGCCTTTGTGTATTAAAAAAAATGAAATGCAAAAAAATATATATTTGTTTCATATTAGTTAGTATATGTTTATGTTAGTATATATGTTGTCCTACATGTGTCTCGTCATATAAGATGGGTGGGGGGCAAATGTTTAGAGTGTGTTGTTAAATGTGGTAAGTAAGCTTAGCATAGGGTAGTAAGGGCCAGTTGTGCGTAATGTATAGTTAGGATAGATTAGGTTAGTATAGGTGTGTTACATAGTTTTAAGTTCTGTTTCGTACATAGTTATTAAAGATTTAAGTACTCCCTTAGTGCATGTGTCATATGCTTGGGGCTCAGGGTCTTTGCATGAGTGTACAGTGCCAATTGTCTGTTAGCCTGTGTATTCCTTTCTGCATCCACATCCCTCTCTTGACATGTTAATTCCAACTGAGCTGTCACATTGGCAGCTACAACAAATCTAAATTGCAATGCATCTGCCATCCATTGTACCCACCACTCAAGTTGACTATGGTTCCCATGTATTGGACAGGTAGGTGTGCTTATTAAGCTGTAATAGTTTTGATCCTGTGTGGTGATGTTAGGCACTGTGGGACATCTGCCTGCAGCCTGAAGTTCATGTCAACACTTCTAAACTGAGTAGTGCCAATTTCAGATGAGGTCAAGTACCCAAATTTCATGACGTTATTGTCCAAAAACTCTAAAAAAGCCATTCCTGTATGTTGTGGGTGAGGCATGTATGTTTTAAAGCAATTGTCACATACAAAATGACTTGCTTGCAGGGAATGTGGCCAGCATTGACTTTCATCTTGTAGATGCCTTGACCCTGATTTCTACTTATTTAGCGCTTCATTTGTGTCATTTTTTGATGCAAAAGCAGTGCAAACTTGCAAAATACAATGATATTTTGTAAGTTTACGCTTATTTTGCGTAAAAACCTATGTAAATGCTGTGCAAAATAAGTATGAATCAGGGCCCTTGTGCCTAGATATCTGCCCACATTATTTATGCACTCTGGTTTTGACACTCTGTGACCATAGACATATTACATGCATCACAAATCTCCAGCAAAGTAGAAGTGTCTCATTACACAGAGACAAATTGGTTGTGTAGGTGCTGTTTATTTAAAAGTGTTATAGTGCAATATTTACATAGTCCAGGTCCGTGAACCCATTACTGTAAAGCATTCTATTGTGACGCAACACAAGTGCAAGGTTGAGGGACATGTCATTGGACATGCTGAGATGAAGTGTTGTTCAGTGAAGAGGAACATGAATTGCCAATGGAGTAGTGAGAGACAATTGCAGTCCATAGTGGAAAGGTTAACAGTGTGTCGGTGAAGAGTGCATGTCACCAACTGTAGCAACACTGACATGTTGTCAAGCACAGTAAAAATGAAAATCAGTGCCCATGTAGCATGGGCTGGTGCTACCAGGTACTCCTACGGGTGAAGATGATCTGTTCCACATCTTCATCCTCTGATGTGTGTGTCGTCTCCTATGCCAGTGATGGTGGTGGTGGTGAGTTTGAGGGGGCAACACACATTTCAGTGGTATAAGAAGTGGACACCAGATTTCCGGCAGCTGCCATCTGTGGAACTACATATGGTATAACTGCAGCAAGGAGGGGCTGCTGATTATTGAGTATGGCAGCAACATCCCTGTGGTAGGCAGACATGTCTGCCCTGAGGGAGGCCAGTTCCCGGTGCATGGAGTCCAGCTTCAACAAGATTGGGAAGGCAGGTGTTGTGGCAACTCCCTCACGGCAGTGGTTAGGTCCCTCACACACTGTTGGACTCCTTGCAGTAGGGATTGTGTGACTTGTAGGGCTGCTGACTGTTCTGCGGACGTCTTCATGCATATGCGCATCCTTTCAAGGCTGGCTGCTATAGTTTGCATCCCCACCTGTACCTCCTTGGACAGCTCCCGCTGTACTCCCACTACTGTCCTCTCAAAGGTGGTCCCTGTGTCATCAGAGTCCTCAGCTGTATTTGAGCTGGCAGGTCGTACTATTGGGGTGGTGGGTGGGTCCTCTGGGATGGCTGCTACATGTATGCTCCTCCTTGCAACTGGAGGTGGTGTCTGGAGGATTCCCAGGACATCTTGGAGGGTTTCCTGGCTGATGGTTGTCAGCTAGTCATCCAGGTCATCAGGGTAGTCCAGGATAGACAGATCCACAGGAGAGCCATCATCCTCTGCAATGAGCTGTTGTACAATTAGTGTTTCTGTGTTGTGCCAGTTGTAATGTGACATCACTGACTTCCTATTGGTGGTACATTGTAATCTTGGTTCCCATGCATTGTTCATGTCATTAATGTTTGCAGTCTCTCAGCCCCATGCCCCACCTGCATGTCACATGTAGTGTGGGCAGTATGGGCATTTTTCTGTGTCATATCTTCTAGGTGTGGCTTAGGTCCAAATTGTGGCTTGCCACCTTCTTTCCCTCATCAATCCTCCCTCTGCTTTCATTAGCATGGTGAGGACTTGCAATGATTGTTGGTGTGCTGATGCCATAGCACCACACATAACAATATGGCCCTGTCCCAATCTATCATTTTTCACATACACCTATGCGGCGCTGAGACCTAGCACCATACCATGTATGGTATTTCCATGGGGCAATACAGGTGTTACCAGTGGTAGTTTCTCCTGCTGATGTTTGCGTATGTGTGCTACATTGCATTGCACTGATTGTCCTGGCAGAGTTCCATTTCCGCTTGTGACTGTGCGGGTGTGTTTGGCATCCTACACACATATGTCCTCCCCCTCAATGCAGCTGTCTTAGCACTATGACACCTGAAATGTTGCATGGTGGCATTGCAGCTATTGTGACACAGGCACATGGGTAAACCCATAATGGGCAACATGGGTATGAGATTACTGCTGTGTACATCATTATGTATGTGTCAGTGCCTGATGGTTATTGAGTCTATGGACATGAGCAGTTGACAAGAGTTGCACTTGGATAGGGATTGATCATTTTGAGTGTGTTTGTGCCATGGGCACCTAACTGCCATTTCCTAATTGACCAGCACACACACCACAGGTAGTTGTGGCAACTGTTGTCAATGGTAAATGCTGCTTGAGCCAATAGCCTGAGATTGGACATTGTCCTCTAGTTTATATTCTAACAATACCAGCTGTCCTGTGACACCAGACCAGTTTTACGTTCTATCCTTCCCTCCTAGTCTGTTTCAGCATTTCCAGCAGCCTTGGCATGGTGGTGTACCCCATGCAAAGGTTGTTGGTGTTGTGTTGTGCTGTGCCCCTGGATGCCCCTGCACAGCCCATGCACCTGGCATGGGCAGTGCAGGGAGTCCCGTGCTGTGCCCCTTTGCCTTTTCCACTGCCTGATTTTCAGGGCTGACATGCATTGTGTAGTAGGTATGTGCCTCCCCCTTCTTGCCCTTGACATTTGTGCATTTTTGTAACCCATGCAACTTACCCTGCATATGTGTTGTTCCCTGGTAGTCTGCGCTGTCCTGCGATACCAGTGACGATTTCCTCAGGGATGATGGCTGCAACCATCTCCTCCATCCCGTCCAAGTCCTCTTGTGGTGCCAGACTCCCACTTCCGGTCTGTAGGGCTGCCTTCCTGTTCCTAGCCATTTTCTCCTTTGTCCTGCGCTTGCAGTCATGCCAGCGGTTCTTGCACTCAGTGACAGTTCTCCTGACCTCTGTCACACTGTTAATCTTGCCACAATCTGTTGCCAAATTGCCTCTCTTCTCCGAATTGGCAATTTAGAGGTGATGAAGATTTGATGCTGGTGCTCCGTCACCTCTCTCACCAATATTTCATACTCCTCTGCACTGAACCAACACTTCCTCTTCTTCTTGTCTCTCCCCTCGGTCTTGTCTGTGTCCTCCTGGCTGGTTCCTGGTTGTCTGGGGTCTCCCTGGGGTCTCTCCTGGCTTCTGTGATCCATTTTAGGGCTCCTTTGCACTGTTTGCTCCGTTTGCATTGCTTTTTGACTCTATTGCAGTGAAAAATGGCACATATCCGTTTTGCGGGTTTTTCCATGCCGCAAACCAGATTAGAGTCATTTTTCCTGCATTAACGTCATTTCGCCTTATGACAAGGCGCAATGGTTAGCGTCAGGAAAAATGACCTTAACCTATTCTTAGCGCACCCAGCTTCAAAGTATAAATTTGACTCACGGGTGGCGTTAAGAAATTACGCTAGCCAGCGCAAAATGTTTTGACGCAAAACTGCATTAGCGCAGTTTTGCATCAAAAAGTACAAATCTGGCCCTTGGTTTTTCAGAAAGTCAATTACTTTATTGTATCCTTTTATCACCTCTTCAGATGGAGCACCTGTTACTGGATCTCTCAGCAGTTCACAAGTTGGCCAATCAACACTCCACTTGCACTCTGAACCCACAAATCGACTAGAACCACAATGTCAAATAAGGTTTAAATTTTCGCACAGGCATTTTGAAAGTTTCACAAACCTATTGGTCTGCTTTTACCACTCTACTGGTTTCACTCTCAGTCTCGGGTAATAATTTGTGAACAACAGTATGTCAGTTCTGTTCCAAGGGACATGGACATAACCTCCTCCTGGTATCTCTCTCATTGACAGCATTTTTACACTCTCATCAGCTTGATTTGCTCCAGCTGGAAGTAATTTCTGCTTTGTTTTCTTCTGCTCTCCTTTTTTTGCCCATCTGCCTTCCCATTTATCTAATGTTCCATGTGTTCTCATGCTCAAACTTAAATCTTTAGTATGTATTCTCTTGCTGGGCGGCCTCATGTTTGCCGCGTCTTTGGAACTAAATTCTAATCTATACCTTTTCCTTAAGGGTTTTGATTTGTCCAACTCCACTTCATATTTCTCAGCCAATTCTTCTAATTTTTCATAAGACAATCCTGCATGATTTGTAACATCCTTCCCCATGAAGCGCGATCCATCTTTATTATTAGCATTCAATCTTCTAGCGCAAGTGTCCTTCAATCAATTTATTTAAATCTAGTTTTAATCTGGGCACATTTATGGTCCTATCTCTCTCTGGGATCTCTTCTGTTCTGCCACTATTGTTCACAGTATCTGTTGCTCCACTCAAACTGTCTAACCACTCAGTCAATTGCTGTGCTGAAAATCCCTACAAACTAATGATTCCTTGTATCATGTTCTGTGTGGTATGACATGGGACCCTCATAATCTGTTCTGGTGAGGACATGTGTATAACTGGAGTTCCTGGAGGGCATCTCACATCTGCTATTGGACTTGTTCTATCTAATACCTGATTAGGATCTGCAATGTGCATGGGTGTCATAACTGGAACTGATGTAGCTAATCTTTCCATCTCTGAATTAGTTGAGTATGGTGAAACTGCTGCAGACACTGAATTTGGGGACTGAAGGCTACTCCCAATATTACCTTGAGCATACAGTGGAACAACCAGATCTATGGTTACAGGGACTGTCAAGGCTTCTGGTCCTCCCAACTTAGTTTCATTTTTTGGAATCATCATCCCTGCACTTTGACCAGTTAGTACTGTACTGTAAGTCTGCCCTGATTGATTCAGAGCAATATTTGGAGTTGTCGGTACTGGATAATACATTGGCATTGTCTGTCTCTGATTAAAATTCTGTGCTTATACTGCCACATTAAGTGTAGATTCTATTTGAATCATCCCTGAATTCAGCACTGTCTGACTCACAACTGGGACTGTAATATGCTGTGCTGTGCTAACAAATGAAACTACTGGATAAATCGCAGACACTTGTGTCACTGAGCTGACAGAAGTATTCTGGACTACCTGAATCGGACTCTGTGAAACTGGTGCTGTTGGCACAGTTGGGGCTAAGTTCTGAATCAACTGCATGATATGGTGGGGGAAGGTTCATTAAAAGCTGATTTATAAACTTGTCTTCTGAATCACTGTCATGTGCAGTTGCCTTTTCACACTCATCTGCTGACTGCTCTATCTTGTCTGTCGGCTTCGTTTTTGTTTTAATCTCTGTACTACCATCTCCTCCTTCTGTTATAACTGGATATAATTTTACTATTCCCACTAACATGTCTGATCTCAAAACCAGGAAATAATTTTCAAACCCACAATCCTTTTTGCAAGCTATCCTCAACCAATAACAACACATAGGCCCTCATTCTGACCCTGGCGGTCGGTGATAAAGCGGCGGCCAACCCGCCAACAGGCCGCCGCATTAACACTCCGCCCGCCAAGGCGGAACAAACAAACAGCGCGGCGGTCCCCGCCAACAGCCAGGCGGCAGACAATGTACCGCCCACCCTATCACGACCCACCAATCCGCCACCTTTTCCGGGGCGGGAGCACCGCCGATAAAAACACGGCGGAAACAGACTACGAACGGGAAAACGCTCACCTCCACATACTCCACGCGAGATTCCGGCAGTATGGAACCCGAGTTACAGGTCATCCCCGCACTCCTATACCTGCTCCTGTACCAGGAGCACGCCCGGCGGCGCGGAAGACATCGGTGAGTACTGCACCTACGACACAGGGGAGGGAAAAGATTACCGGCACACACCCACCCACCCACACCCACTACAACACACACATCAATGCATTCCCACAGATCACTGTCACAACCCACAAACCCCCCCCTCCGAAATAATGCAAAGACCAAAATAAGAGATCTTAAACGGGCAGATATATTGAAAAATGGACAGCAGTAATCCAAATAAATAAATAAACTATGTACAAAATATATACATCTACTATATGTAGTCCAACCACTGTCCGTGGACCACAGGGGTCCTGAGCAAAGGGGCAAGGCCCAGTCCCACGACAAGAACTCCACGGAGAGAACACTGCAGGGGCATCAGAAAGAAAAAAGGACAGGCACCTCAGGGGGAAGGGAAGGGGGGGCACCTCAGCCACTTGAGTACACGACGCCAGATCCACGAGGGGACTCCATGACCACTGGCCCATCCTGGGGAGAGCAAAGCCACAGCCCATACAGTCCATACAGTGGGTGGCCTGTCCACTGGGCCATCCTGGGGAGAGCAAAGCCACAGTCCATACAGTCCATACAGTGGGTGGCCTGCCCACTGGGCCATCCTGGGGAGAGCAAAGCCACAGTCCATACAGTCCATACAGTGGGTGGCCTGCCCACTGGGCCATCCTGGGGAGAGCAAAGCCACAGTCCATACAGTCCATACAGTGGGTGGCCTGCCCACTGGGCCATCCTGGGGAGAGCAAAGCCACAGTCCATACAGTCCATACAGTGGGTGGCCTGCCCACTGGACCATCCTGGGGAGAGCAAAGCCACAGTCCATACAGTCCATACAGTGGGTGGCCTGCCCACTGGGCCATCCTGGGGAGAGCAAAGCCACAGTCCATACAGTCCATACAGTGGGTGGCCTGCCCACTGGGCCATCCTGGGGAGTGCAAAGCCACAGTCCATACAGTCCATACAGTGGGTGGCCTGCCCACTGGGCCATCCTGGGGAGAGCAAAGCCACAGTCCATACAGTCCATACAGTGGTTGGCCTGCCCACTGGGCCATCCTGGGGAGTGCAAAGCCACAGTCCATACAGTCCATACAGTGGTTGGCCTGCCCACTGGGCCATCCTGGGGAGTGCAAAGCCACAGTCCAAACAGTCCATAACAGACTCCACTGCCACTGGAGGAGGCATGTTGGCCAGAGGACATCCTGCAGCCCTGCCCGAGACAGATCCTGCCCTGCCACGTCTGCCAAAGGGCCATCGGTTCTTGCCTGGAAGGGCCCAGTTCAGCGGTTCTTGAGACGGCGGTCCCCAGCGGAGCGGTGCTGGAGACGGCGGGGCCCAGTTCAGCGGTTCTTGCCTGGAAGGGCCCAGTTCAGCGGTTCTTGCCTTGAAGGGCCCAGTTCAGCGGTTCTTGCCTTGAAGGGCCCAGTTCAGCGGTTCTTGCCTTGAAGGGCCCAGTTCAGCGGTTCTTGAGACGGCGGTCCCCAGCGGAGCGGTGCTGGAGATGGCGGGGCCCAGTTCAGCGGTTCCTGAGACGGCGGTCCCCAGCGGAGCGGTGCTGGAGACAGCAGGGCCCAGTTCAGCGGTTCTTGCCTGGAAGGGCCCAGTTCAGCGGTTCTTGCCTTGAAGGGCCCAGTTCAGCGGTTCTTGCCTTGAAGGGCCCAGTTCAGCGGTTCTTGAGACGGCGGTCCCCAGCGGAGCGGTGCTGGAGACGGCGGGGCCCAGTTCAGCGGTTCTTGCCTTGAAGGGCCCAGTTCAGCGGTTCTTGCCTTGAAGGGCCCAGTTCAGCGGTTCTTGAGACGGCGGTCCCCAGCGGAGCGGTGCTGGAGACGGCGGGGCCCAGTTCAGCGGTTCCTGAGACGGCGGTCCCCAGCGGAGCGGTGCTGGAGACGGCGGGGCCCAGTTCAGCGGTTCTTGCCTGGTAGGGCCCAGTTCAGCGGTTCTTGCCTTGAAGGGCCCAGTTCAGCGGTTCTTGCCTTGAAGGGCCCAGTTCAGCGGTTCTTGAGACGGCGGTCCCCAGCGGAGCGGTGCTGGAGACGGCGGGGCCCAGTTCAGCGGTTCCTGAGACGGCAGTCCCCAGCGGAGCGGTGCTGGAGACGGCGGGGCCCAGTTCAGCGGTTCTTCCCTGGAAGGGCCCAGTTCAGCGGTTCCTGCCTTGAAGGGCCCAGTTCAGCGGTTATTGCCTTGAAGGGCCCAGTTCAGCGGTTCCTGAGACGGCGGTCCCCAGCGGAGCGGTGCTGGAGACGGCGGGGCCCAGTTCAGCGGTTCTTGCCTGGAAGGGCCCAGTTCAGTGGTTCTTGCCTTGAAGGGCCCAGTTCAGCGGTTCTTGCCTTGAAGGGCCCAGTTCAGCGGTTCTTGCCTTGAAGGGCCCAGTTCAGCGGTTCTTGAGACGGCGGTCCCCAGCGGAGCGGTGCTGGAGATGGCGGGGCCCAGTTCAGCGGTTCCTGAGACGGCGGTCCCCAGCGGAGCGGTGCTGGAGACGGCAGGGCCCAGTTCAGCGGTTCTTGCCTGGAAGGGCCCAGTTCAGCGGTTCTTGCCTTGAAGGGCCCAGTTCAGCGGTTCTTGCCTTGAAGGGCCCAGTTCAGCGGTTCTTGAGACGGCGGTCCCCAGCGGAGCGGTGCTGGAGACGGCGGGGCCCAGTTCAGCGGTTCTTGCCTTGAAGGGCCCAGTTCAGCGGTTCTTGCCTTGAAGGGCCCAGTTCAGCGGTTCTTGAGACGGCGGTCCCCAGCGGAGCGGTGCTGGAGACGGCGGGGCCCAGTTCAGCGGTTCCTGAGACGGCGGTCCCCCAGCGGAGCGGTGCTGGAGACGGCGGGGCCCAGTTCAGCGGTTCTTGCCTGGTAGGGCCCAGTTCAGCGGTTCTTGCCTTGAAGGGCCCAGTTCAGCGGTTCTTGCCTTGAAGGGCCCAGTTCAGCGGTTCTTGAGATGGCGGTCCCCAGCGGAGCGGTGCTGGAGACGGCGGGCCCAGTTCAGCGGTTCCTGAGACGGCGGTCCCCAGCAGAGCGGTGCTGGAGACGGCGGGGCCCAGTTCAGCGGTTCTTCCCTGGAAGGGCCCAGTTCAGCGGTTCCTGCCTTGAAGGGCCCAGTTCAGCGGTTATTGCCTTGAAGGGCCCAGTTCAGCGGTTCCTGAGACGGCGGTCCCCAGCGGAGCGGTGCTGGAGACGGCGGGGCCCAGTTCAGCGGTTCTTGAGACGGCGGTACCCAGCGGAGCGGTGCTGGAGACGGCGGCCATTCTATGGCCAACTGCTCATTGCCTGGTGGTGCCCTCCTGGGCAGCGGGGATGGTGCTCCTTCAATGCCCACCTGGGCTGTGGGTGGTGGGGCCCTCCTGGCCAGCTGGGCTGGGTCCTCCCTGGGCAGCGGCTATGGGGGTGGTGGGCTCTCCCGGGGCAGATGTGCCGGTTCCTCCCTGGGCAGCGGCTATGGGGGTTGCGGGCTCCTCCTGGGCAGCTGTGACGGGTCCTCCATGGGCAGCAGGCCTGCTGCCTGACTTCTCCGCCTTGCTGCCCTTGCCCTCCTTAGTCGGGAGTCTGTGGCCCTTTCCTCCCTTTGGAGCTGTGGCTGTTGACGGTGGCTGGCTAGTGTCCTGGGGGGATATAGAACCCGGGCTCCTGCGGCGCCCCTTCCGCCTTCTGCTCCTCTTCCCAGGGGGTGGGCTGGCTGTCCCCTTGCTGCTGGGCGAAGATCCAGACCTGCGGGCTGGTGGGCTCCAATACCCCTGCACCCTTGTCAAGGGGGCTGCAGGGTTGGTGGTGGCTGAGGTGCTCTTCTTACCCCGACGAGAAGGAGGGGGGGGCTCAGGGTCAGGAAAGAAGGTAGCAGTAGAGAGATAGATTTTCCTGGGACAATGGATAGTGGTAGGTACAGTGGGTATGGGAGTGGAGGGAGAGGATGTGGTTGTAGGCGAGACAAGTTTGCTGTCTTTGGGTGCAGGTGCAGGAGCGGGAGGCTGTCGTGAGGTGGATGGCTGTTGGGTGGGTGGGTGGCTGCGTTTGTGTGGTGTGGAAGAGGGGGTGACAGACACAGTGGGAGAGGACACAGGGGACGTGTAAATGGCAGTGGGGTGGTGACTGCACGTGTGCGGACTGTACTGGAGGGTGTGCTGGTGATGGTAACACTGGCTGATGGTGAGGTGAATGAAGGTGTGAGTGTAGACGTCACAGGGAGGGAGGAGGGAGACGAGGAGGTGGGGGTCACAGAGGTGGTAGTGACTGTTGGCATGTCTGCATCGGAATGTTGCTTGTGTGAATGTCTGCGTGATCTGTGGTGCTTATGTTTGGATGAGCTGCTCTTGGGTGTTGAGGTGTGTGCAGGCTGGTCTGATGGTGTGGGTGGGACAGGCAGAGGAACAGGAGACTGGGAGGAGGGAGTTAGTAGAGGGAGGCAGGAGACAGGGACAATGGCTGCCGTCAGTGCTGAGGCCAGAGCCTGGAACGATCGCTGATGGGCAGCCTGACCCGAATGAATGCCCTCCAGGTACGCATTGCTGCGATGAACCTCCCTCTCCACCCCCTGGATGGCATTCAAAAGGGTAGTCTGCCCAACAATGAGCGTTCGGAGGAGGTCAATGACCTCCTCACTGAGGGCAGCGGGGGTAACAGGGGAAGGGCCTGAGGTGCCTGGGGCGAAGGAGATGCCCGGCTTCCTGGCAGAGCGGGCACGGGGCGAACGCTGAGGGGCTGCTGGGAGGGCGGAGATGGTGCGCTGGGTGGCGGCTGTACCTGTAATGGCGGGGGCACGGATGGTGCCACCCCCGCAAGGGAGCTCCCTTCCGAGGACGTGTCCGTGTCGCTGCAGGGTCCAGTCGTCCCCGTTGTGGAGCTCCCCTCGCCCTCCGTCTCAGTGGTCCAGTCAGACTCTGTGGCATGGCCCTCCTGGGCCATGTGAGATGCAGCTCCCTCCTGCCCCGATGCCACTTCTCCTCCACCTGATGATGCTGATGCACACAAGCACAGAAAGACAAACAAAAAGGGGGGGGGAGAGAGAAATAAAGAGATTTTTAGTACATGGATCACCGGTACAGTTAGCGGACATGACAGACACAGATGCCCCCTGCACTAAGTTGCGCACTTGGGGTCCCCTACGCATTCCGTGGGACATGCCCTACACGCCTAGAGTTGACAACTGCACCCATGGATGACACGGCCCAGGGATGGCTGTACTGGCACACTACTGAGGGTGGTGGCTGGGGACACAGGGGCTTACGGGGGTGCCCAGCCTACAGATATCGCCCTGGCCTAGGGGGACCCACAGCCCTCCTCCCCCACCCAGACACCTCCACTGCGCGACAACAGAGTAGATTATGCTTGTGCTCACCCCCTTGTGTCTGCTGTGCTGCCCTCACGCGCCCATCCAAATCAGGGTAGGCCACCGCCAGGATCCGGAACATCAGGGGGGTCAGTTGACGGCAGGCACCCCGCCTACGTTGGGAGGCCATCCCCAGCAGAGACTCGGCGGTCTTCTTGGTCCCGCGGCGGATGTCCTCCCACCTCTTGCGGCAGTGGGTGCCCCGTCGATGGTGGACCCCCAGGGTCCGGACTTCCTTGGCGATGGCACGCCAAATCCCGATCTTCTCATGGGCGCGGACCTATGTGACACGTACAGGGAGGGAGAAATACCACGTTCAAGTTTGTCTGCATTATCGTTGCCAGTGGCCCAACGCCCCCCATCCCCGCCAGGCCCCCCGCCAGGCCCAACATGCCCCCCATCCCCGCCAGGCCCCCGGCCAGGCCCCCCGCCAGGCCCAACATGCCCCCCATCCCCGCCAGGCCCCCCGCCAGGCCCCCCGCCAGGCCCAACATGCCCCCCATCCCCGCCAGGCCCCCCGCCATGCCCCCCGCCAGGCCCAACATGCCCCCCATCCCCGCCAGGCCTCCCGCCAGGCCCCCCGCCAGGCCCAACATGCCCCCCATCCCCGCCAGGCCCCCCGCCATGCCCCCCGCCAGGCCCAACATGCCCCCCATCCCCACCAGGCCCCCCGCCATGCCCCCCGCCAGGCCCAACATGCCCCCCATCCCCACCAGGCCCCCGCCAGGCCCAACATGCCCCCCATCCCCGCCAGGCCCCCCGCCAGGCCCCCCGCCAGGCCCAACATGCCCCCCATCCCCGCCAGGCCCCACGCCAGGCCCCCAAGCCAGCCAGCGGCCCCAAATCCATATTGAATTAAACTCACTTGTTGGTCTGGAGGACCGTAGAGTAGCGCATACTGGGGGAGGACCCCATCCACAAGTTTCTCCAACTCTTCTCCAGTGAAGGCAGGGGCCCTTTCCCCAGGCGCAGCAGCCATTGTCCCTTCCAGACCGAGGTCACAGCAACACTTGCAGTATAGGTCCTCTCCTGTGAAAGTTCAAGTCGCAAGTAAATAAGTAGATAGAAAATGGCGGTCACGTCCGCGGCGGTGCGTACCGCGGCGGTGCGTACCGCCACCGCCGGCGCCCTTCGCCATTGGCTCCTGAAACCCATAGGCTTCAATGTTAACCAATGCGGCTTTGCGCCGCGGTCTTCGACCGCCTACCGCCACGGTGTGCCACGCCAGCGCATTGACCTCACATCCCATTGTCACACTTCACAGGTCAGGCAGCCGCCATTTCGAGGGTCCACATGGCTCAATTTCAACTGCGTCACACAGGCCTAGGCCTTGCATAGCCACTCAGACACGCCATTCACTGCATAGAGAATCGTTTACTGTGCAAGCTGTGAGTACGTACCTGTGGGTTGCTTGACTGTGTGCTCCATGTTGTCCTTCCTAGGCACCGTCCGCTGGGTTTGGCGAGGAGACGGATGAATCCTCCCGTGTACAGGCCGCTGGTGGACCTGTCGACAATGGAAGCACGCCACATTATCCTGACCTACCGGCTTGACCGTGCCACTATACATGAACTGTGTGCCCAGCTGGAGCCCGACCTGATGTCCCCCATCCGCCAACCCACAGGGATTCCCCCTCTGGTGCAGGTCCTGTCAGTACTCCACTTCTTGGCAAGTGGGTCATTTCAGACAACAGTGGGAATTGCTTCTGGGATGTCTCAGCCCATGTTTTCGAAGGTGTTATCCAGAGTGTTGTCGGCCCTGATGAAATACATGAGGAGCTACATCCTTTTCCCTGAGGTGGGCGAATTGGCTGCAGTGAAGGGTGATTTCTATGCCCTTGGACATATTCCCAACGTCATTGGTGCCATTGATGGGACCCATGTGGCTTTGGTTCCCCCAAGAGACAGGGAGCAGGTGTACAGGAACAGAAAAAGTTACCATTCCATGAACATCCAGGTGGTGTGTTTGGCTGACCAGTACATCTCGCATGTAAATGCCAAATTCCCTGGGTCAGTGCATGACGCCTACATCCTAAGGAATAGCAGCATCCCTTACGTGATGGAACAGCTAGAGAGACACCGTGTATGGCTATTGGGGGACTCTGGGTACCCCAACCTGTCGTGGCTACTGACCCCAGTAAGGAATCCCCGGACCAGGGCAGAGGAACGGTACAATGAGGCCCATGGGCGTACTAGGAGGGTGATCGAACGCACCTTCGGCCTCCTAAAGGCCAGGTTTCGGTGCCTGCATATGACAGGTGGATCCCTAATGTACTCACCTAAGAAGGTGTGTCACATCATCGTGGCCTGCTGCATGCTTCACAACCTGGCTTTGCGCCGCCAGGTGCCTTTCCTGCAGGAGGATGGTCCAGATGGTGGTGTTGTGGCAGCTGTGGAACCTGTGGAGAGTGAAGAGGAGGAAGACGACGGGGATGAAACAGACAACAGGGACAGAATCATTGCACAGTACTTCCAATAGGACACAGGTAACAATTCAAACATAATTTTGTTAATGTAAACTACTCTCCTGCATCTCTGCTGCCTGTCTATTTGCCCCAGTGTATGATGACTGAGTTGTGGCTTTTCCCTCCCTATTTCAGATCTGGGGTCCCCACTACGAGTCCTGTGCTTCGTTTCCCCATGGACTACAGCTTTGTGGCAGCTGTTTGTTGACTTCACTATGTACAAGGACATATTTGCACTGTCATGTCAATTACAATATTTTGAATTCACAGCCAGACTCCAGATAGTTTTGTGCAAAATAGGTGTTTATTTCAGTGCTCAAAATGGGATGGGTGGTTTCAAGTGGGTGGGGGCTATGGTGAAGGAATGTCCATGGCAGAGTCCAGAGTAACAGTCACACAGGTGCATTGTCCATAGGCCTGTGGAGAGATGGAGCATGGGCAGTTCAAGGATGGACAGGGTGACAATGTGGGACAGTGGGATGACATCAGGTGGTATCCTTTGCTGGCGGGGGTCTTGACATCCTACTCTGTCTTCTTGTGAGATCCGAGGGCCCTCTTGCGGGGTGGTTCTTCTCCTGCAGGAGGTGGGGGTCTGGTGGGCTGCTGTTGTGCGGGGGCCTCCTGTCCACTAGCGCCGGCGGAGGTGGTTGGCTGTTCTTGGTCCAGGCTAGTGGCAGGGGCCCTTTGTTGTTGTTGAGTGTCCGTCCTGGTGTTGATGAGTTCCTGCAGCAGCCCTACCATGGTAACCAGGGTGGAGGTGAGGGCTCTGATGTCCTCCCTGTACCCCCGATAGTGTTCCTCCTGCAGTACCTGGATCTCCTGGAACCGGGCCAGTACCGTCGCCATCGTCTCCTGGGAGCGGTTGTATGCTCCCATGATGGTGGTGAGGGCCTCGTGGAGAGTGGGTTCCCTGGGCCCGTCCCCCCCCTGTCGCACAGCTGCCCTCCGAGTTGCCCTGTTTCCCTGGGCCTCTGCCCCCTGGCCGGTGTGCCCACTACCACTGCCCCCAGGTCCCTGTTGTTGTTGGGGTGGTGGGTTATCCTGGGTGCCCTGTAGTGGTAGACACACCGCAGATTGACGCGCCCTGGAGACAGAGGCATGGGCCCGCTGGGTGGGAGCTGTGCTGGTGTTCCCAGAGGGGTTTGGGTCTGTAGTGGCCTGTGCCTGTGTGAGGGGAACCGACTGTCCAGAGGTCCCCGATGGTCCGGGCTGGTCATCAGTGTCCAGGTCGACAGAGCTGCTGTCATCGCTGATGGCCTCTTGGGTGGGGGGTGTGGAGAATTCTGGGCCCTCCGTGGCGGTGTGTTGGCGGTCGGGTCCTGCAGGGGTATAGAGGTATGGTTATAGTTTCAATGTGTGCCATATGGGTGTATCTCTGGGTTCCCGTGTCCCCAAGTGCTGGCATTCGTGTGTGGGGGCTTTGGTGAGGGTGGCTTGTGGGGGGGATGTGTATATGCATTGGGCATGCTTTGGTGATGGGTGTCCATGCTTAGTGGACGCATGCAGGCCTAGGTTTTGGGATGTGTGGGTTGTGATGGTGAGACATTGGCAGGGAATAGGTGTGCTGGGGGTGGGGGTGAGGATGGTGGTGGGGGTGAGGATGGTGGTGGGGGTGAGGATGGTGGTGGGGGTGAGGGTGGGGGTGAGGATGGGGGTGGGGGTGAGGGTGGGGTTCGAGGATGGGGGTGAGGGTTGGGGTATGATTTGGCATGCAGGTGGGGGGGAAGCAGTATTGAAGCTTCAACTTACCAGAATCCATTCCTCCGCCGACTCCTGCGAGGCCGTCAGGATGCAGGATGTTCAAGACTTCCTCCTCCCATGTTGTAAATTGTGGGGGTTGAGGTGGGGGTCCTCCGCCAGTCTTCTGCACGGCGATGTTGTGCCTGGATACCATGGAACGCACCTTCCCCCGTAGGTCGTTCCATCGCTTCCTGATGTCTTCCCGATTTCTGGGGTGCTGTCCCACAGCGTTGACCCTGTCGACAATCCTCTGCCATAGCTCCGTCCTCCGGGCAATGCTGGTGTATTGGATCTGTGTGCCGAAGAGCTGGGGCTCTACCCGAACGATTTCCTCCACCATGACCCTGAGTTCTTCGTCTGAGAAGCGGGGTGTCTTTGGGGTGCCATGGAGTGGTGTGTATGATGTGTGGGGTGTAGTATGTGTAGTTAAGTGTGTTGAGTGTGGTGGTGTGTGTTGTTTTGTGTGTGGATATTGTGTGGGTGATGGTGTAGTGTGCCTCTGTGTGATGGTGTTCTGTGATCGCTGCTGTGTCTCTCAGTGCTTCTTTTTGGATTTTGGTCGAAGGGGTTTGTGGGTGATGTGGGTGTGTGTTTTATATTGTATTGTGTGTGTGGGAGTGGTGTGTGTATGTGTATCAGATGTGTGGAATTCAAATCGGCCAATGTGGCTGAGTTTTGTTCGTTTGTGTGTATTCTGACCGCGGCGGTGTGTACCGCCAATGGAAAACCGCGTTTGAAAGACCGCCACGTGGATTCGTGGGTCGTAATGGCGTGGGCGTATTTCTGTTGGCGTGACGGTGGAGGTTTTGTCACCTCTACTTTTCCGCCGACCGCTGGTCTGGCGGTCTGTTGTGGCTGTCGGATTTTCGGAGGTTTGGCTGCTGCGGGTCAGAATGACCGTGGCGGGTTACCGCGACCGCGGCGGAATTATGGAGGATTTCTGACCGGCGGTAGGTGCCTTTTACCGCCGAGGTCAGAATGACCACCATACTGTCCACCAATACATGTACAGCTTTCTCACTAACTGACCAATATCAGCGAAGATCAACTGACCTCACACTCATTTCACTTATCAGCTGTCTCTAACACAATTCACCGGGTCAGGATTAAAAAATGCTTCACTCCAAGGTCGATGGGATCTTTGGACCCAGTGTGGAGTGTGGTTAACCATGCACAATTATTCCAATCTCAATCAATACAATAACAAATTTAAACACCATGACCAATGTGGCTACGGAATCAAAACTCATTTTTACTAATAAACCATCAAATAAGCATTTAAATGTTAATTGTAAACCTTGTTAACGCATTACATCAAATATGTCTCAGATGTGTATTTATTTTTCTGCACACATGTGACTTTCAACTAAGAATGAATAAATCAACATAAACCATTTAAATTTTTACTCATAATATTTCATTCTAATGAATAATATACTTCAATATTATTAAACCAAGTTAGCACAACGTTTGCAATGGTAGGAACAATGTCCACCATCAATCAAAATGTTTACACTTTCAAAATACATGTTAGTGCAACTATATACGTTGAGCCTTTAAAATGCGAATATAGAGTCACCTAGTGCTGACTTCTGAGCCACTAAAGCATTACTAAAATATTACGCTTTAACTAGTCTATCTTACCACAACTATATGGATACAGTTGAATATAGGTGAGGAACAACCTTGCACGCAAAAACTGTTACACATACTATTGACCCTTAGGGAAACTGGATGCCAGGTTACAAGGTTATATAATACCACACAGTCATGACTAAAACACACATTGAAGGAGACATAAATAGGATTTGGACCTAAAAAAAGCAACTGATATAAGGAATGGGGAAGAACACTAGAATATACCCAGACGATATCCCTGAACACCAGATAGAAGTACATTCAATTTAACGGTACTAATAGCACATACTTAATCTTCAAGAAGCTAAACAAAATACATGTGCAAAAAAGTAAACCCGTAATGCCTTGAATATGCCTTAAATGATGTCAGATTCTTCTGCATAATATGGGTATGCCCTGTAGCCAATAAATATTACTAAAATGTAGCTAAAGGCGTTGAAGAAATATTAGATTTCACCAATTTGCGTACATTATGTACTGGGAATATTTATTACATTCCTATGTCTCTCATTATTGCTAGAAAAAAAGAGTGATAGACATTTGCTGGTAATCAGTGATATCTCCACCACTCACATGTTGGAAGTTAGAAGTTGAGCTGTGAGTGGAAGCAGCATATTACATGGTGAAGAAATAAGAAGTCTAGGGAGAAACATATAGCCAAGCAGTAGGAAGAAATACCAGCCACAACTAGAGAAACACCACTGCATGCAGATAGAACTGAGACACCCACACATACTGAGATTCTCCAAAGACAATAAAGGACAATAAAGGGCCCAAACATGTCAAACTACAATAATGATCAGGCTATAACCCAATGGGCATAGCCCCAAGCCTAGAGTAAATGCTACACACGTGCATTGACAAGCAGACCACATTCTGAACCTGAGTCTATGCATCACTCAGTAACGCACCTTAAAATACCATCTACGTGTTATGCACAGAGCTCACTAAGGATCCTATGCCCATATATACCCTATAGAAACAGAATACAAGCCTTCCTACCCATGTACACTGTGCTTAATTTGAGCCGGTGGTTGCAGTTGGGACCCACCAGCACTACTTTTTTGAGTCTGTCACTTTTTTCTTTACCAGACGTTGAGCTCTTAAGACTCATCAGAGAAAAAGAGGAGCAAGATGAAACAATTATAAAGGGAGAAATCAGGAACCTGCAAGAGTGAGATAAAGAGCTGGTGAGTGTCTGGTTGTGGATGAAAGAGGCGTGAGATGGAAACAAGACTATGCAGCCCTGGTATTCAGCATTTTCTGGGGTGTGGCATTTATTCTTATACAAATTGAGCACTGTGCACATGCTTTATTAGTAGTTTTATTAACCAGTTTCATTTTTCTTCAGTTAAAGTACATACCGATAGGTAAATAAAATATAAGAAAATGTCAACATGCCAGGGTTATACGAATAATTATATGCATATATCATTAGATATGAAAATGCATGTGGAAAAAGTATTGTGTGACAATTGGATTGGAAGGTGTAATTGCAAGAAAATTAATAAAACATTCACCCGTGTATATGGTGGAAGCGAGCTGAGCTCTAGTGCCTTTATATCTCACAGCTTACATTACAAGTCAACCATTGTGCACCTTTGGGTCCTTCTTCCTCTCAGTCAATGTTCTCAACAGTCACCTGTATGAACGCTATTACCAGCATCTTCCTCTGATAACCTAATTCGAAGCATAAGCAGCTTACAAGGAACTGCATTATTCAAGTAACAGGTTTTGAATTGATCCCAAGCAATTACATTATCTAAAATGTGTATGCTTTGGAAAAAAGGTTGACTTGTACTATTTCAGTTCACACCATGAAATCACATCAACTAAGGTGCTGCTACCTTTTCTACAATACAGACACTTAGCACTGCCTCAAAATGTAAGTTGTGTAGTTGAACAGTGAAATAAAGCGGGTAGCTTTGGCTTGATAAAAAAAAAGCAGCGTAGAAGTTATTCTCATGCCAACCTGATTTATCCCCAAACAAGTAGAAGTGATCAATTATTCTGCTTGTTAAATTCATTTATTTTTTTCTAAAAAGAAGCATTTAACCACGTGTATCTTTGAAAAGTAAGACATGGATATCTACGATGAACGTTATGTAGGCTTACATGAAATTTAAATTATGCTAGTAAAATGTGTGCAATGAGTGGCATTTCTGGAAGCTTCAAGTTGTGTGATTTCACATCGTTTTTAACCGTGGAGGACTAGTTTGTGCAGAGTGTATCTTGGGATGGAAAATTTACTGCTTGAACCAGTCTCCTGTCTGTATCGAGCATAACATTTTAATGCAATGTATGCCCTCACGTGAAAAAAACGCAAAACACCAGCACACCCAATTTCATGTAAATGCGTAAATTCGAAATTTCGTGCAACCGTTGACATGCCTTTCTTTTATGGCTCTAATATCTGTGAATTAGAATGTAAGACCTAAGAAATTAAATTCAACAGTAGTATCGTAAGTTACTCTTACGATTGCAAAAGCATTGTGGCTTCGGTAATAGGTGAAATCTTTGTACTCTCACCAGAATTATATGCTATTCACAAACTGCACTTTGTAGAACCTTTAGAAGTATTACAGTAACACTATTTGTGCACCAAAAATGGTATTCATAAACCTATGTGCGGACACCTCCACATCCTCCTCTTTGTGCAGAGTTCTACTTCCACAATAAATCTAGGTTTTAGTATTAAAGGTGGGTGGACCTACTGGGGTGGCTAGAAAATGTGAAATACTTACTACTAAATGGTAGATGATAAGATTAGGGAAGGGCAGGAGGGGCTTCCAGCGGCATAGGGTGGGGCATAGAAATGCAGTCATCCACCTACAAAAGAATAGGTACATTGTTATTTACAAATTGCAGTTCTGAAGTTATTACACCCAATAAGGACCAAAAACAGACACAAATGTACTCCTGCCCAGCCTGGAAGTAAGTCCAGCACCTCACATTGGCATTCACGGGAACTACAACACACTCCCACAGAAATTACACACACACATATTGCCACCACTGACGTATGTCTGGGTGTTGCTGTTGAAAACTAGGTTTGTGGCATCCAAACCAGGAGAATCTTTTGTTTAACTTATTGCTTTGGTGCAGTTTAGCGAATCGACATGACACTTCCCAAAAAAGGTTAATCCATCTCAGTTCCTTTCTGGAAAGTTACAGGGTGACCCGTCAAGCAGGGCTGAGAAAAAGGGTGGTACTGAACACTTCCCCCCCCCACATTTTCTCTAGGAAAAATCAAACATTGATAAAGGTGAAAATACTCAACAGAATTACATCAAATTTGGGAGGAAGTTAAATCTTTGCTCAGTAAACATGCTTTTTGTGATTTTGTATAATTCTATTCAGCCATTTTTTAGAGAAATGAAAGTTCAAAAGTTAAAAATATCTGCATACCGCAAGAGGGAAAAAAAAGAGTGTGTATTCTGATTGGTCGGCCTGCAGGACTCCAGTGGGCCCCACCATCTGATTTGCAACTGCAGCATGAAATATTTGTAGGGCTGCCATAACAGAATATGGGAACTCAGTCCCTGAATCCTGAAAATGTAATCAAAACAGATAGAGGGCAGGGTTACCTTGGCATCCTAGTCCTTGTGGAGGTGGATCCTAGTAGGATGCCACCAAAGGCCAAAAAGATTTTTTGTATGCTGTCACAGTTCTGCTAGACCCAGCCCAACCCCCTGTGGTCCGGCAGGATTTTGAAAAAAAAGAGGTTAAAAAATGAAAATTTTGGCCAAACAACCCACTATCACCTTCAGCCATGTGTGGTCATGGGATTGATGGCCAGGACCTGCAGCTACTTCTCCGCATACTACACACATCCTTAGTCAATATGTGTCAATGGGATGGGCACACAGAATAGGAGCAGGGCCTGGTCTGCAGCTAGATCCTGTGGCCAACTCCCCTTGCTGCACACAGTTGAAGGCCAAGCTCTACAGCCAACCCACTCCCTGGCGAGGGGCGTTGGCTGCAGATTTACTCTCTGCTAAAATTCCATTTAAATTCACTGAAAAGATGCTATAGCTTTAAAACCAAAAACAGGTAAATTCACCTGTTATACCTAACTGATATAAGCACAACTTGCACAGCTGTAATGCAGTGCTTATGACCTCACATATTACAGCACTCATGACATCTGAAATCTATAGTGGTGCAAGTTATACTTATGGCAGTTAAGAATAACAGGTGAATTTCTAGTAGTGCTTTTTCAGTAAATTTCCAAGGTATTCTTAATGCAAGTTAAAATGTTACTACTTTCCTTACATATCTATCTCTCCACACAACCAATACATACATATATATATATATCCCCCTGGTCGACCTATAGTCAGCATGAACTCATCCCTATTAGAGAATACCTCCCGCTTTTTGGACCTCTTCCTATGTCCTTTTGTTACTGAATTGCCTTCCTACCTTCGAGAAACCAATGATTTTCTAGCTAAGATCCACAATGTTCCATGGCAACCCAATTATTTATTGGTAACCATGGATGTGACTGCACTATACACTTCTATCAAGCATGAGTACGGTATTCAAGCATGTTGTTACTTTTTGGGTACTCGCAAAATTGAATTTCTCCAACATACTAACATGCTAATCAGCATGTTAAGGTTCTGTCTCACCCACAATACCTTTTTATTTGATAATCAATATTATTTGCAGAAACAAGGGACTGCAATGGGAGCTTCTTTTGCTCTCACGTACGCTAACCTCTACATGGGCTGGTGGGAGAAGGAGATAGCTTGGTCTGACTCCAATAGTAAATATATGGAACAAGTGATACTATGGGTCAGATATATTGATGATCTCTTTCTTATCTGGGATGGTGATGAAATTTCTCTCAAACAATATGTTGACATCCTGAACAATAACGAGCTGAATATTCATTTAGATCTAAAATACAGTGCACAAACTATAGAATTTCTTGATGTCCAGATCTCTGTACAAAAGGATGTTTTACAGACAACTATTTTCCGCAAACCAACAGGCTGCAATTCAATCTTGCACGGTAATAGTGGCCATCCAAAAGCTTTGAAGTGGAGCATTCCATATAGTCAATTCTTACGGACTCGTAGAATTTGTTCTAATGATGAATGCTTCAATACTGAAATTATGACGATGACACAGAGATTTTTGGAGAGAGGATATCCCTTGAAGATTCTCAAAGATGCACATTTGAGGGTCTTCAATATGTCCCGAGAAAAATTGCTTTTCAATTCTGATAGCATCTATAATCAAGATCAAAATGAGGGACTGTCACCTAGACTGTTCTTAGAGTTCAATTCCCAACATTCATATCTAAATAACATCATACAAAAAAATTGGCATGTGTTGAGACATGATTCTGCCATTAAGGACAGTATAGGTCCACATCCACATATCACATATCGTAAAACCCAATCACTGGGTAACCATCTCACCAGAAACTTATTTCAGAGTCCCAAAGCTAATATGTCTTGGCTGGCTAAAAAAAGTTTGGGCTTTTGGAAATGTGGACATTGTAAATCCTGTTTATATGCACAAAATACTCATACATATACCACTTTTAAAGGGAAAATCTGTGACATAACAGATCGTATTACATGCGAAATTGAATATGTTGTATATGTCATTGAATGTGGTTGTCACAAAAAATACGTAGGTAGTACTATTCATAAACTGAAAGTCAGGTTCTTGCAACATCTTAGAGCCATTAAGAATCATGACCCATCTTATCCTTTAGCTAAACACTTTTGGGATGTACATGAAGGCAATTGTAGCTCTTTAACATTTTATGGTGTCAAAACCATTGCGGCCCATCCCTGGGGAGGTAATAGAACTGCGCATTTGAGACAAACTGAGTCAAAAATGATTCTACTTTTAGGTACAGAACACCCCTGGGGTCATAATTTGGACGCAGAGCTTCATGTTCATCTGTGAGATTTTAGATCTCTTCATACAGATACACATTTGTTACATAAATTTTATCCAATAGAAAATATGAAACACAACTGATGACTTTTCTAGAATATTGCTTCTTAGGATCCTTTACTGGTGTATTATATTATGTTTCCGGATTGAAACTTAGTGCATACTGTTATTTTTTCTTTTATATTTTAATTCACTTTAGGGTGTTACACTCATCTAATTTATTTATCTTTATACTGTTATATATGTCCCTGGGGAGGATAGTGGCGCGCATATATACTCTCCTGTTGCTGAATCTGTTGGGTTTATTTACGATTTCCCAATTAATAATAGGTTTGCCCATGACATGGATTTATTAATTAATCCTTTCCTTTTTAGAATATATTAACATTTAGAGGATTACGATCAATTTAATGAATTATGGTTATTAATATCTATTTATATATTTGCTCTATTTTGAAATCACCTTTACCTGTATTTCATTTTTAGAATTGATTGAATTTATTCTATTTATCTAGTTATTTATTTATAGCTTGTATATAGATTAAATGTATTGTAACTAATTGATAGTACATTTATTTATATATTTATATAATTATTTATTTATTTATATGTCAGGCTTTTAAAATCATTAGGTAAAAAGTGGTTAATATATTGATACTAAGAGTAAAAGTAAAAAAGGAAAAAGGAAGATTGAAAAAGAGAGAAAAAATATTATACATGGGGTATTTCCTCTTCTTGTATTTAACAATTATAGATTGTGATCATAATTAATTTTCATGTATTCAGAGGCGACCAGACCATATTTGTGATATTGTATTACAATATGAAAGAAATATATAATGTCACATTTGTAGCTTTTATTTTATTTTAAAGAAAGCACAGGATTAGGAGTTTTCTATTTCTAAATTAGAATTGTTACGTTACAAAATGGCTGCTCCGTTTGCACTTCTCTTGAGCTATGCAGTGAACAACAAAGAAGGACTATATGGTTTAAATAGCTGAGTGTAAAATGTCTGCCAATGTCCTGTTGAAGGCTTCGGCCGAAACGCTTAGACAGTTGGTTGGGACAGCGTGTGTTTTTTGAATGGTGGGCACATTACTGATTTTCTTTTTGTGCTTTTTGTACCAACCTTTGCTGGTGTAATTTACCCGCATTTAATCTTTTTCAATAAATAGCAGCCGATGAAATTACTTAAAAAAGTGGTTTTTTGATTATTTTATCAGCTGGTTTTGGATGAAGTGCATCCCTTGGTGTGTGATTAAAATGCACCAGTTTCTCTGAATACATATATATATATATATATAGCTCTTTCTAACTATCGATCTATCTATCTATCTATCTATCTTTAGATAGATAGATAGATAGATAGCTAGATAGATAGATGGATAGATAGATAGATAGATAGATAGATAGATAGATAGATAGATAGATAGATAGATAGATAGATAGATAGATAGATAGATCTGCCAGTGGCAGTCGCAGCCCAATGGCTGTGTCTGTCGGACATGAAGACCACCTACGTGGCATATTTGTCTTTCGCTTTGTGAAAAATCAGTCACATGACCCCTGACTCTGCTGCCAACAACACCTGCACTACTTCAGCTGCTGTGTGCTGCATCTAGGAGCAGTCATGCCATGTCTAGAAGGTGAAAGGGCCCCTGCCTTTTCCCTGGAGGAGCTGGAGAGGCTTGTGAGCAAGGTCCTTCCCCTAGGTGGACAGCTCTATGGCTCACCAGAGGGGCAGGTAAGAACCTCATGTGCACACTTGACTGTGTCCAACACTATCCTTTTCCTCCTCACAGGCTACAATGTGGCCCTGTGTGCCAATTAGACTTCTTGTGTGCCTGTTGTTGCAGTCTGCCTGGCATCAATGGGATGTACATGGTGCATGTATTGATGAACAGTACTATATGTTGTGTTCATTCACATTGCATTGTGTGATGTTTTTTGGGGTCCTAGATCCTCCTTGTGTTGGATGCACATAACTAGGCAAGGAGACTTTACTTCCAAACAATGACATTTTCTTTGTGTATGAATGTTGTAAATGTTAGACAACATGTATGCGCGTGACAGCATGAGCTGTGTATGCATCTTGTCTGAGTCATTTGAGGATCTTGTAAGCAATGTGTATTATGCCACAGATCTTTCACCCTACATTTGGCCTTGCCAAACTGTTGTCTTGACAGTATATCATGACTCACTCTACCCTTCAGGTTCCCACACAAGCCAAAAGCAACATTGATGATGGCCACCAGATGTTCTGTGATGCATGGAAGTGATGGAAATGTGGGTGTCATGTAGGTTCTGTATGCTCAGCCTGCAGAGACCAGGGCCTGTCAAATGTATCCCCCAGTATGAGACATAGTCCAGACTGTGGGAGAGTCACTGTGGCTTTGCAACAGTGACACTGTGTCCACTCCCTGTGGGCCTGCAGTTCTTGTAAGGTGGCCATCTCTAGTGGCAAAACTTGCCCTGAATGCCTTAGTCAGTTGACTAGATTAGGAATGGGTACTGAGGAAAATCCCAGAACTAATCCATATGTGCATTTTGCATCATTGTCAATGTGTGTCTATGACTCATGGCAGGTCCCTTACTCCCACAGCTCTGGTGTCACCTTCACAGAAGTCATATTTGTCCTGTACAGGCTTATTACACAAATCACAGGCCCACGGTGCAGACATTGTGTAGATTCCTGGGAGGCCATAACATATGACTCAATAGCTTCGTTAAATAGCAGAAAATGTACAATACATGCCTTTGTATGTGGGATGCCATCTCTGTTGGTTAGAAACATATGTCAAAATGAGTGTACTGTGGTACAGGTAAATACCAGAGAAACCCACCCTGAAGTGGCATGAGTTTACATTTACTAGACCACATGTCCACACATACATATGGAATACACTTTCAGTACCCACCATGCCAGCTCTTTCATTGTCACTCAAGTGTAAGGGTAAAGTCTGTACTATGGTGGCTGCCTGTTGGGACTGTATGCAGTGAGTCAATCTTATGGAGTTTAAATGTGTTGGTCTCGTCAGGCCTAAGGAGTTTAAGCCACAATGGTGTGTAGTGTTTCATTGTGGCTCACATCACAGTACATGTTGCTGGAGCATGGGCTACCTGATGGCAATAGGCGTGCTTAGTCACTGTAGGTCATGAGCAGGGTAGTGGGTTAGTCTGCAGAAGAATCTAAAAGTGTGTAGTCATGTCCATGTACTTATTGGCATGTGTGCTTTACACTTGTGGTGTGTTGACAAGTTTAAGAATTGTGTGATTGGTGTTTCTGACATGTGTGTGACACAACCATTTAGGCAAAAACTTGTGCTTGTGATCGCTTGATTTGTCTTTTGCATCCATACAGGTAACGCACATCAAAAGAAGGAGATTTGGTGAGTCATTGTTTGGAAGGTGCGGATCCTGGGTGTCCACAGCTGGCAAAGCGCCTACTGTCGCAAGAGGTGGGATGAACTGAGAGGCTGGGCCCGGAAGATCGAGGAGGTCCAGCTGGGGCTGTCCTCCCACTGTGGGCAACCCCCCTAATGGCCCACATTCTGGCCCTTGATGGGTGTTTGATGGGAGCAAAGCAGCCACAAGGGGTGTGTACAGGGCATATTTCTGCCTGTCACATAGCCAAGTTGATGTGTTAGGTTCTGACATCTCCCCCGACGATTGGGGATAGGTCATGTGTGACACACTAGATGAGTAACTGTTTGTGTAGATATATAATGTGGTGCATAGTGATGTGCTTTGCCTGTTAGCCAAGGGACCTAGGATACACCGGGATACAATCCACAACAACTTTGCTCTCCAGGGACAACACATGGCTGTGTACATTGATCAACCAAGTAATCTTTGTTGTTGTAGTGAGTGTAAATTCTACTCTACAGACCACTACTTCTCAGTATAAAAGGCCAAAGAAAAAGTGATGGATCACTATACACAGCCATGTGTCTGGTCAAGTGAGTAGATTGGCATCTGCTCCCAAGAGGCTAATTTTCTTCAGTGTGTGATTAGTGCTGGTGCCTCACTACTGTCTGTCATGTGAAGGTGGCCATTATACATGTGACAGAGCATACATTGTTGTTTGGGTGCAGCTACAGTTCCTAAATTCCCCTTGGTAAGTGGGGATTGTCCATTGCCATGATTTATGCGCCATAACTGTTACCAACATTCCTTGCGCTGACATGTTAGCATGTGTCCCTTTCCCTTTTGAGAAAATGTGTACACTGCTGTTTTATGCATGGTCTACCTGTGTTCATGGGATGATTTCTCCCATATACTGCCTCACATATATGTGCATGCCAACCTGTGTTTGGAATTGGACATGTACAATGGGGCTACATTTCATGTGGTACCACAGACAGGAGTGTGCCACCATTGATTCTTGGCTCGCACATATCCTCACCCATCATTGCATGTCATTCGGCACAACTGCAGTAGCAATGAGGAACTTGAGAGGTAGGGCTAGATTTTTTACACACAAAGTGCATTTCCATACCACTGATGTGCATATGTGTAATGGGGAAGGTTCATTGCCTGACTGTTGGCATGCATCATGGAGTGACTTGCAGTTATGTTGGAATTACATGCAGTTACGTACAACCATTCATCCAAGGACATCTGAGTTTGCAGGACCAAAATGGAGACAGTGATGTAGCTTCCCATTGGACAACATGTTGAGGGCATTCTACAAGTACTGGGCCTCTCCAACATACAAAGGACTAATTACATCTACTGATGAAATCTGAGTAAGACATTGTAAGGGATGCCAAACAGTAGTGGTCATTTTCCTGGGGCTTGCTGATTCATTGTAGATTTTAGAGACATATCTCCATGGCAATTTGCAAATTTTTTCGACAGTGTACATTTCCAAGACAAATATGTAGTATATCTGAGCAATATTAGTACTACCTCCATGGCTTCTTTAGGATAAATTACACATGGTGAAGTGTGAATTGTTGATATGTATCCAGTGTGATATGAGTATTTCCATGTTACCTTCTTCAGCCACTGTACTGCTGACAGCAACATGGCAAGAGTTTGGAGCATCATTTCTTATTGTTGTGTTATTGTGTATGTGACAAATAGATGTCTGCATGACCTTGTGTGTGATCTGTGGGAATGACTTGGCATTGGCCTACTATTGTATGACAACAGGTAATTGAGATATGCTCCATGAAGCAAAGCATTGACGGTGATGTGGTCTCCTACTTGTTCAATGGTTACTGTGCTGCACAACTTCACCCCTGCAATTGTAGTTGTCTGAGATCCTGATTTTCCTGTGGACAACTGTTGATAGTTCATGTGGCAGTCATGCATATGGTACGGTTAACATAGGAGCCACTTTGATATAGTTTGTTGATGGGGCCTACTTGACATTGTAGTACTGTATGCTAATCACAGCTGTGGCTCAAGAGTGACCAGGAACATATGGTGACCCTTATCCTCCTTGTATTTGCAGCATAATCCCAGGCAAGTGAAGGAGACAGGGCACAACCAAGTGGGGAAGCATCTGTCCACAGTACATCCAGTCATGACATCACCGACACGGAAGGACCCAGCGGCCCAGAGGATGAGGGGAGTGCCATGGAGGAGACAGGATCAATCTCATCTTCATCAGATTCTACCTCCAGTGGCCACTCCCTAGCAGACCTGTCAGGACCTGCTCCTGTACCACCCTTTTCTGCCATTCCCAGTTCTATCACTACCCTCCCTGTTGCTCTCCACCCAGTTGACGGTGCCTACTCACCCAAGAGGGTGGGTGTCTCCTTTGCCCTAGGCCCTTCAGCCCCAGCCTTTGTTACTCCTACTGCCCTGAGTAAAAAGGCTAATGACCTCCTGAGGAGTATCTCTGTGGGGCCATTGTGCAAGCCAGCTTCAGCAGACCAATGCTTACCTGGAAGCCATTCATAGTGACATGTCTGGCCTACAAACACATTTTCTGGCTCTGGCTTGCTCACTTACAGCAGCCATACCTCACACACACGCACACACCCAAGGCATCTGCACCCACACACAACAACCACTTCCTCAACCTTCAAATCCCCAACCCCTTCTGACAACCTTACCTGTTTTCCCAAAGAGAGTTTCCTTTTTGACCTTGCCCTTTCCCCTCTTACCTCCAAACCCCTACCAAACCCAAGAGGCCCCCACCAACAACCCAACACATCCCTTCCACATCAAAGTTGTGCATTCCATTGACCTTCCATTGTGTTGCAAAGTGGGAGATGTGTGTTTCCATTCCACTGATGTTTTGTGGAAGGGGTATTTGTGTTGCATCCCATCCATGCATATGTGTCTTCAATCTGACAATAGTCCACGACCTGTGAGGAATGTGAGAGTATCAGCTGAATTGGTAGATGTGATGTTGCTGTGGTGTTGCTGTTGTGCGACAAGATGTTCTGTACACTTCACTGTCCCTGTGCCTGAGATGGACAGACATGTGTTATTGTGGAGTGTGATGGTGCAGTGTTACTGACCTGCCCAAGGGGGTGTTTAATAGCTCTGAATGTGTCATTCGTTGTGAATGACTCCGACCCGGGACACAATGACATATGTACTTGGTGCCCGTACCGTGAGCCACACATCATGTGAACAACGGCGCGACAATCTGTTCTCGAGCTTTATAACACAGGTAGGTGGGTGTACTTACTATTGGTTGCGTCCCCGGCCGTGTGGATTTTGGGCTCCATTGATGAGCAGCAGCAGCAGGACGTGTGATGGGCTCCATAGTGGCACAGAACATGTAACGCTGTCTGCAGGTGAGTTGCTTCCTTTATGTTCTCCATTTCCTCCAGCTGGGACGGTGTGGTTCGACCACCACGGTCACCTTGGCAGTGTGCAACATCATGTGTTTGGCGGAAACAATGACTTTGCCGGCCTGTTTGTCATACCTCACCACCGCAGCAGTCTGCTCTGCCTGGTATGACTGCGGCGGTCTTTCCTCTAAAGGCCCACCAGAACCGTAGAACAGTGGTCTGACCACCATGCTGATGGCAGTCGGACCGCTGCTGCCACCATGGTGGGGCACGGACCGCAAACCTTGTAATGAGGCCTATAGTTTTTATACTTCTATGTAATCCTGAGTTTGAGATCTGTCATCGATTGAGCAGTGCAACATAAACCATTATTCTGCCATAATCTAATGATCTGTGGCAATTGTAATCGTATTGAATGTGCAGATGTCTGTTTGCTGAAAAAACACATATGTTTGGTGTTGCCAGACACTAGGCATTCAGGGCAACATTTTCTTTATCAGCATTCCTGGATTTATGTAGGACTGGTTGGGAAAACAACAACATATTAAACACATTTGTTGAAAAAAAACCAAAACATCTGGTCATTTTTTTCACATTTTCAAGCGAAAATGGGTACTGATGCAGGGTTTTTACCATTACATAGCCCTAACTGTGCTGAAAAAATCATAAGGGACCTGATTTACCAACAGGCGAGTTACAAATAGTGGGTAGAAACTGTGACTTTTGTGTAATTTTGCAATAACGTCTATGGAATAATGTCTTCGCAAAATCTGCACTTGCAAGGGCTCACAGACTGACCTGCCTGACCTGAAGTGCGTGAAACTTTTCAATGGTTTGTGTCTGCAACTGCAGTCACAAACTATGCGTCTATTGTGAATTGCAAATAGGAGCAGACGTGCCTTTTACATACCCTCCCAATTGCAATTCGGATTAAACGGGAAAGCCCTTTGGCAAATTAGAAAGGCTCAGAAAGTAACTCGGTACACTTGAAAATGGCATATTCAGGGTCAAAGTCATGCGATTTTGGAAACTGTCGTGTTTGCAACGAGACAATAGTTTCACTTATGAGCCTCAAAGTTTGTATGGGTGAGCAGACCAAACGTGTGTTGAACAAGTTAATTTTATTATTTTTATTAGCTCCTGCACAGAGGAGTGCAAACACTCTGGCAGCAAAAAGGTTAATCAACAGTTTGCTCGAATTTGAGTCTACAAAAAGCTTTGCCTAGTTGGCAGTAACTTCAACAATCTGAGTTTTTTTAACAAAAATATGGTTTCTAAGATAGCAAAACGTCTCTGACACGCTGCATTATTGTCAACATAGATACATTTCTGTTGTTTGACTGCACACAAACCGTATATATCATCCATTAGTTCACATTTTTCAATAAACTTTTTCCTTGTCTGAAAATACACATTCTGTTTATGCTCATTGCACAAAAATAGACATGTAATATTAAAATCAAACAGATGGGTAACTTGAGTAACATGTTCCTATATGTCATCTCAGGTTTGTGGTGACATTTACAAACCACTCAGAGCTCGGCCTTTTATCTCATGATTTAGAATTTCTTCAGCATAAATTATATCTGTGTATTAAGGACCTATATTGAGGCCATTGACGAGCTCTGGTTACATCATCAATCATGCTAAACCTTGGACTCAAGTGCATTTATAGTACACAATAAAGAATGTTTTACCATATAATTCCGTGTATATATTCCCTTTATTCATATGTTTGTGCCTGAATATGCCTATCTGTGTGTGTGTGTGCTTGCAAGTGACAGTTTGTGACCACTAATGTTTAAACCAACCAGCTTCACATTTAAAGCTGTTCTACCTAAAGTAGGGTAGAAGGAAGCACCTTGGGCACTCTCCCAGGCCGTTAGACGACATGTCACTCTGCAGCCCTCAGCTTGACCTTCTCGTAACACGAGGCACATAACAAAGAAGCCATGCTGTCGGGGAGACCGCTGCCGCTCTGGGCAGGTAACCCTATCATCTTCATGAATGACATTTGTGTCAGATCTGCTCCTTGTCAGGAAGTCTTTAAAACCGAAAATCTCAAAACACTTCAATATTGTCATACTGACCTTGGGAGGGTGAACAAATATTGTCACTTACAAGATACAAAAATGTCTTATCCTGAAAGGTGAGACTTACCACTCCAATATGGAATTTTTCAGGTAGTGTAGCATACCAGGCAGGTCCCACAGTTTTAGACGTAATTTGTATGTTAGTAAACATAGTGTATGAGAATCATAAGTGAGTCTTCTGTTTGAAAATCCATTGCAGATATCCTCTCCCAAGTTATGGATAAAAGATAGAGTTTTATTATTATTATTATTTGCAATTCAGAAGCACTATTATTGTATTGTATTGTATTGTAATCGTATTTATATAGCGCTTACTACCCCTGACGAGGTGTCGAAGCGTTTTTCGATGAGTAGCACGCTACTCTGGAACCCAACAAGAATTAGTGATGGATTAGTATCGTTAAATAATGAGTACAGTTTTAGTATTATTATGAGTTAATTTGAGCCGCGGATATGGGAGTTTGTTAGTTAGATTGACTGGAGTAATGGAGGGGTGGAGGAGGAAAGAAATCTAGAAATGTTAATTGGGAGTATATCCTTCATTTACTCAACCCAAAGGCTTGGGATGAGTAAAGGGGGGGCGGAGGGGGAAGAATATGTGGAAGGGTTAGGGAGAGCATCGTAGCAGGGTGAGATAAATGCAGGAGAATTTAGTAGGGTTGTGTGGGAGGTCACAGTAGTAGAGTGAGGTTTGGTGAGTTAGATGTGGAAGCGGAGGGAAGAGCTTAGGCAGAGATATTTAGGAGATGTAAGTGGTAGAAGGGATTTGGGATGAGTCAGAGTGAGAATGGAGGATAGTTTGATAGAGATATGACATAAGAGTGATGAGTAGATAAGTGTGATAAGATGAGAGCAGGAATTCAGATATCTAGTATAACAACCCACCCAGGAGCCTTGCAATGATCCACGAACATGCCAAGCACAGAAACAACATATATATATATATATATATATATATATATATATATATATATATATATATATATATATACATATATATATACACACACATGAATACACACACATACAATACATAATTAGAACCATGGGTAAAAAATACTTAGTCAAACAGGTTTAAAGAGTGTGTGTGTATTTTATTGTTATGACATAGTAGAAATACATATTTTCTAAAGAAACTATAAATAAATAGAAATATACATATAATCTGAAAATATGGATAAGTACAAGGAGGACATTCACGTAAATAGTGTTGAGGCTTAGGCCTACAGGGACACAGGTGTTAGTGTCTCCATAGATACTGAAGACTAAGGGTCAGATGTAGAAAAATCAGTTTTTGCGAATTGAAAATTGCGAGTCTGAGCGACTCGCAATTTGCAAGTCGCAAAAACAGATGCAGAATGGTGTCTCAGACACCTTCTGCGACTCGCTATGGGGTCGCAAAGACCCACCTCATCAATATTCATGAGGTGGGTCGCATTTTGCGACCCCATGGCGAGTCCCTGCACTCACAGGGATGGTGGCCTGCTGTAGTCAGCAGACCTCCATGTCTGACTGCTTTATAAATAAAGCAGTTTTTTTTTTCATTTTGCAGCCCGTTTTCCTTAAAGGAAAACGAGATGCAAAATGAAAAATAAACCAAAACCATTTGGTTTTGTTTTTTTCCCCAGAGCAGGCAGTGGTCCACAGGACCACTGCCTGCTCTGAATTTATTATTATTATTATTATTATTTTTTTTTTCAAATCGACATTCACAAAGGGGAAGGGGTCCCATGGGGACTCCTCCCCTTTTGCGAATGTGTTACCACCAGTGTGGCACTGGTGGTAACTGCGAGTTAGTTTGCGACCGCATTCGCGGTCACATAGCAACTCTGAATTGCGACGCGAGTCGCAAATAGGAAGGGAACACCCCTTCCTATTTGCGAGTCGCATTCCCAAATTGCGAGTCGGTACCGACTCGCAATTTGGGAATGTGCATCGCGTGAGGACGTTTGCATGACGCAAACTGCGTTTTTCGCAGTTTGCGCCATGCAAATGGCGCGCTACATCTGGCCCTTAGTGTCACCTGCACAACACCTCCTTGGTCACCAGTACCAAGTCACTGATGTGAATAACTCCACTCAGCCCTTCCCCTAATCTGTATTACACTTTAGCTGGGGTGGAGTTACTGGCCCTAAACAGGTGGTAGTCTCACCTAACCTACCTGTTGTGTCTCTTAGGGAATGACCTAGAGACCTCAGATTGGGTTGAGGTAGAGTTCCTTGCACAATCCAAACATTTGCTCCCTTTACTCTCTAAGCAGACTAAAGAGCAAAGTAGAGAAGTAGCCCTGGAGCCTTGAATAATCGCCCAGGTCACTCCTAAAACACAGGCAAACAGGATAACAAATTATTCACTGCCCATCCTCCCACTAAGGATCCCGTTCCTCTGAGGGAAAAATACCACCCCCATGGTGGAGCCAGTACCACAGGAGCCAAAAGCTATCACAGCTGAGCTCCCAGGGGGTAAACATACCCCCTATGGAAGGAACTTAACACAGAAAAGCAAACATGCCCTGTCTTACAAAACTTGGAGCAACCCTCCTGCCCTCCCAGAGAAACTGTTGTGCAGCAACCCTGTCCTGCTCTACCCCAGGTAGGCTAGCAATCCTGTCCTCCTTTAGAGCCTTTAAGACCCGTATTTTGTCCTGCTCTAGCCCTGCTAAGACAGCACCCATGTCTAGCTTTAAAATCCTTAGGACAGCAACCGTGTCTTAACAGAGCCCCAGGGACAGTCATCCTGCCCTACTCCTCACTTTTACCACACCTTAAAAATAGGCAATCACAGGTTACACAGTTTAAATCTACTCCAGACAGAAGTTACCAAACAGGGTGGTTCACCTCCCCACAGGGAAGGAACCACATAGTGGATGATAAAGGGAATAACCACTTTACTGCAGAGCTACTCTCCACTTATCACCACTTAGACAAAGTCCCAACTGTCCAAGGTTATAAAGTGGGTAGTGGGGGTGGACGGGCAGAACGGGGACAAGTAGCCTCTTTCTGCTTGGTTAACCCCACTTTTTACCTGTTTGTCAGTGTGTTTGTTGACTGTGTTCACTGGGATCCTGCTAACCAGGAATGTAGTGACTATGCTCGCTCTTCTACATTTGGTAGCTGGTAAGAAAGCAAGTTACTTACCTGTAACTACAGTTATCCAGTATTGGTATCTTTCATAAACTCACATGCTTGACTCATCCCCTCAGTGGGAGTCCCACGGTACATGAAAAGCAATAAACAAACAAAAATGTTTTCCCTATGGGCTATAATGGTAACCCAAATCACTCATATAGCCCAAGTCCTTTGGTGAAAAGGACCAGCACCTGGCTGCTGGCCAATCAGGCACGCGCACCCTCTAGAACACTCCCCAGAGAGGCTCTTTCCCTCGGATTTTCTAGCACAAGAATGAAGACCATGGACTGAGAAGGAAATGCGAGCGTCTAAGGGGAGGAGGGTGGGTCACATGTGACTTTATGAAAGATACCAATACAGCATAACTGTAGTTACAGGTAAGTACCTTGTTTTCTTATCCAGTATTGGATCTTTCATAAATTCACCTGCTTGAATCTTAATAGTCAACAGTGCTCTTTAATAAACGTCATGCAAGCCGTGGATGGTGGGTGCGAGCATTGAAATCTTCTAAAACATTACCAAATAACATGCTTATAAATCTTGTATTATAAGTATACACAAATACACATATATAGATATATATAAAAACAGAATCAGAAACGATATTGCATAGCAAGTATATATATATTGTTGCATATAGAATGGTCTCTACATAATAAAGGAAATATCTCACCTTCGTGAAAGAGATGAAGTAAGACAGCCTGTCAAACTAGTCAGTTCTTTGCGACGACTCCAAACAGTAATGCTGCGTAAAGGAGTGGGTAGTCTTCCACGTCTCGCAGGCTGACATTTTATCCAGAGCAATGCCCTGGAACAGAACAGCTGATGTGGAGACTGGTCACGTGGAGTGCGCTCTCGGGCGCTTAGGCAACGGTTTTCCTGCTTTTGTGCTGCAAAACTGAATTGTAGATGCAACCAATTTTATCACTCACTCTACTGCCAGGAATAGCATCTGACCACAACACTAAGGGGGTGATTCTGACCGCGGCGGACGGCGGTCGCCGCCCGCCAAGCGGTTCCCGCCGAAAGACCGCGGCGGTCATTCTGGCTTTCCCACTGGGCCGGCGGGCGACCGCCGAAAGTCCGCCCGCCAGCCCAGCGGGAAACACCCTTCCCACGAGGACACCGGCTCAGAATGGAGCCGGCGGAGTGGGAAGGTGCGACGGGTGCAGTTGCACCCGTCGCGAATTTCAGTGCCTGCAAAGCAGACACTGAAATTCTTCGTGGGGCCCTCTTACGGGGGCCCCTGCAGTGCCCATGCCATTGGCATGGGCACTGCAGGGGCCCCCAGGGGCCCCGCGGCACCCCCTACCGCCATCCTGTTCCTGGCGGGAGAACCGCCAGGAACCGGATGGCGGTAGGGGGTGTCAGAATCCCCATGGCGGCGGAGCGCGCTCCGCCGCCATGGAGGATTCTCAAGGGCAGCGGGAAGTCGGCGGTACACCGCCGACTTTCCGTTTCTGGCTGCGGCTGAACCGCCGCGGTCAGAATGCCCAGCGGTGCACCGCCAGCCTGTTGGCGGTGCTACCGCCGACCTCCGCCATGGCGGTAATTACCGCCAGGGTCAGAATGACCCCCTAGGTCTTGTAGCGTCCGCTACTACGGCTGCTACCATAAAAGATCTCCTAATGGGGAGCCCGTCAGACATTGCAGTGCCGGTCTGACGAGGAGCTACTCTATGATGAAGCATGACATCCTCCTGGATGTGTGAGGGCTCTTGCTCCTGAACTTTAATGTTCCCCTAGGTATTTTCTCCTTTGGAACAGTGTACACCTTGTTGTATGTTCAGTTATTTGGGAGACCGTACACTGGACCAACTAATCTCCCAGTCCCTCTCTTTGTTGATACTTTAGTACAGCGGGTTCGCTGTGGGACTTATAAACTAACGCGGGATCCTCCCGCATTAGTCTTGGAGATCATGGATACTTTCCAAGGTCTCAGCTTCGATGACGATGTGGTAGCAGCAATTCTGCAGACACCGTCCATTTTGAGCCTTGATGGATCAGCACCCTCGGGCAGTTTGAAAGAGGATTGGGACAAATTGTCCACTCTGAAACGCAATTTGATCAAGACTATCATGCACGGAACCATAATGACTGAATACCTGAGAGCCAATATCGCCCCTAATGGCTTATTGGTTTCCAACATGCCCAGGATCTTTCTTCAAGACTTAGCATTTAGAAAAGACTGGGCCCAGATTGCTTGGAAGTGTACCAGGGACTGGCTAGTCCTTATCATCAACACTTCCAAGCGTCTAGCAGACTCTATCGCTATTCAAATCAATCTTCTTGAAGGCACCTTAAAAACCACTGTGACCCTGGCTGCCTTCAAGAGCCGTTTAGCGGAGATCAATGTGGAATTAAATGAAACCAAAGAATTCTTGACTAATCAGAAAATCTCCAAACTCCAAAAGGATATCACTAGATTTAGTAGGGAAAAGATATATCCCTATATTCAAGACGACTTTAATTTTGACACACAATCACGTTCTTCAGATGAGTCACAGTCATACCCCAGAAAGCCCCGCAATAACAGCAACAGTTCGTCCTCAGATGGATGGAGTACAGATGAGAGTACCCTCCCTCAACCCTTCTATAATTACCCTCAGTTCCCTGGTAGCCACCAAATGCCTTGGCAACCACCTTACCCATTCTATCAACCCCGCCCAGTGATGCCATATATGCCTTTTTTAGGCCAAGGCAGAGAGAGAGGCAGAAGAAGAGGCAGAGGCAAACGTGTGCAATGGTCCAGAGAAGAACCACAAATGGTTACCAGGAGCCAGGGCAAGCACCAGCCCCCGAAAACTTAGTAGTGAACCTTTCCACAAGACCACTCACGGACATTGAGACAACTGCACTCAATCGAGGATTAGGGTTTGTTCCAACTCCATCTGAGGACTTATTTCGACTTAATTGCGAACTTTCACAATTTTTTCGCAAAATCCGGCTACAATTCTACTTTGACGATCGTCCAGGGAATAGCACACAGGGGGACTCTGGGCTTAGACCCAAGTCAACCTTTGTTCCCCCCCCCTGTCTGCTGTCCCCTGCGAAGTTCAAACATTTGAAAAAGCTGTTCTCGCGGACCTCACATCCATACGCCCACAACGTCCCTTTATTAACATCTCAACTAATGAGAGAATGGCTCTTGAGGGACTGTCCAACGACAATTCCGTCGTTATAAAACAAGCTGACAAGGGAGGCGCTATTGTTATAATGGACACCGATGACTATCGTAAGGAATATTTGCGCTTGTTAGGGGATGAGACCTATTACGCCTTGATTCCGCGTGACCCTACCCGAGACTTCAAACTCAGATAAGGGTTATGATCTCAGAGGCATCCAACAATGCATGGATCACCCCTAAAGAAGCTTCGTTCCTAGATATAACCAATCCTGTAACTCCCTATTTCTACTGCTTACCTAAAATCCACAAGGGAACACAACCCCCCCCCGGGGCGACCAATTGTGTCTGGGATTGGCTCGATCCTCGAGCCTCTATCGATTTTTTGCGATCACTTTCTACAACCACTTGTAAAGGGTTCCTCCACATATTTACAAGACACCAAAGACGTATTAAATTTGATTGAGACTATTAATAACACAGAAGATGTCCAAGCAATAATTACCATGGACGTGGAGGCCCTCTATACCAATATACCCCAAGACGCAACTCTACAGGTAGTGGAATCTATACTACAGCACAATAGTGATAATTTGACATCACCCATTGCATTCATCATGCAGTGCGCAACATTAGCAATGAAAGAAAATTTCTTTTGATTTGAAGATCAATTTTATCATCAGATTAGAGGCACTAGCATGGGCAGCACCTTTGCTCCTAGCTTGGCATGCCTCTATATGTATAACTTTGAACAACAATTCATTTTACCAGCTACTAATCCTTTCACCGACAATATAAAACTGTGGCGTCGGTACATTGATGACATCTTGGTTGTATGGCAAGGCCCTTTGGCTACAGCTAATTCACTGACCGAGTGGGTAAACACACTCAATCCGTATTTAAAATTCACTTCTACGGTGTCGGATAAGGAGGCACATTTCTTGGACCTACTGATTACAATTGAACAGGGTAAACTATTAACCTGTACTTACCACAAACCAACAGATTGCAATAGTTTGCTTATGTACGAGAGTCATCATCCAAAATCTCTACGTGACAACCTACCGTTTGGCCAATTTTTGCAGCTACGACGAAACTGCTCCTCCATACAGGAATACAGTACCCAAGCAGATGATCTTCAAACAAAACTTCTTGATCGACATTATCCCCAACATGTTATCAACCGAGCTCGCAAGAGAGCAAGGAATAATAATCGTGATTCTCTACTTCAAACTAACACTAAAGTCACTAATAGACGGTTGACTTGTGTGTCTACTTTCACCCTTCTATCTAGCCAGATAAACAAATTGATTAATCAGAGGTGGCCTATCCTTAACAGCGGGGGCTTACCATCCCTAGGCCCCTATTTGCATTTAAACGATCTAAAAATATTTAAGATCTGATAGTCCACACCCGTCCAAAAGATACACCGCGAACACAGACACAAACTACACTTTGGAATCTTCCACCTGTTATTGGACATTATCCCTGTGGACACTGCTACGTCTGTCAATTGACTAGCCCCAAGAAAACTTTAGATTTGGTAGCTATAGGGCTATGGCGCCTGACAAAACACACGAATTGCAACACTAAAAATTGCATCTATATGATCACTTGTCCGTGCGGGCTACGCTATGTAGGCATGACCTCTAGACCAGTTAAAATACGAATAAACGAACATAGGAGCAACATTAGGTATGGACGCATCACAACAAAATTATGCGCACACTTTTTGGACGCCCCCCATAGTCCTGATGATCTAAGTTGGATCGTACTTGATGCCCCAAGAATCACGACTGACTCTCCACACTCCTTGTTCAGACTGGACCAACGGTGGGTTTTCAAGCTACATACTGACACGGATGGGTTGAATGATGCCATTCCCTGGACAATATTGTCCGCCTAAACAATATTTGTTAAGGACTCATTCAATGCCGTCTAACTATTGTCCTACTCCTGTAAGAAGACATATAGCTTGGTATCCAGTGCCTCCCATTTATTTATTTTTTATTTTTTATTTACTTGGATTGACTGTGATAGACTACGATTTTAGGGGGCCCCAATTTTGTTTTATTTGGTGGACCCAATCGTGGCCCCTACCATTACTTTGTCTACTAGGGCGGTTATTTGTGACTCTCTTCTTCAAGTCATTATCTTGAGACCCTTTTTATCAACTGACATCATTCACTATACTGGTTAACCCAGCATTAACCATTCCAAGATGGCCACCGGAATCTCTAGTCCCTTGTCTATTTTTACTACTCTCCCCACGTTGCTGTTGGAGTAAAGCATTTTCTAGTTTTTCATATTGCAGCTTCCAAAGATGGCCGCCACAACTCTTTCTGCATCCTTTTTCTATCTCGAAGACTCACTCAGATGTAGTTCCCGGAGCGGATTCCTTCTACAGTTTCCACTACCCTCTCCCAGCTCTGCCCGGGAATTTCCCTTTATAAGACTCCAACCGAGTCGGGCAGACGCATATACGGGAGAGCACGTCAGGGTAGGTTTGCCTGCAGACTGCCGGCACCTACTAAGTAAGTGGCCTCGTTTTTTCGATTTATTTATCCTTGACCTATTTTCCTCGGGGACGGACAATGAGTTCAGTTAAGTCAGTTCAAAATGAACTAACAGATGTAGGTTTGAGTAATTCTACAATGTTCCATGGATTACCGTATTTTGCCAGGGTGATTTTCACCTTTTAAATCATTCCGTTGATAATCACACATAGCCACAGTATTTATCAAGCCTCTGTATGGGAACTCCTGTTTGGTAAATTGTTATATTCCCCCCAGATTTCTTGCAACAATGTCAAATATGCTAGTGATGAGACTTTGTTTGTATTACCGAGTTACATAGATCAATAATAATTTTTTTGTGTGTTTACAATCACTTCAACCATCTGATCTCTAGCAGTGAACGTGACTGTCTTGGTTTTCATTCATTGTGTTGAATTCATTGTGTTTGCTTTACCACTCTATTAGTAGTGACCGCTTTCGGCATGCTACTTCCCAAGGGGCCCCCCCATGTAATAAGGGATGGTAAGCATATTGCCTTATTATGTTTTTTTACATGACTGGTTACCACACACTGTTGTGCCACGGGTGTCCTTCCTTATTTTTCCGTGTGTTTTGATTAAAATGATTTATTTGTATTTTTCTAGGGCGACCATTATAGCTTTTTGACAATTAGTGAACTTCAATGTAAGTGACTACATGATTTGTTTGACATTTTTGTAAACTTTCTGTAATATAGACAGGAGAAGTTTTGTTATGTATCGGTCCTGAAGAAGCGTCATAGGATCTTGTTAGACCACTGTACGCGAAACATGTTGACCATGCCCTAGGAGCCTTGCGATAATTTCCCCCAGCTCCAGCACCATGTAGAAAGTGGTTGAGCATTATTTCTCATTTTTCACTTTCCTTATGTTTTTAATCTTGGTCCCAGTCTTCTTTGTTGATTAATTAAATTTACTCGCTCTTTAGGACTGGGAACCAATTTTATCACTCACTCTCCTGCCAGGAATAGCACCTGACCACAACACTAGGTCTTGTAGCGTCCGCTACTACGGCTGCTACCTTAAAAGATCTCTGGCAAAGAGCCCCCTAACGGGGAGCCCGTCAGACATTGCAGTGCCGGTCTGACGAGGAGCTACCCGATGATGAAGCATGACATGCTCCTGGATGTGTGAGGGCTCTTGCTCCTGAACTTTAATGTTCCCCTAGTTATTTTCTCCTTTGGAACAGTGTACACCTTGTTGTATGTATAGAATGGTCTCTACATAATAAAGGAAATATCTCACCTTCGTGAAAGAGATGAAGTAAGACAGCCTGTCCAACTAGTCAGTTCCTTGCGGCGACTCCAAACAGTAATGCTGCGTAAAGGAGTGGGTAGTCTTCCACGTCTCGCAGCCTGACATTTTATCCAGAGCAATGCCCTGGAACAGAACAGCTGATGTGGAGACTGGTCACGAGGAGTGCGCTCTCGGGCGCTTAGGCAACGGTTTTCCTGCTTTCGTGTGGCAAAACTGAATTGTAGATGCAATCCACCGGGCTATGGTGTCCTTAGTGACCCCTGCCTCTTGCCGTCCATGAGCACAAGATAACAACAGCTGATCTGTCTTTCTAAGCTGCTTGGTACTTTGCATTCCTTGGACCTCAAGAGATGCCTCAAATTTTACCTTCAGAGTCTTTTCTGCAATTGTCGACGGATTTGGGAAAAAGGTTCCTAGTATTACTGGCTCATTCAAGTGAAATGATGAGGGCACTTTAGGAATGTACCTGGGGTTAGTCCTGAGCAGGACAAAGTCATCTGAAAAAAACAGAAAAGGTTCCTTAATAGTAAAGGCCTGTCTATATCGCTTACTATCCTGGTGGAATTAAGAGCAAGCAGAGTTGCCACTTTCCATGTGATGTTTTTGATTTCCGCTCTGTGAATGGGTTCGAACTGAGTTTTCATTAGCTGGGACAGGACTACATTGAGATACCACTCTAGCGGAGGTGGACGCACCGGAGGAAAAGTGAGGAAGAGGCCTTTCATGAACTGTTTATTCCTGGATGAGCCAAGTGAAGGCATATCTGCCAAGCGTCTATAGGAGGCTATAGCTGCCAAATGGATCTTAACTGATGCGTGGCATAGCCCAGCCTTTGAGAAGCTGAGAAGATATGAGAGAATGTGTTCCGGCTTAATCTGTAAAGGATGGAACTTGTTCTGCGAGCACCAGACACAAAATCTCTTCCATTTGAGCTTGTACGTCTTATTTGTACTGTTCGCTCGTGCCCTAGATAAAATCCATCAGCATTCTTGCTCAATGTTCATACCCTGGAACTCAGGAGCCAAGCGTGCAATTGTAGAGATGTTGGATCCTTATGAAGAATTTGACCCAGAGTCTTCGTGAGAAGCCTGTGTTGCAGGGAAGGCGCATGGGATTGGCCACGGACATGAGTAGGAGCTCGGTGTACCAATACTGTCTGGGCCACCTAGGCACTATGAGTATGACCCTGCAGCCCTTTGACTTCATCTTCCTCAGGAGTCTGGAGATCAATGGGATGGGGGAAAAGCATATGCAAACATCCCGGACCATCTCTTCAAAAGAGCATTTCCCCATGACCCCGGGAGTGGGTATCGTCTGGTGTAGAATTGCCATTTGGCATTCTGATTGGTGGCAAACCAAATCTAGGGTCGGTTGTCCCCAGCATTGAAAGACACTGTCCAGCACCTTCTGTATGAGTTCCCACTTGTGGCAGTTGTCGTCCATCCTGCTGAGAGAGTCCGCCAGGACATTGCTGATGCCTGGCAGGTGCTCCATCCTGAGGCAAATGTTGTGCAGTGTGAGCCAGTCCCAAAGAGATTGAGCTTCGCTTGAGAGGGAGAGGGATCTTGTTCCTCCCTGCTTGTTGATATAGAACATGCTTGTTGTGTTGTCCGGCCGGACCAACACTGATGACCCTGCAATGCGTAGAAGAAACGTTATGAGCGCGAGATGTATCGCCTTTAATTCCAACAGATTTATGTGCATTCCTTTCTCTGCATCTGACCATTTTCCCTGAATGCGCATGTCCTGTAAATGGCCTCCCCAGCCTTCCAAGGAAGCATCTGTCGTAATGATAAAATCTTATATTGGCGTTAGAAGGGTGAGCCCTTGAGAGATGGTTGACCTGAGACCACCATCGCAAAGCCTCCAGCATTCTTGGTTTAACACTTATTGAATCCTCGAAGGATACTTGCAACTGGGTCCATTGGAGCTGTAACTCCTGCAAAGGTCTCATTCTCAACCTTGCTAGGTGAACGAGGACGATGGCTGAGGAAATCATGCCTAGGAGCAACTTGAACAGTCGTACTGAAACAGACCGTTTTCTGGAAATACTGACAGCCAAGTCGGTTAGTTTCTGCTGCCGTGCCGGAGTGAGGTATGCCTGGTTTTCGATGGTGTTGAGTTCTGCACCCAATAAGACTATCCTGCGTGTGGGAAGGATGACTGACTTCTGGAAATTTACTGCTAGTCCCAAACAGTGAAATCATTCTAGGCAGGCTTGAGTAGCTTTGGACGCCAGTGGTGGTGAAGGAGTTTATCAGCCAGTCGTCCAGGTATGGAAACACCTGAAAACCCCTGTTGTGGAGAAAACCTGCGACTGGGGCAAGACATTGTGAAAGTTCGTGGAGCTGACTTCAGAGTGAATGGGAGAACCTTGAATTGATAATGGGCACCGACAACAGTAAAGCAGAGATACTTGCGATGTTTTTGATGTATCGGTATGTGGAAATAAGCATCCTGGAAATCCATTATTGTCATAAAGTCCAGGATTCAAAAGGTGTAGGATAGCCAACAGGGTGATCATCCGAAAGGATTGCTTCTGAAGGAACTTGTTCAGCTTCCTGAGATCTAGGATCGGTCTCCATTCCCCTGACCTCTTCTTTATTAGAAAGAACCGGGTCCTCTTTGTTGAACCAGAACCTCCTCTATCGCTCCCTTGGAGAGCATCATGAACACCACCTGCTGAAGCAAGCGAAGATGGAGCGGCTTGGATCTTCCTGGCGGACGGTGCAGTGGTTTTTGTATAAATTCCAAGGTATGACCTCGTGCCACTATATCCAGCACCCATTTGTCTGATGTTATGCTTTTCCAATTCTGGAGGTAAATGGAGATGTTCGCTCCCAGTTGGTGGTTCTGTAAATAGTGGGGCTAGGTAGTCGGTGCCTGATAATATTGTTTTCTAGGTTGATCGCGGGTTTGGGAACTCTGTTTTCTCCTTCCTTCCTGTCTGGCATATGAGGCAGTGGATGGTTGTCTATACTGCTGCTGATAGGTCGGTCTATATTGAGGCTGTTGATACTGCCTGTGGTAGGAACCTCGAAATGTGGTAAATCCCCTTCCTCTTGCACCCCGAAAGGGCTGCTTCCGGTACTGCCAAGTACCTCGGGACCGAGCAGTATCTGTCAGCCTTAATGGTCTGCAATGCGTCATCTACATGCTTGTCGAAGAGAGATTCTCCGTCGTACGGCATGTAAAGAACTCTGGACTGCACCTCCGGTCTTAAAGAGGTGGCTTTTAGCCAACAATGGTGGCGTAATACCGCAGCTCCCACCAATTGACGAAAGCTGGTGGAGGCTATATCTAGGGTGCAATCAATTATCTCTTCAGGTGTACGATCTCCTTCTTGGAGGATCTTTCGTGCATCTGCTTGTTTGCTTTCTGGGATGAGGTCCATGAAAGCCTGCATATCCGACCACATTTGTCGATCATATTATCCCAAAATCGCTAGGAAATTTGCTCCCCGAACGGTTATGGCTGACATGGACGAGAATCTCTTGCCCACGTTATCCAATCTCCTTCCTTCTCTATTCGGAATAAATATAGGCGCTGACGGGTTCTTGGAATGCCTTTGAGCTGCTTGAGATATGACAGAGTCTGGTTTTGGATGGCCAGTCAAACATGCCGAGAGTCCTGAGTTGCCTTATATTTGTCGGCTTTTTGGACATGTGGAACTGTTGCCGGGTTGTGATGATCTTGATCCCCTCACTCCATATGATGGCCCTCACAGACTTCCTTGCTTGTTCTTTAAAGTCATGGAGGAAGCATTGACTACGAGACCGATGTTGGCAAGTGGAAACGTGTGGCCGCCCTATCCATTAAATTGTGAAAACCACCTATATCCTCCAGTGGAGAATCTGAAGGCCAAGGAGGTGTTGGAGAAGGAGTAGGGGCTAGACAGTCATCCCATTCCTCACTAGGATGCTGTGGCGTTGATATTTCACCTTCTTCCTCTTCCCCAGATGTCAAAACATCATCTCCACGGGGAGCGGCTAACACAGATTGCGGAGTCATCCTAGGAGCAGCTGGAGGTGGAGGTACGCTCCTTGGCTTGACAGGAGAAATTAGAGGTGGCAGTTGTTCCTCTGCTGTAGCTGGGAACCTCCTCCTATAACCGTGCAACATTGACTGCAAGTCCTGGATCAACGAGATAGGCATCTGGACAGAGTCTCTTGGTTGAGGCGGGGTTTGAGAATAGTGCCCCTGATGAGAAATAAGGCTGATATTGATCATACTCATCATCATCCTCTTCCTGGTATCTAACATGCAACTGGGATGGGATGTGCGCATTCCCAAATGGACCCTCATCCGACTCTTCCCAGCCCAGCAGATGACTAGGTAGCAAAGTTGACACCTTACTTGGTGAAGTATCCCTAGGATAGATCATCGATCTGGACACTGCTGTGATTTTAACTGTGGCTCGAAGATCAGGAGGCCCAGAAGAAGTAGGAATGACGTCCATTTGACTCACAGCCACCATTGGCATCGTCGATGGTGTCGATGACGATGGTCCCGCCGACGCCACTGCTATAGTGGATTATTTTTCCATCAACGACGGTCTCGACGACGGTGGTCTCGTGCGACGTGCGGCCTCGTCGACGGTGATGCAGCCAAAGGAGCTCTCGTCGGCGGTGTTGCATGCACCTGTTTTCACTACACCAACTCACCCCTATGGTAGGGGCTCTCAGCTCAGAGGGCAGGGTGCAAGTACCTGTGTTCAAGGGCACCCCTGCACTAGCAGAGGAGCCCCCACAAACTCTAGATCCATTTTCCTAGACTTTGAGTGCAGAGTCGCCATTTTACGTGTGTACTGAACAGAGGTCACTACCTATATCCAGCTACATAATGTTAACTCCGAACCTGGGAATGCCTGGTATCAAACTTGTCGAAATCATACCCCAATACTGTTGGAAGTATGATTCCATGTACTGTGGTGCTCCTTAGACGACCCCCAGCATTGCTACCACCAATATTAGTGTTTTCCGGGCAGCCCAGCTACTGCCACCCCTCAGACAGGTTTCTGCCTTCCAACTGCTTGATCTGATCAAGCCCAGGAAGGCGGAATAAAGTATTTCCTTTGGGAGAGGGAGGTAACACCCTTACCCTTTGGAAATAGTTGTGTGACTGGCTTGGTAGGGGTAGCCTCTTCAAGCCACTGGTGTGCCTTGAAGGGCACATTTGGTGCCCTCCGTGCAAACAAACAGTCCACACCGGTTCAAGGACCCGCTCTCTCTTCCTCCCCCCCTTCCCCCCCTCTCTTCCTCTCAACCCCCCAGTCCCTGCTCTGGTGCAAAACTGGACAATGGAAAGGGGAGTGACCACTCCCCTATCCATCACCAACCCAGGTGTGGTGCTCAGAGCTCCTCCAGAGAGTCCCTGGGTTCTGCCACGTTGATTCTAAGGTTGGCAGGGAACTCTGGGAGCATCTTGGCCAGGCCAGGCGGTTGACGTCAGAGCCCCCTCCTGATAGGTGCTTACCTGGTTAGGTGACCAATGCCTCTTTCAGAGCTATTTAGGGTCTTTCTCTTGGGCGGGATCTCAGATTAGGCTTGCAAGATTCCTGCAGGACTCCTCTGCGAACTTCACTTCGACTTCTGACCTCCAGAACTGCGGCTGGGACCTCCAGGACCAGATAATCTGCTTCCAAGAAGAAAGAACTCTTCAGCAACATTGTTTCCAGGGCTTCTGCCAGCTTTACAATTTATTGATGTGCACTTCTTTTTTACTCAGGCTTTGCGTTGTGTAATGGAAGACTTAATTTACGAAAAAATACATTTAGTCCCTGATTACGAGCTTGGCAAAGGAAACACCCGTCTGCCAAACTTCTGACAGGGTGGCCACCACTGTAGTGACAACCTCCCCACTGGCCCCATTATGACTTCCCTGCTGGGCTGACTGGCAGAAACCAATGTATGGGACTTACTTTAAAAAAGTAACCTTTTTCTAAAGAGCCCAATGGCAGGCTCGCATTAGAGCTACACTGATGACTGTTCATTATTTTTAAAGGTAATTGTTGGCCTTGAAAAGCTGGAGTTGGTCCAGGCCTCGTTGCCAGTTCTAAGCAGTGGCTTATCCGGGCAGTCTCCAACGCCATGTCTTCATCTCACACTCACACATCCCAGTGCGAGCGCCTGGAAATGGACTCTGTCAATAATGGATCACAGTTAAAGAGCTTCCCTTTACAAGCCTGCATGCTCTAAGCTATGTATTTACCTTGTGTACTTATTTTCACACTTAATTTCTTCACAGTGACCAGGAGCCTCTTGTGAGCAGAGCAGACCCCAAACTAGTCCTTGCTGCTGCTCTTATTTAACACTCATGCAATTATCTTTTATTTTATGTTTAATTGTGCGATAATACTGGCGCCGATTTTATAATTGGCTATTGAGTTCTCCTTGAGATTACACCTCTGTAAAGTCCTGCTGTTTTATTGATCGTTGCTTTCATTATTTAAAATCATTAACACATCAAACAGTATGTTCTAGGACTCTCCAGACAAGGCATATTAGGGCATCTTGTATAACCCCCTCAGAGCACTGAAGGGGGACCTGCACATAACTTAAGGCCACACAGCTGTAATTGTGGGACTCTTAACAATACATGTTTTGGTCACATTCCACTGGGCGGGACTAGATCTTTTTATTACCTCTCTTTCATGGACATAATGATGTCCTGAGTATTGAACCAGTTCTCCTGTCCATGAAGTCCGTCTTCCTGCAGCCACACCAGCAGAGCCCACACATGGATGGGAAACTGAGTCACTTCCACAGGATCACCCAGTCTGTCAGCAGGCAACGATGAGTCAATCTAACACCTAGCTAAAAAGTCTGTGTCATTCACCAACATTGCACCCTTCCCAAGTGGTATTCACCATTTAAATAATTCTGAATGTTGCCTCAATGTAATTTGTTTTGACTCAAATAAGTAATATTTTATATACTAAATCCGTAGTGAATTATTGTCTTGCGTATATTGTTTACTCTGATGACCATTTTAAAACCCTGAGTTGCTCAAAAAGGGCTTCTGGGTAAATAGTTTGTCGGCAGGTAGAATCCAACTGGGTGCAAATTGTAAACCCCACTGGTTACCAGGATGTAGCTTAAGGGCAACACTTCCAACTTTGGAGCTGGGGATGTAGGTTTGAATCTCAGCATCAGTTCAACATCCTGTAATTCTGTGCAAGTCAAATTATCTCGTAATCAGCCATTGTCTAACGTCACTCAAAGTGATACATTCTGACATTTATGAAGGAGCACATTCTCACCAAGTACTTCCCTTCTGTGCCAGTCAGCACCATTACAATGTGCACTTTTTGAAAGCAAAAATAAACATTTGATTTTTGTAGTTGCACCCGACAATGGAGCCACTCATCTTCACTCTATTCCACTCCACTCTACATCACTCCATTCCACACAATGCCTCTTGATGCTGTGCCACACCACTCTACTCTATGCCACTCTACTCTTCTCCACTCTATGCTACTCTACTGTCTCCCACTCCACTCTATGCCACTCTACTCTTTGCTACTCCCCTCCACATCACTCCAGCCACTTTCTCCTACACCACTCTACGTCATGCCACTAGCTTTTAGCCATGCTGAACAGCAGCCACATGGCTAAAAGACAATGACATTGCCAATTTGCATAAGTGAGACCTTTTGGCTTTGCCAGTGCTTGTATCTGAAGCTACTATCAAGATACATTTTACTTTTGAGATGCAAACTCTGTTTTCTTTTTTCTTTTTCAGTTGTAATAGTTATGGTTGGCTTGTGTAAATGACTACAACAGAAGTTCACATAGTCTCAAGAAAAAAGTTCAGGATTTGATTACGAGTGCCCTAGATTGGGATTTGTTATTTAGTGGCATAGGTAATCACTGATACCCCTGGGATCGGTATTTAACAGGGACAGTCAATTACTATGACTGAGATAATACTGGCAAAATGAGGCATTACATGTGGATCCTGGTTGTTTCTGCACCAACATTTGCACATCCTGGTATTCACATAGCATTTTGCCCAGGTTATAGCTGCAGGTTTGACCTGACAACTGCGAACTGGGGAAAACTTCCAGGTGGGACGTTTATCACATCCTGTAATTTCTGGATGTTGCAAACGGCACACATCTTGTATGTGTGACCCCTTCGCAAACTGGCATACACGCAGGGTTCACAAAAATAAAATGCACTAATTATAGAGGCCTTTGACAAGATATTCTGGACAATTCTTCAACTGTCTAACTAGCTTCTACACACTTAATAAAGAAGTAGGCACAGCTTGCCATCCACAAAAAAAACACAAGAACTAGTCAGAAGTAAAGTGTTCTTGAATTGAAGGTATTGCAAAGGCCTTCTGCACCTATAGGGAATTATGAATGTGTTGCACATTCTATGTTAGAAGTTCGTTTTGAAATCCTATCGCGGACGTGGGTCCATCAAGCATAAACCGTTGCTCCTCGATTATCTTTTAAACAACAAGATGGATCAAATGGTGAGTAAATTTATGAATTGATGGTGTCACAAAATGGTGCCTTAGCACAGACAGTGGTCAATGGGTAGGAGCTAGCTGGATGAAAGGTTAATTGAGGAATGAGCACACTTAAGGGCTTTGCCCTTCATAAAAATGTTTACATAGCTAGAGGGCAGAGCATGTCATCAATGAAGTAACATACAAAGTGCTGTGGTCCGTGAATAGCTTTATTTGACTGTAACTCGTGGTTCATGCAAACGCATACCTATAGTGTGCCAAGCAATGACACAGTGAACCAAGGGTCAGCTTTATGGCAGAAACTGGTACCACTATGCGATGGATGCCAATGCAAAGATTAAGCCAAGGGTGGGCACCATCATGTGAAAAATACTTACAATATGGCAAGAAAATTCACCATTATGCGAGGGCCAGAACAGGGCGGAAGTGGATATCATCATGCTATCTATGCTCACATTATACAATAATTATTACTATTCTCCCTGGAGTGAACACAATCGTGCCATGGTTATCCATGATATACTGAGAATTACCAATAACGTTTCAGTTTTAACATTGTGTGAGTGGTGGTAGCAATCATGCCAATAATCTTATAACTTCGCCAAGAGTTATCACCAGTATTCCAAGAATCATCCATGGTCCTGCAAGGGGTGGGCCCCCATCACATCAGAGTGGGGCTCAGGGTATGGCAGGGTAGCTCGATTCTCAACGAGTACAGTACGTCTCTATACTCTGCTGCATGGGATGAAAAGTTACCTGGAATTAACTTGCCTTTCAATAATGCATCCAGTCTAGCCTTTAATGTGATGAAAGTCTGATCCCGCAGTCACAAAGAAATGCACCTTTCAACCTGCTAAACCTAGGATATCTCCATGAATCGATAGCAGGGGTGGCACATAGGGAATGCATACAAGCTGAGGCCATGCGAGACTGAGAAATTATGGCAGGTCAGGTGCTCTGGGCACCAGTGTTGCCTATATTCTACCCGTCATTTGTCTCTCGAATTTTGCTGTTTACTTCGGGGGTCCAGTGCCCTGAAATGCAGCTCTATTGTGCTTCTGCGGGCTGAATGTGTTTCTATGATGTCATGGTTGTAATGAGCTCTAGCGTCTTCCTGGTGCTCTGTGACAGGCTGCTATACTTTAGTGTCTGTGCTGACATCACTTTGCACTTGCACTGAAAGCCTGATGCAAACAGATTTCGGATGACCCACAGAAGGATTCCATGACATTAACACATTCCAGGAGGCAGTCAGTGCCAGATAGTGCCATGTGGTGTCATAATTTCCCACAATGCCTGTAGCGCCTTTCCTCTTTGCACCCGGCAGCAGCTACGTGGAGGGCCAGTGAACCTGGGACATGGGGATGATCAAGGCACGGAACTCCTTTGCCTTACACTAGCTACTGAATAGTAGAGTAAAGAAGACAACTCCATGGCTGTAATGTGGGCTCTTCAATATATCACAACAACCAATGACTGGCAGCTCACACTATCTCTAAATCTAAAAACAAACAAAAGCCACAAGTGTAACCTGATTCAACTGAACCAAAGATCGAGTGACGATTATAAAAGAGCTTATGGTTTTCAGAGCAACAACAAAATAAAGCATGTATGTAAAATTAATCCGACTCGTACCTTCATTGAGAAATGGCATATGAAACAAAATCAAAATAAATGCCTTCTCCCACACTTGCTATCTTACACCATTCTCATACGGCTTCAGTTTGGTCATTGAAGCGGCCAGGTTGTATCACTACTCATTCAATTGTCTAATAAAATCGAAGCACTCCATACTCACCATTATCGTAAAGCATACATAACCCATCTGTGCATAACAGACTGCTGGGAGAAAAGAACATAGTTGAGAGATGGGCAATATGTAATTGATTAACAGAACAAACCACAGCATTTGATACTTCAGCCCCTTAGTGATACTACAAAAGAACACACCCCGTCTGATGTTTCAAAGAGTTTCCCATCTCGTCAGAGGTTGAGATTTGGTTAAAATATAGGCCTAGGCAAGGTCCTCAACTTCTGGAATTCTTGCGAGTTTTGGTCAAAACAGAGAGAGGCATGGCAGACACACTTGTGACTTCCCTATGTCCTGTTCTTAATTGCAAAGTTTTGTAGGATGTCCATAGGGGATTACATTTCTTTGAACTTTTTGTGATTAGGGTATATCAATTATATTTTTGATTGCTGAGTGAGGTGTTGTGTTTTGTCTCTGTTAATCTCCATTCACACGTTTATTTTTATATTTCATGCGAGTTTCCTTATTATTTTTTCGATTAACTGCCTCATGGCAAACTGGTGCTACTGAATATAAAACCCAGAACGTGACCCGTATATTATGGTAGTTGTGAGAAGACGCTGCAAATGGGTTTGAAAGAGAAAGTGGAGTATTAACTTATAAAAGAGCGAGGCAGCCAGGTGTAGACCAATTTTAACTAAAACAAAAAAATAGGATGATGAGAAGGAGGAGGTTTCGTAGGAAAATGTCAGTAGACTGTGCGGCAAGCATTGTAGATCGCGTTTACTGCCCCACTCCAAGCAGCCACTGCAACATCTTTGGTGTGAAAGTACAATACCTATGCAGGAACGTTTTAGAAACTCTAAGGTACATGCTGTCACTGTCTTGAAAAACCAACAAGAAAGTGGGATGAAATTCATTATCACCGTGGGGTTGCAGCTTTAGTAAATCAGCAGTGACACTAAGAAATGAAAAGGAGGCTGAAGCCCTGCCTCGGACCCCTACCACGTCCCAAATGCCCTGCGACAGAAGCACAATTATAGGAGAAGTACAGATCTGCTTTATGTGCACCTGTTCTGTCACATAACCTCAACACTGTTCCAACTGTGCACTGGACATGGAAGGAGGCAAGTTTTCTCCTGTTTCAGAGCAGAATTAGTTAGTAGCCTGTAGCAGAAAGCAAATTTGCTATCATAGTTCCCATAGGAAGCTGCATTCAATTCCTCATAGTGTCACATTGTTTGTGTTGGTGAGTGCTATCTTTAATGTTATTTTATGCCACTCAGCCAGTGCAAAATTGCAGTCCTAGTTCTATGTCTGCATACATGCCAACATTTTGAAAGAGGAAAGAGGGAGAATCTAAGCAAAGATTCGGGAGAATGAATTTCCCCCATTGGCTTCTATTGAAGGAGAGGCAATTTCATGCAGGAGGCAGACAAAATAAAGACATTTTTTTGCTTAAAAAATCAGAAGTCTCCCTCCTGAATTGGGTCTATTGGCATGTATATTTCTGGGTAACATCCTGAATAACATGTTTCAAAACTTGGGCACCGAAGGCAAGGTTCAATGAACATGTACAATGTAGGTAAAGGGCACATAAACATTACTAATTCAAAATACAAGTTTTTCAATTGTCGAGTCAGTAATAATTAATTGATATGCTGTAGTGAATCTTGACATATTGAAATCACACACCATGATTGTGTCTCTTTGCAAGAACCACCCGCCAACACATACATAAATGTGCAGGCCAGGAGCGGCAATCACAATAAGGGGGATATTTACAAGTGGCTTGAGCCACCGTTGCATCATTACTTTTGACGCTCCAACAGCAGAGTCATTACTCCATAGTTACAAGGTGCTGCATTTACTCCAGTGCATCAGTTTTTGTAGGCCGGAGTCGGAAAATACCTGCACTTGAACTGGCAATGCCATGTAGATCCTAAAATATGCAAGGTAGGTGCCCCTACATAAACTGTAATGTAAAACTGATGCTGATATTTACGGGTTTTAGAAAAAGTAACGCATCATTGGCAAGCAGCTTGCAGATCATGAAATGCATCAAAATTTCTGTGCATCGGCAACGCAGGTGTAAGAAATTATGCATTGCCTCTAGTATATAAAGACAACACACATGAAACAGTTTGGCAAGCCCAACTACATCATGGAGGTGCTAATTCCTTAGCTTGGATTAGGTAGGAGACCACTATCACCACCACGTAGGCAGTATAGGAGAAGGGAGTATTTCCCTCATTCACCTCAGGGAGGATCAGGTCATCACATATTATAGACTAAGGAGGGATTCCATCGCATGGCTGTTGAACCAGATTGCACCAAGGCTGCAGGCACCAACTGACAGGTCCGCCAACATCCCTCTGCAGGTGTAGCTTATGGCGGTCCTCCACATGCCGGTATCTGGTTCAATCCAGACCACAACAGCCAGAGTCGCAGGAATATCACAGCCATCTTTCTCTGCAATCCTCCCCACTGTCCTGAATGCAATCATCAGCCTCACACCCCAGTATCTCCTTCTCCCCAAGACACAACAACAACAGTTGGACACCAAACAATGCTTCTATGCCATTGCTGGGTTTCCATATGTATTGGGAGCTATGGACTGCACACATGTGCAACTGGTTCCCCCTGCTGCAACATCACATCTGTACAGGAACATGAATCACACATAATCAACGTGCAGGCCAACGTGGACCATTGGGAGACCTTCACAAATGTGCTGGCAAGATAACCAAGGAGTGCACATGATGCACACATCTTCAGGCACTTCATCATAAATGATCGGTTCCAGAATGGACGAGATGGGAATGCCTTACTTGCTGGTCGTGGGCCTGGGGACTTACATTACAAACCTACTAACATTAACAAATGTATGAGTTAAAAGCCATCTCTATGTCTGTTGACAAAGATAGGGACATATGTCTGGCGGATGTGCCTAATACATGTACCATGCATCATGGTACACATGTAATGCAAACTCCCAAGTCACACATGTTAAGACATGCAAAGTCACTTTCTGTGCCTTTGATTGGTGTAAAGATACAGAGGAATGCAACGCTGGCCAAAATGCAGTGTAGCATCATTGTGTGCAAAGGAGGGGTTCAATACGTTATGAAGGTTTCTCCATGCAACTTCCATGGTTCATGAGGCATGTCATGTATTCCACACCAGGTTAACTTTGGAATGTGAATAATCAATTTGGTCCCTCAGGTGATGTGTTACAGGGAAATCTAACTGAAGTCAGCCAAGTCACTAACACTTCCTCTGCATGGTGCAGCCAGTGGCAAACATGCATATATGATCATGGTGCCTCACTGTACAAAAACAATCCCGCATGCAATGCAGGCACCCCAGTACTGTGGTGCAAGTGTGTTTGTGTCTGTGCTAGGTAGCATATTGGCCCATATTTATGAGGAATTAGCGTATTCATCGCATCAAGTCTTCTTTCTGTGCTTCCCCACACCAATGTGAAAGGGCAAGAATGCATAATATTCATGAAATACGGTGCATTCCTGTCCATTCCCCCTATGCTGACACACAGTTGTCTGCCTAGTGCCAATGTAGGTACCCTTGCACCATGGTTCAAGGGTGCCTGCATTGAAAGAGGATCTTTTTTGTGCAGGAAGGGACATGTACCTGCACAACAAAAATTCCGTGAGGCATTTTCCTGTCACAATGTATGCTGGAGAATGTAGCACACATGGAAAGATAAAAAAGAGGAGAAATGCAATTATTTTTCCTCGTTACACCTGTTCAGGGGAGATGGAAGGTTCTGACACTGCTTAGGGTTTACCTGAATATGTAAATCTGGGGCAGTGTCAAAATCCATAGGTGTTCCATAGGAAAACCCACTGCAATGCCCATGGAACACTTCCCTGGTGAAGGGTAAGGCAATGCAGCAATTTATTCTCCTTTGCCTTACTCCATATCTATGAGGCCATACAGAACCACACAAGGAGGCTTTGGTTAGCTTCATAGATGTGGTTGAGGGTCTTGTGCTGCCGGAGTGCCAAAAAAAGGTTCAAATCATGCAAGCCTCTTATACATATGCCATCTTCCATGCCACTGTAGGGGGAGAGGTCAGGGATGTGCTGAATGGCCTAAATACTGTGCAGTGCTGTCTTTTCTCTGATATGCAAACAAATGCCTTGCAGCACTCCACAGTGCTATTTTCCCTAAAATCTAGGCCCTTGTGTCATATGTACATAATGGCAACAATGCACTGTAATTTGGAAACAATAATGTGACACATTGATATACACTTAGCAATCTGTCAATGGCAGTAGCGACAGACTGTCAGTGAGTAGCAATGTCGTGTCATTTCTTTCAGTGTGGATGGATGGAACCACATCAAATGCACAGAGTAAAGAATCTTGAATGGAATCATGTGGCAGCACATACAAGGCAGTTATGAGTACAAAGGCTTCACAAGATCAAATAATGAGGCTTGTGTTTCCTCAATGGCACACCAAGACTTGCTATAAGTCAAAGTTCCACATGGTCAGTGTTGTCAGAACATGTACTGTGGAAATGAGCAAGTGTGTCACACTTGGCTGTAAACTTGTTTATTTCCCTCAAAGTGTCAGGACCAACACAGGAAGAAGTATGCAGAAAGGCCATGTGTGATATGCCATGTAAGTGTAGGCACCAGAAATGTGTAAATATCAATCCTGGATACTATTTTGACTAGGAGTGAGCAGTGAGCTCTGCTCTGCTGGTGGAGTTAACAGAGATTTTGATGCTCCATGCTCTGCTTGGAGCACAGAGTTCTGCCAAAAGCTCTGCTAGCCTGGCAGGAGAGTGGAGCTCACTGGCGTGCACACTGCGCTTGCATAGTGTGGGCTGCACTTTACACTTGGCCCAAAATGGAGGCAACATTTGCCCTACGACAGGCGAGACCCCTAGCTAAGACTTTGCTTTCTGCCAGTCGGCAGCATGGAGCTGCTGCAAGCTGCAACTCCATGGTGCCGACTGGCAGAAAGCAAAGTCTTAGCTAAGGGGCTGCACTGGCACCAGCTCCAGATCCTGGCCTCACCCCCTTCACTGTCTTCAGCAGCCCAGGAGGAGGGAGCACAGGGAGGCAGAGAGCCAGGCTGGTTGCATCGTGGGCCCTGGACCCAGGCAGCATTCAGGTCAGACGACCTTCATTTCGCGTTCTCTTCTATGTGTGCACATGGGGTCCGGCACTGGACATGGACAGGATTTGCATGTGACGGGGTCTGTTCTTGTAAAAAAGGAAAGTTGCAGTAAGAGCTCCACTTGAAAAGAACCTGTCTCCCCAGAGCCTTCGGAAAGGAAGTGGTGTTATGGGATACAGTGCTGAGGCCAGCAGGGAGAGCTGGAGTCTGGGGGAGTATCAGCTGCTGAGTGGTAGTCTGGCAGCCCCTGCCAGATACAGAGGTGTGTGGCTTGAGAGAGTGCCTTCCAGCCCAGAGGTAAGCAAGGCTAAGCACTTTGTCAAACATGTGGTAACCTGATTTGCTGCTGCTAGCGCTGGGCCCTAAAGAAAGGGTGGTCTGAGGCTGTGTGTTAGTGCAGAAGAAGTAATTGCAAGGCTGGTGCAAGAAAGGGGATGTGCTTGGCCCTCTGTAACAAGTTTGTGAAGAAGGGCAGTTGGTGAAGGAAAGTGTGCAGGGGTGGTTGAGAGCAGCATGCTCCAGGCCAGCGGGATGTGTCAGGACAGGAGGCCTGAAACGGCAACTTTCAAGGCCTATGGCATACCACCCTGGCCTGAATGCATCTGATCTTGGAAGCGTTAAGCAGGATCGGTTAGGACCACTGAGGAGTTGAACTCCTTGAGCTCCGCCCACCCTTAATTTTAACACCCACAATAAAAAACACACATATGTCTCTGCAATACTGACAGTTTATGTACAGACATACACGTAACCTGACGGCTGCATTAAATGTTGTAATCAATGTCATGGCTCACTAAAACTAAAGCACATATCTCCAGCAATGTGAAACTCACTTAGTCAAACACAATGTTGCCAAACATGTCATACATCAGTCACTGCCTTAAATACAATTTCAACCTGGAGAAGCTGGAGAAGACACTACAGTGTACTCAGGAAACCAATCTCAATATACAATTGCCACATTAATGAGGCACAAAAAAAGGCATAGAACTACACAATTCCCTACAAGTCAGTGTCATACACTCACATGTGAAATAACTTATGTAATATGTCTAAATGTGGAGTGCGTAGCTCCTTGTAACAACATCAGCGTGTCCCACATAAAGATGGCCCACATTTGAATACATATGTGTGTATCAAAGTGCACCATGAGAACTTCCCTGCCAATATCAGTAGTTGAATGCTGACAATAACTAGAATTACAGGGTACGTGACATGTTTGATAGGTACCTAATTGATGCTTTAAAATCACATGGCAAAGATAGTGAACAATGAAACGTCTATTTCCAACGTCATATAAGCCACCAACTAAATCTGTGGTTCAACATGGACATAAGTATGTGTCAGTGTTAAACATGTTTTCAATGTCACAACCTAACTAGGGAGGAACAACTAGCTACATTTTCATCCACAATCTGTCACTTCTCACATGTTGTCAGTGGGCAGAACATAGAGTAATCAGGAACATTTCAAAATACTCATCTCATTAAGCTACTGTATACACATGAAAATCTGGATGTTGAAGCGTGCAATGTATCAGGCCATTCTCATCATTTGCCAATACACAGAGAACTGGAACAGGCATGTGTACACCTATGGGCAACTGTATAAATAACACATTTTCTCAAATACCATAAAAAGTACAGTACACATGGCACACATGGACAGGAATGTGGCTGTAACAGAGAGAAAAAGCATTGACTGTTGTAATTTCGGTTTAACTTTCAGCTTACCAATGGTATGGTATCCAACCATGGGTCATGACCCCAATCACGCATCCCCAGACTGAGTCAGAATGGAATTACAACCAGGCACTGATCAAGACCTGCACCATTGTTGAGACAAGCTTTGGTAAGCTCAAGTCCAGGTTCAGATGACTGGACATCTCAGGGGGTAGATTGCTTTACTCTCCCCTATGGTCTGCAAAGTCATATTAGTATGTTCCATCCTCCACAACATCTTTGTAAATACAAATGTCCCATGGAACATGGACTATGATGCCCAGGACCCAATGGATGAAGAGGATGAGGCTGATGATAGAGGAGAGCTCCAGATTACAGTACTTGGGAATAGGCGACACACCCACATTGGCCAAAATGTTTTTACCTGAGTGAACTGTACTTTGACGGGCTAAATGTCCTAACATAATAAGATGGTTCAACATGCAAATAAAATTTAGCATCCACTATATGTGTTGGTGTGTATATCACAGTCCCAGTGCACATCAACTCAGCCACATTTTGTCAACTAGACGTAGGCCTCAAAATGTAAGTAGCTCGTCATTCTACCTGTTAACATTGTGCCATGCCTCACATCTATCATATGCACATGTACAGAACTGCTATGTGAAGCAATTTACTTCATTAAAGGCACAGGCCTGCCATGCCACATTTCAAGATCCTAATTCATCATCACTCTCCACTTGCACTTGAGCAGTAAAGAGCTGCCTAGCTAGCAGTCTTGCCGAGTTTTGCAACAGCTAGGTGTACAACAGATGGTACTCAGAGTCTATGTAGTGCTACTAATGTTGACAGGAGTAAGATACACATCATGTGTGAATGGCAGCACCTTGTTACCTGAACATTAAAGTAAAACAGACTATTTAACCATTTTTCACTTCAGTGGTCAATAATGGCTCACTCACCCATTCAAAAGGTCTATTACTGTGTGACACACTTAACCCAGATCTATATCGTGTTTTATGACATATGTAGTCATGGCACACGTGGGCCCGGGGAAGACATTCATAACCAAAATATTGCAATGTGTAACAGTCTGTACATGCAGAGATAGTGTGTTCAGCTACAAAATCTCTGCCACAGTCCAAAGTGAGTGTACTACCAAACAGTGTGCAATGACTGAAAATGTGACCTGCACTTCATAATGTATGCTCCTGGTTTAAAAATGTAAATCACAGTTGAGCTTACTTGCTGTCATGTGGGCGTAAACAAAGGGGGATAAAAAGTGCATGCCCACACAGTGCTGCACAGATATTTTCTCTATGCCACCCCAATGTTTGCAAGCACATAGCAGGATAAGTACGATATTCAACAGAACAGCTCAAAATATTGACTCTTGACCTGTGCCAGAGTTGGTTTGGTCACCTATGCCCAATGCAGGCACATTTGCCCCATGAGGCAAGGTTGCAACTGTTACATGAAGGAATGGATGTGATTGTGAAGGTGCATCTTGCTGTTAAACCAATGGAATCATAGTGTTCGTCTATGTGTGCTGCTGTACACAGGACCCTAAAAAGTCAAAGTAAAGACATATCACAGTCTAACTACATGTAATATCAGCCCTGTCAAGGTAGTTCTCACTGACGCTTTGCAGGTTTCTGTGGTGTCTTGTCAGTAAATGCACATATAACCATCTGGTGTGAATGGCTAGACACATTCAAAGCTCAAGCAATGTGATGCAGTGAACTGAGATACATAGTGGCACTTAGGATTCATTACCCTTGTTTGGCTTACTCATGCTGGACTTGTGATGATCAAACTATGGGCACACATATTTAGCTAACTCTTTTTTGCAGGTGTATAGTGGATGTGCCACACATTTAATTCTAGACACAAAGCCCAGACAGCATATGTGTGTGTACCACAACATTCCATGGTGGTCGTTGGATATTTCAGTCTGCTAAATTATGTCAGCCAGACACTCATAGGTGTCATCTTGGTCTAACACCATACCTTTCAAATCTATCCAGTTAATCGGTGAGCTGGATGCCACATACACTGTAGACTGGCTAAAGCAGCCAGTGCCTGTTCTTCCCTGAGTGTGTTTTGCATCCATAGCACATCCTATGGCAGGAATGCAGACAGGTAGTATGATTTTAGACTTTGTGCATATTCACGGAGGGTTTAGTTTCAGTTTTGATAGTGTTAAAGGGCTATAGTGTAGGTAGGACCTTGTCTGGGAAGGGGAGAGCTAAGAATCTGTTGGAGAGAGAGTTCGTGGGCTGGCTCTAGCTGCTGGCACATTTTGTGCCTAACATGATAGCTACAGGGGTAGGGTCAGCCAAGGCTACTGCACCAAAAAGCGCAAGGAGCAGTGGAAGAAAGTGCGCTGGCATATGAGCGGAGTGTTGGGTGTTGGCTACACCATACACCAGCTGAAACACTGATGGGTGGATGTGGTGAGCTCCGAGGCTGATCTAATCGATCACCTTGGCATGGAAGTTTTCGGCCCCATTCATAAGTACATATTTACCATCTGTAAAGAAATGGCTCCCTGTTGCAGTTACCCCCCCACTTTTTGCCTGATACTGATGCTGACTTGACTGAGAAGTGTGCTGGGACCCTGCTAACCAGGCCCCAGCACCAGTGTTCCTTCACCTAAAATGTACCATTGTATCCACAATTGGCACACCCTGGCATTCAGATAAGTCCCTTGTAACTGGTACTTCTAGTACCAAGGGCCCTGATGCCAAGGAAGGTCTCTAAGGGCTGCAGCATGTCTTATGCCACCCTGGAGACCTCTCACTCAGCACAGACACACTGCTTGCCAGCTTGTGTGTGCTAGTGAGGACAAAACGAGTAAGTCGACATGGCACTCCCCTCAGGGTGCCATGCCAGCCTCTCACTGCCTATGCAGTATAGGTAAGACACCCCTCTAGCAGGCCTTACAGCCCTAAGGCAGGGTGCACTATACCCTAGGTGAGGGTACCAGTGCATGAGCATGGTACCCCTACAGTGTCTAAACAAAACCTTAGACATTGTAAGTGCAGGGTAGCCATAAGAGTATATGGTCTGGGAGTCTGTCAAACACGAACTCCACAGCACCATAATGGCTACACTGAAAACTGGGAAGTTTTGTATCAAACTTCTCAGCACAATAAATGCACACTGATGCCAGTGTACATTTTATTGTAAAATACACCCCAGAGGGCACCTTAGAGGTGCCCCCTGAAACTTAACCGACTATCTGTGTAGGCTGACTAGTTTTAGCAGCCTGCCACAAACCGAGACATGTTGCTGGCCCCATGGGGAGAGTGCCTTTGTCACTCTGAGGCCAGTAACAAAGCCTGCACTGGGTGGAGATGCTAACACCTCCCCCAGGCAGGAATTGTCACACCTGGCGGTGAGCCTCAAAGGCTCACCTCCTTTGTGCCAACCCAGCAGGACACTCCAGCTAGTGGAGTTGCCCGCCCCCTCCGGCCAGGCCCCACTTTTGGCGGCAAGGCCGGAGAAAATAATGAGAAAAACAAGGAGGAGTCACTGGCCAGTCAGGACAGCCCCTAAGGTGTCCTGAGCTGAAGTGACTCTAACTTTTAGAAATCCTCCATCTTGCAGATGGAGGATTCCCCCAATAGGGTTAGGATTGTGACCCCCTCCCCTTGGGAGGAGGCACAAAGAGGGTGTACCCACCCTCAGGGCTAGTAGCCATTGGCTACTAACCCCCCAGACCTAAACACGCCCTTAAATTTAGTATTTAAGGGCTACCCTGAACCCTAGAAAATTAGATTCCTGCAACTACAAGAAGAAGGACTGCCTAGCTGAAAACCCCTGCAGAGGAAGACCAGAAGACGACAAGTGCCTTGGCTCCAGAAACTCACCGGCCTGTCTCCTGCCTTCCAAAGATCCTGCTCCAGCGACGCCTTCCAAAGGGACCAGCGACCTCGACATCCTCTGAGGACTGCCCCTGCTTCGAAAAGACAAGAAACTCCCGAGGACAGCGGACCTGCTCCAAGAAAAGCTGCAACTTTGTTTCCAGCAGCTTTAAAGAACCCTGCAAGCTCCCCGCAAGAAGCGTGAGACTTGCAACACTGCACCCGGCGACCCCGACTCGGCTGGTGGCGATCCAACACCTCAGGAGGGACCCCAGGACTACTCTGATACTGTGAGTACCAAAACCTGTCCCCCCTGAGCCCCCACAGCGCCGCCTGCAGAGGGAATCCCGAGGCTTCCCCTGACCGCGACTCTTTGAATCCCAAGTCCCGACACCTGGGAGAGACCCTGCACCCGCAGCCCCCAGGACCTGAAGGACCGGACTTTCACTGGAGAAGTGACCCCCAGGAGTCCCTCTCCCTTGCCCAAGTGGAGGTTTCCCCGAGGAACCCCCCCCTTGCCTGCCTGCAGCGCTGAAGAGATCCCTAGATCTCCCATTGACTTCCATTACAAACCCGACGCTTGTTTCTACACTGCACCCGGCCGCCCCCGCGCTGCTGAGGGTGAAATTTCTGTGTGGGCTTGTGTCCCCCCCGGTGCCCTACAAAACCCCCCTGGTCTGCCCTCCGAAGACGCGGGTACTTACCTGCAAGCAGACCGGAACCGGGGCACCCCCTTCTCTCCATTCTAGCCTATGTGTTTTGGGCACCACTTTGAACTCTGCACCTGACCGGCCCTGAGCTGCTGGTGTGGTGACTTTGGGGTTGCTCTGAACCCCCAACGGTGGGCTACCTTGGACCAAGAACTAAGCCCTGTAAGTGCCTTACTTACCTGGTTAACCTAACAAATACTTACCTCCCCTAGGAACTGTGAAAATTGCACTGTGTCCACTTTTAAAACAGCTATTTGTGAATAACTTGAAAAGTATACATGCAATTTTGATGATTTGAAGTTCCTAAAGTACTTACCTGCAATACCTTTCGAATGAGATATTACATGTAGAATTTGAACCTGTGGTTCTTAAAATAAACTAAGAAAAGATATTTTTCTATATAAAAACCTATTGGCTGGATTTGTCTCTGAGTGTGTGTACCTCATTTATTGTCTATGTGTATGTACAACAAATGCTTAACACTACTCCTTGGATAAGCCTACTGCTCGACCACACTACCACAAAATAGAGCATTAGTATTATCTATTTTTACCACTATTTTACCTCTAAGGGGAACCCTTGGACTCTGTGCATGCTATTCCTTACTTTGAAATAGCACATACAGAGCCAACTTCCTACATTGGTGGATCAGCGGTGGGATACAAGACTTTGCATTTGCTGGACTACTCAGCCAATACCTGATCACACGACAAATTCCAAAATTGTCATTAGAAATTCATTTTTGCAATTTGAAATTTTTCTAAATTCTTAAAAGTCCTGCTAGGGCCTTGTGTGTTAAGTCCCTGTTTAGCATTGTCTTTTAGAGTTTAAAAGTTTGTTAAAAGTTTGAAATTAGATTCTAGAAACAGTTTTAGATTCTTTAAAAAGTCTTCCAACTCTTAGCAAAATAATGTCTGATACAGAGATGAATGTGGTGGAACTCGACACCACACCTTACCTCCATCTTAAGATGAGGGAGCTAAGGTCTCTCTGTAATATAAAGAAAATAACCATTGGCTCCAGACCTACCAAAATTCAGCTCCAGGAGCTGTTGGCAGAGTTTGAAAAAGCCAACCCCTCTGAGGATGACTTCACAGAGGAAGAAATTAGTGACTTGGAGGGCAATTCCCCCCTTCCAGCCCTAAATAGGGAGACCAGGGCCTCTCAAGCCCTGTCTCCAAAAATGATAGTCAGAAATGTTGCTTCCCTCACAGGAGGGTCCAGCATTTCTGAAATCACTGAGGATGCTCTCAGTGAAGATGACCCCCTGTTAGCCAGGATGGTCAAAAGATTGGCTTTGGAAAAGCAGCTCCTAGCCATAGAAAGGGAAAGAAAAGAGATGGGCCTAGGTCCCATCGATGGTGGCAGCAACTTAAATAGGGTCAGAGATTCTCCTGACATCCTAAAAATCCCCAAAGGGATTGTAACAAAATATGAAGCTGGTGATGACATCACCAAATGGTTCACAGCTTTTGAGAGGGCTTGTGTAACCAGAAAAGTGAACAGATCTCACTGGGGTGCTCTCCTTTGGGAAATGTTCACTGGAAAGTGTAGGGATAGACTCCTCACACTCTCTGGAAAAGATGCAGAATCTTATGACCTCATGAAGGGTACCCTGATTGAGGGCTTTGGATTCTCCACTGAGGAGTATAGAATTAGATTCAGGGGGGCTCAAAAATCCTCGAGCCAGACCTGGGTTGATTTTGTAGACTACTCAGTAAAAACACTGGATGGTTGGTTAACTGGAAATGAAGTGTGTGACTATGTTGGGCTTTATAATTTGTTTATGAAAGAACACATTTTAAGTAACTGCTTCAATGAAAAGTTGCATCAGTATCTGGTAGACCTAGGTCCAATTTCTCCCCAAGAATTGGGAAAGAAGGCAGACCACTGGGTCAAGACTAGGGTAACCAAAACTTCCACTGGGGGTGACCCAAAGAAAGGGGTTACAAAAACTCCCCAGGAGAAAGTGGGTGACACTAGAAACAAAGAAAAAGAGTCCTCTGTAGGCCCCCAAAAACCAGAACAGGTGGGTGGGCCCCAAGACACAACCCAAAACAAAGGTGGGTACCAGGGTAAGAACTGGGATGCCACTAAGGCATGGTGCCACAACTGTAAACAGTCTGGGCACCACACCAAGGACACTTCTTGTCCCAAAAACAAACCCCAGAACAAAATTCCAGGGGTAACCAGTGTAGCCATGGGAGATGACTCCTCAGATGAGGAGGTCTTCATAGCTTTCAACTGGAAAATGGGCCCAACAGGTGAGTTGGAGATTCCAGAGGGAAGTAGACACTTCCACCACCTACAGGTGAATGGAATCCCAGCCACTGCCCTGAGAGACACTTGTGCCAGTCACACTATTGTGCATGACAGGCTGGTGCTCTCAAACCAGTACATTCCAGGTGAGATGGCCAGAGTAAGAGTTAGCCCAGACAGGGTCACTAATAGGCCGGTGGCTCTTGTGCCCATAGAAGTGGGTGGAACTTTTAGCTGGAGAAGGGTGGTAGTCAGTACAGACCTCCCCCTTGATTGTCTCCTTGGAAATGACTACCCAGAGGTTAGTCAGAGCCTAAGAGAAGAACTGGTCCAGGGCCAGTCCTCTCCCAAGGATTCTGGAGTGCCTGCCTCTGCAGTAAATGCAAGTAGGCCCCAGAGGAAAAAGAAAAGGAAACAGAGTAGGAAAGGTGGACAACCTTTAGCCAAGGTTCCAGCAAGCCAAGGAGATTCTGCTCCAGTAGGGGAGAACTCCAAAAATGGCCCTGATAAAGTCCAACCTGACCCACAAGAAGTCCTGGCTAGTCAGGCAACTGTTAAACCTGAGTGGGTGGCTCCTCAGCTAACAGAAGAAAGAGTGGAAGAAGGGTGTTTACTACAAGATGTGGTAACCCCCCACTCCAATACAGCAGACAGGCAACCTGAACCCAAAGAAGCCTGTAACTTAGCCCCTTCCCTTTTAGGTGAAGAGCTAAAGGTGTGGTTCTGGGCACTGACAGCTGTCAGTGGCCTCTGCTGGGTGTTAGCCTTTATGGCTGCACTATCCTTAGCATGGTGGTCTGACCCCATGCCAAATAGCAAGTTAGGCCCCCTGACCCTATTGGTCATGGTGGGGTTACTCCAGCTCTGGGTAACCTCTATGGGTAAGCTAGGGGTAACCCTGGCCAAGATAAGATTAGCAGAGGTGGATACCTCTAAACCCAAAATAAAAAGAATGGGTGGAGACATTGAAGAGGCAGACAAGAGGCAATTCAGACTAGGTCCTATCACTGTGGAAGTGGGTCAGTTCCCCAAAGGGAATGACCTGAACAGAAGGATGTAAGGCAGAGTAGGCCCTGCAACTAACCAGCCTATTTCTCCTACTCTTCCTCGCCTGACAGACTAGGAAGACTCTCCCAGCTTGGGCTGAGTCTCCTGGCCTGTGGGCTGGGGGGGGCTTGTGTAAAGAAATGGCTCCCTGTTGCAGTTACCCCCCCACTTTTTGCCTGATACTGATGCTGACTTGACTGAGAAGTGTGCTGGGACCCTGCTAACCAGGCCCCAGCACCAGTGTTCCTTCACCTAAAATGTACCATTGTATCCACAATTGGCACACCCTGGCATTCAGATAAGTCCCTTGTAACTGGTACTTCTAGTACCAAGGGCCCTGATGCCAAGGAAGGTCTCTAAGGGCTGCAGCATGTCTTATGCCACCCTGGAGACCTCTCACTCAGCACAGACACACTGCTTGCCAGCTTGTGTGTGCTAGTGAGGACAAAACGAGTAAGTCGACATGGCACTCCCCTCAGGGTGCCATGCCAGCCTCTCACTGCCTATGCAGTATAGGTAAGACACCCCTCTAGCAGGCCTTACAGCCCTAAGGCAGGGTGCACTATACCCTAGGTGAGGGTACCAGTGCATGAGCATGGTACCCCTACAGTGTCTAAACAAAACCTTAGACATTGTAAGTGCAGGGTAGCCATAAGAGTATATGGTCTGGGAGTCTGTCAAACACGAACTCCACAGCACCATAATGGCTACACTGAAAACTGGGAAGTTTTGTATCAAACTTCTCAGCACAATAAATGCACACTGATGCCAGTGTACATTTTATTGTAAAATACACCCCAGAGGGCACCTTAGAGGTGCCCCCTGAAACTTAACCGACTATCTGTGTAGGCTGACTAGTTTTAGCAGCCTGCCACAAACCGAGACATGTTGCTGGCCCCATGGGGAGAGTGCCTTTGTCACTCTGAGGCCAGTAACAAAGCCTGCACTGGGTGGAGATGCTAACACCTCCCCCAGGCAGGAATTGTCACACCTGGCGGTGAGCCTCAAAGGCTCACCTCCTTTGTGCCAACCCAGCAGGACACTCCAGCTAGTGGAGTTGCCCGCCCCCTCCGGCCAGGCCCCACTTTTGGCGGCAAGGCCGGAGAAAATAATGAGAAAAACAAGGAGGAGTCACTGGCCAGTCAGGACAGCCCCTAAGGTGTCCTGAGCTGAAGTGACTCTAACTTTTAGAAATCCTCCATCTTGCAGATGGAGGATTCCCCCAATAGGGTTAGGATTGTGACCCCCTCCCCTTGGGAGGAGGCACAAAGAGGGTGTACCCACCCTCAGGGCTAGTAGCCATTGGCTACTAACCCCCCAGACCTAAACACGCCCTTAAATTTAGTATTTAAGGGCTACCCTGAACCCTAGAAAATTAGATTCCTGCAACTACAAGAAGAAGGACTGCCTAGCTGAAAACCCCTGCAGAGGAAGACCAGAAGACGACAACTGCCTTGGCTCCAGAAACTCACCGGCCTGTCTCCTGCCTTCCAAAGATCCTGCTCCAGCGACGCCTTCCAAAGGGACCAGCGACCTCGACATCCTCTGAGGACTGCCCCTGCTTCGAAAAGACAAGAAACTCCCGAGGACAGCGGACCTGCTCCAAGAAAAGCTGCAACTTTGTTTCCAGCAGCTTTAAAGAACCCTGCAAGCTCCCCGCAAGAAGCGTGAGACTTGCAACACTGCACCCGGCGACCCCGACTCGGCTGGTGGCGATCCAACACCTCAGGAGGGACCCCAGGACTACTCTGATACTGTGAGTACCAAAACCTGTCCCCCCTGAGCCCCCACAGCGCCGCCTGCAGAGGGAATCCCGAGGCTTCCCCTGACCGCGACTCTTTGAATCCCAAGTCCCGACACCTGGGAGAGACCCTGCACCCGCAGCCCCCAGGACCTGAAGGACCGGACTTTCACTGGAGAAGTGACCCCCAGGAGTCCCTCTCCCTTGCCCAAGTGGAGGTTTCCCCGAGGAACCCCCCCTTGCCTGCCTGCAGCGCTGAAGAGATCCCTAGATCTCCCATTGACTTCCATTACAAACCCGACGCTTGTTTCTACACTGCACCCGGCCGCCCCCGCGCTGCTGAGGGTGAAATTTCTGTGTGGGCTTGTGTCCCCCCCGGTGCCCTACAAAACCCCCCTGGTCTGCCCTCCGAAGACGCGGGTACTTACCTGCAAGCAGACCGGAACCGGGGCACCCCCTTCTCTCCATTCTAGCCTATGTGTTTTGGGCACCACTTTGAACTCTGCACCTGACCGGCCCTGAGCTGCTGGTGTGGTGACTTTGGGGTTGCTCTGAACCCCCAACGGTGGGCTACCTTGGACCAAGAACTAAGCCCTGTAAGTGCCTTACTTACCTGGTTAACCTAACAAATACTTACCTCCCCTAGGAACTGTGAAAATTGCACTGTGTCCACTTTTAAAACAGCTATTTGTGAATAACTTGAAAAGTATACATGCAATTTTGATGATTTGAAGTTCCTAAAGTACTTACCTGCAATACCTTTCGAATGAGATATTACATGTAGAATTTGAACCTGTGGTTCTTAAAATAAACTAAGAAAAGATATTTTTCTATCTAAAAACCTATTGGCTGGATTTGTCTCTGAGTGTGTGTACCTCATTTATTGTCTATGTGTATGTACAACAAATGCTTAACACTACTCCTTGGATAAGCCTACTGCTCGACCACACTACCACAAAATAGAGCATTAGTATTATCTATTTTTACCACTATTTTACCTCTAAGGGGAACCCTTGGACTCTGTGCATGCTATTCCTTACTTTGAAATAGCACATACAGAGCCAACTTCCTACACCATCCACTTGTAGTTGTGTGTGTTTTGAAAACATTAAGTAATCTATTTCTCAACATTAATAGATGGATATTTTGAGGGGTAGTATGCCATAATACAGGCTACATTTGTCAAATGGTAACACCACACCTAAGGGGCCTATTCACAGTGGCCTAGCAATAGATCCTGCAGACCCAGCAGTGTGGGGGAGGACTACAGGTCCTGGGATCTCCCTCTGGCACTGTGCAGGGAGTGTGTCCCCTGGCCTGAAAACCTATGGGTCCAGCGTGTGGGGGCCACCCACCATGTACATTGCAGGGGGGGGCCTTACATTTTGTGTTGCCACTGGCTGGACATGGTTTTTGGTTCACACCAAATACCTTCACATGCATTTATTTCTAGACATGACCTCAATTTAGTCTGTACAGAACAGGATTTCATGTTGAAATACCCAGCACAAGTGACATGTAAGGAGCAAAGTAATGAAAAATCATCTATCATGTTGACTGCCTGATGTGTGTTGCATTGTTAAGCACACGTATAGAGTTTGGCACGCACCTCTCAATTAAATAACTTCCATAGTGTATCCCTTCCAAAACTGGATGTTGATATAGCCATCAAAGGCATGCACCCTTGCACCATGTTGCAAGAAATGATATTTTGCACCTACTCTGCACTCTGACTTGATTAGTTTGATATTGTCCTTTAGTAATCCATAGCAACTTTGCCACATGCTACGTGTCCAACATGCAGAATGTACCAGATATTTGTAATGTCATTGCACTGTGCTTCTTATATACACATTGTGGATGATCAATTTTCAAAAAGCAATGTACCATGTTTGGTACTGCACCATACACCCGGGCTGAGGTGGAGTGCTTCAGGAATCCCAGTGCTACCAGTGAGTGTCATTAAAATGTGTTTTAGGTCAGTACGGATTGCGTGTGATGTATGATATTTGTAGCACTCTGAAGTGCATGGGGTAGCATCATTCACCTGTAAACAATTTACAGTGCATGTTAAATCACCAATGAAGTAGCACACAGTAACACGTGCAATGGATAAGGATGAATGTCAATGTGCATGTAATGGCAATGTATGCAGGCCCACATGCTGTGGTAATGTTAGAACAGCCACGGTTTGGATGATTATGGCACATCTACCACCACCGTCATACTATGCTCATACATGCAGAACACATTTATCCTCACTACCAAAATGAGTACAGGCTTGATCAGACATTCATGCTGTTAAAAATACAGTAGCTATTTGTGTTGCTAAACTTCACAATCAGATAAACTTGTGTGACCATGTGAGCAGGCTAGGCGTCACAAAATAGCATTCCTTTCTATGATAGATGCTGCATATTTAGTTGTGAGGGGGCAAAGTTAATCATTAACATTGAATATTGTAACCACAGTGGTCAGATGGCATATCAGCATGTGTTGCAGTGTGGGTGTAAATACATTGTCAGTAGGAATCATTTACTTTGTTTCACCACTTAGGCCACAATTCTTCTGAGTGGCAACTATACTTTGGCCACAGGGGTACCCGAGCACACCTCAGAGTACTCCATATCATTAACATGTGAAATAGGGTGACATAGTAACATTTACCAAGATGCTATGTGGGATGTAAGGATGTAAGAGCAAAACTCTATTTGACCATGAGGTCAGACGGACCATCTTCAGATTGCCTCTCTGAACCACATTGCTAATGGTAAGGTATGGACATAAGGGCTGGCAGGTCCTGACATTATGTGAGGAATCATACCTCCGTGCAGACAGAATATGTATGAGTACCTGTAGCACATGTCATCAATCTACACATGGAAATGCAGTTAAATTCCCATCTCATGGCCTCATATACCAATATCCTATCCTGGAGAAATAATCATACCTTTGCATTGTTTTTTCAGTGTTGATGCAATGTGGAAAGGGCCACATGCAGGTCTGCACTGTGTTGGCAGCATACAGCTCACTCTACTGCTCATCTACTGGTAGTGTTACTTCTACTGGCTAGCACCAAACCTGTCACCCTTGACCCCTGGTAGACGATTACCTGCAAGATACATCACAAATTATTTGTGAACATGAGGTCTGCAGCATGCATGCACACACTCATTACATGTCTATGCTTTTTTTTTTATGTGCATCAAGGGAAGCAGTCTTCCTGACATATGTGGTCAGACACTAGGATACATAAAGGTCCCCATAGTATTGCAACAACTGTATTCCATAAGCTATGTGTTAGTGATCCTGGTATTTCCCAGAGTCAATAGTGGAGAAGTGTCCAACAGGTCTGTTTTACGGGAGGTAGCTACCCACCCTCCATCTATGTTTTAGCTACATGGCACAGAGTCAGTCAATGCAGCAATGTGTGTGGCCTTGTGTATTTGCCATATGAGTGAAACAATGGTGTACTTGCTTGACATAACTTGTTTCACATAGGTTATTGAGCACAAAATATACCCCGTTGCATGCTACATATCCAGGGAGTTCCTATGTGGACCATGTGTTCAATTCCTTGTGTACACCACATCATTCTTCTAAATCGATCTGAGGATTGATATGGTTGTAAGTTTATTTGTGTGGACACTGCCATTTCTTATACCTACACTGCCAGCACTTGAGTATGTTTGCATTGTTACATTAGGAAAAGTATATGTTTCAAAGGAATATCTTTCTTTTCTCTTTCCCAAAATTAGTTTTTTTGTACATTCCACATGTGATGTTTAGAAAATGTGAGTCTAGCATTGCTGACATCATATACAAGTTCAGCTTTTGCTGATACATATTTCCCTCATATCCACAAGTCAACATGACAGCAGATGAAGAGAAAGTTCATATCATCAGGATGGAATGCTACCGCCACATCAGGCATGTAGCAAAGGCCTACAAGAGGATAGGACAATTATATGAGGAAGGAAAGGTGGCTGGTACCTGGAAGTCAGTCAGACAGGAGCAACCAGGATGTTCCAAGGCTCCTACACCTCAAGATGTGTCCAAGCACCAGAGTGGAGTCCCAGTTGCCATTCCAGAACCATCTTCTGTATCCTTCAGACCCTGCCCACTACTCTTGCAGTGGGTTCAAATTTTGAGACAAAGGCCCTGAAGAACCTCCAAGAACTTAAATAGTACATGGTTGCCATTGAGGGGGAACTCTGTAGTCTGTGAGCCATGATGCAACTCCTCTGGGCTTTTCCCTTTCTCCTATTGTTTAACAGTTATTTGTATATATTTATTTTTTGTTTAGCATAGTTTAGAACAGGTTTTAGCATAGGTATAGGTTAGGGTAGAATAAGTTAGTATAACATTTTAATAGGTAGTAGTTTTTAGGTGTGTATATGGATGGGTATTTTTTTTAGTTGGTGGGGGGTTGGTGTATAGTGTGTGTTTAATGGAACAAATGAAAAACAAAAAATATATAAATAAAAATACAAAACAATATATATTTGTTTAGATGTATATGTTTAGGTAGTGTATATTTAGGATGTGTTTGTCTTTCGTGTTGTGCTGAGATATGTGTATTAAATGTTTAACATGTCTGTTGAGGTACATGTAAAACATAAACTTCGCACTTGTATAGCGCACTACTCACCCATTAGGGTCTCAAAGTGCTGTATGCATACTGCTGTTGAACCCCTCCTGGCTTTTCCCTGTGAGGCACCCACTCCTGGGCATCCCCAGGCACCCAAGCGCTGTCAGGGCCATTGTGGAGATTAAGCAAGCTATTGCCCAGAGTTACAGAGTGGCACCCATTAAGTAGATTAGGCACTGAGGCAAGAAATATCTGGTCCAAGGGAATTGAGCACAAGACCCACTGAGGCAAGAATTGAACTCTGGTCCCGGGCCTGATCTCTGCATTAGGGTCTGCCGCTCTAACCATTGTGCCACACTGCCATATTTCTCCGCATGTAGAGCATAGATGAGTCTAGGTTTATGTAGGTTAAGGTAGTTTTAAGATAAGTAGGTTAGGTTAGTTTAAGTTTAGGTTAGTGTTAGTGTAGGGTAGTTAGTTTTAGTTAGTAAATGTAACTATTTTGTATATTAAAATATTTTCTACTTTCACAAATGCATAAGAATTTACTGTGTAAGAGTTCTTATGATTGCTAACGTTGGCTTGAGTACATCACATAAGAATTGCCAGCAGTGTTTGTAGATATGTGTAACTTAGTGAGGGGCCAATGGACAAGAGTGAGTGAATGTTGCAATGCAGTCACTTAGGTAAAAGTCAACATTCTTTGGGCTTTGTAACTGGTCCTCTTTGTGTGACTAAATGCACAGCCATACACAGCTAGTCACCTACAGTAGCAGTGTGTGTAAGCTAAGATGCATGTACTTGAGGGACGGATCTGTCACTACATGGTACACATTCATAGCTGTGTTGGGATACACACTGGTGCCTGGCACTTATGCACTCACCCTTGCAGCACTGTACTAGTACGTCTGTGGGCCCGATTCACAAAGGTAAGCTTAGACCAAAAGTCTAAGTTTACACAAAAAGTCTAAGTTTAGACCTAAAGTCTAACTTTACTCGTAGTAAAGTTAGACTTTTGGTCTAAACATACACCAAAAGTCTAACTTTACAACAAATAAAGTTCGATTTTTGGTCCAAGTTTAGACTTTTGATCTAAACTTACATCAAAAGTCTAAATTTACACCAAAATTCTAAATTTACTACAAGTAAAGTTAGACTTTAGGTCTAAACGTTGGGGCAGATTTATGAAAAGTGGTGCTGCACTTAATTTAATATATGACACACCATGGCAGTAGTTAGGGAACTAGCATCAGAATTTTTGATGCTAGTTTGACACTTTGCAGGACTAGCATAAAAAATTCTGACGCTAATCCTGCAAAGCGTCCAGAGACCCATTAAAACCAATGGGAACCTCCTTTTAATGCCTGCTCTGAGCAGGCATTGAAAGTGCTGAAGAAAATGACGCAAAGAAATCTAATTTTTTAGGCCCGCTTAACGGGAACGCCCCCTTTGCATACATTGTACCTGGCACAAGCATAATGTAGCACAAAGGGTTACAAAGTAGCACAGTGCATGCATTGTGCCACTTTGTAAATCTGACGCAGTGATTTTGGCCTCGTTGAGGCATGTTTGCATCAATAAAAATGATGCTAATGTGGCGCAAAGAGGCGATAGGGACTCTTAAATTAGCCACTTAAACTTTTGGTCTAAGTTTACCTTTGTGATTTAGGCCCATTGTGTTTTGCTTGTTTGTTTCCATAGAAGTGGCCCCCATCTGACTAGAAACTTCAATGATCCTTGGCATTGAGTACTTGCTAAGTGTGGCACTTCCTGCATGTGAATTAGTGACACTACTTGGTAAGTCAGAATATACAATTGTCTGACATTTCCTCCTAGCTGAGGAATTGATTTCTTGGTTACATGGTCTGTGGTCTGGCTTCTCTATATTGTTATGTGTGTCTATAGTACAATTGATGTTGTGTGGTTGCACTGACACTCAATTCATGTGAGGGCTCTCAGAGCCAAAGGGGCACAATTTGCCAAAGTATCACAGTGTGCTTTACTAAAATATATTTTATTTAACACAGTATCTGCTTAATGACATCCAAGGTATAGCACTGAGCTTGTACATCCTTGAGTGGCATAGATACGATGATTTACAGTAGAGGTCTGTCCATGAACATCTGCTTCCTGTCAATGCATGCATTATGATAGTACTCATAGGATATCTTCAGTTGAAGCATTGCAGCTGACATATGTGCATGATGACATTGTCATAATAAGTGAGCACAATATATGTGGATGTGTGTGCATGTGTTAGTGGTTCACTTGCATCATATGACCAATTTTGTGAAGTTCTGCAATTGTGTGATTATTTGGCCTATCACACTCTGTGCCACTGAAGGTACCATTGTTTACTGTCACACCATGATGTTCAATAGTTCAAAGGGATTGGCAACTTGATGCCATGGTAAGAGTGGTGCATGATGCTTGACCTTGTCCGGCAAGAGAAATATATAGGGACTGTAGCACAATGTCCTAGAGATGGTAGGAAGTGCCTTTTCCGTCTGCACATCCACCATGGTCTATTTACTCCAATCTGCAACAGACAACACGTGGCTTCAAGGTAGTGAATTTATTTACAGGGGTGTTCGTAGACTGTTTCACAGTAGCAGTTCTTGCCCTAACAAAGTTCGTGAGCCAAAGGATGTCCAGATAGAGTCCGTGGGGTATTTCCAGTCATTTGACATGTGGAGGAAAGGAGTATTCCAGTGAGGAGGAGGTTCAAATTGCCATTAGGGAAGTAAGACATTGTCAACAGTCCGCAAATGGGTCAGATTAACAGGTGGGCATACAGAAGGGAAACAGAACCAGTTGACAAGAGTGATGACATGATAATTAACACAGGTCCAATGGGAAACTGGCCAAGAGCCACAGACAAATGTTACTGGCTAGTTCTCCACCTCTGATGTGTGTTGTGCCTCCCCCGAGGGTGATGTTGTTTGTGCAAGAGGCTTCTGAGGCACACACACATCAGGTGCTGAAGATGTGGCTTACCTGCCCCCAGAAGCATTTGCCTGTGTGACAAGGAAGGCAACATGATGCTGAGAAAGGCCTGGTGTTTTGTAAGTACAGCAACAATATCAAAGTGGAAGGCACCCATTGTTGCAATATGGGAGTCCTACTTCCACTCCTTATTTCCAAGATGGTGCGTATAGCCTCCAATCTCACATTGGTAGGGCTGTTGTTCTTGCCTCTGCTTCATGACACTAGCGATGTTAGCCAGGGACTGTTCCAATCTGTAGAGCAGAGGTTAGGTGCCTCTTATTGCCTCTGAGGGGTCCTCATTGGGACTGAGGCACCTATGGACTCCCTCTAGGGTGCCTGTAATGGTTTCCATCCCCACATGCACTGCATCTACCAGCTGACGCAGGACTCCTGATGCCTGTTGTTGGAAGACAACTTGGGGGTCCTTGGATACCAAGGTTCGCCTTGGGCTGGCAGTGGCATATATGTCCCATGGTAGGCAGTTCCTCTGGAGACCCAGCAATGCTGTCACCCCTGCCTGCAGCTGGAGAAGGTGTTCCAATGGAGTCCAAAAGTTGCTGAAAGGTGTCATCGTCCATTGGGGGGGCATGATGTAATTGCCAGCAGATTGGTCTTCCTGGACTGGCAGTTGTTTAGGAGGTTTTTGTTTCTCCCTCTGACATGAAAAAGAGATATGTAGATGACAAGCTATGCTAGATTTTGAAATGTGTAATGTGGCTGACATACATATTGTACTTTTATTCACTTTTAGTTCCCCTTTAATAGGTAGGACATACGTAACATGATTGCAATTGAGGCTAAGTTGATTCAAAGTTACCTTTCAGATGGCAGTATCTCTGCATTGTTCGAACAACCAGTGTGTGACAACGGTGATTTTTTGGCTGAGACCACACATTGCAAAATAGTTACACAGATTGCTAGCCTGCCGTGCCTGTGCAGGCAAGTAGAGATAAGGCCTGCATCTGCCTTGGTGATTATCTTTCTTTTTCATGATGGCTAGACTGAATGTGGTTTTATGTACTGAGAGCACTACTGTGCACATTACACCAATGCCCCACTCACTTGTACATACACATGACTACTCGTGTAATCCTCATTTAGGGCCAGAGACTCCACTTACTATCACACACTGATAAAAGCCAGATCATACATTGACTCTCATGTGACGTCAACACCATCAATATGAGTCACCATATCTGACTGACCAGTATGGCTGCCCATAACTGAGAGTTATGTGTCAAGCTGTGCTCCACATGCTAGTAGTGATGATAATCAGTGAGAAGTATGTAGCCTGGTTTTCCACACAACTGGGCCCATACACCACACCCTTCAACCATCCATGAATGCTGTCCATAGTTGTGGCACCCTAGCTCATCCTGTCACCTCACTATTCCCTGTTTGACATCCTCTTGCTTTGACACATTTGGCATGGTAAGTGAATTCTTCTTCCGGCTCCCTCCTGACACATGCTACTTCTTCGCCCAGGTCCAAATCGCATGTAGGATGTAGTACACCTTTGCCCTCTTCTGTGGCATTCCGTCTCAGTTGCAACATAAGTGTAACACTGTTGTGGCTTCCTTTTAGTACCTAGGTTGGGCACCCTTATTTTAGCTCTAGGCACATGTTCCTATGTCGTAATACTTTACATGCCCCACACCTGACCCCATTCTCTGGTGAGGTGTTTATCCTCTGACAATACCATCTCATACCATTGTTTTGCAGTTCACATTTGGCTGCATGGCCCCAAGACAGACACACTAGCCTCATGGTGCAGGGGTTCCTGTCTTGGGGCTAGGCTGTAGAAACAGCCCCAGTGCCGGGGGAAATGACAGGAATACACTGTATTGGATAAATACGGTGCATTACTGCCCTTTTACTTTGACGTAGAGCAGCACAGCAAGGTGAGTTGCTGCACTGCCATGTGCCAAGTCCTCAATAATGATGGCATTAGCATGCTGCACTGCAGAGCATGACACATTTGGTGATATTGTCCCTTGTTGCTGTAGGAAAGTACCATCTTGCCTGGCATGTTACCCCCATTTTTCACTGTATATATGTTGTTTTAGTTGTATGTGTCACTGGGACCCTGGTAACCCAGGGCCCCGGTGCTCATAAGTGTGCCTGAATGTGTTACCTGTGTAGTGACTAACTGTCTCACTGAGGCTCTGCTAATCAGAACCTCAGTGGTTATGCTCTCTCATTTCTTTCCAAATTGTCACTAACAGGCTAGTGACCATTTTTACCAATTTACATTGGCTTACTGGAACACCCTTATAATTCCCTAGTATATGGTACTGAGGTACCCAGGGTATTGGGGTTCCAGGAGATCCCTATGGGCTGCAGCATTTCTTTTGCCACCCATAGGGAGCTCTGACAATTCTTACACAGGCCTGCCACTGCAGCCTGAGTGAAATAACGTCCACGTTATTTCACAGCCATTTTACACTGCACTTAAGTAACTTATAAGTCACCTATATGTCTAACCTTTACCTGGTACAGGTTAGGTGCAAAGTTACTTAGTGTGAGGGCACCCTGGCACTAGCCAAGGTGCCCCCACATTGTTCAGAGCCAATTCCCTGAACTTTGTGAGTGCGGGGACACCATTACACGCGTGCACTACATATAGGTCACTACCTATATGTAGCTTCACCATGGTAACTCCGAATATGGCCATGTAACATGTCTATGATCATGGAATTGCCCCCTCTATACCATCCTGGCATAGTTGGCACAATCCCATGATCCCAGTGGTCTGTAGCACAGACCCTGGTACTGCCAAACTGCCCTTCCTGGGGTTTCACTGCAGCTGCTGCTGCTGCCAACCCCTCAGACAGGCAGCTGCCCTCCTGGGGTCCAGCCAGGCCTGGCCCAGGATGGCAGAACAAAGAACTTCCTCTGAGAGAGGGTGTGACACCCTCTCCCTTTGGAAAATGGTGTGAAGGCAGGGGAGGAGTAGCCTCCCCCAGCCTCTGGAAATGCTTTGTTGGGCACAGAGGTGCCCAATTCTGCATAAGCCAGTCTACACCGGTTCAGGGACCCCTTAGCCCCTGCTCTGGCGCGAAACTGGACAAAGGAAAGGGGAGTGACCACTCCCCTGACCTGCACCTCCCCTGGGAGGTGTCCAGAGCTCCTCCAGTGTGCTCCAGACCTCTGCCATCTTGGAAACAGAGGTGCTGCTGGCACACTGGACTGCTCTGAGTGGCCAGTGCCACCAGGTGACGTCAGAGACTCCTGCTGATAGGCTCCTTCAGGTGTTAGTAGCCTATCCTCTCTCCTAGGTAGCCAAACCCTCTTTTCTGGCTATTTAGGGTCTCTGTCTCTGGGGAAACTTTAGATAACGAATGCAAGAGCTCATCCGAGTTCCTCTGCATCTCTCTCTTCACCTTCTGATAAGGAAACGACCGCTGACCGCGCTGGAAGCCTGCAAACCTGCAACATAGTAGCAAAGACGACTACTGCAACTCTGTAACGCTGATCCTGCCGCCTTCTCGACTGTTTTCCTGCTTGTGCATGCTGTGGGGGTAGTCTGCCTCCTCTCTGCACCAGAAGCTCCGAAGAAATCTCCCGTGGGTCGACGGAATCTTCCCCCTGCAACCGCAGGCACCAAAAAGCTGCATTACCGGTCCCTTGGGTCTCCTCTCAGCACGACGAGCGAGGTCCCTCGAATCCAGCGACGCTGTCCAAGTGACCCCCACAGTCCAGTGACTCTTCAGCCCAAGTTTGGTGGAGGTAAGTCCTTGCCTCACCTCGCTGGGCTGCATTGCTGGGAACCGCGACTTTGCAGCTACTTCGGCCCCTGTGCACTTCCGGCGGAAATCCTTTGTGCACAGCCAAGCCTGGGTCCACGGCACTCTAACCTGCATTGCACGACTTTCTAAGTTGGTCTCCGGCGACGTGGGACTCCTTTGTGCAACTTTGGTGAGCACCGTTTCATGCATCCTCGTAGTGCCTGTTTCTGGCACTTTTCCGGGTACTACCTGCTTCAGTGAGGGCTTTTTGTCTTGCTCGATGTCACCTCTCTCTTCAGGTCCAATTTGCGACCTCCTGGTCCCTCCTGGACCCCAGCAGCGTCCAAAAACGCCAAACGCACAATTTGCGTGTAGCAAGGCTTGTTGGCGTCCTTCCGGCGGGAAAACACTTCTGCACGACTCTCCAAGGCGAGAGGGATCCGTCCACCAAAGGGGAAGTCTCTAGCCCTTTTCGTTCCTGCAGAAACCTCAGCTTCTTCTGTCCAGTCAAAGCTTCTTTGCACCCGCAGCTGGCATTTCCTGGGCATCTGCCCATCTCCGACTTGCTTGTGACTTTTGGACTTGGTCCCCTTGTTCCACAGGTACCCTAGATTGGAAATCCACAGTTGTTGCATTGCTGGTTTGTGTCTTTCCTGCATTATTCCTCTAACACGACTCTTTTGTCCTTAGGGGAACTTTAGTGCACTTTGCACTCACTTTTCAGGGTCTTGGGGAGGGTTATTTTGCTAACTCTCACTATTTTCTAATAGTCCCAGCGACCCCCTACAAGGTCACATAGGTTTGGGGTCCATTCGTGGTTCGCATTCCACTTCTGGAGTATATGGTTTGTGTTGCCCCTATCCCTATGTTTCCCCATTGCATCCTATTGTAACTATACATTGTTTGCACTGTTTTCTAAGACTATACTGCATATTTTTGCTATTGTGTATATATATCTGGTGTATATTTCCTATCCTCTCACTGAGGGTACACTCTAAGATACTTTGGCATATTGTCATAAAAATAAAGTACCTTTATTTTTAGTATAACTGTGTATTGTGTTTTCTTATGATATTGTGCATATGACACTAAGTGGTACTGTAGTAGCTTCACACGTCTCCTAGTTCAGCCTAAGCTGCTCTGCTAAGCTACCATTATCTATCAGCCTAAGCTGCTAGACACCCTATACACTAATAAGGGATAACTGGGCCTGGTGCAAGGTGCAAGTACCCCTTGGTACTCACTACAAGCCAGTCCAGCCTCCTACATTGGTTGTGCAGTGGTGGGATAAGTGCTTGAGACTACTTACCACTCTTGTCATTGTACTTTTCATAAGAGAAAAATATACAAAACAAGGTCAGTGTATATACACATAGCCAAAAAGTTTTGCATTTCCTCTTTTTACTCTTTTCTAAGTGCTGAAAAGTACTCTTAAACTTTCAAAAAGTTCTTAAAAGTTTAAAAAGTTTTTTTCTGTCTTTCCAAAAAGTTCTGAAAACTTTTGTCTCTTTCTCTATCACTTTAACTCTCTCTAAAAAATGTCTGGCACAGGCCAAAGTGTTGATCTGTCCAAACTTGCATATGACAACCTTAGCTGGAAAAGAGCAAGGAGTCTCTGTATAGAGAGAGGTTTGAGTGTAGGGAAGAATCCTGCCTTGGAACTGTTAATTAACATGCTTAGAGAACAGGATAAGGCCATAGGTGCCCCATCTGTTGAAAAAGTACCTAATAGTTCCCAATCTGATTCAGGGACTCCCCCAGGAAAAGATTCAGGAAAGAAACTTCCTAGCCTGCCCATTACTAGACAATCTAGCATAGATGGTAAGGATGATGAGCCACACCAAATAAATAGTGTTGTCTCACATCATAGCAAAAGCATTTATTCTCACCATACTGGTAGTAATGTTTCTGTAAACCAAGCTGTTAAGTTGGCTTCTGTAAGGGACAGGTCTCCTTCTGTTCATTCCCATCATAGCTCTGTTTCTAGAAATGTCCCTCCCACCAACCCTGATGACAGAATGTTAGAGGGGGAACTCAATAAGTTGAGGGTGGAACAAACCAGACTGAAGCTTAAAAAGCAACAGCTGGATTTGGATAGACAGTCTTTTGAATTAGAGAAGGAAAGACAGAAGTTGGGTTTAGATACCCATGGTGGCAGCAGCAGTATTCCCCATAGTCATCCTGCAAAAGAGCATGATTCCAGGAATCTGCACAAGATAGTTCCCCCTTATAAGGAGGGGGATGACATTAACAAGTGGTTTGCTGCACTTGAGAGGGCCTGTGTTGTACAGGATGTCCCTCAAAGGCAGTGGGCTGCTATCCTATGGCTATCATTTAGTGGAAAAGGTAGGGATAGGCTCCTTACTGTGAAAGAAAATGATGCTAATAATTTCCAAGTTCTTAAGAATGCACTCCTGGATGGTTATGGCTTAACCACTGAACAGTACAGGATAAAGTTCAGAGAGACCAAAAAGGAGTCTTCACAAGACTGGGTTGATTTCATTGACCATTCAGTGAAGGCCTTGGAGGGGTGGTTACATGGCAGTAAAGTTACTGATTATGACAGCCTGTATAACTTAATCCTGAGAGAGCATATTCTTAATAATTGTGTGTCTGATTTGTTGCACCAGTACTTGGTGGACTCTGATCTGACCTCTCCCCAAGAATTGGGAAAGAAGGCAGACAAATGGGTCAGAACAAGAGTGAACAGAAAAGTTCATACAGGGGGTGACAAAGATGGCAACAAAAAGAAGGATGGTAAGTCTTCAGACAAGGGTGGGGACAAATCTAAAAATGAGTCTTCATCAGGCCCACAAAAACACTCTGGTGGGGGTGGTGGGCCCAAATCCTCCTTTAATCAGAACAAGGAAAAGAAACCATGGTGCTATTTATGTAAAATAAAAGGCCATTGGACAACAGATCCCAGTTGTCCAGAGAAAGGCACCACAGCTCCTACCACTACAACCCCTACTGCTACACCGAGTGTCCCTACTAATAGCAGTGGTGGTGGGAGCAAACCTACTAATAGCCAATCCAAGGGAGTAGCTGGGCTCACTTTTGGTAATTTAGTTGGGGTTGGTCTGATTAGGGAGACCACAGAGGCTACTTTAGTCTCTGAAGGGGCTATTGATTTAGCCACTTTGGTTGCTTGCCCCCATAACTTGGAGAAGTACAAGCAACTAACCCTAATAAATGGTGTTGAGGTCCAGGCCTACAGGGACACAGGTGCCAGTGTCACAATGGTGATTGAGAAACTGGTGCACCCTGAACAACACATACTTGGACACCAGTACCAAGTAACCGATGCTCACAACATAACACAAAGCCACCCCATGGCTGTTGTAAATCTCAACTGGGGGGGGTAACTGGTCCAAAGAAAGTTGTGGTAGCTTCAGATTTACCTATAGACTGTCTATTAGGGAATGATTTGGAGACATCAGCTTGGTCAGATGTGGAGTTGGAGGCCCATGCAGCAATGCTGGGCATCCCAGGGCAAATTTTTGCTTTGACAAGGGCTCAGGCCAAAAAGCAAAAAGGACAGGGAAGCTTGGATCCTGGAACAATGGACCAAGTGCTCCCTAAAGCTAGGGCTAGTAGAAGCAAACCACTTCCTACTATCCCTCCCTCTACAGTGGATTCTACTTCTGAGGAAGAAGAATTCCCTCCCTGTGCAGAACCTACACCAGAGGAGCTGGAAGCAGACACTGCTGAGCTTTTGGGTGAAGGGGGGCCTGCCAGAGAGGAGCTGAGTGTGGCACAGCAAACCTGTCCCACATTAGAGGGTCTCAGACAGCAAGCTGTCAAACAGGCTAATGGGGATGTCAGTGACTCTCACAGAGTTTACTGGGAGGACAACCTCTTGTACACTGAGCATAGGGATCCTAAACCTGGAGCTGCCAGGAGATTAGTGATTCCTCAGGAGTACAGAAAGTTCCTCCTAACACTGGCACATGACATTCCCCTAGCTGGGCACCTGGGTCAAATGAAAACTTGGGACAGATTGGTTCCATTGTTTCATTGGCCTAGGATGTCTGAGGACACAAAGGAATTTTGTAAGTCCTGTGAAACCTGTCAAGCCAGTGGCAAGACAGGTGGCACTCCAAAGGCACCCCTTATCCCACTGCCTGTGGTTGGGGTTCCCTTTGAAAGGGTAGGGGTTGACATAGTTGGCCCCCTTGACCCTCCTACTGCTTCAGGCAATAGGTTTATCTTGGTGGTAGTGGACCATGCCACAAGATACCCTGAAGCAATTCCTTTAAGGACCACTACAGCTCCTGCAGTGGCAAAGGCCCTCCTGGGAATATTTTCCAGGGTGGGCTTCCCAAAGGAAGTAGTATCAGACAGAGGAAGCAATTTCATGTCTGCATACTTAAAGGCCATGTGGAAGGAGTGTGGTGTAACGTACAAGTTCACAACACCCTATCATCCACAAACAAATGGACTGGTGGAGAGATTTAATAAAACTCTCAAAGGCATGATTATGGGTCTCCCTGAAAAACTCCGCAGAAGATGGGATATCCTTCTACCATGCCTCCTTTTTGCCTACAGGGAGGTACCCCAGAAAGGAGTGGGCTTCAGCCCCTTTGAACTTCTTTTTGGACACCCTGTTAGGGGTCCACTCACACTTGTAAAGGAGGGTTGGGAACAACCTTTAAAAGCTCCTAAGCAGGATATTGTGGATTATGTACTTGGCCTCTGATCAAGGATGGCTGAGTACATGAAAAAGGCCAGTAAAAACCTTCAGGCCAGCCAAGAGCTCCAGAAGCAATGGCATGATCAGAAGGCTGTTTTGGTTCAGTACCAACCAGGGCAGAAAGTGTGGGTCTTGGAGCCTGTGGCCCCAAGAGCACTCCAAGATAAATGGAGTGGTCCCCACACAATTGTTGAAAAGAAGGGTGAAGTCACCTACTTGGTTGACTTAGGCACTGCCAGGAGTCCCCTTAGGGTGCTCCATGTCAACCGCCTGAAACCCTACTATGACAGGGCTGATCTCACCCTGCTCATGGCAACTGATGAGGGACAGGAAGAAGACAGTGATCCTCTACCTGATCTCTTCTCTTCCACAGAACAAGATGCTCTTGTGGAAGGTGTAGTTTTGGCAGATTGTCTTACTGCTGAGCAGAAAGACCATTGCATAAATCTCCTAGGACAATTTTCAGAACTCTTCTCTACTGTGCCAGGCACCACTTCTTGGTGTGAGCACACTATAGATACTGGAGACAGTTTACCTGTCAAAAGTAAGATCTATAGGCAGCCTGACCATGTCAGGGACTGCATAAAGCAAGAAGTTCAGAAAATGTTGGAACTAGGAGTGGTTGAGCACTCTGACAGTCCATGGGCTTCTCCTGTGGTACTGGTACCAAAACCCAATTCTAAAGATGGAAAGAAGGAAATGCGGTTTTGTGTAGACTATAGAGGTCTCAACTTGGTAACCAAAACTGATGCTCACCCTATACCCAGGGCAGATGAGCTTATAGATACACTGGCATCTGCCAAGTATCTAAGCACTTTTGATTTGACTGCAGGGTATTGGCAGATCAAATTATCAGAAGATGCTAAACCTAAGACTGCATTTTCTACCATTGGAGGACATTACCAGTTTACTGTAATGCCTTTTGGTTTGAAAAATGCACCTGCCACTTTTCAGAGGTTGGTGAACACAGTCCTGCAAGGGCTGGAAGCTTTCAGTGCAGCATATTTGGACGATATAGCTGTCTTTAGCTCCAGCTGGGATGATCACCTGGTCCACCTATGGAAAGTTTTGGAGGCCCTGCAAAAGGCAGGCCTCACTATCAAGGCTTCAAAGTGCCAGATAGGGCAGGGTAAGGTGGTTTATCTGGGACACCTTGTTGGTGGGGAACAGATTGCACCACTTCAGGGGAAAATCCAAACTATTATTGATTGGGTTCCCCCTACCACTCAGACTCAGGTGAGAGCCTTCCTAGGTCTCACTGGGTATTACAGGAGGTTCATTAAGAACTATGGCTCCATTGCAGCCCCTCTTAATGACCTCACATCCAAGAAAATGCCTAAAAAGGTATTATGAACAGCAAACTGTCAGAAAGCTTTTGAGGAGCTGAAGCAGGCCATGTGCTCTGCACCTGTCCTGAAAAGCCCTTGTTACTCTAAAAAATTCTATGTCCAAACTGATGCATCTGAATTAGGAGTAGGGGCAGTCCTATCACAACTTAATTCTGAGGGCCAGGATCAACCTGTTGCTTTTATTAGTAGAAGGTTGACCCCTAGAGAAAAGCGTTGGTCTGCCATTGAGAGGGAGGCCTTTGCTGTGGTCTGGGCTCTGAAGAAGTTGAGGCCATACCTGTTTGGCACTCACTTCATTGTTCAGACAGACCACAAACCTCTACTTTGGCTAAAACAAATGAAAGGTGAAAATCCTAAATTGTTGAGGTGGTCCATATCCCTACAGGGAATGGACTATACAGTGGAACATAGACCTGGGAGTAGCCACTCCAATGCAGATGGACTCTCCAGATATTTCCACTTAGACAATGAAGACTCATCAGGTCATGGCTAGTCTTATTGTCCTTCATTTGGGGGGGGGTTGTGTAGGAAAGTACCATCTTGCCTGGCATGTTACCCCCATTTTTCACTGTATATATGTTGTTTTAGTTGTATGTGTCACTGAGACCCTGGTAACCCAGGGCCCCAGTGCTCATAAGTGTGCCTGAATGTGTTACCTGTGTAGTGACTAACTGTCTCACTGAGGCTCTGCTAATCAGAACCTCAGTGGTTATGCTCTCTCATTTCTTTCCAAATTGTCACTAACAGGCTAGTGACCATTTTTACCAATTTACATTGGCTTACTGGAACACCCTTATAATTCCCTAGTATATGGTACTGAGGTACCCAGGGTATTGGGGTTCCAGGAGATCCCTATGGGCTGCAGCATTTCTTTTGCCACCCATAGGGAGCTCTGACAATTCTTACACAGGCCTGCCACTGCAGCCTGAGTGAAATAACGTCCACGTTATTTCACAGCCATTTTACACTGCACTTAAGTAACTTATAAGTCACCTATATGTCTAACCTTTACCTGGTAAAGGTTAGGTGCAAAGTTACTTAGTGTGAGGGCACCCTGGCACTAGCCAAGGTGCCCCCACATTGTTCAGAGCCAATTCCCTGAACTTTGTGAGTGCGGGGACACCATTACACGCGTGCACTACATATAGGTCACTACCTATATGTAGCTTCACCATGGTAACTCCGAATATGGCCATATAACATGTCTATGATCATGGAATTGCCCCCTCTATACCATCCTGGCATAGTTGGCACAATCCCATGATCCCAGTGGTCTGTAGCACAGACCCTGGTACTGCCAAACTGCCCTTCCTGGGGTTTCACTGCAGCTGCTGCTGCTGTCAACCCCTCAGACAGGCAGCTGCCCTCCTGGGGTCCAGCCAGGCCTGGCCCAGGATGGCAGAACAAAGAACTTCCTCTGAGAGAGGGTGTGACACCCTCTCCCTTTGGAAAATGGGGTGAAGGCAGGGGAGGAGTAGCCTCCCCCAGCCTCTGGAAATGCTTTGTTGGGCACAGAGGTGCCCAATTCTGCATAAGCCAGTCTACACCGGTTCAGGGACCCCTTAGCCCCTGCTCTGGTGCGAAACTGGACAAAGGAAAGGGGAGTGACCACTCCCCTGACCTGCACCTCCCCTGGGAGGTGTCCAGAGCTCCTCCAGTGTGCTCCAGACCTCTGCCATCTTGGAAACAGAGGTGCTGCTGGCACACTGGACTGCTCTGAGTGGCCAGTGCCACCAGGTGACGTCAGAGACTCCTGCTGATAGGCTCCTTCAGGTGTTAGTAGCCTATCCTCTCTCCTAGGTAGCCAAACCCTCTTTTCTGGCTATTTAGGGTCTCTGTCTCTGGGGAAACTTTAGATAACGAATGCAAGAGCTCATCCGAGTTCCTCTGCATCTCTCTCTTCACCTTCTGATAAGGAAACGACCGCTGACCGCGCTGGAAGCCTGCAAACCTGCAACATGGTAGCAAAGACGACTACTGCAACTCTGTAACGCTGATCCTGCCGCCTTCTCGACTGTTTTCCTGCTTGTGCATGCTGTGGGGGTAGTCTGCCTCCTCTCTGCACCAGAAGCTCCGAAGAAATCTCCCGTGGGTCGACGGAATCTTCCCCCTGCAACCGCAGGCACCAAAAAGCTGCATTACCGGTCCCTTGGGTCTCCTCTCAGCACGACGAGCGAGGTCCCTCGAATCCAGCGTCACTGTCCAAGTGACCCCCACAGTCCAGTGACTCTTCAGCCCAAGTTTGGTGGAGGTAAGTCCTTGCCTCACCTCGCTGGGCTGCATTGCTGGGAACCGCGACTTTGCAGCTACTCCGGCCCCTGTGCACTTCCGGCAGAAATCCTTTGTGCACAGCCAAGCCTGGGTCCACGGCACTCTAACCTGCATTGCACGACTTTCTAAGTTGGTCTCCGGCGACGTGGGACTCCTTTGTGCAACTTCGGCGAGCACCGTTTCACGCATCCTTGTAGTGCCTGTTTCTGGCACTTCTCCGGGTGCTACCTGCTTTAGTGAGGGCTCTTTGTCTTGCTCGACGTCCCTTCTCTCTTCAGGTCCAACTTGCGACCTCCTGGTCCCTCCTGGGCCCCAGCAGCGTCCAAAAACGCTAAACGCACGATTTGCGTGTAGCAAGGCTTGTTGGCGTCCTTCCGGCAGGAAAACACTTCTGCACAACTCTCCAAGGCAAGAGGGATCCGTCCACCAAAGGGGAAGTCTCTAGCCCTTTTCGTTCTTGCAGAAACCTCAGCTTCTTCTGTCCAGTCGAAGCTTCTTTGCACCCACAGCTGGCATTTCCTGGGCATCTGCCCATCTCCGACTTGCTTGTGACTTTTGGACTTGGTCCCCTTGTTCCACAGGTACCCTAGATTGGAAATCCACAGTTGTTGCATTGCTGGTTTGTGTCTTTCCTGCATTATTCCTCTAACACGACTCTTTTGTCCTTAGGGGAACTTTAGTGCACTTTGCACTCACTTTTCAGGGTCTTGGGGAGGGTTATTTTGCTAACTCTCACTATTTTCTAATAGTCCCAGCGACCCCCTACAAGGTCACATAGGTTTGGGGTCCATTCGTGGTTCGCATTCCACTTCTGGAGTATATGGTTTGTGTTGCCCCTTTCCCTATGTTTCCCCATTGCATCCTATTGTAACTATACATTGTTTGCACTGTTTTCTAAGACTATACTGCATATTTTTGCTATTGTGTATATATATCTGGTGTATATTTCCTATCCTCTCACTGAGGGTACACTCTAAGATACTTTGGCATATTGTCATAAAAATAAAGTACCTTTATTTTTAGTATAACTGTGTATTGTGTTTTCTTATGATATTGTGCATATGACACTAAGTGGTACTGTAGTAGCTTCACACGTCTCCTAGTTCAGCCTAAGCTGCTCTGCTAAGCTACCATTATCTATCAGCCTAAGCTGCTAGACACCCTATACACTAATAAGGGATAACTGGGCCTGGTGCAAGGTGCAAGTACCCCTTGGTACTCACTACAAGCCAGTCCAGCCTCCTACAGTTGCCACTTACCGTGTAGGTCTTGTTGGTCCTTTTAGGCTGCACTGTCGGGTCCTTCCATTCCTGCCACCAACTCTACTGAGATGACTGATGACACCTGCTCCTCAAAGGACGTCAGCTCCTCTGGGTCCTCAGGTCCTCCTCCTCCAGTCAAGGCAGCCTTGTGTTACTTTTGCTGCACATGCGTCAGTTTTCTCTACGACAGCCATCCTCCTGATGCGTCTTATTTTTTGATGCATCTTGGGACCTTATTTGGTAAATATAGCACATCCATGGTGCTGGAAACTGTCTCAGTTTTTTCTGAAGCATCACTGCCTTTCTGCAGCGATGTGTCAGTTCTTGTAAATATGCCTTTTAGTTACTTTTGCTGATTTGTACGTAATGGGCCGTATTCACAAAGGTAAATTTAGACCAAAAGTCTAACTTTACTTCAACTGAGACTTTTGGTCTAAACTTAGAATTTTGGTCGAAGTATACCTTTGTGAATCAGGCCCAGAAGCGTTGACACAGTAGATGCAGGGTAATTTATAACACTGAAAACCTGTCTGGAACGTGATTATACCCGGATGGATTGAAAAACAGAAACTCTGGGGCTGAAAACAAGCCTGGAACCTGATTTTTGTTCCTGGAGTGAGTTTCGCTTTCAGTATATGTTGCACCACTTATTTGTATTAATAAAGTATCAATCGAGAGTATGAAAGTATTTATATCAGAAAACTATTACAGAAGCACCTGGAAGGAAGGAATTAAGTTAAAAGGATGGTATATGAACTTGTAGGAGTTTATGTAGTTCACACAAAATCATAGTAACTGTAATTTTGATTCTAAACATGACAGAGTAACGCTATTTTATTTCATATCAATACATCACAGAATAGAGTCTTAGTCTGAGTGTCTGTACTCTGTTGTCCATACGCACTTTCATTCAATCCCTTGTTATGGCTCAGGTACAGAACAATTAATTGTTTTTTTCATAAAGTCTTATTGAATGGATTTCAGCGTTCCTACTGAGAAATACTTTCTCAGAACAGTCCTTTTCATGTCATCTTCTGCATACTTCATAGCTTTAAAATGACTTACCAATTTTGGGTCTGGTATACAAAATGCTGGTCACAAAATACTGAGTACATAAAAACATTTTAGAAGAGGAAAGTGGGAGATTTAAAAAAACAATCGGAAAAATGTATTGTCCCCATTTTCTTCTATTGCTGGAGAGGCAATTTCAGTAGGAGACAGTCAAAAGAAAGGCATTTTTGGCTCCTGCTTGAAGTGGGTCTATTGGTATGTATAATACTGGTCTGAAATTGCAACCAATAATTTTGTGACCAGTGTGGAATTTTGTGAACCGACCTATGCACTAGTAGGTCAGTTTGCAAATCTCCCATTTGGAGTGGGGTTCAATTAGACCTACCTTATAAATATTTATTGAGGTATATCTCAAAATTTTAACTTACCCTGATAGGATACCATCATAGGAATTATGGTCTGCTGGGGTCAGCAGACCTCCATGTCTCTGATCACATATAAATAAGCACACTTTATTTTTTAATGCAGCTTGGTTTCCTTATCAGTAAACATTTTTTTTTTTTTAAAGCTTTGTTTGAGAAAAACTTTCTTTTAGTTCACAAAGGGGAATGAGACCAATGGGGACCCTTTACCTTTTGTGAATAGATTACCAACCCAACTTGGTAGTCTGTACATTTTCATTGTTTTATAGAAAACATTGATACATCTCTTGAAGAATCACTATTTGAGAGCGACACTTACACCAGGCCCCTTTCCAATAGTGATTCCTTATGGAATTTGTACAGATTTAAAAAAGTTTTAATTGTTGCAAACAGAAACATTGTTTGCAATCATAAAACCTTTCGTACATCAGGTCCCAACTTTTAATGAGCCTTAACAACTGTTATTGCAGTGCACTTATTGATGGGTCTCAAACTATATAATCTCTGAGTTAAATGGAGTTCCATGATTAATAATGGACACCTATATGCTGGCAACTATAGGAAGCTTGCTAATTCCATTTGAAATGCTAGGATGGAGGATAACAGCACTTTTGGAGATATCAAGACATCTATTACCAGCAAACAGTACCAATATATACTCACCTCCCAAACCAAACCCCAACTATTCTGCAATTACACTCAATACAAGAGGGAATGTGGTGCATGCATATATGCAATGTCGTGGGGGCCCCACCCTTCACACCACCAATTATGACAGAATTACACTTGTCAAGGTTTGTGGTAGGTAGGGTGTATCTTAGATGTAGTTCCAAACATATCATAAAGTTGCTTGTTACAAAAAGCATAGATTGTTTGCACTTGCAGACTTTGAATAACTTAATTTATGTATCTTCACATGTACTCAGGGGCATATTTATGACGACGTGGCAGAGTGCAGCGCAGCAAGTCAACTTACTGTGCTGCACTGCATCTCTGAAAAGGGCATGAATGTACCTTTAACCTGAGGTAGAGCACAATGGGCTGCCTAGTACCAACACAGGCACCCTTGCAAATGGTGCAAAGGTGCCTGCATTTCACGCAGGGCTGTTTTATTTTGCAGAAAGGGGCACCTCCCTGCATAGAAACAATCCTGAGAGGCTTTTTCCTTTTTCTGTGTGTGCTACACAATACAGCACACAAAGAGGAAAAAACAAGGAGAAATAAAGATATTTCTCCTAGCTACGCCTCTCCCGGGGAGGTGCATCTTTTTAGCACATTCCCAGGTCTATCTGTTCTTAAAATCTAAGAATTCTTTAACATCCATGGATGTTGCCTGGGAAAACCCACGAAACACCCATGGAAACGCCTCCCTGGTTCAGAGTAACACAATCCAGCAATTTGCGCTGTGTTACATTACTCAAGATTTAAGAAGCCACGTAAGGTGAGCTTGGATGGCTTTATAAATCTCACTTTTCATTTGCGTATCTCTTGCACCAAGTTGCATGGTGCAAGAGCAATGCAAAGAGGCTCATAAAAATGCCCTAGAACGTTGACATAATATATCACACATATACAGTATTTCCATCCTTCTTTAGGGTCAGGGACACCAAGACACATTTACCTGAGTGATACTTAAGTAAGCAGAAGACCTAGAGCTGAACACAAAGTTGTATAGTCACAGAACCAGCAATCAGGGAAACATTTATTGCACCATCCATGCTTGAGGCACAAGGTGTCTGCCACCGGTCACACCCCTTAAAAGACCATAGCATGGACCATCTTTGGTTAGGGTCTGGACTATTAGCATGTCCACCCCCCCCACAACCAGACCTATGCCTAGCACAAACCCTCATGAATAGGGTTAAGAAACATCCAACTAAGTTTATCTAGGTTATAAAATTGATTCCTTTTGGCGTAGTTGCAGCCACAGGGCGAGAAGGTCACAAGTGAACATGCCCCCTAACTGCCTCCTGGGAGCAAGCTCCCTAGACGAAAATGTTGAATTCTATTAGGTGAAAGGGCTAATTCAGACAGGCTTGATAACACAATGAAAGAAACGCAGTGCCCTCCTTTCTGGCTCAACTTTCAAACTGTAGCACAACTAATGGTGCCCCTCTACAATTTGCAGGGGCCGTTTGTTGGGAGTGCCAAGAGTAGGAAGCACTGTCTGGTTTGTTGGTGTTACAAATGGCAGACTCAAGCTTACTTTCTCCAACACCTTTCCAATAAAAACACAAGTGACCTGGCCAATAAATACAGAGATATCCGTTCTCCCACTCACACTGACAATTGAACCATTCTTACCAATTTAACAATGGCACTCATGCCCTGTATGATTCTAGGCGTATCATTAAAGCAAAAAAATAGTCCCACAAATAGTCCTTTGGCATGGTGAAATCGTAGCATCTAAATAAAATAATAAAGAAGGCATATAGTAGGAGCACTGGTATAACTGACAGGCTTGGAAATCAGTGCCTCATCCTCCTCCATGTGAAGAACAAATAGGTTAGTCAGAAAGTAAGTAATTGGTCTATTGAACTATGGCTGCTTGATATCGCAGAATTTTCTGGTTTATGAGATGTGGTACCATGTAAACTCTCATTCTTCAAGAAATGGTGACCAGTAACTTAAGCCTCTGAGTTGATGTGAGAGCAGGAACATATTGATGATTTAAATTAGGCCTAGGCGGAGTGAACGGAGTCTGGCTTCATGGAATTCTGTGGAGTTAAAAAAAAACTCAGTGGAACTCCGCAAAGCTGTAGTGCTGTGCCCCACGGAGTCCTCCTGAATGCGCCCACCTCAGAAGGGCTAAGCAGGGTTGGGCCTTGTCAGCCAGGCCCAACACTGCTTAGTGCTTTTGAGATGGGCACATTCAGGAGGGCCGTAGGCAGTGTAAACTGCAGTTTCAGGTCTAACAAGAGGCCAGGGCCGTTTCATCCAGTGTGCACAAACAACAACAACAACAAAAGAGGATGAGGACTTACTTGGGCCTTTCCGGGGGATTCTCCTCTCCTTGCCGTCTGACAGCAATGAGCACTCTCAACAGCTGCCTCCCCCCTCTGCTCCCGCTGCAAGCACAGACTGTCTGCGATTGTGCTGTCTGCATACTGGGCTGCAGCACACACCAGGTGAGCGCCGCCTCGCTGGTGGGGCTAGCGGAGTTTTTTGGACAACTCCGTGCTCCGAAAACTCTGTTAGCTCTGTAAGCAGAGCAGAGTTCCCCGCACACCCCTAATTTAGATAAGCTCCATGAATGGCACGGTCCCACCTGTTTGAGTTTGGGACTCCTTGTTGTGTTTCCATCTGGGGTGGGACTGGGTCTCCCAGAATCCATCAGCCCCAGGACGAGGGTCTCTGTCATTTTTGTGCTATATAGCGCACAACAGGCTTTGCGGTACGTGACATGCCTGTTTGAGTTTGGGGCTCCTTGTTGTGCTGCCATCTGGGGTGGGACTTGGTCCCCCAGAATCCATCAGCCCCAGTAGTATGACTTTGACATCATTGTGTTATATATTGCAAAATTGCCTCTGCAGCGTGGGACATGCATGTTAGAGTTTGGGCCTCCTTGTTTAGCTGGCGTCTGGTGGGGGACTCAGTCCCCAAGAATTCATTAGCCCCAGGAGGAAGGACTTTGTCATAGGCGCGCTATATAGCGCATATTTGACTCCGCAGTGCAGGATGAGCACAGGGTGTGCCCAAGGGTGTGCCCGGCCAAAGACTGGGCGAAGAGCGAGCCCATCTGCAGCAGTCCATGGATGGCAGAGGCCAGGCCACCCCTCTTTCAGCTGGCTTCTTCTGTCTTTTGCAACGTCCTTGGAGGTAAGTCTCAGCAGTTTTTACTGAAGTTAATATTGGGTGCGAAATACCAGTGATCAGCCTTGTGCTTTCAGCATTTCTGGGGATCATGGGCAAGAGAAAGCTTCAAGGTCATGGGAATTCAAAACTGGCATCAATAACGGTGGCGGTACAGCTTCAAACCCCACCAACCAAGTGTTCGGTGATCATTTCATGGTAACATCTCTGGGTGGATTTGAACGCGCTAGTGAGTGGTACGACAAAGTCCTTAATGGTGTCATTGAAGTTGGTGATGTTCTCGGTGGTCTGTAGATGAGAGTACTGCTTATGGTGAAGTTAGCTTTGATGTGGCACTTGAATGAAAGGTGTTCCATGTTGGAAGATGACATGTCCATGTAAGCAGTGATGCTTATGGTGTTCTTGTGGATGATGGTGTTTCCGCCTTCGGGCTTATGACTGCTGGTAATCTTGTAGTTGTGGGATGGATATTACGATGTCAGGTGCTGATGCAGGGTTCAGTCAGCTTTCCGTGAGGAAGAGTAGGTCCATGGCATTGTTGTGCAGCAGGTCCCAAATTCCAGGGTTGTGTTCGATGAGTGAGTGGGTGTTGAAAAGCATGCGTGTGAGTGCATGGTGTTATGTGGGTGGTTGTGAGACAGTTTAAATGCAAGGTAGTGGGGTGCGGTTGGGGTGGGTGTGGTTGGTATGTGTAATTGTAAAAAAACTTGCAGGAAGCCCAAGAAAACACTCCCCTGTTTTGTGTGATGAGGTGAGGCAGCAGTGTGTGGAGTGGTGGTCAGGGTTGAGGGCATAGTATAGTACAGCAGGGTAATTGCAGGAGAGAGGGTGGATATTGGTGACTGGCACTGGGCGCAAAACACTGTACAGATGGGTGCATATGGGCTTGTCTTCGGAAGATCTTGGGTGCACCAAGAGTGCATCTGCTGTGTGTTCACTACACACATGTTGCACACATGCACAGCGGTTGCTATTAAGTATATACAGGAGGTGGGGGAGTGATCTCTAGGATGATGGGAACTCTAGTGTTGTCACTGTCTGTGCAGATTGATGTTGGGAAATTTAGTTATGTCACTTCCTCTGTAGATGGATGAGGGAAATGAGTATGCTTGCCTGGCTTCTTTTAAAGACAGTTTGGTGGGAAACCAGTGATGTCACTTCTTGTGCTGATGGGTCACTGGAAAATCAGTGTTGTTACTTCCTACGCAGAATGATGATGGGAAATTAAGTAATGCCAGGCTCTTTGGAAATGAATGATGGAAATAAGTCCTCTTGCTTGCTTCTTCTTTTAAAGACAGTTTTGGTGGGAACCCAGTGATATCACTTCCTGTGCTGATGGGTGATGAGATGCAGTGATGTAATTTCCTCTGCAGATGGATGATGGGAAGTCCAGTGATTTGGACATGCCACATATGGTTGATAGGATCTGCCCCCATTTATTCCAAGGGCTCTTCTAGACTCTCTCACTCTAGGTCTGGCAGGAGTAAAAACTGTTCTTGACCATTCAGAAGGAGGAGACCTCAACAAATTAGTGTATTGCTTTAGGGAGAGCCAAAGCTCCTTCTGATGGAAGAGGTGGTAAGACATTTCAGAAGTAGGGCTTGTGGGAATTTAACCAGGAAAGCAAAGAGGAAGGTCTATATAAAAAGGTTATGATAGAGTATGAAAATTGACAGGGTTGCATGGGAACAAATTCTCCAATCACTGACTACTGCACACCTCAGCACCACCTTCCCAGAATATTGGGAAGACTACATCTGAAAAGGGAAGAGCCAATCGGAAGAGAAGGACTTCAGAACTTCTGACGTCTCCTGGCACCCAAGGACTAGAAGCGTCACAAAAAGTCACATGGCTGATATTCTGGTTACCTAGTCCTTGCATAGAAAAAGCAGAAGGGCATCTGATTCCAAAAAGGTTCAGCCAGCCACAGATGACTACACCCGACAGGTGACCTAATTGGAGAAAGACCTTATCTCTTGATGTCTGTCAAAGTGTCTGGAAGCTGCAGGAGTGACCAAAAAGAACTTTTGCAACAGTTGGAGATATGTGGGACTTGGTCAGTTTTCCATCTCCAGAGGACTTTAAAAAAGCTAAGGTGTGCCCAGGGAGGCTTCACCTCAGGTGGGTAGGAAAACCTAGGCCCTGATTTATACTTTTTGGTGCAAAACTGCACTAACGCAGTTTTTCACCAAAACGTTTAGCACCAGCTTGCACCATTTGTGTCCACCAGCCAGGCACCATATTTATGGAATGGTGGAGAAAGCCGGAGTAGGCTAGCATAAAAAAATGATGTTAGTGGGGTAGGATTGTCGGTATGGAAGAAGGGGTTTTCACACCAAAAAATGACGTTAGGCAGGTTAGAGTAAATAAAAATGACTCTAACCTGCCTAGACTCATTTTCTGATGCAAAACCATCCATACCACATGACTCCTGTCTTAGAAAAGACAGGAGTCATGCCCATCCCCCCAGGGGTCCCATGTAGGATGCCCATTTCAGGGTCCCCAGTGGCAGTTAAAAACAAATACTTACCTGTACTTACCTATACTTACCTGGGATGGGGTCCCCCATCCTCCACTGTCCCTCTGGTGTGGGTGGTGGTGTCCTTGATGCCTGGGGAGGTCACCTGTGGGCTTATTCCATGGTGTTCCACCCTGGAAATAGGCCCACAGGTCCCCTAACACCTGCCCTGACCCAGGTGTTAAAAAATGGTGTAAAGCAGGCTTTGCACCATTTTCTTACCCCTCCTTTCACCTGTGCATGATTTTTGCACTGGAGGATAAATAAGGCGCTAGGGCCTTAGAATCATTTTTTGCACGGGAACGCCTACTTTGCATCTCAGTGATGCAAAGTAGGTTTCCACGTCCCAAAAATTACTTTAACATAATAAATTTGGTGCTAGACAGGTCTAGCGCCAAAGTATAAATATGGAGTTAGTTTTGCACTTAATTTGCATAAAAAATGATGCAAATTCGGGGCAAAACAAGTATAAATATGCCCCCTAGTTTGTCTGCCTCAGAGTTATTTTTCGTGCTAAAAATGAGTTGGACTGGACTTTGCAGTAAAGCTATTCAGCCTTGTAGGTCTGATCCATGCCCTGCTACAACTTCCAGCATTATCCTGCTGGACGGCTTTTAGAACCAAAAAAGTGACTAGGTCTGAAGGTAAAACCTTGGATGAGGGCAAGGCTGTAAAAGTATGTCAGCAGTGATTCAACCTAGGGGGCCACAAAATGCAGCTAGTATTACTTGGAACATTTGATCCTGAAGCCAACAGCTTTAGCAGGAGCTCAAGCCTTATAAAGCCAACTGTGAGGGACGCTGCCCTCCTTCAGCTGTTGTCCTTGCCATGATGGAAGCCTTTCACTAACAAAGAAAGTAAAAAAATTTGACTAGGTGTTTTGTTCATAAAAATGTTAATAAGTCATATAGCAAACTCCTCTAATTAATTTTGATCCTTTTGGTGCTTTTCATTTACTAAGCTATTTTCTTTTTTTCTAAATTTCTTTGCTCATTTTTTATGTTGCTTTCTTGATGTTAAAATTATTGGTACTGTTTGAACTTTACATACATTTCTCTGGGGAATTTCCTGCTGCTTGTGGGATAGCTTCCAATGGCTGAGCATAATTTAATTGAGACTTGTGTTGAGACGTAACCATGGTGTGTTTATTAGGTTGCCATGGATTCCCTCTTTCAAAATGAATAACTCACTTTCTAAAAAACCTAAAATTTTCTGTTTGAATGTTGTTCCAGACTGTGAGTTTTGTGACAGTTCCAGCACCCCTCTGTTGTGTATTAGGCATTTATCTTCGGTGATATTCACACCTGGGGTCTCAAATTATTGGTGGGGGAGTTAACCCATGGCTCTGACTTTATTGTGCTAATGCATGGAAACACAGGCATGCAGTAATTCAGGTGTTATCACTTTAAAGAGAGACGTATTGCTTTAGAAAATGCTTTCTAAGTATATGACTTCCCAAATCTACATCCTTCCTTTACCCCTGTCTTCCAAATGAAGACCTCTATCAGCTCCAGTTCACTTTTGCTCATGGCCCAGTTAGCCTGTAGATGGTCTTCCTGTCAAGGTTTTCCCAGTCTAGGTACTAACAGCAAACTTCACTGATGAAGTAAATGCTCTCAATATAAGATATGCATTGCATCATCACCTTTATGTGACAGCTATCTTGGAATCCATTAGGCAATTACTTGACTATAAGGGGAGTCACCTCATGTTAGATGGCCATCCATTAACATCATGATGCAACCTCCATGTTAAATTAGGAGTGAATTATTGGAAGGTAGCTATGCACCGTAATGCTTGGTTATAAATTGTGCCCTGCTTCAATGTGAAGTCAGCCCATTATTACCTGTTATAGTGTGCTTCCTTTAAGGCTCATCCAGGTCCATCATCACCAAAATACTCAACAACAAGGGGTGAGATGAAAAAAAGAGGACTTGGCCTCTTGAAGTGGTTAGGTTTGACTCCTCATGCATTGTAGTATTCTCAGCCTACATCAGGCTGACTCAGTGACAGAGGAAATCATTTGAAGGTGTAACATAAACATATTGGGTCATAAACATGAAATTCTTGCTCCTATAAGTGGCCAGGCTAAAAGTTATTTTCCACTCATGTTGCCGAGATACTTACCTGAACTCCAGGTGGTTCTGATGGGGCAACGATAATCCCCAAATCCCAATGAGAACTGATAGGGCAGGAATGAAGGGCACACTACAACCCTAGGAGTTTCCAAAGGCAAAGGGGCTGGGATGAGAAAGAAAGAGAGAAATACTAGGACCTCTGCATATTCGGAATTCTCTACTCCGGGGATTGTTGGGCTGAAGAATATCTAGATTCTGTTTCTGGATTCCGGATGCTGGCAATGGGGTTATTCAGATACAAGAGTCTGGACTTGGATTTCCCCTGTAATGAAACTACACTTTCAAACTGGAAAACCGAAACAGATCTTTGGCATTAACTAACGTCAAATCAACATACCAAAAATTAGCACTAGAAACATTCCTCAATGTGAGTCAAGAATCATCCAGGAAATATCATGAACTGGAATTATCATGTACAAGGATTTCACTGAGAGAAAACAACTGGGTTAATCACAACAAAACTACTTCAAATTCTTAAGTAGTACAAGAGTCTCAAGAATTCAAGATTCATATGCAAATATGCAATGGGAATCAGACTATAGTTCTTAATTGTCCCAAAAGTCTTTAGAACACCAATATCAGATTATGATCATGAAAACACGGATTGAAAACCAACCATGAGCACAAGATCCAGGAAGGTGTAGCTATTACAAGAAACACAACTTTTCTCTAATGTCTATTCAGTCACAAGATTGATCTGTATGTTATTGCTGGCTTTAGATAAGTTTGATTAATCAGTGCTGATCAAGATCCCAAATTAAACAAAAAAATCTTGTGTTACCTTATTTGGAATGGCTTGTGTCTTTTTGCCAGTGCAAGAAAGCGTGATGCAAGAAATTAATTGCAAGCTACTCGCCTTTTACAGGTACTGTGGTAACTTTGGAGAAGATCAGAAACACTAGGTAGGCACTCAGGAAGTGCGTAACTGCGAGAAGAAGCCTGTCGCTGTGAAGGTATGGATGACCCTAAAAAGAGAGGACTGCCGCTGCAAAAGGAAGGCTGCCAAAGACTGGATACAGGTAAGCGTTACTTCCAAGTTAAACAAGACTAAGCAGGATTTAGTCTGAAACACCGGCTTTTATAGCCAACCCAAACCAGGTGCAAGGAAACAAATGGGGAAAACAGAAGAACTTGTCAGTCATTTTTGTAATTGCACATGTTTCTCAATTGTCTTTTTTCCATTAGCAGGATCAATTAAAGAACACTTGTCGACACTTGACGTGCTTCATGGATTACCTGGGAGAGGCCTAGGTGTTTGTGCAGAGTTGACATGTGCTTCCAGATTACCTGGGAGAGGCCCAGGTGTTCAAAAGTTATTTTGACAAGAAGTATTGGTCTAGATTTGCTTTAAACATTGCCATTATGTTAGTAACTGAGTTGCCAAGTTACACAAGGTTTCAAAAGCAAAACATGATTCAAACTGGTACTGTGATGAAAAGAAAATACCAACATATCTGATATCACTCATAAGGGGGGGAATAAGGCATGCCTAGCCCTGTTCACAGCTGGGACCATGACAACTCACAATTGCATTTTCTGAGCTACCTGAGAAGCTTCACATTGGATTACTGGGTGAAAGGATTTTGGTGTGAAACACAAGCAGCCATGTCATAAACACTGGTTGACTCCATGAAAATCAGACTGAGAGACATAAGGAGGAGAAGCAGGAAAAAAATAAATAATCTCAGACTCACAAACCCCAATGGAGAAAGTCAACAAGAATACATTGGAGATTACATTAAAAGGTATCGTTAATATAGGTAGATATCGCTGGAAGATCTAGTAGCAGTGATAACATAGTATTATCTAGGCAGTAACAAATGCCCTGGACAAAGAAAGTCATCTGAAGATTCTCTATTTGTAAGTGAGTGTACAATTATCAAAATTCCACTCAATCTCTAGCATCCAAAAAGTGCTTTAATTGCACCCCAGAAAGGAAATGCACATAAAGCTAGGCCAACAAAGCCAAAAACATGCAACAACTGATACATAATATGCATTCTACAAACACAAAATGATGATCCAAACCAAAATAGGCTCCCACTTCTTAACTCAGCCAAGTCCCAAGCAAGGCCCAGTTCTTTTTAGTAGCCTAGCCTCAGCTTCCTTTGTCCTCATTTCCACAGCATGATTGTTAAACCTAATAGAAACCAACAAGACATCCAGCACTACTGAAGACACATGCGCAGCTTTGCTCTTCAAATCAATACTCAACATCTTGTCTAAGCAACAGCTCTGCTCCACCTTTAGCATCTGTCCAACACAAACAACACCCATCCTGACTAAATCATGATGGCACAACAGAAGAACTATTACTTACTGGGAAAGTCAAAAACATATTATGTGAGCCTTTGCACACAAAAAAACACAATTTACAACATCCAATCCTCTAAGTACTGAGGACTCAAGCAGCTTTTCAAAGCCAATCCACAACTTGCATTGGAAAAGACAAAACCTAATTATGAGAGCTGATCCATAAGCCACCGTTCCATGATGAGGAAAATAGAGTCTGTGCAAACAGCAATTTTGCTAAACCGACTTTGTATTACCAGTGTCATCCATTTGAATTAAAAAAATACTAATCTCAGATGTTTTGGGGGGAAAACTAGTAATAATAACACCTGCTTTACAAAACTTGTAAATCCCCCACGCCATAGAGTTTTCATATTTATTACAGACCAGTTTCTCTTCAACAGATTGTATTTCACTCCAGAAATAGTTAAAATAGTCTAAATAAATGTTAAATTGATAGAGTTGTAAATAACGTGCAAAGATCGAACTAGAGTATCTCAAACTCCAATGATAACGTGCTGCGAACAGAAAGCTAATATTACTGTTTAGTAAACGTGTCACTGGTATCTGGAATCTAATAGGAAATCGAATTATGTTATAAGCTCTGAAGCCTGTATAGAAGATCAATTAGAAGCGTAACCGTATGATAGTAAGATAGCGCATCAGGCACCCTTAATATGGAACACGCATGCTATGTATGTGTGTTTGGTGCCTTGGCTTGCTAAAATACAGGTGCACTACAGGGACAAGTTAGAGTTTGGTGGGTGCGTTGCATCTGCTAAAAAAATAAGTGTTGCTTAGTCCCCTAAACGTGTACTCCCCCTGACACATCTAGAGGCAGGGAAACAAAGGGTTACAGGTGGTGGAAACTCAGTTGGCTCTGCCTTTAGAAACCTCGGACCTGATGGACGACTCGTCCACCACAGTGTTGTCAAGAATATGGTGGAGGAATCATAAGTTTGGTGGACGGGGAATCCACCGTGATTTGATGGATGCCATGCATCTGCCAGTCTCTGAAAAAACATGAGGAACAATGCACTGGCACAGATAAATAATTTAAATACCAATGATCTAACAAAAGTGAAATCCGTGCAATTATCTTTCAATTCTAGAAACTGACTAGATACAAAGTGATTGGAAATTGAATTAGACAACAAGAATTATGATATTGCCAGGAAGAACTGAACCCCATTTCTAAAAGACTTGACAATAAACCTTATCGGACAGTCTAGTAAAGAGCTTTTTCATTTTTTTTGCAGAGAGCGACCCTCGTCCTTTATCCGTGACGCACATAAACCTCAAAATTACTAATTCTGATTAAGTCACCTTTTGCTGCACTTTAATTTTGTAATGAAAACTCTAAGATGATTGTTCAACAATCCTGATGCGTTTCATATAGTCATTATATCTCCCCATAACCAGTTTGCTCTCTTACTATAACTCCCTATTGAAATCAATTAATGTTATGCTAAAGGAGTACGTTGAATCATTCGTTTTTAATAATCGTGGTATTGTCCACGGCAAGTGCAAATGCATGACTCGTTGACTTTGAATTTTCTTAGCTTGTGCTTAACACAGTGAAAACTAGTTCAGATGGTAAAGAAATGAAAATATTAAAACTGTTCAAATGTCTGGTGCAATGTATTCTTTAAACCACAAAGACTACAACGTCTGAAACGTGTCTAGCCAACAAAAAGAAAATGAAACTTTCATTTGAAAGGATGTGGACATCGCAGTTAGATCTATTTTTCATTTGATTGAAAAATTGCATTCCTACATTTATTTGGATGTCGTGATATTTTCTTCCAGTGGTTTGCAGTGCTCCATGACTACATCTACTGTTGAAGCCGAGCTTTGGAGGGTGCCTACTTACATCAACTTAGTGGCAGATGATGTGCAACAACTGAAGAATTCCATGTCCCTTTGAAGGCAGTAAGACAGAATTCTCTGTAATTGGCCCTATTCCGGAAATGAACCTGCCAATAGGAGAAGCTATGGCATAGTCTACATTAAAGAAAAAATGTATCAACAACAATTTTAGGCGAAACTTGTGGTAGCCTTTGTTTGCATTAAGACAGTTTGGTGGAATGTGCCATGAACAAAAGTCATTTATGCTAACACTAGACAGCTTGTGATGCATAACAACCGCATTTGGGCGACTGTCAAAGGTGGAATGTTACATAAAGTTTGTGAATACAGTTTGTGGTGATAATCAAAAAGGTCGGAGAATAGTACAACCACTACTTAGGGACACTTACAAGGTGGGAGACGTTGTGAAAAGCAATAATTTTTTTTGCAAAATTCATGGACTATAATGTAACGTTTTTGGTGATATTCGCAAACGTATGAGGAATCACACATAAGAACGTTGATTACACATGGCTGGAAATGTGTTCAGAACAACAGCAGTTTTTAGCAATGCTTCTGTGGGCATGGTGTGGCACATAACAATTCTGAGTGACATATAGGTGAGGTGGTCCACAAGATAGCTAACAAAAATTGAATCATCACTATGGGTGGTTAGTAACTCTCAATAAGTTTCAAAGTCTCAAGGCAATCCCAAATGAAATGGAGTTGGGGGTTACAAAATGTACTTGTGCTAATGTCAGAGCTGAGTTGACTCATTGCAAATTACCATTAACAGATCTCACTTGGATTATCACCAAATTTCAGTGAGTCAAGGTTAAGTCTCAGGGCAAGGCAGTGTGTTCCAGCCTCAGCAAGGGCTGTCCACTGGGCCTGGCCTTTTGCCAAGGCCTGAGCACAACCACGGCCAATTGTTACCCTCTGTGCAGCAGCAGATAGCCACAGGATCTGATCTTGGTCAGGCCATGCGGCTAACCTGCTGTGTTTAGTCAACTTCTGTTTCAGGCTACCAAGCAGGAATGGTTAATTTTATCTTTTTTTTTGGGGGGGGGAGGGCCAGTACTCAGCAGGTGGTTAACAGACCCTTAGAGCCTGTTGGACACTTGTTAGACCTTCGTTCAGATTTGCAGATCCAGTCCCAGGTCCAAGAACCCAAACGAGTGGAGTTCAGCAAGAGCTCTTGCGGTCGGTTTGCAGACCCTGAAGCAGGGTTTGAATCTTGAAACCATGCTGGAGGGCTGCGAGCACCGTGTCAGGATCCACAACTGCCACATCAATATATATATATTTTTTTAATCTAACCTCAGAGGGTTCTTGTTGGGGCCCTACCACCTGCGTTAGATCGTTAGTTCACACTCCAAATACTCCCTCATGGTTCCTACATTTTTTTTCAATGACACAGGACAAACCCCGTGCCCCGTAATGGCGGCCTCAACATATTTTTTTACAGTTATCGCAAGTCAGTCCGAAGTATTAGGTTCGTGAATGCAGCTTCGGGTTTGTGAACTGAAATAGAGGATGGGGGAGGGTGAAGCTCTCTCATCGAGTAAGATACATTTGTTTATTAAATTTCGGTTCAAAGAGGGTTGGTAAAACTAATTGATCCTGAGAGTACCCACAGTCCAACTTTTGAAGTCAATAAAGTCTGTCTCATGCTTTTTTGTAAAGCTTGTTTCATGAAAACAGCAGAACAGATGAACACCAAACTAAGCAAATACACTTCCTTGAGTAAAAGTCTACTTTTATGCTAGTTTGGTGTAATTCAGCAAAAAGTATGGTGCCGGCTTGTGTCAGTCTAAAGCGCAAGCCAGGTGCCAAATTTATGGAATGCCACAAGCCAGTGCTTAGGTTGAGCTATCATCAGAAAAAATGATGTTAGCCGGGTGGAGGTGGTGGAACGGGTAAAGGGGGTTTTGCCTCAAAAAATGAAGCTAGGCTGGTGAGAGCCAAAAAAACGCCTTTAACCAGCCTAGCGTCATTTCCTGACGCAAAACCATCCATAACACATGACTCCTGTCTTATAAAAGACAGGAGTCGTGCCCACAACCCCAATGGCCAGCACATGGGACCAGTGTCCCCGGGGCATGGCCATTGCAACCAGTGTCAAGCAGCCCATGTAAGGGCTCCCAATGGCATTTAATTTTTTGTTTTTAAAATACTTACCTATACTTACCCTACTTACCTGGGATGGGGTTCCCCATCCTCTGGTGTCCCTCTGGTTATGTTATGTTATGTTATTTTTATTTGTACCGCGCACAGCTGCCCCAGCAAAGGGGCGTCCCGGCGCTTTGAGAAGGTAAACACAACACAGCACTAAAAGCGGGCAAAAGAAGACAAAACACAACAGATAAGCTTAGACAAATAAAAAAGTCTTAATAGCCCGCCTAAACTGAAGGAGCTCATCAATGGCCCGGATTTGTGGAGGAAGAGAATTCCACCAACTCGCTGCCAGGACTCGAAAAGAGCGGCCCCCAATTCTGCTCAGCTTAAAGCGCGGAACCACTGCTAAGTTCTGGCCTAACGATCTAAGAGTGCGAGAGGGAACATAAGGAATCAGCAATTTCTCCATGATTTGCGGGGAAGTACCCTTTAAGATTTTAAATGCAAAACAGAGAACCTTAAATCTAATCCTCTGCTGCACAGGGAGCCAGTGGAGAGAGCGCAGAGTATTGGACACCGAACATCGCCTGGGGAGACCAGTCACCAGTCGGGCCGCAGCGTTTTGAACCCGCTGGAGCCGCCGAAATTCTGACTGGTTTATCCCCGCCAGTAGGGAGTTGGCATAGTCCAACCTAGACAGCACTGATGCTTGAACCACCAGCTGTCTTGTAGGTGCATCAAAGAATTTGAGGATAGGTCGAAGTCCTCTGATGATGCCATAGCAAGAAGCCGCCACCTTCTTGGTATGACAGATGAAACTCAGAGAAGAATCAAACCATACCCCCAAGTTTTTTATCTCTGCCGCTGGGAGGGGAGTCACACCCAACTCCGAAGGCCACCATTTATCATCCCACAAAACCACCTGTTTACCAACCACCATAATCTGCGTCTTTTTGGTGTTTAACTGGAGACAGTTGGATTTCATCCAGTTAGCCACTTCCCGCAGACCATCACAAAACCTGGGAGCCTCCAGGTCTGAGTCCCCACTCAGTGTGACCGCCAGCTGCGTATCATCTGCGTAGGATACCATGGTTAGGCCCCACCGCTTGATGACCGCAGCCAACGGTCTCACATACAGATTGAAAAGGGTGGGACTCAGTGAAGACCCCTGTGGGACTCCCTGGTCTAACGGGTAGAGTGACGACTTACCGGGCGGGATCGCCACCTGGAATGACCTATCCATAAGGAAGGAACGAAACCAGTGCAAGGCGGAGGCAGAAACGCCCACCTCCTCAAGACGCCGAATCAGAATTCCGTGCGAGACCGTGTCGAAGGCGGCACTAAGATCTAATAACAACAGTGCTGCCGTCCGACCGGAATCCATCACAGAGCGCAGATGCTCGACCATCGAGAGGAGGGCCGTCTCCGTACTATGACCCACGCGGAACCCGTTCTGGGTAGGATCAAGAATGTTATACCTACCAAGGTGGTCTGTAAGAGTGGCATTCACATGGGCCTCTGCTATTTTCGTGGCCCAAGGAAGAAGGGAGATAGGGCGGTAGCTTTCAGGTTTAAGGGGGTCAAGGGTCGCCTTCTTCAGAATTGGCGTAACTACTGCCTGCTTCCATCTAACGGGAACCACTCCAGAAGAAAGAGACAGGTTGATCAAGGACAGTACCGGGGAGCGGCAAACCGGTGCCAGAGTCTTAAGTTGGGCGGGTTTCAACGGGTCAGCCGGAGAGCCAGACTTAATTTTGGCGCTGAGATAGTCAAACATCTCCAGAGATAAGGGGGGTAAGATGGAAAGACATTCCCCCTCACCTAAGGTGCGACGAAACCTGCTCTAGCATCAGGGAACCCGTTGGGAAAGTGCGATAGATGGCTTGCACTTTTTCATGAAAGAAAGAGGCCAAACCCTCACAATGTGAATCCGAGCATATTTCCCCTGCAATTACTCTCTTCGCCATCAGGTCCTTTAATACTTTAAAAATAAGTTTCGATGGATTGGTAGAATTCTGAAACTGTTGAGCATAAAAGGAGGCACGAGTTTGACACACTGCCCTGTGATAAATCTTGATTTTAGCAAGATAACATATTTTCAGATCAGAGTCATATGACTTCCTCCATAATCTTTCGGCCTGTCTACAGACCCTCTTAAGAGATGCCAAGGAAGTGTCATACCAAGGGCTCGGCTCCTTCCGGTGACACTTAGACCAACACATAGGAATCAGAGAATCGAGGGCACCAGAAATCCACTCACAGAAGGAGTCGTATCCACAATCGACCTCAGTGAGCGGACCTAAAGGAGCCTTCTCGAGCTGATGATAAAAATCCTCCAGACTTAATTTGTTCCAGTGTCGTTTAAGAACAAATCTATCCTGAGATACAAAAGGAGAGTCAGACAGAGAGCATGCCATTTTCACCAGCATGTGGTCTGTCCAGACCAACTGAGAGGAACCAAGAACTCTGAGACCTTCTAAATTTGTGAAGAACGGGTCAAGAATATGACCACCTTTATGTGTGGGGAAGGTAATCATCTGCGAGAGCTGTAAAGCCTCAAGATCCGCCAAAAAGCTCCTAATAGTAGGTAAGGAAGGACAGTCCAAATGGAGATTAAGATCTCCCACAACATTAAAATGTGCGCATCCTAGTGCCTCTATGCTAATATACTCAGGAAGAGTAGCCCTAAAAACAGAATCACAGCCCGGAGGCCGGTAAATTAATAACCCAGAGAAGGTAAACTGATGACTAAACGCTATTTTAAATAGGGCACCCTCACACCCCAAAAGTTCAGCGGCTTTCCACTGACAGGGATAACACCGTTTGGTGACCATCGCAATACCTCCACCTCTAGTCGTACGATTTAAAGTAAAAATAGCATATTCTGGGGGAAAAGCTAAGTTAGTTATCGAGGAGTCAGAGTCCTGGAGCCACGTTACCGTCAGAAAAAGCACATCCGGCGAACCATCAGCAAGAAGGTCGTAAATCTCCTGATAGTGCTTTACCACAGATCTGACGTTTAAGCTCCAGATACTCAAGTCCCGTTGTCCTATCCTCTTTACAGCAGGCCCTAAGGAGCGTATAAGGGAGGGGGGTTCCAATGACCATACACCGCACCTACAGTGATATGGGCCACACAACGGGCCTACAGGCGAACACTCGCAACGTGTACATTGACCCCGAAGGGCCAGTAAATCGGACCTACTATAGGTTCTCAAACGAACAGTCATGATTACCAGGTCCAGAGTTCTGCCACGAGCCGCGCTTCCTTAGCGCGGACGGGCGCAGACGGGCACGACTCTGGCACGACTCTGGCACGACTCTGTCACGACTCTGGCACAGCGAAGGCACGCCCGCTGCGCGTATCCGCTGCGCGTTGGGGGGAGCTTTAAATAGGCGTCCCTCCAATCAGCCGGAGCGCTAGACCGCTCGTCAGCAACCCCACCCAGAGTGATCACCACTCCAAGATGGCGCCCAAAGTGACCACCACTCCAAGATGGCGCCCAAAGTGACCACCACTCCAAGATGGCGCCCAAAATCAATACCCCAGAGACCGGACCCGCCAAACAGCGGTGGGAGAACCAATTAGAGTGCAGGTAAGGGGGTTACAATAAGTCCTATAAAATCAGGGCAATAAACAACTAAAAAAGAACACAAATAGTTATAAAGGTAGCTTTTAAAATAATATCGCAGTATAGAGGCGCATAACGCGATGCAAAGCGCGAGTACCTTCTCAGGGCAGCCCCCAGGGCAGGTCGCCTTAAATAGGCGTCCCTCCACTCAGCCGGAGCGCTAGACCGCTCGTCAGCAACCCCACCCAGAGTGATCACCACTCCAAGATGGCGCCCAAAGTGACCACCACTCCAAGATGGTGCCCAAAGTGACCACCACTCCAAGATGGCGCCCAAAGTGACCACCACTCCAAGATGGCACCCAAAATCAATACCCCAGAGACCGGACCCGCCAAACAGCGGTGGGAGAACCGATTAGAGTGCAGGTAAGGGGGTTACAATAAGTCCTATAAAATCAGGGCAATAAACAACTAAAAAAGAACACAAATAGTTATAAAGGTAGCTTTTAAAATAATATCGCAGTATAGAGGCGCATAACGCGATGCAAAGCGCGAGTACCTTCTCAGCAGGTAGGGGTGTTCCTGGGGCTTGGGGTGGGCACCTGTGATCCCATTCTTTGGTGTTTAACTATGGAAATGGGTCCACAGGTTCCCTAACACGTGGTCTGACACAGGTGTTAAATAATGGTGCTAAGCAGTCTTAGCACCATTATTTAGGCCCACTTCCCACCGGTGTACCATTTTTGCACAGGAGGATAAATAAGGCGCTACGGGCTTAGAGTCATCTTTTGGATGGGACTGCCTACCTTGCATCTCATTGACGCAGGGTGGGTTCACACATCCAAACAATGACGTCAACTGCTATATTTTGACGCTAGACAGGTCTAGTGTCAAAATATAAATATGGAGTTATGTTTGCGCAAAATTTGCGTACAAAAAAATGATGCAAATTCAGCACAGAGTATAAATATGCCCCTAGGAGTATAAATGAGAAAAGTCAGTTTTTTGCCTCCATCTAACTTTTGACAGTTCAGCATGAAGTTGGCATGTCAAACCCAAATTTGACTTTTTTTAAAGAAAAAAATGTATGCATATTAATCAAACTGCACCAACTTTATTAAGAAAACAAAATACATTTTATCGACATTTCGTTGATTTTCAAATGAAGCTGTGACCTTACCGTATATAAACACACACACAAATATTTTATGTTAACACACACGCACATTTACTTTACTTTAACAAAATTCAGAAATTCACTGAAAGAAAAGGTTAAAGTAGTGTTAACGTTAGGTGACAATTTTAGTTACAATATAACATTTTAAACTAAGAAAAACACTGAAATTCACCAGTTATATTTAACTCAAGTCACTATTACTTGCACCTTTGTCATGCACTTCTTATGACCTCACATATTACATTGCTCATGATTTGTTCTAAGACATCATTGATAGCATGACTGGTGACATCTGAAATGACTTTATTGATTACATTACTCTGCATGGTGGGGTATGCACTGGGGGGGGTGTCGGTACACACTACAAATTTGCTCTAGTACTGACCATGTTTAAGTATCAGGATATCCCCTGGGTGATTGAGCACTTCTACAAATAAACATAATGTAACATATACACTTTTGCTACTCTTTTGCCTTGTGAAGGATAAATAAATATACCAATACTGGTTGATAGTGATGAGTCAACAATGCAACTTACAATACATGTCTTCAGTGCTATGGAAATAAATGCTGATGCCCTACTATAATTAGGGACTAGCAGTCACTGGTAAGTGCAAGTTTCTAAGAAGTTCTTCTTCTTGGGAAACTATTTGTAGGCTTGTTTGCAAGAGGTAAATGTCACAAGGTAAGGTGTTAATGGCTGGTGTGGGCTGTTCCATTGACCTATACTTGTGAGGAGGTGGGAAGGCGCATTATTTTAGTGACATTTGAACAGGTCATGGCGAAAGCCTGTTGATTAAAAGCCTATATATGTTTGTTTTTTTGCTTAATATTTTTTGGAAAACATGAGGTTGAATAGACAGCTAAAAGTGCTTTTAGGCCAGTCTTGATATACAATCTATACTGTATATAAGGAAATATGCAAGGCTAGAGTGGCAAATAGTACACTAAAATATCTTAAGTCCTGAGGTCTCAAAGGAAACCTAGAATGAATAAACAAAAACTGTTTAATGTGGCTGAATTCCAGCAAGATCCACAGTTTACACTCTGTTCTCTGTAGCAGATGGGCTATAATTTTAAGCTGTCTTAATGCAAACAAATGCTACCACAAATTGAAGAGTGTGGATCAGAGAATGTTCTTTAAAAACAGACAGCGTTTACGCTGAAATTGAATGACTTCCTAAACTGTAGCAACTAACTGAGTGATAGGTAACAGGGCGTGCGGCCCGAGCTGAGCGCTGGAGCTGGGGGCTCGGGAAAAACTGATGGATGGCAAGAGATGTGTATGACCTAGCACCCTCCAGCACACACAAGGACATCTCTCTTCAGCAGTACCCCATAGGAGGTGACATTGAGTGAAGATGACACGGACACACATTTCCCCTCTCACCAGTGCCGTTTTCAGCCCGACCTGCCTTGGGCCTTGCAGGCCCCTGCCTTGCGGGCCCCTGCTGGTCTTCCGCCGGAGTGCTCAGAGAGGAGCCCTCCTGCACAACGGCCCGCGGAGCGTATTGTGGCCTCGCCGCTCCATTTCTGCAGTTCCCTACCTGCTGCTGGGCATCTTTCAGAACCTGCTCCAGAGCCCTCCACATGACGTTCCACCGCCTGCCTCGCCCGCTCCATGATTCTCCATGGTTCTGTCGGCACACGGCCATGCCCGACAAGGTGAGAAATCTGCCCTGCAAACCTCATCAGCAGATTCACCTCACCAAGGGGGATTGATAAAAAAAAACAAATTATATTGATAAAGCAAAGGAAGAGGCAGGAAATGTAATAGAGACTTGTACACACCCTGCTAAAAGAACTGCCACAAAGAGACACTGACGTCCTGATACCTATGTCACTGCAGCACGGACCGGGCCCAGAGAACGCAGTGAGTACAATTGGGGTGGGGTGCTATACAGGAGCGTCGGGGCCTAGTCTTTGCGTGGCCCTTCCCTCCCCTCCACATTGAGCGCTCTGGCCCCCCTGTATGCCCCAGAGCTGGGACCTCGCTGAGACCTCCCTGAGACTGCACCTGCCTGAGCACTGCACCCATGCCCTTAGGGTGCGCCCTTATTGAGCCATAAGCCTGTAGCCCACGGAGCCTGACCCGGTGAAATCGAGACTGTTGTTTGGGGTCAGACTGCAGCTGCGCCCCTCTGCCTGGCTAGGACTGCACGGGGAGGGCTGGACTCTCAATGATTTCTAAAGAGTGGAATCCTGAGGTGACCATGCTGTAATTTAAGTTTGGGACACGCCTAAGAAACTTTGCTGCCTGGGGTGGGACTCCATCCCCCAGGCTCCCCTGACTCTCACGCTTCAAAAGCGCTTGACAAGCCAGCGGCACAGGACGCACCTAAGATAATTTGCTGCCTGGGGTGGGGCTCTATCCCCCAGGCTCCCATGACTCTCGCGCTTCAAAAGCACTCGACAAGCCCACAGCCCGTTTTTGCCCGTCAGCAGCCGACAGAGGCTGGGCCCACCCCCTTGGGTTTAATTTTCATTCTTAATCCTTACCTCCTTCAATTTATACTTGCATTTACGCACCGTTTTGTTAAAAGTTTCTACTATTATCTAGAATATACTGTGATAGGGTCTGAAATGTAACTAGGCCTTACCTATTATCATAAGCCTGTCAAACTCCTTGATAACTTGCTTAAACCGGGATCTCGGGAAAAGCCATATTTTTTATACGCGTACTTAAGGAAGTCTTAAATTTTATCATGGGCAAGAGAAAGGTGGGGGGGCAAAGGGTGGACACAGAACCTGGCCACACAACTATTGACTCCTTCCTAGTTAGAGCGGTAGGGGTCATCTCAAAAGAAATTGACCTTGCGGAAAGACGCTTATCCCTGGGAACAGCAGGTTTAGGAGAAGATATAGGGGGAAACCAAGCACCCAATGTTCATACACCATCTTTTCACCCCTCATCTAACACTATGGCTCTGATGAATGGAGACTCTTTGATAGAAGCCATGACCCCAACAAGTAATAATCCCATATCACCAAGTCAGTCGCCAATTATAAAAAGAGAGAAACGCTGTAGAAGGGGGGCAGATAGCCACTTGGGCCCTATTCTGGGTGGAAATATAGGGCCAGATGTAGCAAAGGTTTTTACCCATTCTGTGTCTATGGGAAAAAGTGTTCGTACATATGGCCCATAGTCCCTTCCGACTCGAAAGATCTCACACTTCTTTTTGATAACTTGATTAAACCTATCCTTACAAAACTGGTTAATTGGAGGAGGAGGTGGGAAAAATGTTGGCGATCTGCCAAACCCCCCCCACCAACACCGTCTCCTAACCTCATGAACCCCATGGTAGAGAACACCATTTGTAATACACAAGGCCATCCGCCTGTCTCACAGGGCACAGATACCCTTCTCCTGCAGGGAATGGCTCTAATCACTAACCCTGAGGACCCATCACAAGGGCAAGCAAGGGCAGGCCAAACTACAGCCCACCTTAGACAATCAAGGCGTTCCCATGACACTGATACTCCCAGTGCGCGGAATATACCCTTTACGAATAGACCACTGATTCCACCCAAGGTGATGCTTACCTAAGTCCAAAACATTCAGCTGTAGGACATCATCCCTCGTACCACCAGACACATAGTCCCGCCCTCGCCCACTCATGTGAAGACCTGCCCACAGTTGATTTACCCCCAGAGTCCTGCCCCTATGTAATTGTTATGACCAAAGTCCCCCCTTTACGGGCTGGTCAGATGGAGCACCAAGCAGACCTGAAGAACAAGGTTATGCACTGGCTAGCTCAGAACAATCTTTTCTCAGTGAGCGATGCACATCAGATAATACTTACCCGGAGAGTAGGATTGGTGGGCCCTCTAGGGAAAGACCAAGGTGGGGACTGTGTAATCATCAACTTCAGAAACCCTTGTATGGTCAGGGACTTCCTGGGTAGGGCCTTATTTCAACTGAAAGCTAGAAGCTCACCAGAACTGTCCCCGCTAGGAGTATTTTATAGACATCTACAACCAGGCCAACCAGGATGCCAATCCAGGTCTAGCATACCGCCAAGGCCTATATTGACATACCCAGGCCATAACATCAGTAATAAAGCACACCCCAATACTCTGTTACCCCTAAGCAATAAATATCAGATATTATCATCATTATCAGATAACGATTGACTGGGAAGAGAGGGATCTGCAGACAATGAGAGCGAGAGGCCTAGGATTAAAGAATCATTCAACCATGGAACAGACCGGACCCCTAACAGGCTCCCATTAGTCGCTCAGGATGGGGTTGAGATGGAGGGCAGGATTATAATACACCATGAGGGGAGGGACCAACCGAGGCAACCCCATTAGTAGGTAGTCTTGGTAGGGAAGACTAACAGGCCCAGGACCCTGTCAGGAACCCAACTTTACTACGAGGAATGTACAGGGCCTACGGGGCAAAACCGCGGCGGAAGAGTGGGGCTCACTCCTTATTAAGCTGGTGATACTTTGCATCCAAGAAACATGGTGCACTACACCTACCCATGTACATGGATTTACCTCATCCTCATTGCTAGCTACACCATCTCCATCTGGGAAGGCTAAGGGGGGTGCTCATGGTGCTTATTTCTAATAAACTCCCCGTAGTGGTTAATAAGATCTCAATGGAGACCACACATTTTCAACTCTTCTGGGTGAGGCACAAGAATAAGGCTGATATGGTCATTATTAACTTTTACAATAACATCTTTGACACCACCAGATATAGGGTTGTCCATGCCCTGAAACAAAGTCTGGATAAGTTTTTAAAAACCGTCGGCCCCAATCCCATTATCATTTGGGCTGGGGATTTCAATATCCAGCCCTGCATCCGCACCTCCCCCGGGTCCTGCGGGTTTACTAACCCTTATGGGACAGGTTATGATCATTTTTCACATAATGAGTATGGAGAAGCCCTTAATTTGATATTGTCTACCTATGATCTAACGCTCCTGGAATGCAAGCACTGTGCTTCCGATGAAATCATCCCAATTCACAGGGGCCCAAAAACACCTTCAGTCATTGACCACTTTATCCTGTCATCCTTTGCACTTATTAGCATAGACACACCATATACGGTGTTGCCCCTTCCTTAGTGATCATGACACAATTGTTCTTCCTATGTCCCTTTGGGGCCAACAGGATATATACTATACTATCCCGGACCATATTGAAGTATATAGATCCATGGGGGTGAGACGGAAATGGGAGGACTTAGTGCCTGCTGAGATCCTACGGGATGTTATATGTAGTTGCCATCAGGAAGTAGGTTATTGTCTAAAGGAGGAGATTGAAGTCAGCAGGTTATTAAAATGTTTTGGGACTATTACCGCCTATACGCAGGGGCTGTTGACATATAGACCCCTCCATAGACAATCCTTGCATAAAAACGGGTGGTTCGACCAGGCCTGCACAAAAGCAAGGAGGAACCTTAAATTGGCTTTGCAGTCATCACCTAGAGACCCAGCAGGTATTAAGTCCCTGAGATTAAACTATAAGAAGACACTAGAACGTAGGAAACAGGAATTAAGGGAAGATGCATGGTCTAAACTAGCCCAGGCGACAGAGACTAACAATACTAAATTGCTTTGGGAAACAATTAATGCCCCCTTTCTCTCAGAATGGATGCCCTCAGATTTGGGTACTAGCGGAGACTGCACTTCTTGGGTGGCCCATTTCTCATAGGTCTTTAGGGAAGGGATTGGGCCACTAGATCTAACCAGGCTACAACCAGTGCCAACCAAACTTTCCAGAGATCATGATTGATGAGGTCTGTTCTGCTATCCATGCAGGTGCAGAAGGCAAGGCCCTAGGACCAGACGGTGTCCCTTTGGATGTCTTTAAACATAATACTCTCCTGTGGGCACCAATTTTGACTAGAATCTTCAATCTGGCCCTATCTGGAGACTTTGCGCCATCTTGGTATACATCCATTATAATACCTATTTATAAGAAGGGGGATAAGTCAGACCCAAAATGCTATTGACCAATCTCACTGCTGGACTCCTCCTTAAAAACATGTAGCAGAATAATTCTGGAAAGATTAACTGACTGGGTGGAGGAAAATCACATCCTGTCACTAGTTCAGTATGGTTTTAGGAAAGGCCTACGAACTATAGAGCAGTGTGTTAATCTGGACCTAATTATAGGAAAATATACCATGGCTAAGCAAGGTGCTCTATACCTATGCTTTGCAGACCTTAGTAGTGTCTTTGACCTTGTCGAACATGCACTTCTGTGGTCCATCCTAATAGAGATAGGCGCCCCTAGGTATATTATTAACTTTTTGGCTGATCTATATAGCGATCTGAAATGTAGAATTCAATTCGGTTAACTTGGTGAATGTACCCCCCTTTTAAGATAGGTAGAGGCATCCGCCAAGCCTGCGTCCTTGCCCCGTTACTGTTTTCCCTATATATCAATGGGGTAGACAAACAACTGCAGGGCCTACAAGCAGGCCCCCCCGTACGTGGCCAGTCACCCAGTACCTGCCTTACTCTATGCAGACGATGTTGTCATGATCTGCAGAACCCCCGTGGGGCTCCAAAAGTTAATGAGTGGTTTTGAACAGTTTATGTCATCTAAGGGTATGATTATTAACAAATCCAAAACATTCACTATGGCCTGTGGCAAGAAGATTAAGAAATGCAGAAGCTTCTACATCCAGAATATGGAGATTAGTACAGTTGACTGTTTTAACTATCTGGGGGTGTTATTCGCTAGTAACAGTAAATGGGACCAACAGGTATGTTCAGGTAGAAACAAACTTAGAAGTAACTCAGGAGCTATATTTAGATTTGCAAGCAAACTGGGGAGTCACCCCATAGACACCATGTTGGAAATATACAAGGCCAGAGTAATCTCTACAGTTACTTAGGGAGCTGGGGTATGGGGACACACTAAAATGACCCCCCTACAAATAGAAGAGAATTGCTTCCTAAAACATATGCTATGTCTAGCCACTTCAGCCTCTAATTGGCCTACACACCAAGAAGTGGGCCTACAATACCTGGAAGATGTGCTACAGGTGAGACCCCTGCTCTTATGGCATAGTATAAGGTCTAAGGAAGTGACTGGTTTCACGAAAGACCTTATACTGGACTGTTTGGAACTGGACAATGCCACTTGCATATCCTTGATAGCTTTTATTGAATCCTCTTTTAAAACCGTTTTTAAGAAATCTATTATACACAATCCAGAGGACGCACTGTCATTTCCCAAAAAATCCATCAAGGACACCTTTATGAAAGCCAAGGCGGACTCAATGAAGCTAGAAGAATCTACCAAAACCACTATTGGTTTTTACCTATCCTTTTCTATGAATTTAGGTATATTCGGCTATCTTTCCATAGTCACCAACCTGCAGCACAGGTTTGTCCTAACCAGATTTAGGCTGGGCATAGCTCACCACCTAGTTGCATACCCCCTCATTGGGCATTGCCCTTTAGAGTAAGATAGATGCCCCTGTGATAGTGAGCAAACAAAGCACTTTACACTTCATTATATTCTGTAGATTTTATGATTATACCAGAGCCATTTATCTTAAACCTGTTTTTCACCTATTCAATACAGGAACACATGAGGAAGCACTGATACTCCTGTTGGACTTAGACTCCCCGTTTATATGCCATTTGGTAGCAACTTTTATCATAAAAGCCATGTATCTTAGCAAAAGTTTTATCACACCCTAAAATCTGTCTTTATGTACCAGTCATTTTCTAATTACTCTAACTGATATTTTATTCTTCTGTGTTTACTGTTTTATGTTTTTTGTTGTATACATCATGTACTTTTATGGCTTACTAATGGTATAGCAAAATAAAGATTATGAATTGAACTGAGTGTTGGTGCCTTGAAACAAATTTAATTAACCTTAAAGCCACATGTTTGCTCATCTATGCTTCAGCCATAACAGTGATGAAATGATAGGTCACTTTTGAAAATAAACTCATGAAGTGTATAGTTTTTGAAATGGGATGGACCATGCCTTGAAGGTAAATAAGCAGTTTTATTGGCATTAAGTCCCTATCAGCATACAGGTAAATGATGACACTCAAGTTAAGACCCAGGTCAAGTCCCTTGTTACACCCCACAAACACCATGATAGCTCTTAATAGGCTCATCCTGGAATAAGCTTCCCAACTGACCAATATGGAACACACACACACCATACAGTCCACTCAGATTAAAGTATTACCATCACCCATGCAGACATGGGTAAGGGAAAACAAGCATAACACATTTTCCTTTTTTACACATGAAACACAATAAGGAAGCATGTTAATACTTTCTCAACATCCTCTCTCATAGCAGACAAAAATGCAACATGTAGTCAGATGAGTATAACAAACATCTTCATTGTGACTCAAATAAATACATAGTAGCAGCTACACACCGAGCATGGTCAAATAGCATACACATCAAACAACACATAATGGATGACACGCATGAAAAAATACAAAAGAAACAAATTCTCTAGTATAGGCCAATGTGCTAGCAATACTAATATGAAGAGACCAAACCCAGGTGAAAGATGCAACTCTCCCCCAATCTCAAATGGAAACTCACACCCTAAATATCACCCCTCTCCACAGGAAAAAAATTGTTGGCCAGGAATCACCAGTCACCAGGAGTGAACTCCTATATTCACTACAGTGACATATTTTGTTAACCCACACTCACTGTAAACACTCATAATCACCTGAAGTCTCATGCAGAGGTATTACAGGTGTAAGGAAAATGCCTCGCTTTGCATGACCATCCCCAAAGTTTTAAACTGATGCTCCTGGTCTTTTGACTCTAAGAGTGCTCTGAGGCCTTCTTAACATACATCATTGCCAGTGTTCATACCCTACAAAGTATATCTTTGATTGTCCTATAGCCAATTGATATAAATGTACTTACTGATAGGTTCCTAGTATATTGTACCAGGGGCAGCCAAGGGGGCCGGTATGTTAAAGGCTGCAGCATTTATTATGCCATCCTTGATGGAGCACATGAAAGCATGACTCCCAATCTACCACTGCACACTGGCACAGCAGTTTTAAACTGCTAAGTCAACTTTGCTATTTAAACTGATGTACAACCTAACTGTCCCTTTTTAATATACATTTCACACCTACAGTGGACCTATGGAGTCCTAAGGCAGGGTGCTGTATATTGAAAAGTAGGACATGTATTTTTAAATGTCCCAAAGGTAGTTTTTATTATGGAAACCTTATTAACCCCATTGGCAAGTACAGGAATCCACGCTGAAAACGTAGCTGTGCTAACTTCTGAGTGGGAATACCAAAGTTGAAACTTCAAGGTGTTGAAATAATCATTGCACTAATCCCGACTTGATTCCCAAGTCGATTTTAATGTAACATTTCAAAAAATGCAACTTTTAGAAAGCCGACACTTTGTTGCCCAAGTCTTTTTGTGGCCACTCACAGATGCTGTCCAAAAGACAGCTTTCTTCCCTCCTAGGGAGAGGTGTGGACAACTCCTAGGAGTATGAACAATAGAGACCTGCCATTGAAAGAGATGTCACCTCTCCCTGGCAGGAAGCCACACAGGGTGGGAGCCCAAAAGGGGAGCTTCAATGGGGAATCTGCCTTTGAAGGGCAAATGGTGGACACACACAAGAGGGGCTGTCTTTTGTTGAGGTTGACTGGTTGGTGTCAGGAACAGAGACGGTAGCCTAGTTGTCAAACTGTTTTCTCCATGGAGATATAGCCCTTAGGTTACCACCTCAGGTAGCCACACCTCTGGGGTTGGAGGAGGGGCTACCAAGCTCCAAATACCAGGGGAGGGGTTCTGCCATCGTGTCTTGAGATTGGGAGACATAGTGCACTCTGGGATAGCTAGATGCCCCACATTGCAGGAATTCATCACCAGACGGGGATGGTGCTAGTAGCCCATTAGCTAATAATCACCACATACCAGAGGGCACTTTGTGGGGATAAATGTGGAACCCCTGGCTTCCAGACCTCATATCACTTCAGGACGGGAGAGAGGACCGAGGAAGGACTGCCCTGCTGTTCTCTGGACCAGCCTTAGAGTCTGCACCAACCACTTAAGTGCATCTGCTGATCCTTCGGCTAGCAATGAGAGGACTGTTCCTGTGGTGCCAGGCTTTTGGAAAAGTCCAGTACGAGCCCAAGACAGGAGAGGTGAACCGCAAGAGTCAGATGGCTGATTTCGTGTTATAGCATCAGGGCTTTATAAACTGAAGAAGCGCATTCTTGCCAGTTAGTAGCCACAATCGCCTAATTGCCACTGACCGCCGATGTACAGTGTGAATGATCATGTCTTAAAGGTTACGCTGGAGTCTTCTCAACCTGGAAGAATTGTCAGAGTTCAGTTCAGTCACCCAAGATGGACACTAGCCTACACCAAAGGAAACTACTGCTTTCACTGTGACCAGAGACCAGTAGCCCAATGACAACTGGGCTTTTGTTGGACCAGAGTGGATTTCAAGGAACATCCGCACTGGTGGCCAAATTCACCCCACCTAGACTGCAGACCGAGGAGTAGCACACGAAGACATCCATTGACAGCACAGTATCCTCAGAATCTTACAGGATCTTCATTATCCTGTATCCCTTGCATTAGGACCACTCCATTAAAGTATGTAGCAGTTTGCCTTTACAGACTGGAACTGGACTTGAGACTGCTTTGATGAAAAGGTAACTGTCTTACTGCTCCTCATTAGCCTCCCTGACCATCCCCCTTTTGGAACTGGTCACACAAAGCAGGCTAGGGAACCACACATAACTCCTTAAAAGTTTTACAACGTTTCCAAGCTTTACAGTTACCAATGGATGTTTACATTTTTGATTGAAAAGCTGTGATTTACTATTTATTAAAAATTCTCCAGAACCCTTTGGTGGATTATTTTCATTTCATTGTCAACAAATGTATAAAAATAAGATCTATTTTTATAAATTGTCTGATTTTGTTTGTTGCACAGCTTTCTTATCTTATCTTTATTCGTACAGCCAAAAGTTCATTTAAAATGTCATCACCCGAATCACTATCTGTGTCAGATTTTGTTTCACCTTTCATTTCTTTATCCTCTTTTAGCTTTTTCCTTTTAGAATTTTTAGACTCCCCAACCTTTGTGTTTTTCTCTTTTGTAAGTACAGGATATAATCTAGCACCCTTTACTCCACTCTTTCTCAGTCTCTGAGCTTGATCATCCCAAATCACATCTATATAATTCATCATGCCTCTCTTAGTTTGTTTTTTGGAATCTCTCTCTGTTCTTAATTCACACCGCTATCTCCCATGCACTAAGTGCTTCAAATTGTTTAAGTCTAGGGGGTGACTTCATTTCATGCAATGCATCTTGTAATCTGTCTATGATTCCCAAAATAAATGTTCCTCATTTAGGAAAACTTATTTTCCAATGATCTTGCACCATTAATGAAGACAGACATATATGGAACCCTTCTTACTCCTTTCTATGATATGCAGGCATACCCTCAGGAGGAGCTTCTCACCCTTCCTTACTGGAATCATCAGTTCACCTATCATTAGGCTTCGCAAAGTTTTGAAAAATTACATAATTTCAAATCTATTTTAACAAATCACCAATCAAAATTCTAAGCATTTGAATTGTTTTGAAATTGTTCCTTGCATTTCAGATCTCAGAATTTCTTTTATCAAATCTCAATACAGTTCAGTAATCCAATCAACCAATGATCTTGCAATCTTTACTGATTTTCAACCTATCACAGCACAACCTTACACTAACCAACCAATACCTGCACAGCACAGATTAATACAACAACGTACTCTTGCAGAGGATCACCTTCCTTTACAATTTCTCCATACAATATAAAATTTCAATTCAATTCTAATGATTTAAGCTGTGTAAAATAACATCAGCCTTTGTCTGCGTCTTGTAAAGAAAACAATAGTACAACCATCAATCAGAAATCTAGTTTTTGTACACCTTCCAACTTTTCAATCAGCTAGAGTTTTCCACTGATACCAATGAAATCTTGACCAGCGGGAGATCCCCTAATCAATGTACTGTCACATGTGTGCATCAGGTTTCACCAAGACTGAGCAAAATTATGTCCCCGTCTATTGTGTAGTTGATGACGCTTCACGACTATTTCTTAGTCTGATAACCTCTTATTTTCTTCAACAAAGCACATATAATACATAAGCAAATAGAAGGTATTTCAAAACAACATCAGAAAATTCTCAATACAAATCACATTCAAAATCATCAACATTTCGACACATTGCCCTATTGATACTCACACCCATCAGTTTTCACCAGTTCTTCAACTGCAGTCTGCAACTGATTCAGAATTCAGAAACCGCACTTCATGAGTCTGCGCAATTGGGTTCTGGGCAATTGGGCTTTGTCTATATATGGGCACTTTTTAATTATTGCAGCTTCTCCCCTTCATAATTTACACCTTACCTCTGCTACCAACTTTTGTGAGCGCAGGAAATCGTACATTTTTCAAATTTCTGCAAGTCCTAGGATATCCAGTAGGGGACCTTTGAAGGGGAATCTGCAGTTTAACCATCAATACAAATTTTTCAAAAACTTAATGAATTCACAGGAGTCAATAACGAGAGCTGCAGCTAGAATTTAACAGTTTTATTTATCTTAAATGTTTAAATCTTTCTTTATTTGTCAAGCATAAATGACAGAACATGGCATAAAGCATGTCCCAAAACCTGATCCCTATTCTACAATTCTAAGTCAGGAAAGTGCATTAAAGTCCAGTTACTCATGAAACATTTCTCAAAAGAAATTCATCTGAGTTAGAGAGTATCAAGCAATGTAATAAAAAACATAGCAAAAGGAACACCGTATCAGAGTCAGTCTAGCCAGTAAAGCTATCATCACTCAAAGTGAGTATAGTAACAAACTCTTTAGCAAGAGCTAAAGCAGGTCAGAGAAGTCTATAAGTGAGATTCTCCTCTAGGCAAGTTTTCTCTGAGCAGGTCTCTAAGCAAGTTCCAACTGTTGGTTCCCTGAGACACTTTTATATGGGATACAATGATTTACAGTTGTTAACATTTTCTTCAGACACGTATTACATCAGCCAACCAGAACACAAGAACATCGTGAGACAGGAACATTTTCCATTGAGAAGGCAAGTTTAAACATAGAGAGTTCTAAGCACAAGATACATTTTGTAGAAACATTTAATTGATTTGAAACAACAGAAATTTTTCCCATTCCTCTTAGTCTTTGAAAGAAAAAACGCTCATGTAAATTTTAAGCAGTTTTACATGACATTGTCTCCTCTTTAACACATCTTCACACTAGAACCTTAGTCATAAAGAATCAAGTTTAAGATTAGTATAGCGGGGCGTGGCCAAGATGGCGGCCGGAGTGGACGCTTGAGCTTGGATCTCCGCTCACGGTCCGCCTTACTGCATAATTATCCTGGTCCCTGTATAGCCTTATACAACTGGGGCTCCCCCACAACAACTGGGGTAAGCCCCGCACTCTTAATAACCGTTCGGGCCACTTCGGCGGTGGCCCTAGCCCGGAACAGAGAACGGGGTGTGTCTGCGGCCTCGGCCCTGTTGTGCGGCGAGCCTTCCTGCGGCTCGCACCGGTTTGCCCCGAGGTCCTGACACCCGGCGGCTCACTGCGGGATCGCGTACCACCCAGCCGAGCGTTGCCGGTGCATCCTTCACCCCGTGGGTCGGCGGCGGTCCGGTCGCGCCCCAGGCTCCTGTGCGCGGCCGGCGTACGGAGCTGCGGCCTCAACGGCACCCCGAGGGCCGCGGGCTCGTGGGACCGGGCTGATTGGATTGGGCCCGGTGAGCTGCGTGCGGGCGTCTAGGTGGGGTGCCACCTGCGGTTGCCGGTGCCGTCGGAGCGGCCCGGATCAATGGAGCTCCACCCCTAGGCCGATTCGGCCCGAAGATCGGACGGCCGGAGGAGAGGCTGCTATTTTTTGCTGGTGCCTGCCTACCTCTCCCCCCCAGCATAAGGAGACCCGGCGACCTGGTCCCAGATCCAAAACGGAATCAAAGCAGCTGCATTCACGGTGAGGGGCTTGCACGAGGGAGCTCAAAATAAAATAAAATAAAAAGAGGGGATAAAAGAGAGAAAAAAATAAATAAAGAGGGAAAAAAAAAGAAGAAAGAACAAAACAACCAACCGCTGCATAGAGGAGTGGGGCGAAGCTGCAGTCTCACTGCAGGAGGTACTCTACAACACAACCTGTTAATAGCACATTTTCCTCCTTGGACTCGGGACCTATGGCCCCAGGGTCAACACCGATAGAGACAACATAGACTCTACCTGCACAGAAGCAATCGGGGCCCTGCCACAGGACCATGCCACTCGCGGCCATCCCGTATTGCCAGCACACCAGCAACTGCCAGCACAGACGAGACATCCGACCAGCCCCATCAGGACCTCCCCAAGAAATTATCTCAAGCCACACACCTCAGCAGTATAGATCATACCATGGTTAAACACAAACACCCCAAATTGGGGGCCCCATCAGAAGGAGATCCTCCCCTCATCGCTGGGCGCTCAATCACACAAGAACCCACGTTGCTCCAGTTGAGCGAGACACTTCAAAAGCACTCCCTCCAATTCGACAAAATCATGCAAGCAATACTGAAGACGAAAACATCGCTGGAAAGTAAAATAGACGCCGCTGCTCTGGAAGTCTCACAGTTACGCGCTGACCACCGTAAATTAAAAGATAGAGTGCAATCCACAGAACTCTCATTAGAACAAACTCAACCAGAAGTGACAACTATGAAAAGCAAACTCCAACACCTGGAAACAGAACTAGAACAGCTGCAACGCAAAACTGAAGAGGCGGAGGGTCGATCAAGGCGCAACAACATAAGATTTATCGGCATCCCGTAGCGTATGGAACTTCCAACAGCCGAGGAGTTCATAGAGAAATGGCTAACAGAAATAATGAACATTCAAAGCACCATAAATGCGCCAATAATAGAAAGAGCACACAGAATCCCGAGCTGACCCCCGCGGCCCGGCGCCCCACCACACCCACTGATAGCCCGCTTCTTGAACTACAGAGTGAGAGATTCAGTCCTCTAGCACTTCCGGAAATCTAACCCCATTAACATGGAGAACAGCACCATATCCGCTTACCCGGATTACACGATGGAAGTACAACATAAACGTGCCACATTTTTCGAAATAAAGCAACTATTACAAGAACACAGTATCTCTTATTCATTATTGTTTCCCGCCCGGCTTCGAGTAGTCAGCGATGAAAAAACTCTCATGTTCTCAACCCCAGAAGATGCTTGGACCTGGATCAATGCAAAAGGACTGGCTGGCTCCCCTAATAGTAAAGATACAACTGAAGAATGGATCACGCCTGCTCGCAACAAGAAAAAGAAAACTAAAACAATATCTCGACCGTCGAGATCGCAAATAGAAGTGGATCAGGCGCAAAGCTTAAGAGAAACCAGCACCTTCACTTGATCCCAAGCTGACAACAGAAGTGTGGCTTGCACCTCCGACAGCAGCTCTCCCGGAGATGAATCTGGCTCCCCCCACTCCCAGCTCCTAATTGGCCCGGACCTCACCCGCGTTCTGCCGATGAACTTTAATGTCATCCTACGCGCCGCTGCCGCGCTCTCCCCGGGTGTTGCCCCGGGACACGGGGACCCCCTGCTTCTAGGATGGGCACGGTCGGAGGTTTGTACGCATCCTGCGCGAGGGCCGGGGCCGCAGCGAACATGCTGACTGAACACTGAAACGATTCCTATGGGCATGACCACCGCACCAGGCACAAAGGGACAGAACTATCCTGCCGGTGGACCACGCGTAGCCCACCCTATACCAATCCACGCCACCCCTCAAACGAAAAATTTCTGAATGGAACTGAACCGTTTGGACTGCTGTTTAGGCACCGGTTGTGCCAAATTGTTACAATTCGGGCATCCCCCGATATATCCTTTTTTTTGGTTCATTGTTGTTTCTCTCTCCTTTATTCTCTGTCATTTAGCACAGTTTCCTCGGGCCGGGGGGGCTCGCCGGGCGGGGGCGGGGCGATCGCACTACACGCACAAATTACACGCAAAATGGATGGCAACTCAAGCCGGTTAACGGGGATGGGATCCCGAGTCCATAGCCTCAACGCGCCAAACCCCTCCCCAATACAATGAATAAATCACCTACATATAGCATCATGACCTGGAATGTGAAGGGCATGGCGGGTACAAAAAACGCAGTAAAATACACACACACTTAAAAAGACACCACATCCATATCGCTATCCTCCAAGAAACACACATACCTTCAGGAGACATTCCCCGACTAATGGGGAGCTGGGGGGGGCAGACGTATGGCTCGTGTAATTTATTCTTTGCAAGAGGAGTCCTTGTGTGGATAGCACCTGGGGTCCCTTACACAGTACAACGAATTGTTACGGATAAAAATGGCAGGTATATACAACTAATAGGCCAGTTAGACAGAGAGAGGCTGGTGATTAACGGATTATACACCCCGAATGTAGGACAAGGAGACTTTCTACACAACACTATCTCCCACATATCTAATGACTCACAGCATGTATATGGGGCGGAGACATGAATTGTGTCCCGCAAATAGATAAGGATAGATCACACCCCCCTATTGCCGCTACCCCAGCCACCAAAAATTCGCAACTGATGCGAAAATGGATGGTAGATCGCCACCTAATAGATACCTGGAGGCACTTACACCCACAAGACCATGAATACTCCTACTATTCCCCGGTACACCTTCTCCACACCCGCATTGACCTCATTTTCACTTCTCCGGATCTAACACATAAAATCACGAGCATCGAATACTCTGCCAGGGTAATCTCAGACCACTCCCCACTTATAGCTTACATTAGATGGGGCAGGCCACGCGCCTGCATTCCTACATGGCGACTACAAACCCAATTGCTGCAGGACCCGCCTTTTAGAAATGACTTATCCGTACAGCTCTCTTCCTACTTCACTCAAAATGACGGGACAACGAAATCTAGAGCAATCGAATGGGATGCTCACAAAGCAGTAATAAGGGGAGCCTGCATATCTAAGATAGTAGGTGTTAGGCAAACATTAACACATGAACTGCGCGACCTAGAAGCCGAAGTCCACCTCTCGGAAAATAAATTCGCTAGTGGCTTGATTAGCCAGGCGGAGCTCTCTGATGCAAGAGCAAAGTGGTAAGAAACAGACAAACGACTAAGTATCTTCGACTATCGACACCACATGGTTCGCACGCACTCGGAGGGTGATAGACCAGGGAAACTTCTATTATGGCTCACAAGATCCAACCCACGGAACTCCCCCACAGGCGCCATTCGCCTAGGCACAGGTCTAATCGTGAACACCCAGGCAGACATTAATGGCGCCTTCAGAGACTACTATAGCACACTGTATAAAGCCCACCCTCCTCCCTCCACAACCAATATAGACGAGTTCTTCAAAGACATTACTATAAACCGCCTGACCGCGATACAAATAGCTGACCTGGACAAACCAATAGACATACAAGAAATACAACAGGCACTGCAGCAATTAGCGCAAAACAAAGCACCCGGCAGCGATGGTCTTCCGCCGGAGTATTACACCACGTTCTCATCACAAATTTTAACCCCATACCTCACGATGTTATCCGAAGCGAGAGATCGGGGCCAACTACCTGACACTAGTCGGGAAGCTCTAATAGCAGTACTTCCTAAACCAGGCCGCGACCCTCTAGATGTACGCTCATTAAGACCTCTATCGCTACTGAACACAGACTGTAAATTATTAGGTAAACTATTGGCCAACCGACTGCTCCCATACATGACGGACCTGATCCACCAGGATCAGTCCGGTTTCATCCCCGGACGCAGCACCTATAGCAATATCAGAAATTTATTACGTTTAATGTCGAACTCTCCAACGAACGATCACTCCAGGGTCGCAGTGTCCTTAGACATAGAAAAAGCATTCGACACGCTCGGTTGGCCCTTCCTGATGGAAACCCTCCACCGCATGGGCTTCGGACAGGCATACATTGCATGGGTGAGGGTGCTTTACACTAACCCTACCGCACGAGTCAAAACAGGTGACACTATCTCCCAGTCATTTAATATCGAAAGGGGAACCAGACAAGGATGCCCATTATCCCCACTATTATTCGCCCTTGCCATCGAACCCTTGGCGGCCCGACTACGGTTGGTCGCTCCCTTATGGGGTATCCAGGATGACCAAACGCACTGTATAGTATCCCTATATGCAGACGACACCTTTATCTTCCTCCGTAATTATAACGACTCCCTGCCTCCCTTATTGAAACTTTTGCTTGAATTTGGCTCACTTGCCGGATTGGAGGTGAACTGGTCAAAATCGTGTATATTCCCCATGTGATCGGTTCCTGAGGCTCACAGGCCACCCCCCAACCCAGACGGATTGAAATGGTGCTTCACCACCTTGTAATACCTCGGCATAAATATATTCCACGATACACAAGATCTCAGAGACGGAAATCTGGGGCAGGCGATCAGATCCATTAGAGGCTCCTTGCCCTTCTGGAGCTCTCTCCCGCTCTCACCTATGGGAAGAGTGGCCATTGCCAAAATGATAATCCTCCCCGTCTCCTATATTTCTTCATGGCTCTGCCGTTGATACTACCGGCCTCATTCTTTAAACCACTGAATAGCCTCCTAACAGCTTTAATTTGGGGTAATGGTAGGCGACGGGTAGCGTTAACCAAAATACATCAACCATTGACCATGGCTGGCATGGGTGCTCCCAGATTTGAACTATACTACGCAGCCGCCCAGATACACTGGACGTCCGCATGGCTTGGTAGCCCCGATAAAGCGGAACCACAACAGATCCTCTCCTCCTTAGGTAATACGGGAGTACTTCAATACTTTATGAACCGTGAGAACCCCAAACACCCACAGAATATATTACTGAAAATAGCACATCGATATGGGGCCGCTACGTACTATCAGATGCTCAATCCCCGTCGTACTCTCCCAGGATCCCACTACTAGCTAACTCGAAACTCGCAGATATAGCACCCAAGGTGGGTCTGGGTAGTTGGATCGATAAAGGCATAAGCACCATAGGGGATTTATACAGCGAAGGCCACCTCCTAACATTCAACGCTCTCTCCACTAAATATAACTTAGGGCAGGGTAGCTTCATAACATATGGAGCAGTGCGACAAGTGCTTCGCTCTATCTGGAGCTCTGGCAACCTCGAGCCTAGCATATCCACCACGCTCCACGATATACTCAGCAGCATAACCGCCCCCCTAAACGTATCTAGAATACACATGATCCTCGCCGCTCAAACAGAGCATAATCAAGACCAAGCAAAAATTAGATGGGACGGTGTGCTGTCTGATCCACTGACACAGCGCGCCTGGTCCCAAGCCCTGAACATGGTAAAAGAAGTCTCACGCAACCCACGATTTCGTTACACCCAGTTTAACTATGTACATCAAACTTACCTATAACCCCACCGCATTACACGTATGTTCCCCCAATCATCACAGCTCTGCCCTAGGTGTGCAACTTCCGACGTCAATTTCTTTCATATGACTTGGGACTGCCCCCCAGTCCATACAACTTGGGATGATATCATAACCCTGTTGTCGGATTGGACGGCAATTAAGCTCCCTCTCACTCCGGAACTGTAGTTGCACGGCATAGGCCCCCTCCCAAAAAAACTGAAGCACCCACTAAGATGTATAGCCCTGGCGCTGGTGATGTAGAGACGTCTAATAGCTATGCATTGGAAAGCCCCAGCAGCCCCTGGGATTGACTTGTGGCGCTCAGAATTGCTGCGTTGGGCTAGAGCCGAGGCTCGAACACTGCAAACACTACTGGCCAAGGGGATTCCGATTAAGGGACTGAATACTTGGAACTCCTTTGTCATATACTCGAAAACAAAGACGATGTACGCCCACCATGAACTCCCCAAAAAATAAATTAAAAAAAACACCCCTAGCATTATAAACAGCAATACCCGTAACACTACCAAACTCCTCCTGATTCCCCAGATTGATCCTCCACAATTTAAACAGCCTGCCAAACCACAAATAAAGGAATGGACATACCCTGTGCGGGGGGGCTGGGGGACCCGGATGTGCGCATAACTGGCAATGTGTGCCTTGGGGCTGCTCCCCCCTCTGCTTGGGGACCGCGGTCGGGGTGTCCCCGCTGGCTCCTCTCCGTCCTGGCCCTCCCATACTCCCTCCCCCTATTGACATTTTTCTTGTTTCCTTTTCTCATACAACATAGTTCCCCCAAATTAGTTTCCCCCTCCCTGGCTCCACTTACAGCACGCTCGCCAAAAACCTTTTTAACACCCTGGGCCTCCTGCGAGCACTGCTACATACGGATAAACTACTGTAATCATAAGATCCGGGGGAAATTTGCATGAAGTGCATTGCATTACGCTGATTTGTATATCTTCACTATGTTTTTTTCTTTTACTTTTCTTCACTGTGTTAAATAAAATAAAAACATATTTAAAAAAAAAAAAAAAGATTAGTATAGCAAGTTTCAAGATTTCGATGCAGGTCAAGCGGTTAATAATGAATAAAAATGAAATTATAACTTTCTTTGTTAGCAATGGACGTTTGTGTCATGTAAAGGCCATGCAAAAGTCACTACAGAAACATTTCTGCTGAGCTAAAGAAGTTTGGAAATTGTTAATGTTAGCAAGTCAAGTAAGTAAAGCAAATGTGAGTCATCCAAAGTCTAGAAAGTAAATTGCACATGCAAAGCCTGTGCAGCCTCTAGTTAGGCCTACATCTCACTCATACAGGTTATTAATTAAATGGATTTTATTTTTATTGAAATCCCTAGCAACCTTAACAATCTATCATGCCCGAAGGCCTTAAGAATCTGGCTGTTACGTCAACATCTCTATGCTAGTACTGTGCCACTTTCTACCCTGATACATCATGATGCCTTTTCTACACTATATAGATACTCTGCAATAACATTCAAAGAAGTTGGATTGAATTACAGCAAGAGACCATGTTCACCTTGATTTGTCCTCAGCATTCAAAGTAGTCAACAAGAATAGGCTTTCAGAGTTACTAGGACACAGAAGAGGAATGTCAGAAAGCATGCTAAATTGCATAACATTTTTCCTTCTTAATTCATCACAAGAAATCAAACGCTTCTCTGGTCAAACTTGGGATACAAGAAGGATCTACCCTACCACCTAATCTGACCAGGTTAGGTATGAAACCACTGAAAAAGATCCTCAAAACATTACTCAGCTTTACTGAAAGATTTCCTCCCTGGAGGACGTCATAGGACTCAACAACACATTTAAGAAAACCCAATTTTTGCTGTCAGAAAATCACCTCAAACTGAATGACCTTAAATAGAATTCCTACTCATATGTCTACCCCACTGCTCACCATCCATAGCAGAGTAGATTAACTGCTTAGGTGCTCTCAAATTCAAACTTTTAATGATCAAGTCGGGTGCCCCATAGGCCAAGAATGACCTCTCACATGCCAGTGTCGTATTTAACATTGGGTGCTCATTATTCCAAGAATTACATCCAGTGTGCCACTGCCAGTGTTTTTATCACACACAGCTGTAGTGCTAAAAATGGCCTTCAGTATACCGGCACCAATATTGTGTGCCTGGGGTGCCTCTATAAGACAGCAACTGCTGAATCACAAGCATAACACCTCATCCATTCTAATGCTTGCTTATATTCAATCACTCACACTCATTTTCACTCACAACCCCTTATTAAGTCTCATTCACTCCTTTGTACTCACTGTTACTCGTTAGTCTCACTGTGAGAAAGGGTCTCTTTTGACATGGTAGCCCCCCACTTTTTGCCTGGAAAATTATGTGGTTTCAAACTGTAAGCTCCCTGGGCTCCTGCAAAACAGGTCTCCAGGGCCAGATCTCTTTCACCAAAGCTTTGCTATGTTTGTCACTTCAGTCACCTTTGTAAGTCCCTAGTAAATGGTACTCCTGGTATTTAGGGCCTGGGTACTGAAGAGGGACCCCCACAGCTGCAGCACTAATTGTGTCACTCTTTGAGGCCCCACACCAGCCTCATGCAGACTGCCATTGCAAGTGCATGACAACGTGTATTCAAAATTGCAACCTCGACATGGCACCAAAAGTGCCATGTCCACTAACTCTGCATGCAATATATGTAAGTCACCCCTCTGGCAGGCCTTATGACCCTAAGGCAGGGTGCAGTTTAATGCATTTGAGGGCATATGTGTCTTTGCTAAGTTCTGAGATATAGTAAGTGTATAGGGAAGCCATAGCAATTGCATGTGCTGGACACTGGATTACGAGATCCCCAGCTACATTATGGTCTCTCTGAACACTGGGTTGTTTGGTATCAAACAGCTCAGAATAATAAACCCACAATGATGCCAGGATATAAAGTGCACCCAGAGGGCACCTTAGAGGTGCCCCCTGCAAAACCTCACAGCCCTGGCATGGTTGCAACTGGTCCTAACCAGCCTGCCACCAACAGACATCATTCTGGATTCCTGGGGTGAGAGACTTTTGCTCTCAGGAACCAGAACATAATGCCTTTCCAGGGTGGAAGTGTTACCCATCCTCCCTCAGGCAGGCACCCTGCACCAGCGGTCAGCATCAAAGGCTTTACCCCCTTTGAAATCTGACCCCCGCCGCTGCTTCTAGCAGCAGATGGACACCCAATGGTTTCACTCCCACTTTAGGTGGGAAAACTGTAAGGAAAACTAGCAAGGATAGGAGGAGTGGCCATCCAAAGCCTGCACCACCCCTCTTGTGTGACAGGTGAGGCGACCACTCCATTTCATTTTCCATCATCTTGGTTGGCAGGAAAATAGCTAGTCAGTGACAGGGATGTGACACCTTCCCACAGGAAGAGATTACTCAGTGGGTTTAGCCACCCTAAGGTAGGTGGCCCATTGGCCACTACGGGGTACTCCCTCTAATGCCCCCTAAATTCTGCATTTAGTGTGGCATCCCTAGACCAACAGATCAGTTTTGATAGACACAAGAAGACTAGGAACAAAGAAAACCAAAGGCATGAGAACAGAAGTCCTGCTGCCCAAAGAAGAAGGCACCAAACCCTGACTGCTGCTCCAAGGATTCAACTATCACTGCGGAGGTGTCACCTGGAAACCTGAAGGACCCTACAAAACCCCAAAGCACCTCTACCCTTCTGAAAATCACCAAGAACCTCCCTCACAGTAAAGGTATCACTCTCCTGCTCCCTGCAGGCAAGGAACCAGTGAAATCCAGATCACCATCCAGCCACTGATCACTGAACTGGACCCAGCAGCCCAACCAAAATCTACATGACAGACCTGAATGACAAAACCTACCAGTGTGCCGAGTTTGGTGGCACTGGGATTTTCAAGGCCTGAGACGTACTATTACCTGGGGAACTAGACCCCAACATTGAACACTGAGAAGTAAAATCTACTCCATACTCGCAAAAGGCCAGAAGTAAGGAGCAGTTGAGGGACTTCATGACACCCAAACCCATCCCCCAGAGTGGCTCTGCTGACCTGCAATCTACCCTCCAACTGACCTTTACCTAGCTCCAAGAACTCCAAGACAAGGGGCTCCTGGCTGACCTATCTGCACTGCACCTGGCCTCCCTGGCCCCTGAAACGTCAAACCAGTCGTGTTCTAGGGGTCCCTAACCCCTTGCAACCTCCACCCTCCAAGTGTACCCATTGGGCTTACATTTAAGTCCATCTGTGCAGTATGTTTCCAAGTGCCTCCCCTCTGCATTGTGCACCAGCTCCAGGACTTTCAGCTGCTGCTCCCGCTTGAACCAGAAACCGCCGAAACTTCTCCAGATGGCCCACAGGACATCTTGATGACCGCAACCTAAAAATAGAAGGTGACATGCGTGAGAGCATGTCTGATGTTATATGCAATTTTAAAGATTTTTAAATTGATTCCTATGGTGCATAATTACGCGCAAAAACAGAAAATGTTCTAAAATTTGAAAATTCATAACTAAAAAAGTACTTACTGTATATTGATGATCTTGGTCGTAGAAATGTTATAAAAATCTGAAATAGTTTTGTAAATTGGTCCCAAGTGTGTGTCCACATTTATTGACACTGTGAGTACAACAAATGCTTAGCACATCTCCAAGATCAGCCTAACTGCTCATCCACACTACACAAAAATTGAGCATTAGGTGGTCTGCTTTTTACCTCTGAATAACAAAGTGGGGTTGCTTGGACTCTGCACAGTGTACATCATTTTCATTCACTATGTAGAGAGCCAGCCTCCTACACTCACTCATGCACTCACTCGTTGTTGCTGAATCACTCATGCGTTTCACAACCTTGCAGGAGTTGCTTTATTTCCCCCTATGTACCCATAGCCTGCCCCTAAAACTGCGAGTATCACAATGATCAACTGGCACATGCATATGATGACCTCTAGATATGTCCCTTATCACAAGCTTGAACTTTTCTCCTTCCTGGAGGAGGAAAAATTGAATGTGTTATTCCTGATAGAAACCTGACTCGATGCGGAGGCAGGACCCGATATCACACAAGCCCTGTCATCAGGCTATTACATATGCAGAAGAGTCCAGGCAGACAGGAAGGGTGGGGGTTTGCTATTAAACTTAAGAAGCATTTACATGCTTCCATGAGCCTCTACAGCTCCCTGACTGCGAAAGTATGGCATTTGCCATTTCACTGACTCTGACGTGCACCTTCTCAGGCTTCCTCCTCTATTGACCCGATGGCCCGTGTGCCAATTGTGCTCAGGCCCTCCCAGATGCGATTGCCAGTGGGGCAATCAAGAAACCTAATTTTACCCTAATGGGTGATTTTAATGTACATTTGGAAAATCCAGTAGGCGTGCAAGCCTCCGGGCTTCTCCAAGATCCTTCTTCTATACAAATGTCTCAAAAAGTACCCAGCCTTACAAACAAGAATGGTCACCTGCCCAACCCTGTTTTTACTAATGACCCCTACTTTAATGGGCTTGATCAGCTTCTCGCAGTGTTCCGACCACTTAATGCTTCTTATGATACTGAACAGTTTGTGTTTTAGTACATCCCCTAGACCAATCACTTGGAGGGACCGCAATTTGTTAAAACTAAATACCGAAAAAATGGAAACAGACCATCAGAGTTGCAAGATCAGACTTGATCACAGACCCTCGAGCTGTGAATGACAAGGTTACCCAGTAGATCAAGCACTCGTTGGACCAAGTTATCTCTACAAAAACCCTAATTTGATGTGCCAAACACAAATCAGCCCCTTGGTATTTTGGTATAGCCTCTACCCCCTGATGCTAAAAAAACAGTGCAAAAAAGCTGAAAGAAAGTGGAGGAAAGATTATGATGAGTCAAGTAATTTAAATTATTAAGAGACCTTGAGGAGGTATCACTGTGAAATTAAAATTACAAAAGCTGCCCATTATGAAACAGAAGCTAATTGCACTTTAGTTCCCCGTGAGAAACGTTTCAGATCATTACAGCACTGATTGAGCCCACGTCAGACAGTTCAACCCCTGAACTGACAGAAACCCGTTGCAAAGATCTTATGAAAGGTTTTTTTTTAAAAATCACTGATATTTATTCATCCATTCATGAGTCAGATTAAGATATAGGCCCTAATGACAAGCAGGAAATGGAGTGTGGTGGCTTTTCAGACTACCCCAGCTTTATTCTAGATAGCCCGGAATTTTATTCAACAAAGTTTAATCAAGATTCCGGCTTGGCCCAGCTCCTCCATCCATTCTCTCCAACGTGGCAGAATCAATTTTCTTGGCAATGCTAGAAATGCTGAATGTTTCCTTAGCAAAGGGAACAGTACCTCCTACATGGAAACTTGCTGTGGGAAAGGCCCTACTGAAAAAAAAAAAAATATTGACCCCCATCAGTCCAGGAATTTACAGACCGATCTTGATACTCACTGGACTGAGCAAAGAAACTGAAGAAACATATAAATAAGTACCTTTCGGAATTCCTAGAAGTAAATAACCTCCTGCGTCTTACCCAGATGGGGTTTCAAACAAAGCACATCACATAAACCACCCATCTAGAGGTAGTAGAGGAATTGAAAATGCTGCCTGATCAAGGAGGTACGGCAACTACCATACTCCTCACTCTAAGTGCAGCATTCAGCACTGTAAATCAAGACATCCTTATGGAAGAACCAATAGAGCAGGTGATACAGTACTTGCCTTAAATTGGCTCATGACCCTCATGAAGGTCAAGACTTTTCAGGTCTTTGATAAATCTTCTTTCTCTGATATATTTTCTTTGAAGTGTGGAGTATATATATATATGTATATGTATATATACATATATAGATATGTTTACGGATATATACTTACATCTATATCTATCTATATATATATGCGCTCGCTTGCAGATATTGTGCTGTCATGCGGGATATCCTTAGTATCATATGCCGATGACACCCAACTGGTGTTCTTTCTTACCCATGACTTGATCCCCAATCCCCCTCATTGGGACATTGTTTGGAGAAGGTTGCAAGGTGGATGACTAAATCATGCCTCAGACTAAATGAGGATAAAACTGAGGTCATGGTATTAGGCAATAACATTAACCCCCATTTGAGGCTAGGCTGGCCAGACTGCCTGTGCATGTACTCAGCCCCCAAGACGGTTATAAAACGTCTGGGGATATGGTTGGACAAATCTTTGTCCACGGAAGTCCAGGCAATGAAACTTTAGGCCAACTGCTATGACATTCTTAGAATGCTGCATAAAATCCTACACCTCCTTACCTGGAGGATTGTGGTCCAGGCATTAATTCTTTCCCACTTGGACTAGGGGAACTCACTATATCTGGGAGTGTCAAAAGTCGTAACTAAGAAACTTTAAGTTGTGCATAACGCTGCAGCAAAATATCCTGCTTAATATCCCTAGACACAATTCAGCCTGGCAGGCCTTGGGCATTCTCCATTGGCAACCGGTAGATCAGAAGATAAATTCAAAGCCCTATGCATAGCACAAAGAGAACTGCTAACAAAAGCCCTATCCATACTTTGACCTTTGATTTCACCTAACAGTCAAAGCAGAACCCTTAAATCCACTTAGGCCCGATTGCTTCTGGTTTCCTTTAGTTGGGATCGAGAAGTGGAGAGCGTTCCTTCGGCTACAATGTAGCAAAACTATGGAATACCCTCCCCTTAATAAATGCAGCTCATTGATAAGAAACTGATTTTTCGGAAATTCCTAAAACCCTGATTGTTCGATAACTAACCCTCTTGAACGTAGTGGGGCAGTTTTTGCTGCATTGCAAGCACTGGGATGAACTGGGATGCCCAAGGGTAGTCACTGTCACTTATATTCACTCTCAGACTCTCTAACACTCTCTTAGGCTTATTTACTAACAACCACTCTTACTCTCAATTATTCCATCTCAGCCATTCTGAATCACTCATACTCACGAATCCCACGAATTATCGGATTCACGTTTATTCTCTCACACATACATACACACACTCACACACATTTAAGCTCTCTCACACAAACACACTCTCACATGCAAGAACGGACAGAACAAATCTTTAAAATATTTGTTTTTATTTATCTCAGCTGCCACAGAAGGTCTTGATCCAGCTAAATAATCTCCATTTTTATTACACTAATAGTTTAACGACCTCATTTAATACACCATTTAGTGTAATAAAAAAATGAGCAGAAAACTAGGAGGACAGAGCACCTATCATGATGAACTGCCCTGTGTTCTGAGGCCAGGAGTCTCAAAGATTGTGCCAGGGATGACAACTGGCAAGCTATGGGTTGCTTCTGCGACCCCTAGTTACCCCTAAATTACATCCATAGATATCAGATAGCTAGACAGGCCTCAGTAGCCCAAATACCCTTCAACTGGAAGTAACAAGCTTCAGAACTTCGTTATCCCGGAAACACCTCACCACTGGACATACAGCTACTTCCTGAACCTGCCTTTTGACATTTCAACAAAACCCACAATTTACACATTCAAAGTGCGCTTAGAATAAACTTTTCTATCTCTAATACACTTTCCCATCCTAACAACTACCACTGCTTTACCAACATGTCATATTAATCCAAGGTGTTTTTTACAAACGCATGCATGTATCCCATCCCTACCATTATGTTCATCTCTGGTTACCTACATTGTGATCAACTGGCTTATCTAGTATGCATCCTAGCACTCTTTGGCACAGAAGCGCTATATAAAACTGATCAAAAATGAATGCGTTGTTTCATGTATGCTCAGTGAGCCATTTGTTAGATGCACATTATTTTAATCCATTCTTGCAGTTGTATTTGCTTTGGTTTTGTTGAACATCAAATGAGTGTCAAGCACTGGATACACAATCTGAGATATGCAGTGTTAATGCTCCTAAATTGGGGGGGCTTAATTCTGGGTCTCGCACATAGCAAACTCATAAACTAGATACCAAGTACCTCATGTGGCACTGAACCCTTGGGATATAAGGCAGAGCACACACATTTTCTGCGAAATTAAACTGGAACCTTTAGTAAATAGAACAACCAATGTGCATAGCACATCCCTTATAGATTTATCACATGTGACAACTAACCACAAAAAAACCTTGTCCATTCCCATTATCTGCAATGAGCAATGTGACAATTTGCAGGCCAGCAGAACCTGGTCATGAAAATCAACATATCGTCATAAAGGCCTATTGAAAATAGGTAGTAATGTGGAGGAAATCTGCATCTCCTGCATGGCCACCTTATTATGCGCATTTTTCTGGGTCCTATTTCTGGCTCGTCTTGGGACTATGTGCACTGTGGCTCTGCTATTCAGTACCATAGTGCATAAGCTCGGGTCTTAAAATGATACTGGTAAAATTGGTTTCACCTGATTGTTCTGTGTAACGTTCCTGTAAGGCTATGGTTGATGATGGAGCAGTGGTGTGGGAATTAAATGTCATTTAGGATGCATTGTGTATTACATCGCCCACATGTATGACAGCTGACATAGCTGCAGCTCGAGACAGTGCAAAAACACATGACAAAGAAAATGAATAAGCTTTGTAAGAAAATCTACTTTTAAATACTAATATAACACTGCTAAGGTGTGTCTTTTATGGTCACATGGCAGGGTGTCTAATATATAGAAGATTAGCACACAATTGAAAAATCGTTCCCTCAGGTGACTGAATACCTAAAAGCTGTTTCCACTGTCTAGGTTCAGCTACGTTTTCCATGACAGGTTCCAGTGAAGGAGAGAGCATTTAGGAGCAGGTTCCAGGCCTTACAGCCTAGCACTTCAAAGGGATTTCCCCCTTGAGATTTCAGTCTATAAGGGAGGCGGGATGTCTTATGAAATTGGCACTGGAAGATCTTAAGGTTCTCTGGGTCTTATAGTGACAGAATCAGTCCGTGAGTTATTTGGGTCCACCAGACATAAAGGCTCTCAAAACTAACCAAACGGTTTTGCAAAGAAATCTTATGTGGATAGGTAGCCAGTGTATTTTTTTTAATGCAGCCGATGCAAAGCTCTGCTTGGGAAGTTGCAGAACCAGTCTGACTGCTGCATGTTGTAGTATCTGGAGCTTATGAATGAGGCGTTTGGAGCAGCCTGCATAAACACTGTTAACATAGTCCAGTCTTTATGTAATTAAAGCAAAGGCTACAACTTTTCTGGCGGCCAGGGGCAGGAAGTGAAACTCTTTTTAGGGATTTTAATAGATTGAAGCACATGCCTGCTACTGCCCAGGCTTGTGGGTGAAAGGAAAGGTCAAAATATATTGGACTTGGGCCGTGTCAGTATTCAATTTTAGATGATTATCCTGCATCCATAGCATGATGTCAAAGAAACACTTATGAAAGATAACTTCTGTGGTGAATGAACTTTTGTCTAGGGAAAAAATTAACTGAGTGTCATCAGCATATGAGGTGGTGACAATCCCATACTAAGCAATCAGTGAAATTAGGGGGGGCATTTATATATTAAAGAGGACAGGACTAAGAGAGGCGCCCTGTAGTACTACCATAGTATCTGCTCTTTCTGGTGAAAGGAACAATCCAAGGGTTACTGTTTGCCTTCTATTGGTCAAAAATGATTTAATCCAAGCTAAGGCTTTATCTGAAATCCCTGTGTTTTGGATCTGCTGCAGAAGTATGGCTCGCAAGATAGTATCAAATGCTGTGCACAGATCCAGCAATATCAACACCTTATTATTACCAGGATCTAACGTCATTTTCGCGGCTTCTGAGACTTCGAGTAATGCTGACTTGGGTGACTGTTTACGTCTTAAACCTGATTGTCAGATATGAAGTGTTTCAAGAAGAGTTATAAGTTGTTGATTTATGATTTTTTTCTCCAGAATTTTGGTTGACACCGGGAGAAGGGAAATAGGCCTAATACTGGACAGAACAGTAGGGTCTGCAAAAGGCTTTTTTGTAGACATTTGACAATTGCCAGTTTCCACTCTGTGGGAACTTCCGCTTCAGCGAGGGATGTGTTGAGAATCTGGTTAATGAGCGGATTGAAAGTATCTATGGCCACATGCAGTATACCTGGTGGGCAGGGGTCAAGAGGGGAACCAGACATCCACGACAAGATACCTTGATATAACTGAGATAAGGACTTTTCTTGAAGGACAGCTAATCCTGCCATTGGAATGTTGTTGTTGCCATCTCGGAGGTGGTTATTTAAGATAAGGACGAAAAGGCCGGACGTGAGGTATGTGATGTAGCAGAGGGTGGCTCGTGAAGAAGACCAAACTCGCTCTGGCAGCCAGTGCAAGTAACTGAGCCTATTAATTGACATGGGTCCCAAATATGACATTTATTTGTGGGTTTACTCATGAGGCATTTTAAAGAGTCAGCAGATAGAGATTAACCTGTTTCAAAATGTGCATAGTTGCTGATGCTGGCCGCAGAAAGAACACAGACAAGATGGATTTGATTTTGGCATGATGGGGTTGCACCTGCTCTGTGCTTCCTTACAGTGGGCTTGGACATGAGGTGAAATGTGGCCCCGTCTCTCAAACTCCCTCTGGTCACATAACTAATGCAGCAACCTCAAGGTGCAATGGGGTAGCCTGTAGTCCTAATTGGTTACATTCATAATGTTCACACTTAAAAACCAGTATTAAAAATCAGCGCATTTAAAAATAAAAAAAAAGTAATTTTGCTGATTTTAGCAGCAATAACAATCAGTACCGTGTACCTAATAACGGTACCCCCATAATGTGTACTGGTTCAGAGAATGCAGACTTTCTCGTATGGAGCACCTGCATTCTATTGGCTGGGAAATGTAATGACTAGTGGTCGTGTCCGAGCCGGTGGCTTGAACATAAGGTAAATTTGGTCCCGCCTCCCTAATTCCTTCTGGGTGCACCACTAGTGCAGCAGCCTCAAGGTTGCAAAGAAGTAGCCTGCAGTCCTAATTGGTCACATTCATAAAGTTCACACTTAAAAAAAGCAGAGCTATAAAATCAGCACAGTTTTAAAAATGTAAAGTAATTTTGCTGATTTTAGCAGCAATAACAATCAGAACAGTGTATCTAATAATGTTAACCCCGTAACATGTACCGGTTTAGAGAGTGCAGTGTTACTCACTCGGAGAACCTGTGTTTGGTTGGTTGTGAAATGTAGAGTCCAGCCTAAAAGGTAGAGAAAAGTACTGAAAGTTGCAATGCTACCTTCTTCCACTCAGAGTCATGACTCTGTTTTAATGATGCCATTGTCCCTTCTCAGGTTGCTCATCAGCATGCTTTGGATAAGGGTTGGAAAGTGGAAGTTACTCTCAGATCTTGTCTATGCTAGATCGTGCCCCAACCTCTAGCTTGCTTATTTTTGCTACTTGAGGCCAACTACTTGCAGCAAATAGTTTGTAGATAATGGGGGTAAGCACCTTCATTTCTAGTAAACTCTTTTTCTCTAGCAGCATAACCACTTTCCTAGTAATTAACTAGAAATCTTTCTAACCAGATCCACACCCCTCTGAAAGGAATAACTATACTTCAAAGCTGTTAATGAGCTCACCATATAAATAGCTGCACAGCCTTTCAGCCCTCATACCACCTCTCATTGGGAGGATAGTACTGTGCCCGAACCACTTTAAATCTGTAATTTATACATGTTTCTTTTCCTGACTAAAGCCATCAGTTTGAGCTTGAAACAATTTCCAAGGCAGATTACCTTTATGGTTTATCTGCTGCAGTTCTTTGTTGCTGGACTTGGCCCTCTCTGTAGGGCCATTCCAAAACTTTTTGCCTTTACCCTCCAGTGTTCTGAACAAATTTGTCTTGGCTATTAGGACTCTACATACCTTACAACTGCTAACCAGTGCTTGTGTTCTCTACTTTGAAGTTGGTAGAATTGGCATACACCCTATTGGTATATTTAATTTATTTGTAGGTCCCTAGTAAATGATACTATACATTACCCTGTAAATTAAATGCTACTGGTAGGCTGGCAGCACTTATTGTGTCACCCAATGAAGCAGCATCTTCAAACGTCTCAGGTCTGCCATGGTAGCCTGTTTGTACAGTTTCAAACTGCTATTTTGACCTGACAAAGTAAAATTTTGCCATACCTAATCTTTCCTGTTTAATACATATAAGTCACCTCTCAGGTAGGCCCTAAACAGCCCAAAAGGCAGGGTGTAGTGTATCTAAAACGTTGGACATGTACTGTTAATATTTATATATCCTGGCAATGAAAAACTCTTAGATTCATTTTCCACTACTCCAAAATCTACCTCTCCCATAGAATGACATTGGGTTGCCTTTATACACTAAACAAATGATAACTTTCAATTGGGGGCAAGTGGGAATACTGAGTTTGGTCTCTAAGGAATTGTAATTTTAAAACCTCTTTAGTGGTAAAGTGGGATTTTAAATCACAATAGTGAAAATACCACTTTTAGAAAGTTGGCATTTTCTTTTCCATCCCCTTTGGCACATGCAGCCTGTATCCTGGGTCACATGACTAGGTGTAGCTGGCAGTTGGGCTTTGTGTATCACTCCCAAACAGTGAGACAAAGTGAGAATAGGTTTTGGCAGAATGGGACAACTCTGATTTGATAGGGGGCAGAGCTTTCACCCACCACACATCACAAAGACTCTGCCTCAGGGCACTCACTTAGGGTTTGACACAAGTCTTTTGTTCCCCAGACAGGCTGGGGTCAGAGATGGGAGATTGAAAATTCCACACATCTCTGTAGGGAGAAGTAGTGGACCCTTAGACCCAAATGTTCAGTACACATTTTGACCTGTGAAAGACTCAGAAGAGGGACTGCTGTGCTGCTCTGCTACAGGAAGGACTGCAGTTCTACTGCCCTGCTACTCTGCTGCCCTGTTGCCTTAGTTAGTAATGCAGGACCTGCATCTTGAACCCAGGACCACTGGAGTGACTCCAAGGGCAGTGGACTGGCACTCTGATAAGAGTCTCAGGGGCAGAAAAGGCTCCAACCATCATGCATCTTAACTCTGCCTTCTGGGAGCCCTAACCCCTCAAGTAATGCAATCCCAGCCCTGGACCTTGGAAGTGGGCCTGAAGGTGCTCTGCTAGCCCAGCTGTGGTCCTAGCAGAATCAACAGAGTGTAACGTATTGCCTCACAGCTCCACATTGGAACCACCACTGCATGACACATTTCTAATGGATGAGCTCTCATCACAGCTCCTTTGAACCATTGCTGATGCAGGACCTCCTATTGCAGCATGCAGCTCCTCAGAACTGACGGCGCAATGCAACCTTAACACAGGACCACACAATGCAGCCCACAGCTCCTTGGATACACTGGTGTGCGACACATCCTCAACATGGGACCTTGAAATGCTCCGCAACCAGGATTTAATGTACTATGTTCAGTGGGACTAACTTGCCCCTCTATCCAGCAGATGCTCCATCTCGGTTGGCCTGAACTTGTGACTTTGTCTCAGAGTGGTGTGAAAAGGTAACCACAGTTGGCACTTTGTGCTCTTAGGCACTACTTTTCACAAACATCTTTAAAATTGCATATCTCAGGTTCTATGTCATTTTGGTGTCAACTAATTTATTAAAATCGACTCTATTTTCCAAATTGGTATAGGATTTTTCTTCTGTTGTGTTTTAACATTATTGTGTTATGCGGTTCCTACTCAGATAATCGTACTGCTTGTTTAGGATGGCAGAAAGGCAGGGTGTGGGAGACTGTGTCCATCCAGAAGATTAGTAATTGCCGGCCTAACTCCTGGCTACCTCAGAGTGCCTGACCCGAACCGCAAACCTACTGGGTTGAAAGGTGATTATGACAACCTGAACATGACTTTCTGACTCCCCAGCTGTGGAAACAGGTATTACAGCTTTCGTGTTGGTACTTATGCTTGCCAAGGTGTGAAAGAAAAGATGCAAGATAAGCTTTCAGTACATTTATTGAAACAATTGCAACCTGGCATATAGAGAGTGAACTGTTGTAATTAGGCACATGAAACAAAGCAAGATAATCAGCATTACAAACATGGTAAAAAAGATTTAAAAACCCAACCATGGTAAGTAGATCTATATGTTTTAGAGGTTCTAGGGGTTCTTAAGTAGCACTATGTCTATGATGATAGCATAACAGGCGTGCCCTTCTACCTACCCCAATCTAAGAGGTTTGCCCCAAACCCATACCTGGAGACAGTGTCAGGAGTCAGCCTGTGGAGTAGATGGCAATTCTCTCAGGAGGCTGGTAGATCAGCACCAGCCAAGTTGCATGTCTCACAGCATGTGTCCCAGGATAGACACGGACTGAATGCCCTCTGCCCTCTCTGGTTCAGTGCACTGTTTATATAACAAACCATAATGTGTTGAAAGTATAGTTCCGACGCAATGCTGTGTGTAGGTGTTAGAAGCTGTCACCTGAACAGGAAACAAACCTAGCATATTGGGTACAGTGTTCTTCAGCCTTGGACAGAAAGTACAGATTACATGTTATGCAAAGGCTAACTGAACAAGCAGCTTGTTCCTCATATTCCTAGAGAGCAGCCTTGATAAAATGAATGAAATATGAACAGTAAAATAAAACTAAAACAGGAGTGACCAAATCAGGGTATAGAAGTGCTCACAACACCGCCCCCTTATCAGTTGTAAAAGACAGATTCTATTAACCCATTTAAAATACTAGAACAATAAACAATGCAATGTCTAAAATCCTAAAGGCAACAAAATGTTCACACTAACAAGCAGAGCAAACAGCTAAAAGTGACCAATTAAAAAAATCAATTTGCCTAAAAACAAAGGCCGCATTTAAAAGTCATTGCAGGCAGCCATGATGTCTTCCAACACATGAGTGTGAAGGGAGTCCAAGGAGGACCCCGCATCTGCAGACAACCAACACATCAAAGCCTCAGTGAGCAAGTCTAAGGAACAGACATCATCAAAAGCCTCAGCCTCTGCTGAGAAAGCATCATCCTGTGCAATGCCCACGGTTGTTGATTCAGATAAAAACACATTTGGGGCCACGTAGGATGGCTAATAAAATGAATCTTGAAACAACCTTAGTCTCATAGGAAAACTCCAGATATAAACCCTCAAAGGGCACACCATAAGATCCATGTCCATAGATAGTACCAACTGTTGTGCAAGACACACATCCCATGAGTGCTCAAAAGGGCACCAAAGAGAGCAGAACACAGGCTGCATGCTGTAGAACCACAGTGGCCGAAAAGAAAAAGACCAGTTGTTGTTTAGTTCCTTAGATGAAGATACTCTAAAGTGCTGTATCAGCTTTGAAAGGGACATCCCTTGCAGAGCAAAAATATTAATAGTAAACTAGAGCCAATTAATGTCGATTGAAGTGGTATGCCTCCAAAAACACTTGAAAAGAGGGAGTGTATAAAGGATGGAATTACTCCGAAGACAGTCTGAAAAGTTCTGACAAATCCAGACCTATTAACTTTAAAAAGTGCACAACACCCGCGGTGTTGGAAGCATCAAAAATGCGGCTCACAAGTTCACGGAAGTACCTTGGAAAGTTGTTATTTAAAAACAACTATATTTCAGTGCATGGCTCTTCACTTGCAATTTAAATGTTTCAAGGGTAGATGTAGGTGGCACCTACTTTTGAAACAATAGTGTCTTTAGTCAGCTGAGCTTGTCGAAGTTAACATTAATGGTAGGAGTGGAAGGCCACAAAACCTGCTACCCTTATCTCATACATGGAGGGAAAATAACACGTTACCACAGCATGTCACGATTTGAGAAACAGAAATTACATACCAGGACACTTGCTACCATCCCACAACAGCCAATATCACTCAACATTAAGTAACTTCTATTTAAAAGTAACTGAAACATTAGGAGTGTTAGAAATAGGGTCAGATAACACCTGCTCATCCCTTGGTAGCTTGGCACAAGCAGTCAGGCTTATCTCTGAGGCAATGTGTAATGGATGAGTAATGCATTTGTACAAACACACACAGTAACACAGTGAAAACACCTCAAAAGGACTCCACACCCATTCAGAAAAATGGGTAACATTTATCTAAATCAAACAAGATCAAAACAACAAAAATCCAACATACACAAGCAAAGATATGAATTTTTAAAGTAAAAAGAGTCATAATCCATAGAAATAAATGAATGCATTGTTTTGGCAGAGAGTACCTAGTGTGTGCCAAAAACAAAGCTGCACAGAAAGCGTGCATCGGAAAAGCAAGTGATGCATTGATTCCTTACTCGTCATTGAGGCCGTGCGGCAATTCTTTCTCCACCAGGTAAGCGATGAGTCGATTCTTTCCTCACAGGGAAGGGATGCATTGATTTCCAGTCAAGCAGCCTCGGGTCCATGTGGTGATGTTGAAGATTTTGATGCCCATGGATCATGCATGGAAAATCTGGATGCACTGCTATGATAAATCCTCGCTGAACTAGCGATGCGTTGATTTCGCTGTCTCTGTGTAGATTTTTCTGCCGCTCGGATCTGGTGCGTGGATTTTCACCTTGGGTTCACCAGCTTCTCCTTTCAAGGGTCCAAGGACTGGATGTGGAACCACATGGCAGCGTGGGGGTCCCAGCAAGAGAGCCCAGGTGCTGACAGATGAAGTCTTTGATGGCCCAAAGACCAGAACAGGGGACAAGCTCAGTACGAGCCTTTGGAGAAACATCACAAGCAAGATTTCGGAAAGCAAAGTCCAGTCCTTTCCCCTCTTCAGGCAGAATGAGCAGCAGCAGGCTACCACAGCAAAGCAACAGGCAGACTGGCAGGTCCTTCTCAAGCATCAAGCTCTACTCCTTGGCCGAGGTTCCTCTTGATGCAGAAGTGTTCTAGAAGTGTGGGGTCAGGTGTCCAATACTTATGCTCATTTCTGTCTTTGAAGTAGGCAAACTTAAAAGGAAAGTCTTTGTAGTGCATACAACTCAGCCTCTTCTGTACTCTGCCCCAGAGACACGCCAGGGGGCTGGAGACTGTATTGTGAGAGGACAGGCACAGCACTTTCAAGTGCAGCTGTCAGCTCATCCTTCCTACTCTAGCCCAGGAAGACTCATCAGGAAATACAGGACACACCTCAGCTCCCTTTGTGTCACAGTCTGGAGGGAATTCACAAACAGCCCAACTTGCAGTCTGACCCAGATGTGTATTCAGTAGCAAGGCAGAAGCACAGAATGGTTAGGCAAAAAAGCGCCCACTTTCTAAAAGTGGAATTTTCAGACAGACAACCTAAAAAACATCTTTACCAAAAGATGTATTTTTAAATTGTGAGTTCAGAAATCCCAAATGTCCTATCTCTATCTGTTCCCAATTGGAAAATGCACTTAAAAGAGATGTAAAGGCAGGCCCCATGTTAACCTATGTGAGAGATAGGCTGTGCAATAGTGTAAAAAGAATCTGGCAGTATTTCACTAACAGGACAAGTAAAACACCAGTTCATGTCCTACCTTTTAAATACACTGCACCCTGCCCATAGGGCTACCTGGGGCCTACCTTACGTATATGAAAAGGGAAGGTTTGGGCCTGGGAAATGGGGACACTTGCCAGGTCTGCTTGGCAATACAAGACTGCACACACAGACACTGCAATGTTTACAGGGCTACGCATGTGGGTGACACAATCAGTGCTGCAGGCCTACTAGTAGCATTTGATTTACAGGTCCTGGGCACACATGGTGCACTATACTGGGGACTTACCAGTAAATTAAATCTGCCAATCAAAGAAAACCAATTACCAATATCTTTTAGACAGAGAGCACTTGCACTTTAGTACTGGATAACAGTGGTAAAGTGCCAAGAGTACAAAACCAGCAAAAACGAATTACAGCACAGGATCCCAAAACAGGAGAACAGAGTTGAAAAATACAGGGAGACCCCACCAAGATCTGCCAAGTCTAACAGGAGGAATCAAGGGGACTGGAGCTCCCCTAAAGTAACAATCCAAATTAGCCACTGACGAGTTTCATATGAGTGCAATATCACCTATTAACAAATCATTGAGGGGCTTAGAGAAGTTTAACAATCACTACTATTGATAAACACTTCCTTTTCCCTGCTCATACATTTGCAATCGAAAGACAATTCCCACACCCGTGGATATAACTCTTCCCCAAAGCTTCAAATCGGTCCGCTGGAAAATGTTTCAAACATGATGTGAATTGAAACGTGGCGATTGGTGGGGAGATTACACTGCTGATGGAGTTTTAGCCACTGTGAAAGGCATTTTTTCTAACTTTTCCGTGTTTATCATTGTATATGTTGCATCCTTCTTTGCCTTTATCTGTTGTTTTGTGTTAAATTGCGTGGCAAAAATAACTCCTTCAAGTTCACATGCTTTCAGGGCATGAGGTTCGATTTCAGAACCTACAATGTTTAATGCTGCATTATGTGTCTGAGGTCTGTCCATGTTTTAGAAATGTCAGATCATTGTGTATGATGTCAATTGCAGATTACACAATGTTGTTAAGTGTTTAAATAAGAGTGGACAATGTATTCATCTCATTATCTACAATGGCTAATGCGCTCCCTAAATTTGCCTGATGAGTTTGCCTTAAATGAGTGGTTTCCATTTGAGAAAGATTCCATATTTCATTGTATATTGCATACACAAATCTTTTGAAGACTGGAGACCTGGGACCTAACAAGAAATCTTGCAACTGCATGTCATCAGAGAAGAGAGAAAGTTGCTCTTTTACAGCTGCCAAGGTTGAATGTTGCAACCATTGCTCACATAACGTTCCTACACTGTATGTAGTGACAACCCCGGCATTTTATGCCTCAATATAGCAAGGGTTCAGTCTGCTTGCTTTAAAACCCTTTGAGCAGTTAATAAAACATGCATGACAACTATTTTTGTCCTCTGGCCACAATAACCACTGTTGGGACCTGAAAGTATTTCATTAAATGCACCATTTCTCACATATCATTTGGCTGATCTTCTGTGTAGTTTACCAGAGTCTGACAATTATCAAATTTTGGAGTTGAAGGGATACTGGGCACATTGTTGTCTTTATCTTTTTTAAAACCTTAGGCAAGTTGTCTACTGAACAGTGCAATTAATTTCTTTACTGCTAGTCCTTTTCACCTTCAGTGCTGAGCACTTTTTTTTGGCTATTTGCGATAGTTCACATTCAGGGCAGTGTAACTTTTTTCCACATAAAATATCCATGCAATTTTTGTGTACTTCTTTTCAAACATTCTGGTAATTTTAGAGATGCCCAGTGTTTGTGGATTTCCCTGGAGGGGACAGAAAAAATAGGCAAAATATAGCAAACGTTTGAGTTTTGGGAGAAAAATAAGGAAAACACGCTACAGATAAAAGTGTCAGTTTTTTCTCTAAAATGGCATCTGTTAGAACTGATAGCCTAAGGGTGGTCCTCCCTCAACTTTTTTGCCAGCCTCCCTCCAATTTTTTGACACTGTTTTTGCTGGTTTTAGGACACTGCACACTTTACTACTGCTAACCAGTGTTAAAGTGCATATGCTCTCTCCCTCAAACATGGTAACATTGGTTCACTCCCATTTTGGATGTTTGATTTACTTATAAGTCCCAGTAAAGAGAACTACATGTGCCCAGGGTCTGTGAATTAAAAGCTGCTAGTGGTCCTGCAGCACATATTGTGCCATCCACCTAAGTAGCCCCTTAGCCATGTCCCAGTCCTGCCATTGCAAGGCCTGTGTGTGCAGTTTCACTGCAACTTCGACTTGGCATTTAAAAGTACTTGCTAAGTCTTAAACTCTCCTTTTTCTACATATAAGCCACCCTTAAGGTATGCCCTAAGTAGCCTATAGAGCATGATGCTATGTAGGTAAAAGGCAGAACATGTACATATGTGCTTTATGTGTCCCGGTAGTGAAGATCTCCTACATGCGTTTTCCACTACTGTGAGGCCTGCTCCTGTCATAGGCTAGCATTAGGACTGCTCTCATATACTTTTTAAGTGGTAGATTCTGATCAGAAAGGGGTAACCAGGTCATATTTAGTATAGCTAGAACGTTAATAGAAAATCCTGCTTATTGGTGAGGTTGGATTTTATATTACTATTTTAGATATGCCACTTTTAGAAAGTGAGCATTTCTCTGCACTTAAAAACCATCAGTATCTTGCATCCTATCGCCAATCAACATCTGGGCTCGGCTGGTTGACAGCTCCCTGTGCATTTCACACAGACAACCACAAACACAGGACACTCAGTCACATCTGCACTCATCTGCATATTGAATGGGTCTTTCTGGGTGGGAAGGGTGGAGAGCCTGACACTTACATTTCAAAGGCTTGTGGCCTGCCCTCACACAATGGACTGTAAACCCCCCTAATGGGACCCTGGCAGACAGGACTGTACTGAATGGGGAAATTGTGCACTTCAAAACCACTCTTTGAAGTCTCTCCCCCTTCAAAGGCATTTTTGGTTATATAAACGGGGACTCTGACCCCACCAGCTCAGACACTTCAGGATTTACACCTGTCTGGCTGCCGAAAGGACTCATCTAGACTGCTTTGCTGTGAAGGACTGCTGCCCTGCGGTTGCCCTGCTGCCCTCTGACTTTGCTGCAAAGGACTTTGCTTTCCCCAAAAGTGCTCTCCAAGGGCACGGATTGAACTTGCCTCCTGTTTTCTGAAGTCTCAGGGCCAAAAAGACTTCATCTCTACTAGGAACTTCCTTGTATGTCACAAATTGACGCAACGTCTGCCGGAAACTATGCAAAGCCTGCCTTGCCACAGAGAAATTGCTGCACAGCTGAACGGAATGATGCAGCCCGACTTCCTGAGGGAAAATTCAACACAGCGCCTGCCTTGCGATGGCAAATTCAACGCATCGCCTACCGGTTCAAAGCAGCATCCGTGCCTTCTTCCAGTGTGTCAAGGATTTTCCCTGCATCATCCCTGGGCATCCAAATATCCCTGCATCAAAGTGAGGAACCAAGACTGCGTGCCGAAAAATGACACAAGCCCCTTGCAGCATGGAAAGAAACAACGCATCATCTGTGTCGCACTAGAAAATCCGATGTACACCTTGTTTTTCCACGCATCTCCTCCTCTGGGGTCTCTGCATGTTTTTGACCTATACCAGGTACTGTGTGTAACAAAGAGACAACTTCAAGACAATTTCTAATCTTGCAAAAGTGATATTTCAACTTGTGCTTATTGGATCTGTGAGGTTTTCACTATATTTTATTCAGATAAATAATATCTATTTTTCTAAACCTGTGTGATGTATTTTTGTGGTGTTTGCACTGTGTTACTGTATGATTTATTGCACAAATACTTTACACGTTGCCTTCTAAGTTACGACTGACTGCTCAGTGCCAAGCTACCAGAGAGTGAGCACAGGATAATTTGGATTGTGTGTGACTTACCCTGACTAGGATTGTGGTCCCTACTTGGACAAGGGCGTATACCTCTGCAAACTAGAGACCCCATTTCTAACAGGATCCATAAATAGTTTACTGTACTAAAGTCACCATCTTCTGAGCATTAAGGACCATGCAGAGCGGAATCCAAAAACCTAATTATGTACCTCAGTTTTGGCATTTTTCTAAGAGGTAGCCTATTTTCCCTATTTTTGTGCTCTCAACCTACTATCAGTTTGTGGTGAAAACCAATGTGAAACCCATGGGTGATCCAGAAAGCCTACAGATTTCTAAAAAGTAGATAGAATTCTGAATTCAGCAAGGGTTCATAGGTGTAGATCCCTCAAGGTTTTCCCAGATGAAAACGACTGTTGAAATAAAGAAATATTGAAAATGAGTAGAAAAAAACTGGCATTTGTGACAACATTTTCATCTGTAACTTTTTGTTATGATGGCCAATTGACAAAAGCATTATACCATTACGGCTACTAGACCCTTCTGGTTGTGGGGATATATAAAATTTGCAGTCTCTCCAAGAACCCAAGGTACTCAGAGCCAACAACTGAGCTGCACCATACAGTAGTTTTCCATTGATTACCGAGTATAGACCAATTCTTACAGCAAAATAGCCAGAGTTTAAAATGGGTATCAAGGAAACATATGTATTTCTAAAATGGGCACACAATGTAGATTTTAGGAGCAGTGGTTATTTCTGCAACACTGAATTTGTGGGTTCTAGTGGTGGCAGATGATTTAAACGGTATTTTCAAAAAGGCATCTTCCTATTCACTGGCTTACATTTGAAAGGCACAAATGAAGTGAAATCCAATAGGTAATAACAAATGTTCTACTACTCAATGCTCCAACAAGACTCCTGATAAAAATGAGACTTCACTTGTGTTGGTAAGCTTAGTGCCCGCAACAGGAAAAGGCTCAAAATACAACATGGAAGCAATACATTTTTCCACCAAAAATGAACCCTTTTTTTCAATGCTAGTAGCTTTAGGTTTTGGACCCTAGCTCAGCTAGAGAAACCAAGCCAACCTGTAAAATATTTTAAACTAGATAGCTAGGGGTATCCACAGTGGGCTGACGAGCATGGCTCACGCCATGTTTTTTTTTTTTACCCCGAATCCCTTGCAAACCTCAAACTTTGACTAAACAAACACATTTTCCTCACATTTCGCGCTGGACGGTTCTGGAATCTGCAGACAGTCATAAATATCCTACCACTCACATTCCCTCAAGTCTCCCGAGAAAAACTGTGCCTCACTTATGTGGGTGAGCCAAGGGTCCGTGTCAGAGAAGTCTGCAAAACGCAACATAGATGCAGCTAATTTTTCCACTGAAAACTGGCCCTTTTTTCCAATGTGGGTAGCTCAAGATTTGAACTCTAGCTCAACTGGCACTTAGGAAAACCTAACCAACCTGTACATTTTGAAAAATTAGACACTTAAGGGTGTCTAAGGAGGGCTGACTAGCATGGATCTAACCATGATTTCTACCCAGAATACCTTGTAAACCTCAAACATTGAATAAAAAACATGTTTTTCTCACATTTCTGTGTTGGAATACTTCCTTCCACCTGACATTCCCCCAGGTCTCTGAATAAAAAAGGTACCTCACTTGTGTGAGTAGACCTAGTGCCTGTGACAGGAAACAGCCCAAAACTCAACATGGACACAGAGCAACTTTCAACAAAAATGTGCCCTTTTTTCTATGTGGGTAGCTAGGGATTTTGGACCCTAGCTCAGTTGACACCTAGTGAAACCTAGACAACCTGTACATTTTAGAAAACTAGATACCTAGGGATACCCAGAGTGTGCTGATTTGCGTGGCTCACATACATTTTTTTTTGTACCAAAATCCCTTGCAAACCTTAAACTTTGTCTAAAAAAACAAATTTTCCTCACATTTCTGTGATGGAAGGCTCTGGAATCTGCAGGCAGTCACAAACATCCTACCAACCAGCATTCCCCCAAGTCTCATGAGAAAAATGGTGCCTCACTTATAGGACTTCACCAAGTGCCTACCACAGGGAAGAGCCCAAAATGCAAAACGGACACAGGACATTTTTCCACCGAAAACTGGCCCTTTTTTTCTAATGTGGGTAGCTCAAGATTTTGGACCCTAGTTCAACTGGCACCTAGGAACACCTAGCCAACCTGTAAATTTTTTAAAACTAGGCACCTAGGGATATACAGGGTGGGCTGACGTGTGGCTCAGACTACGTCTTCATACACAGAATCTCTTGCAAACCTCACATTTTCGCTAAAAATACATTTTCCTCATACTTCTGTGGTGGAAAGTTTTAGAAGAAATTGGGAGCCACAAACTTCCTTCCACCCAGCATTCCCACAGGTCTCCTGAGAAAAATGGTATCTCACTTCTGTGAGTAGACCTCATGCCCTCAACAGAAAATGTCCCAAAACACAACATGGATGCAGCACATTTTTTCACTGAAAACTAACCCTTTTTTAGGGGCGAGCACAAAGCATTCCATCCCCTATTGTAATCTCTCTTTCGGCTTCTAACCACGCCCATGTCATGTCAGTCACTTTCATTGGTTCGTGGGCTTGCCGTTTAATATTCGCTTGCTTTCATTAGTGAAAGGCATGCATACGTCATGCCTTTTGTGGTGTTTAACCCTCCTCGAGCGCACCGACCAACTACTGAAAGCATACGAAGCTCAATGTTTTCTGTCTGGTCTCTGGACTACTTTTTCTCTTTATTTCGCAGCGCGATCATGCTGAGCAGTAGTCGAGCCCTTTTCATGACAACGATCGCGTTAGATAGGTAATTGCACTTTTGTTGGTTACATGGATAATTGCACTTTTGCTGATAGGTTTCACTGGGTGCAAACTTTTATTTCCCTTTGTGTGTCTGCTTTGCGCTGATAGCGGCTGTCGGCTCGCTTATGTGAAACTTTTAATTTTCAGTTTATACAGCAAGAAAAGTACGGTTAGTTATGTGAAACTGTTTTATTTTTCATTTTCAATTTATGTGGCAAGAAAAGTCCGATTAGGAGTTTACAATGCTAATAGCTCTAACTAGAGGAAACGTGAGACTCATTGCATTGCAAATTAATGTTTCTAATGTGGGTAGCTCGAGATTTTAGAACCTAGCTCAACTGGCACCTAGGAAAATCTAACCAGCCTTTACATTTTTGAAAACTAGAGAGCTGGGGGTATCCAGAGTTGGCTGACTTGCATGGCTCACACCACTTTTTTCCCGTGATGGATAGTTCTGGAACCTGTGAGGAGCCATAAACTTCCTTCCACCCAAAATTTCCCATGGCCTCCCAATAAATATGGTATCTACTGCCTGCGACAGGAAACAGCTCAAAACGCAACATGGATGCACAGCATTTTTCCAAAGAAAACTGACCCTTTTTTCCAATGTGTGTATCTTGAGATTTTGGACTCTAGCTCAGCTGGTACTTAGGGAAACCTAGCCAACCTGTACATTTTTCAAATCTAGTCACCTAGGGGTATGCAGAGTGGGCAGACTTACATGGGTCACACCACATTTGTTTACCCAGAATCCCTTGCAAACCTCAGACCTTGATTAAAAAACACAGTTTCCTCATATTTATGTGATGGAAAGTTCTGGAGTCACCAGGCAGTCACAAATGTCCTATAACCCAGCATTCCCTCAGGTCTCCCAAGAAAAAGGGTGCCTCACATATGTGGGTGGGCCAAGTGCCAGCAACAGGTAAGGGCCCAAAATGCAACATGGATGCAGCACATTTTTCCACCGAAAACTTGCCCTTTTTTCCCAATGTGGGTTGCTAGAGATTTTGGAACCTAGCTCAACTGGCAGCTTGGAACACCTAGCCAACCTTTACATTTTTAAAAACTAGGCACAAAGGGGTATCCAGTGTTGACTGACTTGCATGGCTCACACCATGCTTTTGTACTTAGAACCCCTTGCAAACCTTAGACTTACACTTAAAAAACACATTTTCCTCATATTTCTCTGATGGAAAGTTCTGGAATCTATGGGGAGCCACAAACCTTCTTCCACCCAGAATTCCCCCAGGTCTCTTGATAAAATGGTACCTCACTTCTGTTGTTAGGCCTAGTACCCGGGTCAAAAAATTGCCTTAAACACAACATGGATGCAGCTCATAGTCCACCGAAAACTGGCCATTTTTTCCAATGTGGGTAGCTCAAGATTTTGGACCCTAACTCAGCCGGGACCTGGAGAAACCAAGACACTTTGTACATTTTTGAAAACTAGATACCTACAGGTATCCAGGATGGGCCGATTTGATTGGCTCTCACCATGTTTTTTTTACCCAGAATCCCTTGCAAACTTCAAACTTTGATTAAAATACACATTTCCCTCACATTTCTGTGCCAGAAACTTCCTTACTCTCTCTCTCTCTATACCCATCTCTCTATATATATATTGACATTTGAAGTTCTTTTATGGGCCCCCTTTTGGAACACATTTGTGTGTCTATAACCAATCCATATGTAAAAAGAATTTTCCCACAGATATAATGCAAGATAATATACAGACATTTTCTTTTACCATTCAGTAAAGTGCTTATTCATTTATTCAAATGATAGGATACATAATGTTCAATCAATTCATTATCAAATTTTCAATACCCCCATTTCATAAAATGTCAGTCACAAAAATGATGAACATATATTCTAATGAATGACAAAACAGGCAGAGACAGAAAGATCCTGAAAAGTGTATTTATTCACTTGACCTCTACTACTGGTCTCTCTGATTAAACTGAAAAAAATGCAAGCATATAGATGTAGGAATCTAATCAATTCATGGTGAAAATCACTGTCCATAAAGACAAAGAGGGAGAAGGAGGTTGTGGGGCTGGGCCTGTCCTCCTTCTAGCCCATAAACCATAACAAAAGAAGCCAAGCTAAAAGAACTACCACAGGATGGATAGGAAAAAGGATTTTCCTGTTAGAAAAGCCATCACCCACCAGGGTTACCCCTTGCTGGCACGCTTCATTGCTGGGGTTCTTCCCGTTCTGCTACGGAGCGGGACATGCTACGACCTACGGGATACGTGGGAGCACTGATGTAGTCTTGTCAAGAGAGAGAGAGAGAGAGAGAGAGTAACTCTCTCTCTCTATGTATATATATAAATATCTATACACATCTCTGTATATATATATATATATATATATATATATATATATATATATGTATATATATATATATGTGTGTGTGTGTGTGTAGTGGAATGCTAATTTCTGAAGTCTTGGAGGTCCTGTGAGACAGTGAGATGTTCATTGATGTCAAAAGGAGTTTCTGCCGCTGCTGCGCCCGTACCATAGAGATCTGGGACATACATTGGGATGCCAAACAGGACTTTATATTGATTACGTTCAACCAAAAATCTTCTAGGCTGATTATTTAAACCACTCTGGACCACATAAAGATGATAAATCCAACTATGAAGTGAACTGGTACTCTAGCTGTTAAGGATTGCTTTAAAGCTTGGTTAATTCTTTCTTCTATAGAGTATCCCTCTGAATGATAGGTGGAAGAAAAATCCATAGCTGCACCCATGGTTCACATGGTATCCCTGTATGCATTGGAGGCAAAGGAAGGGCCCTGGTCAGAGTGGAATGCAGCTACTGCTTATGTAAATCTTTAATAACAGTGTGAGTATCTGCTGATTGTTATGGCTACACCTAAAGAAATCTGGAGAAAGAGTATACAACAAGTAGAAAGCATTTGTAGTATGTACCATCAGAATTTAAAGGACGACAGGTATTCACACTTTATAGGCTTGTTTGAGACAAATAGAAGTGTCTGCGGTGGCCGCTTAAAGGTGGAGCCTTTAATTTGCTGGCAAATGTCACAACTAAGGAAGTACTGCTTTGTCTGTTTGTACAGACCATTTCACCAATAGCATTTTTTTAATTAGGAAATTGTAGCCACCACAACAGCATGGGCAGAAGCAATAGCCTCATGTGCTGCCTGAATTAGTTCTAGTGTACTATATTAGTTGGGGACCACATGATCTCCCACTTCTTGAATCATTACATAAGGAAAGCTTTGGGCACTTAAGTGGTAGGAATATTTTGCAAGACATCCTTTTGGTAAAGGGGTGCCCCTAGTGGAGCCGCTCATGGCAGCCAGTATTTCCTAATCCACCCTCTGATGGAAATGAGTAATTGCATCTACAGTTGCAGTAACAACTGCTGATTAGGCTGCTTCATCAGCCAGTGAATTCCCTACAATGTGTATTCTAACACATTGAAGGCCCAATGTATGTATTACATGAGCCTGTGGCAGTTTGACTTTGAGTTCTGCCACCTTTTACCAAAGCAATTTATGCTTGATAATGTTTCCTGTAGAGTCTCTGAATCCATTAAGGCACCAGTAATGCAGATTTTCAGTGAAAGACTGGACACAATAGAACAAAACACACACCATGAGAGTCGGGAATGCAGGATCTGTATGTTCCAGGGCCAAAATCAATGCTTTTAGCTCAGCTAATTGTGGATTGCAATCCCCAAGGGACTAAGTAAAGGGTTAATCTGAAGCATTAGTGTAAACAATATATTCATTCTAATCAAGAAGCATAATGTTAGTGGGCATGGGTACTCCAGTTCATGCTGGAGAATTGTTTTTGTTTACGGTTTAGACTCAAATGCATAGTCTACATTATCAGCAGTCAAGGAAGTGGCCAATTGTATCCATCCAGGTTGTAACACTTTTGCATTTGAAACATTAGCCTTTGCAATAGCCTCTAGGGCTGGAAAATGGGTTATAACAATGATGTGTTTTCCCTGAGCCAGTGGTCTTTCTTTAATGACAGCCACCTGAACTGAAGTCAGTATTTGTTCAGTGTATGCAAAAGGCATTTCAGCAATGGAGAACAAAGGAAATTTACATACAATTGGCAATGTGTCACCTTCATTGAATGTGACATATGCAAAACTAATATCAACAGGAATTATCCAAATGATCAGATTTGTCTTGTTTTCATGTTTGTGTAGATGTTTTGCTTCAAGCATGTCAGTCTGTAATGATCTTAGTATTTGTGTGTGTTCTGGTGGCCAATGTTTCTTTGAAAAATCTGAATGAATCAAATCATAAAGTGGTTTTATCCATTCTTGCATAATCTGGTATGCATGCTCTGCCACAATTAAAGATTGTAGGTTTTTGATGGTGTTTGTTGGTTGTAATTGTGCACACTCTCCAAGGAAGTGTGGTGCCAGGCACTTTGCCTCATTTGAAAGCTCATATCCCAAAAATAGGACACTGAGAAAGCAATTCTTGTTTTCTTAAAGTAGAATTTGTAACCATGTTCAGCAAATCCTAAAACAATGTGATCTACCCTGGCTAAATGTGTGTTTAAGTCATCACCTGTCAGATATATGTCATTGACACAGGACAATGCTTCTGGGTCAATTCCATGCAATAATGACCCATGTTAGAAATGGGGTCTCTGGTTGCCAGTCAGTTTGCACTCTGTCTAAGCAGGGACCCTTACTCTAGTCAGAGCAATGGAGATACAGACTCAGATAATCCCTGCTCACCCCCTTGGTAGCTTAGCACGAGCAATCAGGCTTTTTCACAAAGGCAATGTAAAGTATATGTACCAACACACACAGTAACACAGTGAAAACACTACAAAATAGACACCACACCAGTTTAGAAAAATAGGCAATATTTATCTAAATCAAACAAGGCCAAAAAGCCAAAAATGCAACATACACAAGTCAAGTTATGAATTTTCAAAAGAATAGATTCTTACGCCATACAAAACAATAGAAACCTTATTTTTACACAAAGTACCTGGTTTGTGTCAAAAATAAAGCAGCATAGGTGAGCGTGTGTCAGAAAAGTCAGCGATGTTTAGATTCCTTACTTACAAGTGAGGTCGTGCATCATTTCTTCTCCGGTGGGGTAGACGATGAGTTGTTTTTCTCTCCCGCAAGAGAGCGATGGTCGACTTCCCGAAGTCTCACCTCGGATCTGTGCAGGTTCACAATGACATTGACGCCCAGCGATGATGTGTGAGAAATCCAGGTCTCATGGTGATGGAAAACCACGCTGCTTGGATTTGTGTTGTTTTCAGCAGCCGCAAGTGGGTTTTGCTGCGTTTCTCCAGCTGTGATGCAGGTGATGCATTGAAATCACCCACAAGGTGGGAGGCGCTCATTTTTACAGCCACGATGCAGGTGGTTAGTCAAAATTTTCCATGCACTGCTTCCAGTGCGTGGATCCCAGTCTTTGTTCTACCAGCTTCATCTCTCAAGGCCCTAGGGACTGGTAAGGGCACCAGTTGGCAGGGCAGAAGTTTCAGCAAAGAGCCCAGGTGCTGGCAGAGGAAGTCTTTGATGGTCCCGAGACTTCAAAACAGGAGGCAAGCTCAGTCCACACCCTTGGAGATTCTTCACAAGCAGCAATATATCACAAAGTCCAGTCTTTGTCCTCTTTCAGGTAGAAGCAACAACTGCAGGCCAACCTGGCAAATCACAGTCAGAGGCAAAGGGGCAATACTCCTCCTCATCTCTTCAGCTCTTCTCTTTTGCAGAGGTTCCTCTTTGTTCCAGAAGTAAATCTAAAAATCTGGGTGTTTGGGTCCACTACGTATACCCCTTTCTGCCTTTGAAGTTGACTGTTGTGTAGGTTCTCATTATGCTAATGAGGCTACTAGATGTGGGCTCTAGGATCACATGGATGGTGGGTACTGAGTACAATTCCACATCAGGTGACACCTGTTGGCCTAATCTGGTGTTTCCAGCTAACTAGCAGTGCCTCATCTCTAGAACATGACAAACTTCAAAGGAAAGTCTCTGTTGTTCACAAGATTCTGCCTTGTCAAGGCCTAACTCCAGACACATCAGGGGGTTGGAGACTCCATTGTGTGAGGGCAGGCACAGCCCATTCAGGTATAATTGACCACTCCTTCCTCCACTTTAGCCCAGATGGCTCATCAGGATATGCAGGCTATACCTCAGCTCCCTTTGTGTCACTGTCTAGTGGAGATTCACACAGCCCAACTGTCAGTCTGACCCAGACAGAGAATACACAAGCAGGCAGAGTCACAAAAAGGTTTAAGCAATGGTTAAGCACTTTCCAAAAGTGCCATTTTCAAACTAACAATCTAAAGACCAACTTCACTTAAAGATGTATTTTTAAAGAGTTCAGGGACACCAAATTCCACATTTCTATCTTCTCCCAAAGGGAAACTGCACTTAAAAGTTATTTAAAGGAGCCCCCATGTTAACTAAAAAGAGACATGCCTTGCAACAGTGGAAACCGAATTTGGTAGTATTTCACTGTTAGGACATGTAAAACACATCAGTACATGTCCCACCTTTAACATACACTGTGCCCTGCCCATGGGGCTACCTAGGGCCTACCTTGGGGGTGCCTTACAAGTATAAAAAGGGAATATTTGAGCCTGGCAAGTGGGTACACTTGCCAGGTTGAATTGGCAGTGCAAGACTGCACACACAGAAACTGCATGGCAGGTCTGAGACATGGTTACAGGGCTACTTATGTGGGTGGCACAATCAGTGCTGCAGGCCCACCAGCAGCATTTGATTTATAGGCCCTACACTTTATTAGGGACTTACTAGTAAATTAAATATGCAAATCATGGATAAGTCAATCAACAATACAATTATACAATAGCATTTTGTGTCTCTACCACAATCGTAATATCTCCACCCCCATCAAGTAGCCCATTTTGAAGCAAGTGTTGTGTGACAGCATGTCTACAATTTACTAGAATTACAACTGGAGTTGCCATGTTTTTAAAAACAAGACTTTGAGAAACAAACACTAAACACTAATCCTTTGAAAGGTTCAAGTTTGAACAACTTACAGACCAGTATAGATGCTACCTACACCACTGAGGAGGAAATTTCCCTAACACCACAGATGTCTCTGTATTAAGGTGAATAGGGCACCTTTGGCATATAAGAGAAGACTACACAGGAGATCCTTTAAGCAAGTACCTCACCTTGATACTTTGTGCACCATTTCATGCGGTTCCTACTCAGGGAATAGGACTGCATTTCAGGACGGCAGAACGGCAGCGTGTGGAAGACTTAGGCCCTCATTATGAAGCTGGCAGTATTCACCGCCGACCGCCGTGGTGATGGTGAACAGAACACCGCCAATGACGGTAGACTGCACACTGCCGAATAATGATGCCAAAAAGTTAAACCTCCAAACATCCTGCAACCTCCACCCACCACCAGGGCCTACAGCGGTGGAAAGGCAGTACAACCCACCCTGCCACCACCATGCAGACAAATCCTCTGCTCATCAAATAATGATGCACGAATAAGCGTGGCGGATAGTGAATGCCAAACGACCATTGGTGGTACGGACCGCCACAGCCAGCAATGGGACCCACCAACAACAAATGCACACATTGGCAAGTATGAAACCCACACACCTGACACACATCCACAACACTATAAAACAGTCACATACACACCCCACAATCTTTTGTATCGCCAATAGCACAACAGATATTGTCAACACAATACGCATACACTGAACCCAACATCACACAAGTCACACACACAAATACACCACCAAAACAAATACATACCCCAAAGACCATCAGAAGCCACACACACAACCACACAACAGTACCCTCACCAATACACCCAACACCCCACCACAACACACACCATGGCACCCCCGCTTCACAGAAAGGGAGCTGAGGACCATAGTGGATGAAATACTTAGGGTTGAGCCACAACTATTCGGGAACAGGTGCAGCAGACACCCATGACCAGGAAGATAGAACTATGGCAGCGGATAGTCAACAAGGTCAACGCAGTGGGAAACCATCCATGCACAAGGGACGACATCCGGAAGAGAAGGAATGACCTGCGCGGGAAGGTTCGGTCAATGGCATCCAGGCACAACTGCGCCATACAGAAGACTGGGGGTGGTTCCCCACCTACTCCCCCCGAATACACTGACTGGGAGGAGAAGGTCCTGGCTATCCTGCACCAACAATGGCTGTTTCAAATGCCTTGGGTGTAGGAGAGGCGCCAGTTCTAGAGTCGCCCAGAGTTGATATGCCGGCTTCTTCTTTTTTATGCCAGATTTCATTCCCAAGTGCCACAGAACTGGAGTAAGCACCTCTTGTCAAGTCAGGGCCCTCAGCAAGAGAACCCAGGCTGGCAGGTGAAGTTTTTGATGCCCCTGAGACTTCTTAATAGGAGGCAAGCTAAGTCCGAGCCCTTGGATAAAATTCACAAGCAGGATACACAGCAAAGTCCAGTCTCTGTCCTCTCCAAAGCATAAGCAGCAACTGCAGGCCAACCCAGCAAACCACACACAGCAAAGGAGCAATACTCCCCCTCACAGCTCTCAGTTCTTATCCTTAGCAGAGTCTCCTCTTGATTCATAATTGTTCTGAAAGTCTGGGGTTTTGGGTCCAACACTTATACTCATTTGAATTAGACAACCTCCAAATTAATGTCTTTTTAGTGCCCAAGACCCTGCCCTTCCTGACTTCCCTGGTTTCAGACACACTCTAGGGGGCTGGAGACTGCATTGTGCAAAGACAGGCACAGTCCTATTCAGGTGTAAGTGTCAGCTTCTCCCACCACTCTAGCCCAGGAAGACCTTTCAGGATATGCAGGAGACACCTCAGCTCCCTATGTGTGACTGTCTAGAGTGAATTCACAACCAGCCTAACTGTCATCCTGGCCCAGATGTGTATTCCACAGCCAAGGGGAAGCACATGATGGCTAAGCAAGAAAATTCCTACTTTCTAAAAGAGGCATTTTCAAACACACCAGTTAAAAAAACCTTCACTAAAAGATGCATTTTTAAATTGTGAGTTCAGAGACCCCAACCTCCAGATCTCTATCTACCCCCAATGGGAAATTACACTTGAGAGGTATTTCAAGGCAAATGCCAAGTTAACCTATAGGAGAGATAGCCCTTGCTATAATCACAGCAGAATTTGACATTATTTCACTATCAGGACATGTAACACACCAGTACAGGTCCTGCCTTTTAGAAATTCTGCACCAGGCCCATGGGGCTTCTTGGGGGTGCCTTATCTGTACTAAATAGGAAGATTTGGGCCTGGCAAGTGGGAGCACTTGCCAGGTTGACATGGCAGTTTAAAACTGCACACACAGACACTGCAATGGCAGGTCTGAGACATGTTTACAAGGCTATTCATGTGAGTGGCACAATCAGTGCTGAAGTGGTAGAATGCATTTGGTTTATAGGCCCTGGGTACACATGGTGCACTAAGGACTTATTAGTAAATCAAATATTCCAATCATGGATAATCAATCATAATCACAATTTACACAGGGAGCACTTGCACTTTGGCACTGATCAGCAGTGGTAAAGTGTCCAGAGTACCAAAACCAACAAAAATAAAATACAGCACAGTCAAAAATACAGGAGGCAGAGGCAAAAAGACAAGGCAATCCATGCCAAGGATGGCAGGCCCAACACACATACTTTACAATTTTACATGTCCTGGTAGTAAAAAAAACTCGTAAGTTCATTTTTCATCACTGCAAGGCCTATGTCTCCCATAGGATAACATTAGGTTGCCTCATTACATTTAATAAGTGTTACTTTTCAATTGGGAGCAGGTGGGCATGTCGAGTTTGGCCTCTAAAGAATTGTATCCTAAAACCCTCTTTAATGGTAAAGTTGGATTGTAAGTCACAATTCAATTATGAAAATGTTGGTTTTAGAAATTTTGAATTCTCTTGTCCCAATCAAATGGTGCCTGCAGCTTGTATCCTGAGTCACATGATTAGGGTAGCTGGCAGTTGGTCTTTGTTTATTACTCCCAGACAGTGAGACAAAGGGCTGATAGGTGTTGGCAGGACGGGCAATCTCTAACTTGATAGAGGCGGAGCTGGCATCTACCACACTTGCAATATACAAAAGCTCTGTCTCAGCACTTTTGACACTAGTCATTTATGATCACAGACAAGCCGGGGCCAGGGCAGGAAGGCCAGAAATTCAAGACACCTCTGTACAGCCCGGAATCTAGAAGATTCTCACACTTCAAAATGGGCAGCAAGTATAAGTAGTGGACCTTAGACCTAACTTTTCAGTAAACATCTGGACCTGTGGAAGACACAGAAAAAGTACTGATGTGCTGCTGTGCAGCAAGAAGGACTATTACTGTGCTGACCTACTGCCCTTGTTCCCTGTAGCCTGAGTGAGAAGGGCTGCATCTGCATCTTGAACCCAGGACCACCATAGTGATTTCAAAAGCTAGCTGACGGGCCTCCTGCTCAGAGTCTCAGGGGCTGAAAAGGGTTCAACCATATTGATCCCTTCACCTGGACTCTGCCTACTGTGAGTCCTAATCCTCCAAGGGCTGCCATCCCTGTCCTGGACCCTTGGAAGTGGACCTGAAAGTGCTCTGCCAGCCCAGCTATGACCCTAGCAAAACCGACAAAAAGATCCGTATCGCCTCGCAGCTCCACATCAGAACTGCCACTGCGTGACATATCACTGATGCATTTCTGATGCAGGACCTTTCATTGCAGGTCCCAGCTCTTCGGGACTCATCCTTGATGCAGTACCTACTATCGGAGCCCACAGCTACTTGAAACCACTGCTTTGTGATGCATCCTCAATGTGGGACATCACAATGCTCCACAGCCAGGATTTAAGGTCTTTGTTCAGCTGGACTAACGTGGTCCCGGCATCTAGCCCATGTTTCATTGTGATTGCCCTGAACTTATGACTTTGTCCCGATCCAGCTTGACCAGATATCCACAGTTTGCACTTTGTGTTTTTCACCATAATGTTTCCCTAGATCATTACAATTGCATATCTCCAGTTCTGAGCCTGACTGCTTTCATGCCAAGCTACCAGAGGCTTAAACTCAGGGTAAATGTATTGACTTTAGTGGTTAACCCTGGCAGGGATTGTGGCTATTGCGTGAGCAGGTGTTCCACCCCACTCAACCAACAACTCATTTTTTTTCAATTGTATTATCCAGTCACATTGCACTATAAGCTGTTTCATTGGTTGGGTTGTCTCTATACAGCAAGGCCTTATCTATCAGAAAAACACAGTAAAGTTTAAATATGTTTGGCATTTCTTTACAAGTATATGTTTGATCTCTGACTGATGCAGTGGTCTTGGAAAAGGAAAATATTGTGTTTCGTACAACTTGACCCTCAAATTGCTCAGGGCTTGCCCTTGTACATATGCAGAATCTGCCCTCAAGCAATGTGTACTCTTGTGCAAGTACATGATTTGGTGGGGTTTACTTGCAGGTACTTCTCCAGGTGGATATTCTGCTCTTTCATGCTGTGTGGTGGTTTTCTATGTGCTATTTGATGTTGCTAAGATTCCTCCTAGGCCTTCACCTAGCTTAAGAATGACCCACTGAACAGAACAGATCAGTTACTTTTCAACTCCAAGTAACCTGTTCCTTCATTTCATTTTTGTCTAGAATTAAGAGATGTTAAGAGAGCTCGTACATGTGACACCGAAGCCAGATTCTTGTTTTTTTTAAATTAAGTTGTTCTTGAATCTCCACATTGCTGAAAATGTAAGATTCCTAGATTTAGAACTTCACCCAAAAATGTTTCTGAATGAGATTCATATGTAATCTGTGGGAATGTGCAACATTATCCTCTTTAATTTCCTATTGCGGGTCCTAAACCTCAATGTCCTTCCACCTTTCAGGGTATTCATCACAGTCCCTATGAGTCTGAACAGACATATATGCATGTTGTAATATTCCACCTGGAGTCCGGCTGCCCTATGCTTTCTCTTGCAATTAATCTAGTTTGTGACCCAGTACTATGTTGTCAGAGTACATTTCATCAGAGACCAATACTGTGGCAGGCAAGGGGCTGCCCAGGCTGGGGTGGGGCTATGTCCCCCAGCCTTCCTTGGAGCACAGAGGTGGAGGAGGAGCCCTGACTTTGTGCACTACTTCAGCGCTTGTGGATTCCCACTGTGCAGGACCAATACTGCTGTATTTCCAGGCAAGGGGCTGCCCAGGCTGGGGTGGGACTACCTCCTTCAGCCTTCCTTGTAGCATAGAGGTGGAGGAGGATCCCTGAGTTTGTGCACTACTTCAGCGCTTGTGGCTTACCGTGGCCCAGGACTGCTACTACGGCATTTCAGGCAAGGGGTTGCTGATGTGGGGTTGGAGTATGTCCCCCCAGTCTTCCTTGGAGCACAGGGGTGGAGGAGGAGCACTAACTTTGTGCACAACTTCAGTGCTAGTGGATTTATTGTGGCACTGGACAGATACAGCGGCTTTCCAGGCAAGGGGCTGCCTAGGCTGGGTTGGGTCTACGTCACCCAGCCTTTTTTCGAGCACAGAGGTGGAGGGGGAGCCTAACTTTGTGAGTTACTGCAGCACTTGCGGATTCCTGTGGCATAGGACCGATACTGCAGCATTTCCAGGCAAGGGCCTGCCTATGCTGAGGTGGGACCACGTTCCCCAGCCTTCCATCGAGCACAGAGGTGGAGAAGGAGCTTTGACTTTGTGTGAACCTTTAGGGCTTGTGGATTCCCGCAGTGCGGGACCAATACTGTGGCATTTTCAGACAAAGGGCTGCCCATGATGGGGTGGAACTACGTCCCCCAATCTTCCTTGGAACACAAAGGTGGAAGAGGAGCCCTGACTTTATGCTCTACTTCAGCACTTGTGGATTCCCACAGTGCAGGATGCATGCAGGACACGCCCAAGCATGTGCTCGGGCGAAGACTGGGTCCAAGTACACCCGTCTTTGCCCAGATGAGCCTGGGATGGGCTAAGTCTTTATTCCTTGCCCTCAATCCACCTGAAGGTACTGTCAGGAGCTTGCATGGTCGGCAGAGGTTTAACTGCTTTGATTTTTTTGTTAAGTTCTTGATCATCACTTCCTCTATGAATAATTGAATCGTTTTAAAATGAGGCAGAAAAAGGCGATTGGGTCTGCACACGTTCCTGCATCTCTTGAACCCCCCATACCGACCACAATTGACCTATGTTAGAAAGCACTGTTGGCATAATAAATAATGTAATTGTGTTAGCCAAACAAAGACTCTCGCTGAGCATTGGCCAGGGGTGGGATCTGAGTGCACTGTGTCATGTGAGATTTTGGAGGACTGTCTTAGGCCGCTGAGGCTGAATTACTCTATTTCTTCCTCTGTAGATGGTTCCACTCATCAAAAGTTAGCCGCCCTTCTGTTTCAGCTAGTTGTGGTCTCTGGTCTCCTCAAGGAGAGTCAATTGCGGGCATCTTGGCGGTCGACATTAGAATCTAGGTCATAAAGGGACCCTGGGGGTTCCTGAACAGTTGACCCTGGGCATGGACACCTTCCCTGTTGATTCAACCTTGTAACTGATAATGGACAAATTTATTCGGGTGGTCGAAGAGAGCGTTTCAAGGCTTTTGGCTGATCACTTTAAAAGACTGGTATAGTTTCTGAAGGTTGCATTTTCAGCTGTGGCTTCTCATGTGAACTCATTAGAGGGGAAAATAGCAACTCTAGCCACAAGTTATAGAGGTGTGTTGAGTGGTGAAAGGTTGAGTGAGCACAGGGGGGATGCCAGCCATTGTGCAGTAGAGAATAAGGCTCATACTGATACACAGGTAGGGAATGTAATATCACTACCCCTGGGGGTGAGGTTTCTCCTAATGACAATTCGGCAGTAAAGCCCTGTGGGCACTGATCTGCTATGAGGAACCCCTCAGGGAGTGGCGAGGACAATGAATGTTTGATTCCAAAGAGGGGGGGATTAGGACAGGCTATAAAGAGGCTCTTGGCCTATGGAGCCAGACAAGGTAATTGTGGATCTCCCACCAGATGTGTGTTCTTTGAGGTTATTTTGCAGGAGTCTCCCCTACGATAGGGGGTGTGTGAGTCCGATATCGTACTTTTTAATAAATCTCTAGATCGGTTCATCCATTTTAGAGGGCTGCCCTTACATCTTGCCCGTGACATTTTAATGGTACGGAGATGTGCTTGGATCCTGGTGATACTGAATTGACAGAGATTGTGTCATTGTGAATTTTAGATTTCCTTTCCCGGCGCACAACCTTCTGTTTAGCCCTAGTGTTTGTGATTTAAGGAGAAGTAAGATCATCCTTGCACCTCTGGGCTATTTGCTTCTCATTCCCAAAGGGTGCTTCCCACCCAGAAAATACAGTTTGGGATTTTTGGTTTGGGGAAAGGTCAGTGGCAAGGTCCTTGTGTGAGTATACCTTGTGTTCCTCTGTTATTCCCCCTGGGAATGTTGGCTGTCATAGCACTGCAGGCTCAGTGATAGGACCAGCAGTTAGTTCATTCTTTTGCCCCGCTATTCCTACGTTCAATAGAATTGAATTACTCTCTGAGGTACATTGATGCCAGACAGGATGTAGTGCTAGTATATACCCCATTTTGCTCCCACATATGTTTACTTCTGAGATATGTGATAAGGGCGGACCGGCTGGTTATAGTTGCACTTATATTAACAATAAGGCCCGTATGTTTTCAAAACTCAGTTGCAATGGTGCTGGGCTGAAGGGAAAATCCAAAAATAAGGATTGGCAAGATTAAATTTAAAGGTACAACATCATTCCCCTACACAAAACTTGGGCTGCGGATCATGTTTGCATGTTATTGTACCCCAGCTTTGCCCTCTGTAAGGGCTCGGGAGGGCTAGCTGTATGGGTTAGTTAGAGTTTACGGTTCAAGGCCACAGTTAACAACACTGGAAGTTCTGCATTGTTATGTTTGCGTATACAGGATCAATAGTTGTGATTTTCCTTTTATATTGTGGATTTTTATAATAGCAATTTTGTGAGTAGATCTCATATACGTTTTAATGCTTTCATTTTCTAGATACACTTTTGTCTGCAGGGGAAGTTGGTGAAGCTCAGCTATATTTTCTTTGTGTGGGGACTTTAATGCCTATTTGGGGGACAGCAATGTGGATATCAGAACCCCATTTGAGGAGTCAGTTGGTTAGGCAAAGATGGTAGCGGTGAAGAAATAATATTTTGGTCAGGGGCTTTCTCCTGTTTAATCAGGCATACTTGCCCCACTAAGCCAGCAGGTGCTATTGAATACTCTGCTGTTGTGTAGCCATTTTAGTTTTAGCTCCATGCATGGTATTTTAGCACACTAGGCCTGTCGCTGTGCACTTTAGCCTAGATATATTTTATTCAGCTTCATTTATTATTTTAACAATAGCCACATTTTCGGTCTTTTTTTATTTCTCTCTATCTAACTGTTCTTGCTTAGGCCAGCACTATGTTCTCAAACAAGACATTCTTGTTCTCTCTGTACTCAAGGCTGCAGTAAGATAGGTTGCCGGTGAACATGGTAAAAGTTTTGTCTCTGGTATTCATAGAAAATACACATCCTTACATAGGGACATTTTCTCAGAACATCAGCTGTTTTATTATAAAAACACTTCCTCGTCCCTTACACATTAGAGGGAGATTCCAGCCAGAGGACCACATCTGTATGCTGATTGCTGAACGCTTCACTACAGCTGCTTATGCAGACTTCAGGCCTTTGCTCAGGTATGGGGGGTGATGTCTTCCCCGGGAAACCTGAAGGGCAGAACTAGAGCTTAACATGCTATGCTCTAATATAACCTAGGTAGGAATTAGTCTCTTGACTCTATTGACACTATGGTAGCGTTATTTCTATGCTTCACTCTCCTTTCACAATTCTAATTCTGTCATGCTGTATCGTCTTGGTTATTGCAGTACATGCTTTGTTATCTGAGATGCAGTCGCTCCATTAAAACTTTATTGAAACATATACTGCCTCTGTTTGTTATTGTGAATGTGAGAAAACAGATGAGACCTGAGTCACCACGATTTCCTTGAGAAGTCAATTGTGTCATGCGCTCGGTCTGCCCAATCATCCCTGCTCTTTGGTAGAGAGGAGGCACTGCTAGTTAGCCTGAGCAAAACCCGGATTGGGGCAACAGGTGTCACCTGTAGTGGGCGAGGACTTAGGCGGTCACCGCCGAATGACCGCCTGCGGTCAAAAGACCGCGGCAGCCATTCCAACTTTCCCGCTGGGCCGGCGGGCGCCCTCCAAAAGAGCGCCCGCCGGCCCAGCGGGAAAGCCCTTGCAACAATGAAGCCGGCTCCGAATGGAGCCGGCAGAGTTGCAGGGGTGCGACGAGTGCAGTGGCAACCGTCGGGATTTTCACTGTCTGCTAAGCAGACAGTGAAAATCTTTCTGGGGCCCTGTTAGGGGGCCCCTGCACTGCCCATGCCAGTGGCATGGGCAGTGCAGAGGCCCCTAGGGGCCCCACGACACCCGTTCCCGCCAGCCTGGTTCTGGCGGTGAAAAACGCCAGAAACAGGCTGGCGGGAAGGGGGCTTGGAATCCCCATGGCGGCGCTGCAAGCAGCACCGCCATGGAGGATTCCCTGGGCCAGGGGAAAACCGGCGGGAAACCGCCGGTTCCCCTTTTCTGACCGCGGCTTTACCGCCGCGGTCAGAATAGCCCAGGAAGCACCGCCAGCCTGTTGGCGGTGCTTCCGCTGCCCTCCAGGGTTGTAATGAGGGCCTTAGTCTCCCACACTGCAGGCGATTCTGCCGCTCAATTCTAGTAGTCTCATTAGAATAATGAAAGCGACAGGGCGCCGCCAATTTTTGGTCAGGCTCTAATTTTCGGGTCCTCCTGAGTATCTCTGTCCCACTATACACAAGGACACCTCAGTACTATATACGGAGACGTCCGTGGTATTGAGGATTTCCTCCTCAGCTAAGTAGGGGACACCTATCTGACACTGGAGGATGTTCAAGCTTGAACTCTAAAAGTATAATCCCCATCTGTTGTGCTTATCTCTGAACAAATTTACCATTTAATATGGTGAATCCACAACAGGTAGCATTTGCAGTCAATATGAGACCACCCCTTACTGCACATTTACTGGCACATGGCCAAATGGACCAGGGGGGTCCAGTCACATTTGTTGTTGATGCAGATGCAGCTTTTAGAACAGAACTCTTTTATCCTTCGGTCACATTTCCAGCAGTTGATAGGAACACAAATACATTTCATCACTATACACCTGCAAACGTACCTGCACAATACAGACCATATGCATATTTAGAAATACCTCTATCTTATCAAGAACATGATAATTGGCTTGATGGCGCCCTACCCCACACAGTTTTACACGTTAGGTTAGGTCCTCTAAGTAATGATGGTCCTACCGTGCCTTTATGGCCACTTATACACCTCATCCGGCTGCAGCAAACCTAACTGTAGCTGAAGTCCGTTGCTTACATGCTGAGCAGAGGGCAATATACAGATGGTTAGTACAGTTTGCAATGCAAACATTAAATAAAAATCCAGGGCGTGCTGCACCAGCGCAACCACATGCAGTAATGCCAGGCATTAATCTGGCGACTGTACATTCGATTATGGGTAAAGTACCTGCCAAACGAGAAGAAATTCCGCTTTGGTTAGCTAAAAAAATAAATGCGCTGTAAGCAGAATTTCCCCATACAGGACCTCACGATAAACACAGACTACTAGCTATGTGCATAGCCATTTGGAATGGTTCCCATAATAGATAACTGTAATACATGGGGCACGGTATTTGCCATGCTCTATACTAACGCACACGGTACACCAACACTTTGCCAATTTACAGGAAGTGTTGAAACAAATTCAAGATGAATACACGCCTGCTCCTGCCCTGGATTTGGGGATGCAATTAATGGGCAACTTTGCCACAGTATCCTCAATTATTTTAAGTCACCTTAAAGGGGACGCAGTAGCATTAGCAGTGCGTATGCGGCTCCGGGACGTTCTGCCACAAGATCAAGAATGCGAGCTGCCAAAGATTATCGCGGAGACCTACTCTAGCATTGGTTGAGATAGTCTGGGGGCCCTACCTACAAAACCACAAGTCCAAGGTAAATCTAATAAAGATTTTACCAAGCAGGCTCCTGAGGGTAATAAGAAATGCTGGGCCAAAAACAACATACTCCTAAAAAAGGGGGAGAATCTCCGCACACGGAGACCCCACAGAATAGATATAGAACCTCATTATAACCCTGGTGGTTTGTGATAAAGTGGCGGTAATACCGCCAACAGGCTGGTGGTAAATACCGCCAAATTGTGACCATGCGGAAAGAGCTCAGACAGAGAGCCACTTTCACACACTGACAGCCAGGGCGAAGTCAACAGGCACCACAGCGGTAACCTCCCACAGCCAGGTGGAAGCCAATGTTCCGCCCACTGTATTAAGATGCAGGAAACTGCCACCTTTTCCAGGGCCTGGCGGAAACAGATCTCAGAAGTCAAAGGACTCACCTGTGGAGACTCAGGGAAGAACAACAATGCCATGGAGCCCGAGCTGAACATATTTCCAATGTTGATTTACGTCTTGCTCCACTATGAACACCAATGACATCGAAGACGACCACCGTTAGTACAGCCGCCTGCACACAGGGAAGGAAAAAGAGAGTGACACTCACACACCAACACGCAACACCCCCAACACCATACACACAACCAGATGCAGTAACATAACATATTTACCCCGTACGCATCACGAATAATGCAAGGACAACTCCAATGGATAAAAGTGAGTGTAATAAGATAAAATAGTAGCAATAGATGCATCCAAATAAAAAAATATATACATATTTACAAATGAAGGGACACTGCCCAGTCCTCAATGTTCATGGGCCAATGGATAAAAGTGAGTGTAATAAGATAAAATAGTAGCAATAGATGCATCCAAATAAAAAAATATATACATATTTACAAATGAAGGGACACTGCCCAGTCCTCAATGTTCATGGGCCACAGGACATTATTACAAAGTCCAAGGCCCCACTTCACTCCTGCAACAACACAGAGAGAACACTGCAGGGGCATCAGGTAGGAAAAAGGCAGGCACCTCAGGGGGACAGGGGATGGGGGGCACCTCAGCCAGCAGATGGTACAACACCACTGGTCCTGGAGGGGGCAACATGAGCTGTGCTTTGTCCTGGGGAGTGCAAGGCCAAAGTCTCTCAAGTGGGTGACTTGTCCACTGGCTCTGGAGGGGGCAACATGCCCTGTGCTTTGTCCTGGGGAGTGCAAGGCCACAGTCTCTCAAGTGGATGGGTTCTCTACTGGTTCTGAGTGGGGCATTGTGCCCAGTGAGCTTCATCCTTGGAAGGATGGAGTGAGTGGATGGCATCTCCACTTGTTCTGGAGGGGGCATTGTGCCTAAGGAGCTTCATGCTGGGGAGGATGGGGTGAGTGGATGGCATCTCCACTGGTCTGGAGGGGGCATCGTGCCCAGGGAGCTTCATCCTGGGGAGGATTGGGTGAGTGGATAGCATCTCCACTGGTTCTGGAGGGGGCATTGCGCCCTGTGATGCAGATCTTGTGGAGTGCAAGGTCACAGTCTCTCAGCTGGGTGTCAGACCCACTGGATTTGCAAGGGGCAGGCCAGACAACAGCCCATGGAGGCAGGTTTGCAGAATGTCCACTGGCGGTGATGGCTGTTCAGTGGTGGCAGTAGTGCTGCTGCTGCTGGTAGTGGTGGGGGGAGGCTCCAGCCCATCCCCTGCAGCCTCAGTTGGCTGCCCACTGGTGCTGCTGCTGGTAGTGGTGGGGGGAGGATTCAGCCCATCCCTCAGCCTGGACGGCTGCCCAAATGGTGTTGCTGCTGCTGGTGGTGGTGCTGGTGGCGGTGCTGGTGGCGGAGCTGGTTGTGGGGGGAGGTTCCAGCCCATCCCCTGCAGACTCCGGACGGCTGCCCACTGCTGCTGTTGCTGCTGCTGGTAGTGGCAGGGGGAGGCTCCAGCCCATCCCCTGCAGCCTCGGACGGCTGCCCACTGGTGCTGCTTTTGGTGCTAGTTATAGGTGGAGGCCCCAGCCAATCCCCTGCAGCATCCTACGGCTGCACCACCATGGTTGGTGGTGTGGGCTCCGAAAGAGTCCCAGCACCATGCCCCTTGTCCTTACTGCTTGCTGGTACAGGCCCCTTGCCCTTCCTACCAGCAGCTGTGGATGGCTCCTTGGTTCTTTTGGCAGCAGCTGGGGGGGGCTCCTTACCCTTCCATCCTGCAGCTGGGAGTGGCTCCTTGCCCTTCCTTCCTGCAGCTGGAGCTGGCTCCTTGCCCTTCCTTCCTGCAGCTGGAGCTGGCTCCTTGCCCTTCCTTGAAGCACTTGTGGCAGGTACCCTTTCTGTCTGGCCGGCTGGTGGCCTGGATCCTTTCCCACCTGGAGTAGCTGGGGACACTACTGTGCCTGTGGAATGGTTGGCTGAGGTGCTTGCCTGGGTTTTGACCACCCTGGCCTGACGTGAAGGACGAGGGGGAGGGGTAGGGAAGAGGTCAACGGTGGGGAGGAAAAGCTTCTTAGGGAAATTCGGGCAGGAAGAGGGAGAAGGTCTGGGGGTGGCGGAAGAGGGAGTGGTTGTAGGAAGTGTCAGTTTGCTGTGTTTGGGTGCAGGTGCATGGGCTGGATGCTGTTGTGAAGTGGAGGCAGTGGATGTTGGTATGTCTGCATCTGAATGGTGTTTGTGTGAGTGCCTGTGGGATGAAATGTGGTTCTTGTGTTTGCCACTGTGGGCTCACTATTCTGTCACAGGGTCCTTTCCTCGGGATCTGCACGTTGCTGAACAAAAGGTCCACCTCCCGGTGTCACCAACTCAGAAAGCTATGATAGCACAGAGTTATGGTGGAGCCAGTCAGGGGAAGGGAATTTAAGGAAGGGAACAGCAGGGAGAGAGATTTGAAAAGGAAAGGTTAGAACAATATGCATTTACTCATTCATAGAAAAGGTAAATCGTTTATAGACTCTTGACTAAATGTGTCTCCGAGATATCAGGTGGAGACCTCTTCTGAAAATGCGGGCGAAGCTTCTTATGAAAACACGACCTCAGATTCAAGAGATGGCAAGAACATTGAATTATGATTTTACACAGAATATCAATCCTGTAACTTTTATGTAGTCACATCATAAACCTTTGATCATGACTTAGAAAATCTCCAAGACTTAAATGTTTTTTCATATCTTAATTTATTCAAAGAACAATGAAAACTTTGTTTTATCTCCAAAATACTTTCACATTCATAATAATAAATGTTAAAAAGGTTTTACTAACTAAAAACCTGAAGCGCCTTACTTAATAACACCGGGAATTGCTTTTACTTAAGTAATCTAAATCACTTAGATCATTGTGGCAAGAACCTTTTCCTTCTGTGAATTGAAGCACTTTATATCTGGGAACTGAAACACCTTGAATTACTTGTGCACATAATGCGTTTTCTCTGTGAACTGAAACACTTCGAATTACTAAGCCAAAAGAGCGTTTTACATCTGTGAACAGAAAACACCATGAATTACATGTGCACAATGCGCGTTATCTCTGTGAACTGAAACGCTTTGAATCACTAAACCAAAAGAGCGCTTTACACCTGTGAACGGAAACACCATGAATTACATGTGCACTAAGCGCATTATCTCTGGGAACTGAAACTCTTTAAATCACTTGAGCCAAAAGAGCGCTTTACATCTGTGAACGGAAACACCATGAATTACATGTGAACTAAGCGCGTTATCTTTGTGAATTGAAACGCTTTGAATAAGAGTCAAAAGAGCGCTTTACATCTGTGAACGGAAACACCATGAATTACATGTGCACTAAGCACGTTATCTCTGTGAACTGAAACGCTTTGAATCACTGAGCCAAAAGACCGCTTTACATCTGTGAACGGAAACATCATGAATTACATCTGCACTAAGCCCGTTATCTCTGTGAACTGAAACGCTTTGAATCACTGAGGCAAAAGAGCGCTTTACATCTGTGAATGGAAACACCATGAATTACATGTGAACTAAGCGCGTTATCTTTGTGAACTGAAACACTTTGAATCACTGAGTCAAAAGAGCACTTTACATCTGTGAACGGAAACACCATGAATTACATGTGCACTAAGCGCGTTATCTCCGTTACCTCTTGGAAGTATTAACTTCCTCCAAACTTGGATTCAGCAAGGCCTTACCGCTACGAGTACAACCTACTCGTTTTTTAATGCATCATGGACTTTGGTTAGATGATACTCTGCCATTCAGAATCTCTGGACTTTTCCAAAGAAACCTCCATGAGGTCTGGCTGCATCGAAGTCTTCAAAATAGTGAGCAACATGCTTGGGTGTGGCTGGGCTTTATAGGCCTGCCACACCCCAAGATGGCCGCTGTCTCTAAAAACATGGGAAATGTAGTCCTTTCATAGGATAATACTGATAAGTGCATCTTGACCACCAATGCCCTGAACCTGCAACTGCGTGAGCTTTACCACAGGGCAGACGACGCTGATGGCCATTCGTGGAACAAGCGGGGATGACCAATGGTGCGCATAAATCGCTGCTGAGTTGCGCAGTGGAATTTCAGGCGAGACCTGGACCGCGCCTGGTCTTATTCCGGACATTACACCCCTCTCCCAAGCGTAGACCAGGGCCTGGTTAATTGGGATGGAGAAGGTGAAATTGTCGCACCAAACGTGGTGCATGGACATGTCTTACAGGTTCCCAATTGTCATTGTCCGGTCCGTATCCTTTCCAGGACATCAAGTACCAAAGGGAAGAACCCTTAAATTTAGAGTCTAGAATAGCTCACACCTCATACTCCTAATGACCCTGAACCAATAGTGGAGCAAGTTGTGTGACGCTTGAGGGCGACGCTGGTTTAAGAAGCGAAATGTGAAACCCTGGATGAATTTTGAAAGATGACGGTAATTTTAGCTTATATGTTTCTGGGTTCACTTGTCGTATTACTTCATAGTGCCCTATGAATTTTGGATGAAACAAGTTTTTGTTTTTGAATACAAAGTTTTTTGTGGACAACCAAACTCTATCTTTGGTTGTATACTGAGGACCAGGCTGGTGTTTTTTGTCATTTTGCATTTTATATATTTTTTTAGCTTGACAAATATTTTTTTGTAATTGTGCATGTATCTTTTGCATGTGTGTTAGCATGTCTTTGACTGCTGGAGTGGTTTAAGTAGATGTAGGCAATGTAACTGGCAAAATATGCGGATGACATCCATATAAACCATAAACCATAGAAAGGAGTTGAGTTTATTGAAGAGTGGTGAGAGTTATTGTAAGCCAGTTCTGCAAGCCGTAATAGATCCAGCCAGGTTGTCGGAGACTTTGCTGCATAACATCGTAAATATTGTTTCAGAGTTTGGTTTGGTCTCTCTGTTTGACCATCCGTTTGTGGATGATAACTAGTAGATAAAGTTGAATCAATTTGTAGAGCCTTGCACCATTGTTGCCAAAAATGTGCAGAAAATTGTGTACTTCTATCAGACAGGATAATTCTTGGAAGTCCGTGAAGCCGAAATATATTTTTTAAGATGATAGTCACTAAGGCGTCGGAAGTTGGGAGTCCTTTCTAGGCAATGAAATGTACATATTTGGTAAGACTGTTGATTACCACTAGAATAGTTGTAAATTGTTTTATCTGCGGAAGATCAGTGATAAAATCCATAGAGATATGTTCCCATGGATGATTGGGAACGGGTAGAGGTATCAATAGACCTTTGGGCTTACTATGTTCGCTTTTGCATCTTGCACATACTTCATATGATTGTAGCATTTGCTTAAAGTCGTGAATGAATGTAGGCCACTAAAAATACCTTTTCATGAGTTCTATTGTTTGTTGAGGACCTGGGTGACCTGCCAGAGGATGCTTGTGTGACCAATGAAAAGCTGTCTCTCTTAACTCTTCAGTAGGCAGAAATACTCGAGTTTCATGTAAAGGTAAGCCTTGTTGAATAGACCTCCTGGTGTCTTGTTGTAACCATTCTTGCCACTTTGTGATGTGAAAATGATTACGAATGAGATCGAAAAATTTCTCAGCAGCTACAAAACACAACACTTTTGAAGGTGTTATAATAGGCATGGGTTTTTGTTCAGTAGGTGTGATTAAAGAATCTTGTCTAGATAATGCATCGGCCTTACGATTTTCTATTCCTGGTCTGAAAGTCACTCTGAAATCAAATTCTGCAAAGAAGATCATCTATCTTAATTGTCTTGGAGTTAGTAGCCTGGCAGAACTCATAAACTGTACATTTCTATGATAGAATATACAGTAATGATGTGTTTTGCCCCCAACAGATAATGTCTCCATTCCTTAAAAGCATTATGAATTGCTAATAATTTATTTCTGCTATGATGTAATTCTGTTCCGCTTCATTCAATTTTCTTGATGCATATGCTATGGGGTGCAATTGTCCAATTTCTCAATGACGTTGAGACAAGATGGCCTCAACAGCAACATCAGATGCATCAGCTTCCACAATGAATGGTTCTTCCACATTAGGATGAGCTAGAATGGGAGAGGTAGTGAAGGCCTTTTTTAAATCTTGAAATGCTTTTTCTGACACTTGGGACCAGTTGAAGACGGCCTTTTTTCTTAACAACTTGGTGATTGGGGCCACCTTTTGACAGAAATGATGGATGAAACGTCGATAAAAATTCGCAAAACCCAAAAAACATTGAATATCACACACTGATTTTGGTGTAGGCCATTCGGATACAGCTTGAATTTTTCTTTCAGTCATTTGCATGCCGTCAGGTGTTAGAATGACTCCTAGAAATTCAACTTCTTTGGTATGGAATTCACATTTACTTAGTTTACAAAACAAATTATGCTTTTGTAGAGTTTTTAACACTTTTTTAACATGTTCTTCATGTATATCTTCTGAGTTTGAATAAATCAGGATATCATCAATGTAAACGATGACAAAGATGTCTAGATATTCCCTTAGAACATTGTTTACGAAATATTGAAAGGCTGCTGGGGAATTACACAGACCAAACGGCCTTACTAAAAACTCAAAAGGCCATATTGAGTCTTAAAAGCCATTTTCCACTCATCTCCCTCTTGAATGCTAACTAGGTGATAAGCACCTCGTAAGTCCAGTTTAGTATAGATGACGGCGGATTTTACCTGGTCTAACAAGACTGGTATGAGAGGTAGTAGATATTTATTCTTTACTGTGATCTTATTAATTGCTCTAAAGTCAATACAAGGTCTCAAATCGCCATTTGCTTTAGGTACAAAAAATAGTGGAGAAGCCGCTGGAGATCGTGATGGGCGGATTAGCTTGTTGGCTAAACATTGATCAAGGTATTCTCGTAGGACTTGATTTTCTTTCTCTGATAGTGCATAGATCCTACAATTTGGTATACTGGCGCCAGGTACAAGATCGATCTGACAGTCGTACGGCCTGTAAGGTGGTAATGAGCTTGCTTTCTTTTCACTGAAAACATCGGTATATTCAGTATACTGTGATGGTTACTCGATTTCCTTCTCAACTGCAGTAGCTATGGAATGTTGAAGATTTCCTTCTTTGTTTCATTTTGATTGAAAACATTTCTTGGTACAAGAAGAGGAAAAACTCAATACCTGGTTGCGCCAGTCTATGCATGGATAATGTAACATTAACCACGGCATTCCTAGGATGAAACCATATTGAGGTGCTTGGATTATATCAAGACGAATTATCTCATAGTGACTCTGATTTTTTTCATCTTTGCAAATCATTTGTATTCGTGAGGTTTGGTTAGTAACGGGGCCTCCTGCCACCTCACTTCCATCAACTATATACACGACTTCTGGAACCTTTTTCTTGACACTGGGTATATGCAGATCTAGAGCAGTCTGTTGGTCCACAAAATTTCCTGTTGCCCCTGAATCAATTAGGACTTGAACATTATGTCTTTTTCCCCGCACAGTCATTTGTACTACGATTCGGAAATGTTTGACATAACGATTTGTGCAAGAGCACACTGAAGGGATTGTCAATTTGCCCAAGAGGTCCCCTTCATTTTTTCTTGGGCACTTTAGTTTTCCAGTGAATTTTCTAAAGCAACTGCTATCTTTTTCTTTGTCACAACTGTTGGATCAATCTTGCCTTTGGGTTTCTTTTGGCTTTCTCTTATAAAATTACTCTTTTTTCCACAATACAAACACTGACCATTTGTTCATCGCTAGTCTTTCTCCTCTTTGGTCAGTGGTGGGCGAACAGTTCTGATATCCATCAGTTCTATCATAGAATCTGAAGACAATTGAAAGTGTCTGGATCTTTCCATTCGCCACTTTGTTTTCTCCCATTTTTTCCTTGCTCCTTTTCTTTCCGAAAGTCTGTGATCTATCCGTAGGGTTACATTAATTAAATCAGTACAAGTTTCTGGTTGTGGTTCAACTTGGGCCAATACATCTTTTAGTTCGGCTTTTAGCCCCTGATAAAATACTGCTGACGTTTTCTCCTCAGGCCAAGCAGTTTGCACCACCAAACGGTTGAAGTGGGACAAATACGTTATCAAGTCTTTATTTCCTTGACGTAATTCTAATAACTCTTTGTCTGCAGTCATAGTGATTGCGCTTCTGTCAAAAACCTTTACGAATTCTTCTACAAAGCGACACCAGTTGTACAAAAGAGGACTGTCTAATTGGACTAATGGCACTGCCCAAGTAGCTGCATCATCATTCAGGTATGATATAAGGAATGCAATTCTAGATTGTGCATCCGGAAAAGCACTAGGCCGACATGTAAAATGTAATTCCATCTGTGTCAAAATTTTTTAACCTTATTGGGGTCCACAGAAAACTTCTCTGGTGCAGCTAAAGGAATCTGTGTCAGCACATTCACAGCTATGTTAGTAGATGGGGGAGGTGTAGAGCGAGACTCAGATTCAGAACCATCTACTTTACACTGTAAGTGAGTTGCTTTATTCACTAAATCAGCTGTAACATTTTTAGAGTCTGTCAAATCCCTTTGCATCTGAGTTACTACTTTCATAAGGGTATCTAAAGTGGCCATTTTGCGCAGCCCCCGCACAGACCAAGAAGAAAGTATAAAACTTGTGGGCTCACTATTCTGTCACGGGGTCCTTTCCTCGGGATCTGCACGTTGCTGAACAAAAGGTCCACCTCCCGGCATCACCAACTCAGAAAGCTATTATAGCACAGAGTTATGGTGGAGCCAGTTGGGGGAAGGGAATTTAGGGAAGGGAACAGCAGGGAGAGCGATCTGAAAAAGAAAGGTTAGAACAATATGCATTTACTCATTCATAGAAAACATAAATCGTTTATAGACTCTTGACTAAATGTGTCTCCGAGGTATCAGGTGGAGACCTCTTCTGAAAATGCGGGCGAAGCCTCTTATGAAAACACGACCTCAGATTCAAGAGATGGCAAGAACGTTGAATTATGATTTTACACAGAATATCAATCCTGTAACTTTTATGTATTCACATCATAAACCTTTGATCATGACTTAGAAAATCTCCAAGACTTAAATGTTTTTTCATATCTTAAATTATTCAAAGAATAATGAAAACTTTGATTAGTTTTATCTCCAAAATACTTTCACATTCATAATAATAAATGTTAAAAAGGTTTTACTAACTAAAAACCTGAAGCGCCTTACTTAATAACACCAGGAAACACTTTTACTTCAGTAATCTAAATCACTTAGATCATTGTGGCAAGAACCTTTTCCTTCTGTGAATTGAAGCGCTTTATATCTGGGAACTGAAACACCTTGAATTACTTGTGCGCATAACGCGTTTTCTCTGTGAACTGAAACACTTTGAATTACTAAGCCAAAGGAGCGTTTTACATCTGTGAACGGAAAACACCATAAATTACATGTGCACAATGCGCGTTATCTCTGTGAACTGAAACGCTTTGAATCACTAAGCCAAAAGAGCGCTTTACACCTGTGAACGGAAACACCATGAATTACATGTGCACTAAGCGCATTATCTCTGGGAACTGAAACGCTTTGAATCACTTGAGCCAAAAGAGCGTTTTACATCTGTGAACGGAAACACCATGAATTACATGTGAACTAAGCGCGTTATCTTTGTGAATTGAAGCGCTTTGAATCACTGAGTCAAAAGAGCGCTTTACATCTGTGATCGGAAACACCATGAATTACATGTGCACTAAGCGCGTTATCTCTGTGAACTGAAACGCTTTGAATCACTTAGCCAAAAGACCGCTTTACATCTGTGAATGGAAAACACCATGAATTACATGTGCACAAAGCGCGTTATCTCTGTGAACTGAAATGCTTTGAATCACTGAGCCAAAAGAGCGCTTTGCACCTGTGAACGGAAACACCATGAATTACATGTGCACTAAGCGCGTTATCTCTGGGAACTGAAACGCTTTGAATCACTTGAGCCAAAAGAGCGCTTTACATCTGTGAACAGAAACACCATGAATTACATGTGAACTAAGCACGTTATCTTTGTGAACTGAAATGCTTTGAATCACTAAGCCAAAAGAGCGCTTTAGATCTGTGAACGGAAACACCATGAATTACATGTGCACTAAGGTGGTCATTACAACCTTGGCGGTCGGTGTTAAAGTGGCGGTAAAACAGCCAACAGGCCGGCGGAAAAAAAATGGAATCACGACCATGGCGGAAACTGCCGACAAAGACAGCCACTTTAACACTCCGACCGCCACGACCGTAGAAACAAACACCGCGGCGGTAGCTGCCAACAGACAGGCGGAAGACAATGTACCGCCCACAGTATTACAACAGGCCAATCTGCCACCTTTTCTGGGGCGGATTCACGCAAACAAAAACACGGCGGAAACAGGACTTGGAAGGGAAAATGCTCACCTCTACACACCCCACACGGAACCAAGACGCAATGGAGACGGAACTCCATATTCTCCCTGCCTTTGTCTTCCTGCTCCTCTACCAGGAGCATGAACGCCGGCGGCGAAGACCACGGTGAGTACTGCACCTACGACACAGGGGAGGGGGAGGGAAAAGAGAGTGACACACACACGCAACACCCCCACCCCCACCCTCACCCACCACAACACACACACTAATACATGTTGATACATTACAGTTACACCCCCCAACCCCCCGGAAGAATGCAAAGACAAAAGGAAATTATTGTAACCATTGTAATCTATTAAAATCCAGTACTCAAAAATATATATACACTATAAACAAGTATATACACCAAGAATACAAGTCCAGGTATTGCACTATTTAAGTCCGTGGACCACTGGGCCCAAAATGCATGGACGAGGCCCACACTCAATACCTGATCAAAACGGAGAGAACACTGCAGGGGCATCAGATAGAAATACAACAGGCACTTCAGGGGGAAGGGAATGGGGGGCACCTCAACAGGATGAGTGCACAACGCCAGATCCACAAGGGAGCTCCATGCCCACTGCTGTATCCTGGGGAGTGCAAAACCACAGTCTCTCAAGTCTTTCCAGTGGGTGGTTTGCCCACTGCTTTATCCTCGGGAGTGCAAAGCCACAGTCTCTCAAGTCTTTCCAGTGGGTGGGGAGTGCAAAGCCACAGTCTCTCAAGTCTTTCCAGAGGGTGGGTTGCCCACTGCTTTATTCTTGGGAGTGCAAAGCCACAGTCTCTCAAGTCTTTCCAGTGGGTGGGTTGCTCACTGCTTTATCCTGGGGAGTGCAAAGCCACAGTTTCTCAAGTCTTTCGAGTGGGTGGTTTGCCCACTGCTTTATCCTGGGGAGTGCAAAGCCACAGTCTCTCAAGTCTTTCCAGTGGGTGGTTTGCCCACTGCTTTATCCTGGGGAGTGCAAAGCCACAGTCTCTCAAGTCTTTCCAGTGGGTGGGTTGCCCACTGCTTTATTCTGGGGAGTGGAAAGCCACAGTCTCTCAAGTCTTTCCAGTGGGTGGGTTGCCCACTGCTTTATCCTGGGGAGTGCAAAGCCACAGTCTCTGAAGTGGATAACAGTCTCCACTGGTTCTGGAGGGGGCTTTGTGCCCAGAGCGCTTCATCCTGCCAAGGACAGAGGTAGTGGATGTGAATCTCCACTGGTTTTGGAGGGGGCTTTGTGCCCAGAGTGCTTCATCCTGCTTGTGGCGGCCTCAGTAGCGGCGGTGCTTGCGGCGCTCATGGGCCTGCGGTGCTGGTGGGTGGCTCAGTGAGCGTGCTGGTGGCGGCGGTGTCCTTGGCAGCGGTGCTGGTGGCGGCGGTGTCCTTGGCAGCGGTGCTGGTGGCGGCAGTGTCCTGGGCAGCGGTGCTGGTGGCGGCGGTGTCCTTGGCAGCGGTGCTGCTGGCGGCAGTGTCGTGGGCAGCGGTGCTGGTGGCGGCCATGTCCTTGGCAGCGGTGCTGGTGGCGGCGGTGTCCTTGGCAGCGGTGCTGTTGGCGGCGGTGTCCTGGGCAGCGGTGCTGGTAGCGGTCTTGTCTGCCGTGCAGGTTGGCGGCGACTTCCCTTTCTTTCTGTGCCCCTTCCCCACCTTGGATGGTGGCGCAGCTTTTTTCGCACTCCCACCTGTAGTCCTGGGAGGGCCCTTGGCGGCAGGTGCTTTACCCTTCTCCCTCTGGGCAGTGGCCAACTTCTTATGCTTCTGAGGTGGGGGACTGTTCGTGGTCTGGCTCCTTGGCACACTGGCTGCCCTGCTGCTTGGCGCACTCCAGAAGCCAGTTACTGCTGGCACCACTGTTCCCGCTGATGTGGTGGCTGAGGTGCTGGGTTGGGACCTGGAAAGGTGTGCCCTAGGGAACTGAAGGAGTGGGGGAGGTGAGGGGAAGAGGGCAAGGTTGGACAGGAAAAGTTTTTTAGACACACTGGGACAGGTAGATGGAGGGGGTTTGGGAGTGGAGGAAGAGGTAGTGGTTGTAGGAGGTATACGTTTGCTGACTTTGGGTGAAGGTGCATGGGCTGGAGGCTGTCATGAGGTGGATGTCTGTTGGGTGGGTGTGTGGGCTGCGTTTGTGTACCTTGGGAGGTGGGCTCACTGACACACTGGGAGAGGACACAGGGGATGTGTGAAAGGTAGAGGGGGTGGTGAGTGCATGTGAGTGGGGTGTGATGATGGGCGTGCTGGTGATGGAGGCAGTGGCTGAGGATGTAGTGCAGTGTAGAGAGGAGGAGGACGTGGAGGAAGGGGACACAGTGGAGGCAGTGGCTGTTGGTATGTGTGCATGGGTATGATGCTTGTGTGAGTGCCTGTGGGGTGTGTGGTGCTTATGTTTGCCAGAGCTTCCCTTGTGTGTTGAGGTGTGTGCATGCTGGTCTGATGGTGTGCTTGGGATAGGCTGAGGTACAGGGGTTTGGGTCTGGGTGGAGGAAGTTGGAGAGGGGAGGGTGGACACAGGGACAATGGCTGCCATCAATGCTGAGGCCAGAGTCTGAAAATCTCTCTGTTGGGCTGCCTGACCAGAATGAATGCCCTCCAGGTGTGCATTGGTCAGTTGCAACTGCCTCTCTACACCCTGGATGGCATTCAGAATGGTAGACTGCCCAACAGTGAGGGATCTGAGGAGGTCAATGGCCTCCTCACTGAGGGCAGCAGGGCTGACTGGGGCAGGGGCTGAGGTGCCTGGGGCGAAGGAGATGCCCACCCTCCTGGGTGAGCAGCCACGGGGCACATGCTGAGGGGCTGCTGGGAGGGCGGTGCTGGTAGGAGGGGTGGCGGCTGTACTTGTAGATGCGGGGGACACAGAGGGGCCCGCCACTGCAAGGGAGCTCACATCAGAGAAGGAGTCCATGTCGCTGGTCTCAGCTCCTGTCCCCGCCGTGGAGCTCCCCTCACCCTCCGTCCCACTGGTGGCTTCAGACTCTGTTGTCTCGCACTCCAGGGCCATGTGGGATGCAGCTCCCTCCTGCTCCGGTGCCACTGCTCCTCCACCTGATGATGCTATTGCACACAAGAACATGGAGACCAAAAAAAGGGGGGGAAGACAGAAGAAAGACATGTTGAGTGCAAGCAATACCGCTACCGTTGGGGACACTACAGACACAGAATACCTCTGCACTATGCCGTGCACTTAGAGTTCCCTAATTATTCACAGGGACATGGGGTACAAGGCCTATGCCCAATTGATGCACACATGGATGTCACACGAGCCTCACTACGTGTAGTTGCCTCTGAACACTGGTGGAGTGGGGTGCCACATGGCCTGCCTTACGAAGGGACCTTGCCTACTAAACTCGCCCTGGCCTATGGGAACCCACAGCCCACCTCCCCCACCCAGACACCTTGTAATGCGCGCAGATTCAGCTGAATAAGAGTGTACTCACCCGCTTGTGGCTGCTGTGATGCTCTCAAGCGTCCATCCAACTCCGGATACGCCACCACCAGGATCCGGAACGTCAGGGGGGTCATGGTGCGACGGGCACCCCTCCCACGTTTGGAGGCCATCACAAGCTGGGCCTCTGCCATGTTCTTGCTCCAGCGGCGAATGTCCTCCCATCTTTTACGGCAGTGGGTGCTCCGTCTGTGGTGGGCCCCCAGGGTCCGGACTTCCTTGGCGATAGCACGCCAAATATCCTTCTTTGGTGGGCGCTGACCTACAGTAATGGTACAGGGAAAAAGGAGGAGATATAACCGTCCGGACCATCACAGTCATTGGCCCACATTCCCACCCTTGCCCTGACGCACATGCACTCACCGTTGTTTCATGCACGCCTAATTCTTCCCCCCTATCTTCCATCCACACCACTACACACAGGCATTGCTCATACAGCATGCTTACAGTGTACTTACCTGTTTGTCTGGAGGACCGTAGAGTAGCGTGAACTGTGGGAGGACCCCATCCACTAGTTTCTCCAACTCCTCCATGCTGAAAGCAGGGGCACTTTCCCCAGACACATGAGCCATTGTCTCTTCCAGACACAGGTCACAGCAGCACATGCAGTGTAGGTCCTCTGCTGTTGAAGGTCAGGTAGCAAGTGAGTGAACAGATACAAAATGGCGGTGAAGTCTGCAGCGGTGCATACCGTCACCGCCGGAGTACTTCACCACTGGCCACTGTACCCCATAGGGCCCAATGATAACCAATGAGGAGTTGCAGGAGGGGTTCACGACCGCCTTCTGCAATGGTGCACAACGTCAGCGGAATTACCTCATTTCCACCTGTCCCTCCATACAGGACAGGCGGACGCCATTTCGAGGGGGGGGGCAGGCGATGGATCCTAACTGCGTCACAGTTCACAATTTCACATTCTGGACATATGCCACCTAAATATAGTAACAATCACAATATGCATTGTACTGTAGTGGTTACAATGTACAGATAATGACCTGCTACTTACTCTTTTGTCGCATAGATTGCAACCGCTGCGGATGAATAGGAAATGGAGACATCCCCCCGTGTACAGACCCCTTGTGGACTTGGCAACAATGGAGGACAGGCACATTATGCTCACCTACAGACTTGACAGGGCCACAATCACAGAGCTGTGTGCCCAATTGGAGCCTGACCTGATATCTGCTATCCGTCACCCCACTGGGATCCCCCCTCTTGTGCAAGTGCTGTCAATACTCCATTTTTTGGCAACAGGTTCTTTCCAAGTGACAGTGGGCTTGGCAGCAGGAATATCACAGCCAATGTTCTCAATAGTGCTGACCAGAGTGTTGTCTGCCCTGATTAAACTCATGTGCAGTTACATCGTTTTCCCCCAGGTGGAGGATTTGGCCACAGTGAAGGCTGACTTCTTTCAATGGGACATATCCCCAACATCATTGGTGTGATTGATAGGACACATATTGCATTTGTCCCCCTCCCCGGCGAAATGAACAGGTCTTCGGAAATTGAAAAAGTTATCACTCAATGAATGTGCAGATGGTGTGTTTGGCGGACCACTACATCTCCCATGTCAATGCTAAGTATCCTGGATCGGTGCATGATGCTTTTCTCCTGAGGAATAGCAGTATCCCAAATGTGATGGCCCAACTCCAGAGGCACAGAGTGTGGCTAATAGGTGAGCCCTGGTTCCCACCCAGTGGATTTTGGTGTATGGGTAGGGTGTGGGACATAAGGGTTAGTGTGTGGCTGACAGTTGTCCCTCGATATTTGCAGGTGACTCAGGTTACCCAAACCTATCATGGCTACTGACCCCTGTGAGGAATCCCAGGACAAGGACTGAGGAACGTTACAATGAGGCACATGGGCGAACAAGAAGGATTATTGAACGTACCTTCAGCCTCTTGAAAGCCAGGTTTCGGTGCCTCCATCTAAAAGGTGGATCCCTGTGCTACCCACCCAAGAAGGTCTGCTAGATTATCGTGGCATGCTGCATGTTGCACAACCTTGCCTTGAGACACCATGTGCCTTTTCTGCAGGAGGAGGAGGATGGAGATGGCCGTGTGGCAGCAGTTGAACCTGTGGACAGTGAAAATGAGGAGGCAGAGGATGAGGATGAGGACAACAGAAGTGCAGTCATTTGTCAATACTTCTAATGACACACAGGTAAGACAGTGTTATTTCACATTCCATTGAGAGTTTGATGTGGGACATTGTCACTGGCAGGCTGTGAATTCCTCCTTCTATGCCCACTCACTGCACCCATCGGCATCTCTTTTTGCAGATGTTGGTGCCCTATTGTTGCTCCTGGTGTGTTCACTGCAGCCAACTACAGGTCTTTCCGATGTTAACATTATTGTACAGTTGAACTGCAATGTTTAAAGTTTGTTATACAAATACACACTTAAATCATTTGACATACTCCATACTTGTATTTTTTCAGGTGTGGTAATTGCAGTGCTCTGATGAAAAGGTGGAAGTACTATGGGCTGGGGTGATGATGGGGGAAAGTACAGGTTAGAGTCCAGTCTATTTGTAGCACATGTGCATTGTCCAAGGGGGCATTGGAAGAGGAGCAATGGCAGTTCAAGGTGGACAGGGTGATAGAGTGGGACACAAGGGTGACAATCAGGAGAGTCTTATTTCCTGGCAGGGTCTTGCCAATAGTCTCTGGCTTCTGCCTGGATTGCAGGGAAGGTTTGTGGGGTGGTTCTCCTTTTGCAGGGGGAGTGGTGCTGGTGGCCTGTTGGTCCTGTGGCGGGGCCTCCTGTCCACTAGCGGCAGCGGAGGTGGAAGGCTGTTCAGTAGTCTGGCTAGTGTCAGGGGCCCGTTGGTGTGCCACTGCCTCCCTCATACTGTTGGCCATGTCTGCCAGCACCCCTGAAATGGAGACCAGGGTGGTGTTAATGGAATTCAAGTCCTCCCTGATCCCCAGGTACTGTCCCTCCTGCAGCCACATGTTTTCCTGCATCTTGTCCTGGATCTGGCCCAGCGTATCCTGGGAATGTTGGTATGCTCCCAGGATTGCAATGAGTGCCTCCTGGAGAGTTGGTTCCCTGGGTCTGTCCCCCTCTTCGCGCACAGCAGTCCTCCCAGCTTCCCTGTTGCCCTGTGCCTCTGTCCCCTGAACCGTGTGCCCACTGACCCCAGGTCCCTGATTGTCCTGGGTTTGTGGGGTGCCCTGAGGTCCCTGTAGTGGTGGAAACACTGCTGATTGACGTGTCATGAGGACAGAGGTATGGGCCACCTGGGTGGCTGCTGTGGTGGTGTTTCCTGAGGGGGAAGCTCTGTGGTGGTGTGAGACTGTGCCTGGGTAACCGACTGTCCGGGGGTCCCTGATGGGCCAGATTGGTCATCCAGATCCAGGCGACCAGAGCTGCTGTCATCACTCTGGGCCTCTTCTGTGGGGGGACTGGATGTTGCTGGCACCTCTTCTCCGGTGACATTGGCTGGAATACCTGTGGGAATGTAGATGCAGTGTTAGTGTTTCTGTGTGTGACATATTGTGCATGGGTGGGTTGCCCTCTATTGTTGTTATTGCCCTGTCAGCTTTGCCTTGTGTGAGTTGTTATTTGGTCGGCTAGCTGATTGTCTCTAGTGTGCATGCTGTAGTGATAGGTGTCCATGCAGGGCTGTGAGTGGTGTCCATGCATTGGTATGGCATGCAGGGCTTGGCATTGGGATGAGTGGGTTGTGATGGTGGGGTGTGAGGGGAGTGATGGAGTGATGGGAGTGAGGGTAAGGGTGGGGGCATGTGATGGCATGCAGGTAGGGGGGTGATAGTAATAACGAGTTGACTTACCAGAGTCCAGTCCTCCTCCTACTCTGGCCAGGCCCTCAGGATGCATAATTGCCAAGACTTGCTCCTCCCTTGTTGTTAGTTGTGGGGGGGGGGGTGGAAGTCCACCGCCAGCCCTCTGTACTGCGAGCTGATGTCTTGCTGCAATGGAACGCACCTTACCCCGTAGGTCGTTCCACCTCTGCCTGATGTCATCCCTTGTTCTGGGGTGCTGTCCCACTGCGTTGACCCTGTCCACGATTCTCCGCCATAGCTCCATCTTCCTAGCAATGGATATCTGCTGCACCTGTGATCCAAATAGCTGTGGCTTTACCCAGATGATTTCCTCCACCATGACCCTTAGCTCCTCCTCTGAGACTCTGGGGTGTCGTTGTGGTGCCATGGGTGTAGTGTGAGTGGTGGGGATGAGGATATGTAGGGTGATGTGTTGGGGTGTGTGATGTAAGGGTTGTGGGTAATGTGGGCGCATGTTTCATGGTGGTGTGTGGGTGTGGTGTGTGTATGGGTGTCACGTGTGTGTAGTTTGAATTGTCCAATGGGGTGCTGTTTTGTTAGTGTGTGTGTATTTTGAGCACTGAAGTATGTACTGCCAATGGTTTACCGCCATTGAATGTCCGCTGTGGTGATTCATGGGTCATAATGTTGTAGGTGTTGTTCTGTTTGCGTAGCGGTGTGGGTTTTGAAACCGCCAGTTTATCACTAACCTTTGAGTTGGCGGATTTGTGTGTGTGGATGTATAGTAACGGATTGGTGTGTGTGTGTCATCATAGGGTTAGCGGATATCTGCTGCCACGGCGGTATGTTGGCGGCAGTCAGCATGGTGGTAAGTGGAATTTACCGCCAATGTCATAATGAGGGCCATAATGTCATAAATAGAGATAATATACAAAACGCCTGACAGATATCAATATACTGATACCCGCCAATCTCGTTCCTTTCAGGACTCATCGGGAAAACGCAGTGAAAGAGGTGGGCGGTCACAGCGATGAACTAAGTAGGTGAAACGGAGACAGGAATCACAATGCTCAACAGAGGTTTCTGCAAAAAAGGAAGAGAAACCTCCCCAACAAAAACCCCAATTTAAAAAGAAAAAGGTGGCAGCAGTTGCGGTTCGACATGCCACTCAAGAAGAGGGTTCTCTTGAAGAAGAAGTAGTGGGCATTAGCGAAACTAGACAGCGCAGCAGAGGTCACAACGTCAGCGGAATTTTCTAGAGCATCTGTAGCTGAAAGTAACTGATGACTTCTTACAAGTAGAAACTGCAGACATGCGTCTCTCCACGCCTGACAGGGTGTACAAAGTAACGTTACAGTTAAAAGGAGACATTGAACGTACAATAGACGCAATCTTTTGGGATCGCGTGGTAAACATATGATATTTTGTTGGCCGAACAAGATTGGCCACCTTCATTTGTCCGTACATGCCCATATGGGGAAGATGTTATTAAACCTTCTTTTTCACCCTTTGTTCCCGACAAGCTCGCAGAATCCTACACCATCGATTGGGAATTGGCGCAGGCACCCGCGTTATATCGCAACCACAGAGAATGGGACAAAGATTCCCCCTACTGTGTAATTCCTGTTAAAAATCAACCCCAACCTCAGCCTCAATATCCAATAAAACATGATGCTAAAGCACCCATGAGGGAAATCCTCACACAATTGGAGCACCAGGGCGTAATTGAACCCTGTGTCTCACCTATGAATAATCCTCTATTCCCAGTAGCTAAACTGGACCATTCATACAGAATAGTCTTAGACTACAGACATTTAAACAGTCATACACACCTATGCTATACAAAATTCACATAGCACAGCGCTCATGAACAACATAGTACGCTAAAAATGTAAAACAACACTGGACATCTCCAATGTTTTTTTCTGCCAAAATATAGCGCCTGAGAGTAGAGACTTAACAAGTTTTAGCACACTAGGCTCCCAGAAAAATTCTGTTGTTTACCCCAGGGGTACAAGAAAAGTCCAGGACTGTTTGCGGCTCGTGTGACTTCAATATTGCACGACATACACCCTGAAGCATTGTCCTATGTACATGATATCTATCTCACGGATGATGAATTACTGCAACATCTCAGACGGGTAGTTCGCATTGTTGTTGGATTTGCCGAATTGGCTACAAATTCAATTTCAAAAAAATGAAAATAACCTTCCTTAGCGTCCTATCTCTGGGATATGAGCTATCAAGTGAACGAAGGAGCCTAGCGCCACAATTCTGGGAAAAATGCATACAATTACAACCTCCAAATACCATTAAAAAACTCCAATCTCTATTGGGTTTCCTAAATTTTGGCAGAACTTACATTCCTGATTATGCATCACGCATGAAACCCTTACATGATTTAATATGTCCTGACTTTTCAAGTAAATTTTGGACTGTCGACCACACATGCATTGTCGGAGCTTTGCAAACAGACATGCTTTCAGCACAACACTTACACACAAGGGACAACAAAACACATCTGGCCACCAGAGTAATTGCTGGTGCCATCGGTTTCACCCATGTAACTTTCAATGAGGGTGAGATTGTCCTGATTGCATACCAATCACATTTGTACTCAGCAGAGGAACAACGCTTTGCTCCCACTTAGAAAATTCTCACTGCTGTACAGATAGCTGTCATTAAAGAAAGACCTCTGGCCCAAGGTAAATGCATAATTGTCGTTTCTCCAGTTCCGGTCCTTTAGGCTGTCACCAAAGTCAGTGTTCCAAACGCTAAAGCATTACATCCACGTTGGATACAATGGGCAACGTCTTTGACAGCCACTGATGTAGACTACATTTTTTACCCAAAATTGCAAACTCAAGATTATTTTTGCAATATGAACTAGAATACCCAGTTCCTGGAAAAACACTGCGTTTTGATCAGTATCAAAGAGTCATGTACACCGACGGCTCAGCGCAACCTGCCATTGGCACAAAGCATCAATAGTCCGCTGTTTGCACAGTCGTAAGTGGCTATATGGAGGATAATTAATTTTGTCCCCAGCATACATTCATGCAAACCCTAGGGGATTGCACAGCACAACTTGCAGAGTTAAAGGCTCCGGTGATGGCACTGGAACATAGGGATCCTGCACAGTTAACACTGATTGTTTGTGATTCGTACTACTGTGTCCAGTCCTTTAATGAATACCTGCATTACTGGCGCCAGAATGGGTTCAGAGATTCTAAAGGCAACACCATTAAACACAGACTTCTGTGGGGGAAAGTAGCGGATCTGAAGGAAACGCTACCAAATGTCCATGTTGTACATACACTTGGACACCAGCGCGTTGGAATACACAATGCTGGGAATACACTGCCTGATAAAGTCGCAAAGTCAGCAATAGCTACGGTCAATGTTGCTGCAGTAACCGGTTTAGGTGCGAAATCGGACAATGAGATATGGGCTGCCGTGAAAGCTACAGCTGAAGGTACGCCCTACTCAAAAGCATTTCCTGCTAAATATTCCTACAGAATGGGAGGCTGCCTAAACACTGAGGTTAAGATACCAGACGTAGGGGTTCAAGAAATTCCCAACAAAGATATAAGATCAGAGTTGACTAAAGCAGCGCATGAGGGGGTAGCATCTCCCCATGCTGGTGTGGCGGCTACAATATCATTGTTGCAAGCCCGCTATTGGTGGCCAGGTCTGTACAAAGAGGCCAAGCAGTATTTCCTTTGTTGTGACATCTGCCAACAAATTAAAGTTTCCACGCCCACCACAGACACCTCTCCTAATTTCAAACAAACCATTACAATGTGTGTACTTGGACCATTGTGGTCCCCTAACACCGGATAGTGCATACAAATACATTTTAGTCGCTGTTGACTCCTGCTCCAGATTTCTATGGGTGTGGCCACAATGCTCGGCTGACGCTCGGACTGTTATTAAAGATTTGCTAGTCTTTATTGGTACAATTGTAGTTGCGGCTTTCCACTCGGATCAGGGCCCTACTTTTGCCTCAAGGGCATTCAGGGACGCCATGGCTTCGTTAGGGGTCCAACTCCAGTACTCGTCTCCATTTCACCCCCAGGTAAATAGTGTTGTGGAGTGACTGAACCATGACTTAAAGCAGTTCTTAACAGCCAAAGTCTTAGATACGGGTCGTAGTTGGCTTAATCACCTGTATGGAGTCCAGAGAGCACTTCATAATCTGCCTAAAAGGTCCCTGGGGAGTCGTACTTCATATGGGTACCTGTTCCTAACTCAAAAGTATGTTCCAGATCTTGACGGTCCCAGCGTGGAGGCGGCAGAAACACCCTTTGACATAAATGAACATGTCAATGTCTTACAGGAATTACAATTGTTCCGTGACGACAACGCTTCTGCCAGTGTTGCCTTCACAGGAATTAAGGATGTACCTGTGATGCCTACAAGCTGGATTCCTAAAGTTGGGGATCAAGTATGTGAAAAGGTTGCTGTAAAAAAGGAGTTTGGTCCTTTTTATTGTGCTCCAGTCCCAGTCTTGGGAATGCACAGTACCAGAACTGTCATTGTACCTCCGTTGGCTGGTGCCAAGAAAATCGTTTTGTATCTATCGACAATGTCAAGTTACACTATGTGGCTGATCCTGCACAGCAGACCAAGAGGAGCAGCCAGTAGTTCCCGAATCCCTCTCACTACTGGTCAGGATGTTGCTTTACAAGTTGTAAGCAGCAACACTGACACCTCTCTGAGCTTGAGGAGGGTGGAAAACGATCTTGCATTAGTTCCACTAACATCTGTTTCAACAAATAATACAGAAACAATTGATCGATTTGACACAACTTCAACACAGACGGATGGCGTGATTTATTCTGAACCACCGCGGGAAACACTGACCGGTTCTCCACCTATAAACACGGCTCCAGCTTTTGCACAAACTGCTTCTGGATACTTTGCTGACATCAACGACACTGTTTCGGACTCATGCCCCTCTTCTACATCCGAACTGTCAAGAACACGTAAACTGATAAACTGGCTTAAAGCAACTTACTTTATTTTTCCATGGAACTATCTGTGGTTTTCTTTAACTGTACTGGGTTTCCTACTTTGTATTGGGGTTGTTATAACATTCTTTTTATTAATACATGGTCATTTTCTTCCTGAAAGATCAACAGTTGAACTGGTGGATGAGGTCCTAAAACCACATTTTTCTTCTCATAAGGTCCGCAGAGACTTGTCCTTGGTGAACAATTCGGCTATACCAATTCCTGATGGGATTGTTTGGGATAAAGTAAAATTTGATATATACAGCCCGACAGAGGTCATTCAAATACCATATGTATTTAAACTTTCAATGAACAATGTAATAATACTCTGAGTTGTTTCTGATGATTGAGATGTGAAAACAGTGGATTCTATGATGACTGAGTTGCAGTATTACACTGTATTTGAAAACGAAGATATTTACCAATCTAAAGAGAATTATGGTGATATGTTTTGCTATAATTATTAAGGGCACCATTTCATTCACAGAGCAAGTACCCCAAAGACTGTTTTTAATTACACACAATAGGAACATTGTCCAACTCCACCACAAGGGAGTTCTAAAACATATTCTGAAAAGTTTGCATATTTTACTGGGCACAATGTTAAAAATGCTGTGTCCTATTATTTTAAATTGTCATAGATAGGAAAATGTACGCATATTATTGACAAATACAATTTTTTTTTAATCAGATTCCTTTGTTTCCCGGTAGGCTATAGAAAGCTTTGAATATTGGCTGAAGTCGATTGACTTAAAAAGGGTGTGGAGAACACAAAATTGGCTTTATTTAGAGCATGCCTGATACCTGTTCAAATGATATTTTTAAATGAAACCGTACAACAAACAAGTTGTTTAGGCTTAGCTAAGATTAAGGAATTGAACGCACCCAGTATTCCTGCCCCTGCAAAATATCATAAATGGCAAAAGTATATCAATGCAACTGAAGATCAGCTCGATGAATGGGTCCAGAATGGCACATTTAATGCTTCACTGCCACATCCTGGCGGGTGGTTATTGTGGCCTATAGAGACCAAGAGCTAGTAGGCTGGACCCTCGCTATATATCATCTGAACATGCGTGTATAGTAACAACATTCAATGTAGGGAAACTATACCAGCAATGGTTGAAAGTTCCTCACTAGATGCGGTTAGAGAACACCTCAGTCTCCTGTCTAATAACATCGACTTACAGGACTTCCTGTTAGGGCCCAGAAAAAAAACGTAGAAAGCGCTTCTTATATGAAGTACATAATGACATTTGGAAGCTTTCCCAACAAGAAGCTGCTGCCCGGTTAAGGCAAAAAGACCAGGAAAATTTACAGAAGGCCTTAGCTTTTGTAGATAATGGGATTAATACACCCTAAATAACATTGTCTCTTCTGCTATAGACATATTACAAACTGATATGTCTTCTTTACAACATGGACAGAGTCAGTTAAGGTCCATTATGCAGTTGGGTTGGCCACTTCAAACACTGAAGGCAGGTCACGTTCCCTGGCAACACGTTAGCACAAGGGACATATTTTCTACATTTAATTTAACGCGACAACAACAACTAATAGCTAAGAAAGAAGTGGCGTGTGTCATGCTAAACTTTGAAAAGTTTAAAGAGTTGCCTTTTACTGTGGCTGAAATACCATCTGCTGAGTGGTTAATACATAGGGTCATTAATCTGCCTATTTCCACACTACAATTCACGTCCTGTTTAAACCACATTCTGGTTGGCAGATATGAAAGGCTGGGAGATAGTTACATCCATGAGGTGTGGGAGCTGCCCTTCTCGTACAAATGTCTCAGTGGCATGGAAAAGGTCTTTCTTGTCGGTAGTGAATGCAAGACTTCTGTTAGCCATTCAATGGTTTGTAAACAGCTGTCCTTGCATGGGACGTGTAACACGTCTGCAGCGAACTTGGCTTGTTATCTGAAGGGAGTTCCAGTCCCCTTGATTAGACTTGCGCTCCAGGTGATTAAAAATAGCAGCTATGTTCTCCTCAATAGTGAAGACAGTTGTGGGATGCGAGCCGGAATAGTTATGATGTTTTGGTTTCTAAGATTGTTACATGATGCAGGAACTTACTTTTGCCTCCCACTAGACAGAAAGAGGTAGCTGACATCTGGCCCCATATTGCTACTTTTAATGTGAAGTTTGACAAGTTGAGCAGATTCAAAGCTTTACTGTTTCAAAAACATGTGACTGTCACATCTGCACGCAAGACCTACACACTTTCGAGGGCAAGGTCATCATCAGAGATACAGTCCCTTTTAAGTACCAACTTTCCACAACACTTTGGTGAACTCATGGGACAAATATTTAATGCATCCAGTACTAAAGAAATTCACACATTTCTTTAAAGCTGTTGGTTCTGGTTTCGTTCACACCTTCTCCTCCATATTCGGATTAATACCATCAGCCATTCATTAGATACTCTCCCGTATTTTCACGGGATTTCCAATAACTTTGGCTATAATAGGTGGCATTTTGCTATTGCTACTTGTTCTGCGCAATGGCTGTCCTGCCGCAGCAAGAAGGAATGAAAGCGCTCCCACCAGCGCAGCTGTGTTGTGAACACATGATGCAGTACTTTGGAGCAACACTCCTGGAGCAATTGAAGTGTGACTCGTCCCTGTCAGTCAGACGGGTTTTGCATTGTGTGCAGCCCGTTTTTCAGTGCCTTTGGTACTCGTCCGAACATGCACTGAAAGTTTGTATTTTTTACGCAGTGCTCGCTTTCATTGGACACTGATCTGTTGATGTTCTCGCTGAGGGTTCATTACCGGACATGCGCATTGAGGATGCGTTTGCTACGGGAAGCTGCTTATGAGTTGCCCTTTCTGGAGGATGCAGCTCTGAACTCATTTCTGGGCACACCACGGAATGCTGCTGCCTTGGCTGAACCTCAATCTATGGAACACGACTGCTCCTTGGTCCTTCTCGGCGATGCATTTTCAACTTGAACACCTGCTGAAGTGGAAGATTTCCTGTCCTCCGTTATCCCGGATTCAATTGGCAACTTCCAAAATTACTCAGACTCTTGAAATTCGGCCTTTTTCACCACATGTTAACGTTTAAATTGTCCTTTTATATATGCTCAAGTGTCCTTTTGACTTGTCAATATTGACACTTTTTACACATATTTTACACAGTTTTAGTAGCTTTTATACATATTTAGGCTTTGAACCACCTTCAACCGACAAGGGAGGGTGTTGTGTAGCCATTTTAGTTTCAGCTACATACACGCTATTTTAGCACACTAGGCCTGTCACTGTGCATTTTAGCCTAGATATATTTTATTCAGCTTTGTTTATTATTTTAACAATAGCCACATTTTGGGTCTTGTTTTATTTCTCCCTATCTAACTGTTCTTGCTTAGGCCAGCACTACGTTCTCAAACAAGACATTCTTGTTCACTCTGTGTTTCTTTCAAGGCTGCAGTAAGGTTGCTGGTGAACATAGTAAATGTTTTGTCTCTGGTATTCATAGAAAATACACATCCTTACTTAGGGACATTTTCCCAGAACATCAGCTGTTTTATTAAAAAAACACTTCCTCGTCCTTACACGTTAGAGGGAGATTCCAGCCAGAGGACCACGACTGTGCTGATTGCTGAACGCTTCGCTACAGCTGCTTATGCAGACTTCAGGCCTTTGCTCAGGTATGGGGGATGATGTCTTCCCAGGGGAACCTGAAGGGAAGAACTAGAGCTTAACATGCTGTGCTCTATTATAGCCTAGGTAGGAATTAGTCTATTGACTCCATTGACAAAATGGTAGTGTTATTTCTATGCTTCACTCTCCTTGTCACAATTCTAAATCCTTGTCATGCTGTATCGTCCTGGTTATTGCAGTACATGTTTTGTTATATAAGATATGCAGTCGCTTTATTAAAACCTTATTGAAACATATACTGACTCTTTTGTCATTGTGAATGTGAGGCTAATGTAACTGAAAGCAAACGGATGAGACCTGAGTCACCACGATTTCCTTGAGAAGTCAATTGTGTGATGCGCTCGTCTGCCCAATCATCCCTGCTCTTGGATAGAGATGAGGCACTGCTAGTTAGCCAGAGCAAAACCGGGATTGGGGAGACAGGTGTCACCTGTAGTGGGTTAAGACTTAGGGGGTCATTCCGACCGCGGCGGGCGTGGCCCGCCGGGCGGAAACCGCCCAAAGACCGCACCGCGGTCAAATGACCGCGGCGGTGATTCCAACTTTCCCGCTGGGCCGGCGGGTGATCTCAAGAAGATTGCCCGCCGGCCCAGCGGGAAAGCCCCTGCAAAGAGGAAGCCGGCTCCGAATGGAGCCGGCGGATTTGCAGGGGTGCGACGGGTGCAGTGGCACCCGTCACGATTTTCAGTGTCTGCAAAGCAGACACTGAAAATCATTATGGGGCCCTGTTAGGGGGCCCCTGCACTGCCCATAACATAACATGTGTATTTGTAAAGCGCACGTTCACCCGCAGGCATCTTGGCGCTGAATAACAGATGTTTATTGTTACCCAACTCAATGGTACTCATTTTATCGACCTCAGAATTTTGGATGAAAGGCTGAGTGAACCTGAAGGGATTTGAACCTGTGACCATGAGGTCAAACACAGGCCCCTATAGTGGACGCATTAGTCCACTAAGCCACCAGACCCGGCCAGTGGCATGGGCAGTGCAGGGGCCCCCAGGGGCCCCACGACACCCGTTCCCGCCATCCTGTTCCTGGTGGTAAAAACCACCAGGAACAGGATGGCGGGAAGGGGGTCGGAATCCCCATGGTGGCGCTGCAAGCAGCGCCGCCATGGAGGATTCCCTGGGCCAGGGGTAAACCGGCGGGAAACCGCTGGTTCCCCTTTTCTGACCGCGGCTTTACCGCCGCGGTCAGAATGGCCCAGGAAGCACCGCCAGCCTGTTGGCGGTGCTTCCGTGGTAGTTGACCCTGGCGGTCGGTGACCGCCAGGGTCAGAATGACCCCCTTAGTCTCCCGCACCTCAGGCGATTCTGCCGCTCAAATCCAGTAGTCTCATTAAAATAATGAGAGCCTACGTGACACCACTGATGGTTTAAGGTTGGTTTGGTGTGTCAAAGCACCCGAAAGAACTTTGGACCTTATTCTTAAGGCCAATAGAGACCAATTTTTAAATTGCCTGAGAAGTGTCAGCGGAGGTGGCATGCTTGATAGGTATTTTGGTTTGATGCAGGGCATTAAAAGATTTCTCCTCAAGCCCAGTAGGTCTAGAATGGGTAGCCCCCCTTGGTTTGATGCCCAGTTTTCCTTGGCTAACTGCAGACTGTAGAGGGCATTAACGGCTACTTAAAGGGTGGAAGATGAGGTGCGGGCAGCCCGCCTGGCATATTAAAGCACTTGATGGCAAAGAAAAGGGGCCTCCTTGGAACATAATTGGGAGTGTTTGGAATGTTCCCCAAAAGGGAAGCATAATACGATTTTTGGGGACAGCGTGAAAGGAATTTGGGAGAGATAAATGCCTGAAAGTCAACTTCTGGAGAATAATGACCTTGGGTCGGATTAGGTCTCCCACTTTAGTTCAATCTATTATCTGGAGGGAGACCCAACCATGAGTAGTTCTTTGGACTGCTGTTTGCGGGATTTTCTCAGACATTTGTAGTTTCACTCAGTGAAGTGGAGGATGCACTATGTCAATGCTTAGGGGGGAAAGCTTCAGGTCTTGATAGGATCTCAATGGACCTAATAAAATGTCAAGTTGATTTGTGGGCTCCTCTGATCACTAATGTATTTAATAGTTCATTGAATGTTAAGATTCCCAGTTCATGTGCTTTGTCCAATATTGTTCCTATATTCAAGAAGGGCGATCATGCTTCACCCAAATGTTCCAGACCAATATCTTTAATAGATAAAGATTCCAGCCAGAGCACTACAACTGTATGCTGATTGCCGAACGCCTCGCTACAGCTGCTTATGCAGCTTTCAGCCTTTGCTCAGGTATGGGGGATGATGTCTTCCCAAGGAAACCTGAAGTGCAGAATTAGAGCTTAACACGCTGTGCTCTGTTATAGCCTAGGTAGGAATTAGTCAACATTTTTATATTGTCATGCTCTATCGTCCTGATTATTGCAGTCCATGCTTTGCTATCCAAGGTGCAGTAGCTTTATTAAAGCATTATTGAAACCTAGCCTGCTTTGTTTGTCATTGTGTATATGAGATCAATGTAAAAGAGAGAAACAGATGAGACCTGAGTGACCACGATTTCCCTGAGAAATCAATTATGTCATGCACTCGTCTGACCAATCATCCCTGCCTTTGGGTAGAGATGAGGCACTGCTAGTTAGCCAGAGCGAAAGCCGGATTGGATTGACAGGCGTCACCTGTATTGGGTCAGACTCAGGGGGTCATTCTGACCTCGGCAGTAAAAGGCCCTTACCGCCGGTCAGAAGTCCGCCATTCTACCGCCGCGGCCGCGGTAAACCGCCACAGTCATTCTGACCACCAACTGTGAAACCGCCAAAAATCCGACATCCAAGGAAGGCCGCCTCATCAGCGGGCCGCGGAAAACTGGAGATGACCAAACCTCCACCGTCACGCCAACACAAACACGCCCATGCCATTCTGACCCACGAATCCACGCGGCGGTCTTTCAACCGCGGTATTCCATTGGCGGTACACACCGCCGCGGTCAAAATACACACCCAGCTCCAAAACACAGCCACATTGGACAATTTGAAATACACACACCTGAGACACATACAAACAACACTCCCACACATCCAATCAACTATAAAACACACACCCACATCACCCACAAACCCCCACTAGTTGGAAATCGGAGAGAAGGAGATAGAGATAGAGAGAGCGAGCACAGGAAACGAAAACCCCAACACACACAGGAACCCAACTTCATCACCCACACCACATTTACGCACACATCACCACATATCACCACGCACATCACCACAAACACCACCCCACACCTCATCCACACCACCCCATGGCACCCCAAAGACACCCCAGGTTCTCGGACCAAGAACTCAGGGTCATGGTGGAGGAAATTATAAGGGTTGAGCCCCAGCTCTTCGGCACACAGGTGCAGCACACCACTATAGCAAGGAAGGCTGAGCTATGGCAAAGGATCGTAGACAGGGTCAAAGCTGTGGGACAGCATCCCAGAAATCGGGAAGATATCAGAAAGCGATGGAACGACCTACGGGGGAAGGTGCGCTCGATGGTGTCGCGACACAACATCGCTGTGCAGAAGACTGGCGGCGGACCCCCACCCACTCCACCCCAATTCACAGCATGGGAGCAAGAGGTAGTAAACATCCTGCATTCTGATGGCCTCGCTGGAGTACACGGAGGAATGGACTCTGGTAAGTCAAATCTCAACTACTTCACCCCCCCCAACCACCAGCATGCCAAACCCCCCCCTCACCCCCAATCTCAACCCCCAGCACACAACCTCCCTGCCAATGTCTCACCAGCACAACCCACCCTAAACAACACCAACCCCTGAATGCCAACACAAACCATAGACAGCCACCACCAAAGCATGACCATTGCACATACCCATACACCCCCCCCCACCACCCTCACAACACCTCCCACAAGGGAATGCCAGCACTGGGGGACAAGGGCACTCAAAATGCACGCCATGGCACACACAGAAACAATAACCATACTCCTTTACCCCTGCAGGGCCAGAATGCCAACACACCGCCACGGAGGGTCCAGATTTGTCCATCCCACCCCCAGAACAGGCCCCCAGCGAGGACAGCAGCTCTGTCGACCTAGAACCTGATGACCAGCCCGGACCATCGGGGACCTCTGGACAGTCAGTTCCCCAAACACAGACACAGGCCACAGCAGACCCAACCCCCTCTGGGAACACCAGCACAGCTCCCACCCAGCGGGCCCATGCCTCTGTCTCGCAGACGCGTCAATCAGCGGTGTGTCCACCACTACAGGGCACCCAGGCTGACCCAACACCCCAACAACAACAGGGACCTGGGGGCAGTGGTAGTGGGCACACCGTCCAGGGGACAGAGGCCCGGGGAAACAGGGCAACTGGGAGGGCTGCTGTGCGACGGGGGGGGAGGACAGGCCCAGGGAACCGACTCTCCAAGAGGCCCTCACCACCATCATGGGAGCATACCATCACTCCCAGGAGACGATGGCGACGGTACTGGCCAGGTTCACCGAGATCCAGGCACAGCAGGAGGAACGGTACAAGGGGTTCAGCAATGAACTCAGGAACATCGCTACCGCTATGGGGACCATAGTCCAGGCCCTCAACCGGATGGAAACCACATTGTGGGACCATGTGGCACCACAAAGGGCCCCTGTCACTAGCCAGGAACAGCCTACCACCTCCGCCGGCGCTAGTGGTCAGGAGGCCCCCACACAACGACGGGCCACCAGAACCCCACCTCCTGCTGAAGAACAACCACCCCGCAAGAGGAACCTGAGATCTCACAGGAAGACAGAGTAGGATGCCAAGACCCCCGCCAGCATAAGATACCCCCTGATGTCATCCCACTGTCCCACAGTGTCACCCTGTCCAACCTTGAACTGCCCCTGCTCCATCCTTCCACAGGCATATGGCAAATGCACCTGTGAAACTGAGAACTGGGCTCTGCCATGGACATAACTCCACCCTCACCCATCACCGTTTTAATATCATGTACCAATATCTAGCACTAAAAATAAATCACTCATTGCACTGAAATCATTCAGGAGTCAGCCTGTATTATTTACAAATTTATAACACATTACTGATCAATAATGTTCTGTTATGTCAGGGTGGGAAGGGAAAATCAAACATCAGTGTAAAAGAACTGGGGGGAAATACACAAAGTAAAGATGCAGGGGGCTTTCAGTAAATGTTAAATGGCGTGGGTGATTCTTACCTGTGTGCTACTGAAAATACTGTTGGATAACTCTGTCCCTGTTGTCTGGGTCGTCCTCTTCGTCTTCCTCCTCTTCACTCTCCGCAGGCTCCACAGCTGCTTCAACACCACCATCTGAACCATCCTCCTGCAGGAAAGGCACCTGACGTCGCAATGCCAGATTGTGAAGCATACAGCAGGCCACGATGATCTGGCACACCTTCTTTGGTGAGTACATCAGGGATCCCCCTGTCATATGCAGGCACCTAAACCTGGCCTTCAGGAGGCCAAAGGTTCTTTCTATGATCCTCCTAGTTCGCCCATGGGCCTCATTGTACTGTTCCTCTGCCCTGGTCCGGGGATTCCTCACTGGGGTCAATAGCCAAGGCAGGTTGGGGTAACCAGAGTCACCAATTAGCCACACACGTTGTCTCTGTAGCTGTTCCATCACATAATGGATGCTGCTATTACGCATCACATACGCGTCATGCACTGACCCAGGGAACTTGGCATTCACATGGGAGATGTACTGGTCAGCCAAACAGACCACCTTGACGTTCATAGAATGGTAACTTTTCCTGTTTCTGTACACCTGCTCATCGTCTTTTGGGGGTACTAAAGCCACATGGGTCCCATCAATGGCACCAATTATGTTGGGGATATGTCCAAGGGCATAGAAATCACCCTTCACAGTGGCCAAATCAACCTCCTCAGGGAATACAATGTAGCTCCGCATGTGTTTCGTCAGGGCAGACAACACTCTAGACAAAATTTTTGAAAACATAGGCTGAGACATTCCAGATGACATGGCCACTGTTGTCTGGAATGAGCCACTTGCCAAAAAATGGAGGACTGACAGAACCTGCACTAGAGGGGGAATTCCTGTGGGTTGGCGGATGGGGGACATCAGGGCTGGCTCCAGCTGGGCACACAGTTCATGTATAGTGGCTCGGTCAAGTCGGTATCGTAGTATGATATGGCGTTCTTCCATTGTCGACAGGTCCACCAGCGGTCGGTACACGCGAGGATTCATCCTTCTCCTCGCCTGTCCCAGCGGACGGTGCCTAGGAAGGACAACATGGAGCACAGAGTCAAGCAAATCACAGGTACGTTCACCAGAGCATGCCGAGCACACCATTATCTATGTATTGAAAGGCGTGTATGTGTGGCAATGCAAGGCCTAGGCCTGTGTGACGCAGTACAAATTATGCCATGTGGGCCCTTGAAATGGCGGCTGCCTGACCTGTGAAGTGGGACAATGGGATGTGAGGTCAATGCGCTGGCGTGGCACACCGTGGCGGTAGGCGGTCGAAGACCGCTATACGAAGCCGCATTGGCTAACATTGAAGCCTATGGGTTTCAGGAGCCAATGACGAGGTGCGCCGGCAGTTGCGGTACGCACCGCCGCGGTACGCACCGCCGCGGGCGTGACCGCCATTTTCTATCTGCTTAATCACTCGAGACCTGATCATCCACAGGAGAGGACCTATACTGCAAGTGCTGCTGTGACCTCGGTCTGGAAGTGACAATGGCTGCTGCGACTGGGGAAAGGGCCCCTGCCTTCACGTCTGAGGAGTTGGAGAAACTTGTGGATGGGGTCCTCCCCCAGTATGCGTTACTCTACGGTCCTCCAGACCAACAGGTAAGTACACTGGGTGCACATTGAATGGGCTATGCCTGTGTGGAGTGGGGTGGATGTAAGTTGGTGTGGTGGGGGGCGAATGAGGAGTGCAACGCACAACAGATGAGAGCATGTGCCATATGGCAAGGTTGGGGATGGGGGGCCAATCGCATCTAACATGCAGAAAATTGATGAATTTTCCCTTCCCACCCTGTACATGTCAAATAGGTCAGCGCCCATCAGAAAGTGGACATTTGGCGTGCCATCGCCAAGGAAGTCCGGGCCCTGGGGGTCCACGTCAGACGGGGCACCCACTGCCGCAAGAGGTGGGAGGACATCCGCCGCGGGACCAGGAAGACCGCCGAGTCACTGCTGGGGATGGCCTCCCAACCTAGGAGGGGTGCCAGTTGTACCCTGACCCCCCTGATGTCCCGGATCCTGGCGGTGGCCTACCCTGATTTGGATGGGCGCTTGAGGACATCACAGCAGACACAAGGGGGTGAGTATCAGCACATTCTGCTATCTCTCTGCGCAGTGGAGGCGTCTGGGTGGGGGAGGAGGGTTGTGGGTGACATTAGGCCAGGGCGCTTTCTGTAGTGTAGTCCTCTCCTTTAGGCATGGCCCTGTGCTCCCGGCCCCCACCTCTGTAGGGTGACAAGTACAGCTATCGATGGTCCAGCATCACACATGTCCGCGTTTGTTGTCTCTAGACCTGTTGTCCTAGTCAGAAGTACTGAGTAGTGTACCCCGAATGCGCGGCTTAGTGCATGAGGCTCCTGTGTCTGTCCTCTCCGCCAACGGTGTTGACATTGCATGCACTCAACCTGGTCTTCGTTTTTCTCCCCCCACCCTTCTTCTTCATCTTCTTGTGCATGTGTGCATTAGAATCATCAGGCGGAGGAGAATTGGCATCGGAGCACGAGGGAGCTGCAAGTAACAAGGCCCCGGTGGGCCCAGGAACAGACACCGAGGGCACCAGTGATCCGGAGGGCGAGGGGAGCACCACAACGGGGACCGGTGGTGACACCAGCGACACCGACACGTCCTCGGATGGGAGCTCCCTAGCGGTGGCGGCAACATCCGTGCCCCCCGCCTCTACAGGTACAGCCGCCACCCAGCGCACCAGCCCCGCCCTCCCAGCAGCCCCTCAGCCTACGCTCCGTGCCCGCTCGCCCAGGAAGGCGGGCGTCTCCTTCGCCCCAGGCACCTCAGCCCCTGCCCCTGTTACCCCTGCTGCCCTCAGTGAGGAGGTCATTGACCTCCTTCAGACCATCATTGTTGGGCAGACTACCCTTTTGAATGCCATCCAGGGGGTAGAAAGGGAGGTGCATCGGAGCAATGCCTACCTGGAGGGCATTCATTCGGGTCAGGCTGCCCATCAACGATCGTTCAATGCTCTGGCCTCAGCACTGACGGCAGCCATTGTCCCTGTTTCCAGCCTCCCTCTTCTAACTGCCTCCACCCTGTCTCTGTCTCCTGTTCCTCAGCCTATCCCATCCACACCATCAGACCAGCCTGCACACACCTCAACACCCAAGGGCAGCTCATCCAGACACAAGCACCACAGAACCCACAAGCATTCATGCAAGCAACACTCAGATGCAGACATTTCAACAGTCACTACCACCTCTGTGTCCCCCTCCTCCTCGTCTCCCTCCTCCCTCCCTGTGACATCTACACTCACACCTGCATGCACACCACCATCAGCCAGTGCTTCCATCACCAGCACACCCTCCACTACAGTCCGTGCAGTCACCACCCCCACTACCATTTACACGTCCCCTGTGTCCTCTCCCACTGTGTCTGTCACCCCCTCTTCCAAAACACACAAACGCAGGCAGACACCCACCCAACAGCCATCCACCTCACGACAGCCTCCAGCACAAGCACCTGCACCCAAAGACAGCACACCTGACTCTCCTACAACCACATCCTCTTCCTCCACTCCCATCACCACTTCTCCTACCCTTTACCTTGGTCCTAAAAAACTTTTCCTCGCTAATCTTAAGCTCTTTCCCTCCACTGACCCACCCCCTCCATCTGCAAAGAGTCCCAAGAGCACCTCAGCCACCACCAGCCCTGCTTCGAGTGTCACTGTGGTGCATGGGTTCTGGAGTCCACCCTTTGCCAGCAGTGACTCTTCAATCAGCAGCAAGGGGACAGCCAGCCCCCCCCCCAGGCAAGAGGACCAGGAAACAAAAGGGCCGCCGTGAGAGGACTGACACGGCTGCCCCCAAGGAGCAAAGTTCGCCCACTTCACCAGCCACAACATCTAGGGGAGGCAAGGGCCCGAGAGCCCCATCTAAGGAGCGAAAGGGCAGCAGGGCGGAGAAGTCAGCCAGCAGGAGCGCGGAGCAGGAGGGCCCCACAAGCCCCATCCCGGGTGTTAGGGAGGACACCAAAGGGCCCAGGACTCTGTCACCGAAGGGTCCAGCAACAGCACGGTCGGAGGGCGACTGAGCAGGGAGTCCAGGCCAGGTCTGGCTCCCTTGACTTACTGGACGAGCACCGCTGAAGAGGGCCCCGCCGTGCAGAAGAGCACCGCTAAACAGGGCCCCGCCGTGCAGAAGAGCAACGCTAAAGAGGGCCCCGCCATGCAGAAGAGCACCGCTGAACAGGGCCCCGCCATGCAGAAGAGCACCGCTGAAGATGGCCCCACCGTGCAGAAGAGCACCACTGAACAGGGCCCCGCCGTGCAGAAGAGCACCGCTGAACAGGGCCCCGCCGTGCAGAAGAGCACCGCTGAACAGGGCCCCGCCGTGCAGAAGAGCACCGCTGAAGAGGGCCCCGCCGTGCAGAAGAGCACCGCTGAACAGGGCCCCGCCGTGCAGAAGAGGACCGCTGAAGAGGGCCCTGCCGTCTCAAGCACCGCTCCACTGGGCCCTTCCTGTCAAGCACCACTCCGCTGGGCCCCGCCGTCTCAAGCACCGCTCCGCTGGGCCCCGCCGTCTCAAGCACTGCTCCGCTGGGCCCTTCCTGTCAAGCAATGCTCCGCTGGGCCCCGCCGTCTCAAGCACCGCTCCGCTGGGCCCCGCCGTCTCAAGCACCGCTCCGCTGGGCCCTTCCTGTCAAGCACCGCTCCGCTGGGCCCCGCCGTCTCAAGCACCGCTCCGCTGGGCCCCGCCGTCTCAAGCACCGCTCCGCTGGGCCTTCCTGTCAAGCACCGCTCCGCTGGGCCCCGCCGTCTCAAGCACCGCTCCGCTGGGCCCCGCCGTCTCAAGCACCGCTCCGCTGGGCCCTTCCTGTCAAGCACCGCTCCGCTGGGCCCTTCCTGTCAAGCACCGCTCCGCTGGGCCCCGCAGTCTCAAGCACCGCTCCGCTGGGCCCCGCCATCTCAAGCACCGCTCCGCTGGGCCCTTCCTGTCAAGCACCGCTCCGCTGGGCCCCGCAGTCTCAAGCACCGCTCCGCTGGGCCCCGCCATCTCAAGCACCGCTCCGCTGGGCCCTTCCTGTCAAGCACCGCTCCGCTGGGCCCCGCCGTCTCAAGCACCGCTCCGCTGGGCCCCGCAGTCTCAAGCACCGCTCCGCTGGGCCCCGCCGTCTCAAGCACCGCTCCGCTGGGCCCTTCCTGTCAAGCACCGCTCCGCTGGGCCCCGCCGTCTCAAGCACCGCTCCGCTGGGCCCCGCCGTCTCAAGCACCGCTCCGCTGGGCCCCGCCGTCTCAAGCACCGCTCCGCTGGGCCCTTCCTGTCAAGCACCGCTCCCCTGGGCCCCGCCGTCTCAAACACCGCTCTGCTGGGCCCCGCCGTCTCAAGCACCGCTCCGCTGGGCCCCGCCGTCTCAAGCACCGCTCCGCTGGGCCCTTCCTGTCAAGCACCGCTCCGCTGGGCCCCGCCGTCTCAAGCACCGCTCCGCTGGGCCCTTCCTGTCAAGCAACGCTCCGCTGGGCCCCGCCGTCTCAAGCACCGCTCCGCTGGGCCCTGCCGTCTCAAGCACCGCTCCGCTGGGCCCTTCCTGTCAAGCAACGCTCCGCTGGGCCCCGCCGTCTCAAGCAGCGCTCCGCTGGGCCCCGCCGTCTCAAGCACCACTCCGCTGGGCCCCGCCGTTTTAAGCACCGCTCCGCTGGGCCCCGCCGTCTCAAGCACCGCTCCGCTGGGCCCTTCCTGTCAAGCAACGCTCCGCTGGGCCCCGCCATCTCAAGCACCGCTCCGCTGGGCCCTTCCTGTCAAGCAACGCTCCGCTGGGCCCCACCGTCTCAAGCACCGCTCCGCTGGGCCCTTCCTGCATGCACTGTTAACGGTTCACTGTGCCCACCATGCCTCCTCCTTGACCAGTGGAGACTGTAATCCACCTGATGGACTGTGGCTTTGCACTCCCCAGGATGGAACAGTGGGCAACCCACCCACTTGTGAGACTTGAGAGACTGTGGCTTTGCACACCCCAGGATGGAACAGTGGGCAACCCACCTTCTGTAGAGACTTGAGAGACTGTGGCTTTGCACTCCCCAGGATGGCACAGTAGGCATGGTGGCCCCTTCGTGGATCTGGCGTCGTGGACTCATGTGGCTGTGGTGCCCCCCCCTTCACTTCCCCCTGAGGTGCCTGTAGTTTTTTCATCAGATGCCCCTGCAGTGTTCTCTCCAGAGGACTCAGGTCTCCTGTGTGGGCTTTGCCCTTGTGTTGTTACACTTTGGCCCACGGACACTTCAATTTTCTTTTGATGTGCAGGACTAATTGCCTCGGTTATCCATTGCACTGTATATAGAATTGTTTTGCTATTGATTTTTTTGGCTAGTTGACCATGACTTTTCAGAGCCTATTTTGTACATACATTTTTATTCACATTTTAATTATGTCTTTGCATTTTTCTGGGGGGTTTGGGTGGTGTCACTGTGACTTGTTGCTCTGCATTGGTGTGTACATAGTTTGGGGGGGTGGGGGTCGCATATGTGTGTGCCGTAAGCTTTCCTCCTCCCCCCTCCCGTGTGTCGTAGGTGCATTACTCACCGTTGTCGTCTGCGCCGGCGTTCGTACTCGTGGTAGATGAGCAGGTAGACGAGAGCAGGTAGGATGTTTAATTCGGGTTCCATGCTGTCCTCCTTCCTCGTGGAGTGCGTAGAGGTGAGCGTTTTCCCGTTCGTAGTCTGTTTCCGCCGTGTTTTTATCGGCGGGGCTCCCGCCCCTGAAAAGGTGGCGGATTGGTGAGTTATGATACTGTGGGCGGTACATTGTCTGCCACCTGTCTGTTGGCGGTGACCGCCGCGCTGTTTGTCTGTACCGCCGTGGCGGTCGGAGTGTTAATGTGGCGGGCTGTGTTGGCGGTTCCCGCCAGGGTCAGAATTCCATTTTTTGGACCGCCAGCCTGTTGGCGGGTTGGCCGCCGCTTTATCACCGACCGCCAGGGTTAGAATCACCCCCTCAGTCTCCTACACCGCAGGCAATCCTCTAACTCAAAATCCAGTAGTCTCATTAAAGTAATGAGAGCCTACGTGACATAGATAGTGTTGCAAAGATAATAGGCAGGGTGGTGTTCAGTCACCTTGCAGCTTGGGCTGAAGAAAATGAAGTCCTCTATCCTTTTCAATTTGGGTTTCGAGCTGGGCTGGGTATGGAGGAGCAATGTCTGAACTTGAGTTTGTTGCTGAAGAAAAATATGATGGTCGGGCATGGCCCATTGTACCTGGCCTTCATGGAGCTCTCTACAGCTTTTGATCATATGAACCAAAGCAAACTGTGGATTGTGCCATTAAATACAGTGTTGGATTTACCCATAGTTAACTTTCTGCACACGCTTCATGTTTATCTTGCTGCTAAAGTATGGTTGAACGCCAAGGGGGACATGACTGCAGAATTTCTTGTTAGACCTGACAGCCTTAGGGTGGTCATCCCCCAACTTTTTGCCTGCCTCCCTCCACTTTTCTGACACTGTTTTTGCTGGTTTTAGGACTCTGCACACTTTACCACTGCTAACCAGTGCTAAAGTGCATTTTCTCTCCCCCTTAAACATGGTAACATTAGTTCATTCCCAATTGGCATATTTGATTATTTAATTGTAAGTCCCTAGTAAAGAGCACAACATGTGCCCATGGCCTGTAAGTTGAATGCTACTAGTGGGCCTGCAGCACTGGTTGTGCCTCCCACATAAGTAGCCCCTTAACCATGATCAGGCCAGCCATTGCAAGGCCTGTGTTTGCAGTTTCACTGTCACTTTGACTTAGCATCTAAAAGTAGTTGCCAAGCCAATGCATGGCCCTACGTTCATTGCACAGCCGAACTGGAAAGATGCAGCCCGACTTCCCGAGTGAAGAATCGAAGCAGCGCCTGCCATGCGAGAGAAAATGTGATGCATTGCCACACCGGATTGCCTGTATGCCCAGGATTTCCACGCATCGTCCCTGGGAGTCAAAAAGATCCCCGCATCACAGTGAGGAACCAAGACTACACGCCAGAAATCGATGCAAAGCCCCTTGCAGTGTGGAAAGAAAGGATGCATCGTCTGTGCCGCTCTGGAAATTCCGACGCACACCCTATTTTTCCATGCATCTCCTCCTTTGCAGTCTCCGCCCGTGTTTATTTTGACTCAAACCAGGTAATTTGTGCAAACAAGAGACAACTGTTGATCTCTAAGATTTAAGACTCTTTGTAACCTTGCAAAAGTGATATCTCAATTTGTGCTTATTTAATCTTGATCGTCTTGACCTTATTTTAATCAGATAAATATCTTATATTTTTTTTAATCTGTGTGGTGTATTTTTGTGGTGTTTTCACTGTGTTACTGTATGATTTATTGCATAAATACTTTACACATTGCCTTCTAAGTTAAGCATGATTGCTCAGTGCCAAGCTACCAGAGGGTGGGCACAGGATAATCTGGATAATCTAGATTGTGTTTGATTTACGCTGACTAGGATTGTGGTCTTTATGTAGACAAGGGTGTATACCTCTGCCAACTAGAGACCCCATTTCTAACATTCCCCTAAAACGAGGTGTCAGAAAGGGCTGTATCATGGCCATACTGCTGTTTTCTATTTACATAAATAAGCTGTGTTCTGTGTTAATTGAGGCCCCAGTGGACGTTCCTAGCATTGCTCAGACCTAGGTCCGGCGCTCTTATATGCTGACGACACAGTGTTGTTGGTACGTACTCCAAATATGCTGCAGACGCTGGTAGAATGTTTTGTGGCTTTCATAAGTAGTCTGTACCTCACTACTAGCTATGGAAAGTCACAGATTATGGCATGTGGGCCTGGTAAGTGTAATATTTCTAGTCTTAAAAGTAAGAGGCAGTTTTTGGAGCATGTTAGTGACTTTAGTTACCCAGGAGTTAATTTTAACTCCAAGGGCTCATAGGTGCTCCAGGTGTGTCATGCCTGTTTAAGACTTAGTAGAGCGAATAGTACATTATTTAATTTACTGAGAGGCGGGATGATGGGTTCGATTCTCTCGCTTGGAAACATCTACACCCCTCAATGCGTCTCTGCGGCCACGTATGAGGTTGCAGTCTGGGGCTGCTGTAACACTTGGCCCCATCAAAGCGAAGAATCCTGCATGTGTTGCAGTCTCTTCCAGGCTCCCCCCACAAGATTGAGTTAGATAATGCACTCTGAGCTAACCCTTAATTATATTACTGATGGTGTGAGTTTGGCTCCTTTATCGATGTGTGTAAGAGTTTGGTCGAACCCAGCAACGTCTTTGTGCAAGTTTATATTAATGGACTGCCTTAGGCTAGAAAAGGGGTGCTCTATTCCTTGGATAAATTATATATTTGGAATCTTCAGTATATTGGGTTTAGAGAATTTTATAATGTTTCCAATGTTCATTAGCTTGAGCGATAAGTTGATTATGAAGCGCTTGTATCTTGAATATTTTACTGAGAATAGACTCAAAATGGAATTAAGTGAAGCGTCAGTTTTATATAATTTTAGATCTTTCAAAACTGCAGGCCAGCATTGTGTATGTCTTTATCCCTTAACTGGGAGAGGTGCCTCTTGTTTCGTTCTAGGCACAGTGCTTAATTTGTGCTTGTTGTTTCCGGTGCGGAGCACCGGCACTCATTTTTGAGGGCCAGCTCTTATTTTTCTGCCTCAAGCATTTATTGTGAACAAAAGGCTCATACGGGAAAGACAGAGGACAGAAAAACGAAAACGTGTCAAAAGGGAGAAAGCAGAAAGCTGCAAGAGTGAGCTGAAGGGGCAAGGATTGGCTTTAAATGGATTGGAGAGGCCCGAGGTGGCTTTGGGATTACGCTGCCTCAGTATTCACATTTAATTGCAGCAGCCGGGTGTTTAAGAGGAGGGCTTTGGGCACCAGCATGTTTTTATTTACAAATTAAGCACTGTCTAGGTAGGCATGGTGTGGTGGCTACTGTGGTTTCAGGGTGACGGCAGACTGCTTGAAGACTCCATTCCACTGTGTCCATATGGCGTCTGGGGGGAGCAGTCTCTGTTGCACTTCGTATTTTTTTGTAGATTTTTTATTCCACAGTTTAGAATTTTCTTAAGTCACTCTTGATAAAGTTCAGACTTTGTAAATGGAGAGACGCACTTTTCCACTTGAAAATGCTCTGTGGTGTGGAGACTTGGGCGAGAGCTAGTTCCTTCCTCCATGCTGGAGGAAGGAGTAGAAAATTCATGGTAGGATGGGTTGAGGGCTTTGAATCACTAATTTAGGTGTATTTTTGTAACGAGGCACTTTGATTACCTAGCTTCCTTGATGTTTATGCAATGTAGTTTTATACGAATAAGGATGCATTATATGCCCCCCACCCCTTGCGGAAGCCTATTTTACATTTTTAGATTTTATTTTAGGTTTTTAGTATAGCACATGTGCGCTTTACATTATATTAGGAAGGCCTATTCTTTTGTGCACTGTTTTGGCATTTCCTACGAGTTGTCTTGATGTACTAAACTGATTCCCACAGCTACTTAAGTTAAGATAGCTGTTGGCAATTAAGATGAATTTTAACCTTACCTATGGCAAAACTGTCAATAATCTAGGTGATCTTATTGATTGCTGGCCTAACTTTAGATTGTATTTATTGTTTTGTACATAAATATTAATGGATTATTGTTTGATTTCGATTATTGTTGTATGTTTGTTTATTTTTTTGAGCTTTTATTGTCGAGTGCTTGACCGAATAAAGATATATTATTGATTGATTGATCAGCATTTATTTTGGATGACAGTTAGTTTTACACTACTGGGAACTTATATTTTAAGCCTTCCTGTCTTATTCTTGCTTGAAATCTGTATATAAAAAAGGGGTTGTTAGTAAACTGCTTTTCTGGTTGAAGTCATTCCTAAAGCATGTAATCTTGAATCTGTTCTATTTCTGCGTGCTTGTTTTATCTTTTTTCATGTTGCTTGCTTTGTCTGGCTCATCTTCAGTTGACAAATTTGAACAGATGTACTAGATCAGGGGTCTTCAGCCTTCTTTAGAACAAATGCTAATTCGTATCGATCAAAATAGTCCTGAGCTACTAATGACGTTCACAATTGTTGCAGCAGTGACAATCACAGTAGTGGCAACACTTTGCAAGATTACTTGCAGTGGCCACCCAGATGCATGTCACAATGTGGAGTGATACTAAAATGTTATATACAGAATATTCGATAATATAATATCATGAAAGAACATATGTAGGTAAGTATAGATTTACTATTCTAAACTCTAAATCTACTTATTGTGAAGATATATGTAATCAAGATAACTAGATATAGAGTAAATAACGTAAATAAAACTATACTTATTTTTCTATACTCACTTTCATGATATTTTTGTAGACTATGGCCCTCATTATGACTTTGGAGGTCTTTTTGAAAGACTGCCAAAGCCACGGGCGCAAGAAGATTGCCAGTGCTGGTGGTCTTCCGCCCACCATATTACGAGTACTGCTGGATTTCTACCACATTTTGGTCAGAAATCCAGCAGTAGTCGTGCTGGCAGGTGGAGGCGCATGGATGGTTCCATCACCGGCCCCACCCAGCCAAAAGTACTCTGCACACCGTGTTATGAGCAGTAATATGGTGTGGGAGTGTCTTGATTGCGGGGGCACTGCCGGAGGTGGAAGCGCCTGTTCCCTGCTGGACAACCTCCTCCCTGGACCAGGTAAGTCGATCATCCCACAGGGAAGGGGGGTGGGGTCATTGTGTGTGCGTGTGTGAGTGGGTGTTGTCTGCGTGTGTGCATGTATGTGTGTATGCGTGTGTGTGTAGGTGTTTGTATGGGTGTGTATGCGTGGTTGAATGCCTCTATGAATGTTGAAGTGAGTGCATGTATGAATGTAAGTGTGTATGCGTGAGTGTATGTGTTTGTGTACGAATGTTGAAATGAATGCGAGTATGAGTGTTGTAGTGAATGCGAGTATGAGTGTTGTAGTGAATGCGAGTATGAGTGTTGAAGTGAATGCATATGTGGGTGCATGTGAGTTAATGCATGCATGTCAGTGTTGGTGAATGACTGTACTCGGGTGCATGTGGGTGTTTTTGTGCATTTATGTGGGGAGGAGGGCACTGTACCTGGAGGGGGTGCTCTTCCTGGAGGGGGGTGGGAGCGCTGTACTTGGGGGGGGGCCAGGGGGTATTGTGCTTGCTGGAGGGAGTGATCTGCTGGTGACAGGGAGGAAATTCCCTGTTACCTGTAGCCTTTCCGCGAGGGTTTTGTGGCAGTGCTACCGTCGCGGAAAGCCTGGTGGAAAGTCGGCTCATAATACTGCCAGCAGTCTTCTGTGGACCGCCGGGTCGGAGATGCTCATCTCTGACCCGGCGTGTCCAACCGCCCTGGCGGTAAGAGTGGGGATGTGGCAGGTTGGCAGAGGCCAACCCGCCACACTCATAATGTGGTGGTCTTCACCGCCAGCCTGTTGGCAGTGAAACTGCCATTGTGGCCCTGGCAGTCAGAAGACCGCCAGGGTTTTAATGAGAACCTACATTCTGGATACAGTATTTTGTCTGAACAATATTTAAACTTTCATATTTCAGTAAAACATCAATTATCCCGATGTATGAGAGATGGCTAATAACTGCATTGTCAGGAAAAGATTTACCATATCAAAATATCTCCACCTTGTAAATACGGCTTCTTCACACATAGTACTTTGCATGGAAGAGGCCTGCAATGCGTGTTGCTTTGGGCGTGCCGTTTTCATAAACTTGAGGCAGCGGCAAAATCTAATGCCAACCCAGGGGTGGCGTTAGCAGGGCGCGACAAGGACAAATGCTTTCATTTATCCTCTTTTTCGCTCCTTCTATGTGTGCTGCATTCTACAGCATACATAGAAAGAGCAAATTGCCATTTTATTTTTTTTTGTGCAGGAGGGTGTTGCTTCCTGGACAAAAACAATCGGCCACTCAACGCAGCCATCCTTGCACAATGGTGCATGGTTTGCTTCGTTGGCACATGGCAGCAAATTCAGCACCAGCACAGGGGGAACCACATGGGTGCACCGTATTCTATTAAATACGGCATATCCCTGTGTTGTTAAAATGACGGTGCGCGACGTTGACAAATTTGGTGCAGCAATGCGCACCATCATTTTCCCTTAAATCTGGCCCTATAAATCGCCACAACTCGGTATGAGCTATCATTAAAAGAGCAGTTTAAATATGTATTCGGTTTTCAATCATTGTGTTCGCAATCATCAGCATATCAGTTTGCCGAAATACATGGTTTTCAATCAAATACACATTTTCCATTTTGGGTGGACACAATCAAAACATTTTTTGCCTTCTTCAAAATTGCCAGAGAAACCCTCTGAATTAACTACTGTGCTGGGCAGCACTTCAAAGAGCTATTTCCAGGATACTCGTGAGCTACCAGAAGCTTTTGTGCAACTCGTTGGAGTCCCCGGTACTAGATCATAGGGTCCAACCAAAGACAAAGTGAGGCATCAACTTCTGAAGGTGATTTAGTCGATTTGCCCCATAGATCCTTGTACAGATGCTGTTTTTTTTAACAAACAATAACCAGATATCTGAAGAATATAAATATACAGCGATTATTGTTTGTAATATAAAATGGAGTCTCGCTAGCTCGCTGGGTGATTTCTAGCAAGTTTTTATGTCACTGCATTCTGTGGAAAGAGAAAGGAGTGCAGGTGCCCAGGGAACGGATAACACAGGCATCCGGGAGTCATTTCCTAAGCCTGTGCTCGTCACACCCATTGTTGGAGCAGATTTACATTTTTTCTTCATAAAATTTGAATTGTTCTCGAGCATTTAATCCAAAATGAAATACTTTACCTTCTACCATCCACGATAATCTTTCCTTCCGCCATTTTACTCGTCTTATCCACACCTGCACTCATCTAGTATTGTTTCAGCTACTTGTCCAAACACATCTACCCATACATATCCATCCGTTCCCACATGTCAATGCATCCTTAGTTCACCTTCAGCCATACTTATAATCATTCACTCTCATTCAAGGACATATTCATGCAACCACGCCCATGAATTCATCCAGGAGCCTACAAACCAAAAAAAACGGATGCTTCTGCCCAAACTTGCATGCATCTAGTTATGTAACCACACCTGTGCATCTCCCACAAACTCACCGTTGTTTGCAATTGATACACATAATTCCGACAAGCTATTAGTATGCACACAGCTTTCGATCCTTCTATGGATCCAACCAGGATCCACTTGCGCATGCATGTGACTAAGTCTGACTGTATGTGTAGGCGTATGTTCATCCGGGTACTATCTGCTTTCCTACGGGTGCCAGTATGCAGGTTTTCTAATTGTACATTTAAACATCACACAGCATCGTACAGCCATTACACACATTCATCCAAAACAAGCCAGACCCACTGAGTTTGCCAATACTCGTTCTTATAGGTTTTGGAACTGGGCACACATACATCAATATGTATAGTGGATCTGTCTGGTTCCCCTGCAGAACGATGTCTTTATGCCGCCCCTCCTTCCATTTTCCATTGCAGAGAAGGCATTCTCTCGTTGCTGGATTTGCATTCTTTCTTGCATACTACTGTGCATACATGAGAAAAGGCTTGGAGCAGCTAGTAGATGATGTCATTTTATGCTATGTTATATGTTATTTTATGTTATGCTGTATGCCATCTTATATTATGTCGTGTTATGTCATGTGATGTTATGTTGTTATGTTGTTATGTTATGCTATGTTATGTTTTGATATGCCGCCTGCCTCAGTTCAAGTTATCTTCTACCACACATTTTGCACACCACTTTCTTCTCCTTGTGACATTTGGTAATCATGATAATACATGCATCCAGAAAATTTCCATGCCCAAGGATGTACAAAAGGCTCTCCACAGCTCACATCATTTGTCTACTTCATTAAAGAATGTGTTTTCAGGTAGGTGAACTGTTCATGATTTTGACAGGTCTCTGCCTGCCGCTCCTTAACTTTTACTGTTACATATCATGATGCCCTACCTCATTGGAACACCTCTGGAATCAGAGCTACAGTTGTATCACTATTCAACAAGCACATCTCATTATTCCTTTCTAATAAATATCCAAAGATCTTTACACTCTCTTGCGTAGGCGTTTGTTAGCATGTTTCCAAGGGCCTACTTTTGAAGCTGTTTGACTACTTTACCATGAGCGTTCTTCTTTCTTTCATGCGCTTGCATTGTCTTTGCTTTTCTTTTTCACAACTTTGTAGCAAGTTTCGTACGTGAAATTTGCTAAAAAAAAAATTGTATAAATAAAGGCATGGTTTGGAGCCAACATGGTGGATGTGCTCTAAACAAGCTCCTGCTGCCACCAAGAAAATACTGCTCAGTCTGTCAGTATAAAGGATGTCCTGTCCTGGAGAAAAATCTTCAATGACATCCAGAACCCGGCAACAGTGCAATTTGATACTTTTAAAGACAACATGAATTGGTGGAACTGGACGAGCAGATGGAGAAGTGAGGTGGTCTGGACTCCCGTGCCGGAAGAGAGGCCTCTGATGGCTGAACAGTGAGAGGTGCCTAAAGCTTGCCACTCCTGCACGCATTAGATGAATGGTTGCAAACCAGACTACAGCAGATTGGTGAGCCTTGGTGGCAGGCGAAGTGGAGACTGGGCCTTAGACAGTAGTGATGGGGCCCTGAGCACCAGAAAGAGAGTGACCTTAATGAGTCTGTCTACAGCCCAAATGCTCATGCTCTCTCTAGCATAGCAACTCTACTTTGGTGGGTCAGGTGTGACTGCTAGGTCATCAGATGACACGCCTGGTGGAGAGCACAACAGTTTGGCCTGGGTGCTGCCTGCCCATCCTGGGACACCATGATCAACCAGGCAGCTGAGCATGGATAAAGGCACACTGGGACCATATAAACAGAGGTCCACATCATTCAGCCACAGGGTCTGCAGTTAGACTTACCCCACCCCTTCACTGTACCAGACAAACTTCATACGATCTGTATAGGAGGACAAAATCAGGAAGACACACATCATAGAAAGAGGCTTGAAGAGCTCACCAAAGCTAAAAGAGCAGCCAACACACAGAATGGCTACAGATAAATAAAGTAAAGCACAATAGTAAAAAAACGGACTAATATGCAGCACACTCCCAGAAAGTGACCCGTCCACCTACATGGCACAGCATCACACACAATCCCTGCCATAGACATCCACCAAGGTTATCTTTCTGGCCACACAGGGCTCACACATCTCTTTGGAATCCAAAATCAGGGAGGATGACTCCCTCCTGCACCAGGACCTCCACAGCATCATTGATTGGATTACAACTATAGAGGTGCGCATCCTGGAAGCGGAGGATACTCTGAACACCCTTGCAATCACTGTAAAACAATTAACAAACATCAGTGGCCTACTAGAAGGGAGGATGAAGGATGCTGAAAGCCATGCTTGGCAAGATAACCTTCTTATGGTGGTAATTTCGGGCAGAGATGAAGTCCATAAAAGCAAATTTTTCATTTTAAAATGGCTGCTGTCTTGGAACTCCGAGAAAGACTTATCCATGTGCTTTATAACTGAAAGGGCACACCACGCTCAGCATAGCCACTTACCAGGACACATCATTTTATCATCAAACTATTTAACTACCATGATTGAGGCAGTATTGTGATGGCTGCAAGGAACCAGTAGGACATCCAAAACATAACACCCCAAGTGATGATCTTCCCAAACTATTTCAGATGCATCCAACATATGTGGACTTTGCAGTGGTTAAAATGAAACTCAGAGCAATGAGCATAGACTACAGACTGATGTTCCTGGCAAAAGGAAAGCTGATGTATCAGAACAAGTCCTTTTTCTCTAGCACTCCCAAATCAGTACGGGAATGGGCAGAGAAGCAACCAAACCTTTGGTCACACAGCTCTCCACAAGACCCAAAAGATTAACAGAATGACTTCAGAAACAACTCCAGAAGGCACAGAAACACTAGGGGAGATAGGAGGACCATTTGGTAACCCAAAACACAACTCAAATTTACATTTGCCCAGGAGAAACAGGCACATTAGCTGGAGAAGAAAAGGAGCAAATCAGTGATAAAGAACCCTCTCATCAGATGGAAGGAGTCACAGACAAGCATTTGGTCTGATGCTGGACTGTTGGGGCCAGATGAGGCATTTTAGAATAATTTTCCTTCTCCTACAGCTCAAATACACCTGGCACATACTGTAAGCATGTATACAGAAATACAAAAGCACATAAAAGGAGCAGGTAGCAGACTTCTGAGCCCACATTCTATTCATTCTATAAGGGGTGCCACATGTTTTTTAAACATTGGTGAGAAGGGCATGTCATGCTTTGAGGGTGCGGGCACTTTTATGTTTACAACATAACATTGTAGGGAGGGAGAGATTTGAGGACTGTTTACTTACCAACAAATGCAGGCAAGCAATAAAAGAGGATGCCAAAATTGATAGAGTCACACTAAATTAACGAGACCCCATGCTAGTAGATGGGAGAGGGCATTGACCTGCCTAATGTGGTGCATCAATTGACTTGTACATACATCAAAAAAGTATGGGATTTTAAGTTATTCAGGGTACTCCTCGGGATCTAGAGACCTGATTACAAGTTTGGTGGTTGGACAAACCGACCGCCAAACTCGTGGGGATGAGACCGCAGTCAACCCAGCAGGCTCATCCCCAATCATATTACGATGATCCCAACTGTTAGCCCGACGGGAACAGTGCTATGGTATTGGCCTTGGCTCCCTCCAAAAAATTTATGGGGAATGAGTAACTAGCGCACACTGACTCACTCACTTCCAACCTCACACTCGTTCATTCACTCAACCACTTAGTTGCTCTAGTTTAACAACTAATTTACCTTATATTGGGTTTAATAAAGAGCAATAAGCACCATATATGTGTCTTAAGAGTGTATTTAGAAATACCATCTTATTTTCTCTAAAATTGCTCAGAAACATTGAGTCCTTGTCCTGCAAGCTTTAGACCAGCTCTGCCCAGACTAGTTCCAGATTTGTCAATTTTCCAGGCAACACTGCTCAACATTTCCATTTGCTAAGCAGCAGTGAGAAAGTTGGAAACTCAGCTAAGTAGCGTATCTACAAAGATTGTCCTGCTAGTGGTGTCATACCCTGCATTAGTCATCCAAGAAGGCAGCCTTGCTCGAAGTGCAACCTTGCACCTTGTTGCAGAGGTGACTGTGCCCTTCCTGGCATAGGATTTGTATGAAGGCATATTCTTCAAGTATAAATTCCTATGCACAAACTCAGAAAGTTTTCAGGCAATAGATTACACATGCAATGCCTCGTGTTTGTTGAGAAATAAAGAAAAAAACTTCACATTGTTTGTGTATGCTTCAAGTAGGTGTTAGTTTCTGAAGCCAAGCTTGGCCTGGCTACTTAGTAGAGGAGGGTTTACTACAAAACCAATAGATATATATTCTAATCCACCGCAGTAATGCCCCTTCACACAAAACAATTTTTGCACTATGAGAAGCGCACTTTCCACTGCAAAACACTTTTCGAGCTAGATAGTAAATAGCTTGCACTATTTTAAATCGACCTAGTGCCAGCAGAAGGGCTGTGTAAATGTGCCTCTTGTTCTGGGTTTAATTTGTGCTTTTAAGCTGCATCTTGCCTTAGAGTGTTATTGAATGACCATACAGAACGGCAACTATATAAAGCAATAATGAACATCTACTTTTTCTTGCATCCCAAACCAACAGCTGACTAAAGCAAACTCTTTGCATGTTTTTATTAACCGGAGCAAGCATATAAATAATTTTACTAGCAATGCAAAGTTTACGTCTCAAATTATACGTTGTAGTGGAATACTGTTTTCCTTAATAAGTGTTAACCATCTTCTTGCTTCATTAAAGCAGATTTTTTGGCTGATCAACACTCGGAGTCACCAGCCAGAAATCAATAAGCCTTGCTGCGTACGAGATGGCTGCGGTAAAAACTGTTGCAATAAAAAAATCTAGATCATGTTAGTTGCACTGCAATGTAAACTGAGCACACGTATAATAATATTTGAGAAAGTCGCCAGGATAGTATGTCTTGGTTTGAACAGAAGTATGACACACTCTGCTTTCTAGAATACACTTCCATTAGGGAGCTAGATTTGATGATTTGGCTTAATGACTCGCAAAATGAGGCTAAATGAGATCATGTTCTCACCCCTTTGAAGTGCTTTATCAGAGGTAAAGGAGCTGGAAACTAAGCCCTGCACAGTTCAAACGTGTACTAAGTAGGTAATCCCCACTCCTGGGCCTAAGGACGAACTGGCGTGTAATGGGGGGCATTGTTTCCGCCTCCGCTTTAATCCGTCATGTTGGCTTCTTCAGTTTAGCTCACACCTGGAGGAAGAGAAAGTCGTTTGAAAAAGCTCTTAATGCCTGACCCCTGGAAGAGGCGCGCGCATTACCATCTTCAGGGCTGTCACGTATGTCACCACCACAAGGATACATAGACTAAAAGATTAACTTCAGGTCATGGACAGGAACAAGCTGCTCCAGACAGGAGAGAGAATGCTGCTCCCAGACCAATTGTAGCTCTTCTTATCTATTCACTGTTTGGTGTCGTGAGATTTTGTTTGTTTGACATCTGAAAAGAGCCACACCACAGAAAGCAATTTAGTCAGTTTACTATACAGAAAGCTGTGTAACTTGTGGCGACTGTGTAAGGTCGTCATAATAGTTTTCCAAATATCCTTCTTGTACCAGGGTACAAAGAAAACTAAAAAGAAACATCCGTCTTTTTCGTCTCATTTCACTTCCTTAGATTGTATATAGATTTAACTTTTGCTTTTGTTAGATGTGCTTAGAATTGATGAATATAAAAGCAGAATTTAGAAGAACTGCTTGATTAAATTGTCTTGACTATATAGTCATATTGAAGTAACATTACAATTTTTTGTTATTCACCATTTACAGCTGTAAACTTATAGATTTGCATGTCCTCAACCCCTGAATTCATGGGGTGGAGCCTAATTTGTGCATGTAAAGTTACTACTTGTAACTTGTAAAACATATGCAGAGCCATTGCGATTGGGAGGGAGATTTCCCTAAAAAAAAATTATAAAAAATATTTGAATGCTAAATATGAATGTAAATCACGTTAAACTTTGGGGCATATTTATACTTTTGCGCCGAATTTGCATCAATTTTGTTATGCAAATTTGGTGCTAAACTAACTCCATATTTATACTTTGGCGCTAGACCCGTCTAGCACCAAATTTATGGAGTTGAAGTAATTTTTGGGACGTGGAAACCTACTTTGAATCAATGAGATACAAAGTAGGCATTCCCATGCAAAAAATGACTCTATAGCCTTAGCGCCATATTTATCTCCCGTGCTAAAATCACGCACAAGGGGAGGAAGGGTCAAATAATGGTGTAAAGCGTGCTTTGCACCAATAATTAACACCTGGGTCAGGGCAGGCATTAGTGGACCTGCGGGCCTATTTCCATAGTGGAACACCATGGAATAAGCCCACAGGTGCCCTCCCCATGCGTTAGTGCAGTTTTGCACCAAAAAGTATAAATCAGGGCCTATGTATTTTAAATGAGGAAGAAGATAAAAAAAATGCTACATTATTAACTTAATTTTTAATTCATTGCACCGTAAACACCAATACCCTCAGAGGGGCCTTACTTTACACACCAAGGCCCAAATTGTGCACCAGTCTACTGACCTCATTGCCACTCTAGCACTCACATACTACACTTTCATTCCATTAAGGGATCTCAACTTTCACCTAGAAGACAACACCAACACCACCAACTTCCTCAAAGACCTGGGCATACTAGAGCTCACCCAACAAATAAACGATCTCACTCACATAGGCGGGCACCTCCTTCACCCCATATGCACCAACTTCCCCAATAATTACGATGGACAACCCTAACAATCTCTTGTCTGCTTTGGCCTGAACCTGCACAACTAGAACAGAACTGAACATACCAAGATCTCTAGACACAACAGGAAGAACATCACTGAAGAAGTCTGGACCTCTGTGCTTCAGTCATGATGCCTGCCGAACCACAACATCTTAACATGCCCCGCCATGAACTTCAACACTTGAAACCCTTCCTGCGCTGACTCCCTTACTCCTCTAAAAAGCACCTCCACATCTTGCTCCAAGCCATAAGCAAGCTGGTACACAAAAGACCTCTAACTCATCAAGCAACCCGTCAAATGACTGGATCATCTATATTGCAACACCCACAACAACTATAACAAAGACACTTAAAGACCGGGAAACATCCTTTATCATGCAGTCTTTTCCATGCTGTGCAATTACCACGTAGTCTTTACAATGCATATGCATTTACAATGCATGCCTTGACCACACATATGCCTTTACCATGAATTCCTTTACCACGCATGCCTTTACCAACCATGTACTGTTGGTAATTATATTGGTAAGTATATGAAAGTATGGGTATGTTTTTTAAAATTAAAAACACACATACACGCACACACACACACACACACACACACACACACACATATATGCAAATTAATTTAAAGCTATCATAATTTAGATTTAGGAGTGGGTTGCAAGGATATAGGGGTAATGGATGGGGAAGTGTATTACTACTCAGGTACCAACTGTGATACCTGTGTATTAAATATGTAATCCACTCATAAATGTAAATATTTTTACAATAATTATTAAAAATTAATTTGAAAATATCTTAATACAATTTATGCAGGATGCAAGGGATATAGGAGTAATGAGTGGGGAAGTGTATTAATACTGATGTGTCAACTGTGATATCTGAGTATAAAATATATAATCATTTTAAAAATAATTTACATATTTAAAAAAATGATTACAAATTAATTTATAATGAAATTTCAGGAGTGGGCTACAAGGGATATAGAGGTGATGAGTGTGGAAGTTTTATATTACTCAGGTATTACTATTAAACCTCTAATAATACTAATAATATTCTGAAGTTTATTTTATAAAAATCGCATTTTTATTTTAAAAAGGTGTTTTAGATAATTTATTTTTTTTTTAAAAACATTACGCACATTTCATAATAGTAACACAAATGGCCAAATTTAAAAAGGTGATAGCATTAAGTAATAAAGTGTTTTAAACACCCAAATAAAATAATAATGTATATTTTTAAAAGGTGTTCTTCAATGTAAAAAAAGCAAAAACATTTTATGTGCAGTATTTATCTCATATTTTTGCAAAATCAGCAGACTTTTTGAAAAATGTATTAAACATTTCTAAACTTGATGTTCTTTAATGTAAAAAATGCAAGTAAATGTAATTATATGCACTACTTATCTTATATTTTTACATCAGCAGACATTTTTTAAAATGTATCAAACATTTTTAAAACACTTAAAAAAAAAAATTCCCACACTTTTCCATTTATTTCAAGGAAGAAACTGTCCCTTTTCATTTCTTTGTTTTCAGGTTGATATCTGTGGTTTTTCACCTGCTCCTACAATCAAGATTGAATGGGCGGAGGACCTGCACTCAGGTAAGAAGTATCTAATGTACTTTTATAAACACATAGGCTAGTTTCTTTATTGAAAGAACAGATAAACGGGGGTAGTTAATAATGTGAGTGTAAAATAAAGGGCTCGACTACAATCTTGGTAGGTGGGGTTACTCCACTACAAATGTGACGGATATTTTAATACCACGGACGGAATATCCATCACTTTTATGATGGAGTATTCTATCCGCCAAGATCATAATCAGGCCCAAAGTTTGGACTATTTTTTTTATCCAGTTTTACATTGCCATACAGGTTGTTTTCATATGCGCACATCAGGCGGTAGTTTAATTTTATAATATAGGCTTGAAAATAAAATAAAATAAAAGTTGATGTTTCTTTTTTCTTACAAAGATATAAAAATATAAAGTTTTAATTTGTTTTTTTGAGTCATGTTTTTAATCTAATTTTCTCTACGGCCCTGTCTAAAGAAGAAAAGAAGAAAGAGATCGTATTTGATTTTGACTTTGAACATTTTTAAAAGAAATGTAAATTTTTTTAAAGTATTTTAGTTTTACTAATATCAGGCCTTTTTCCATCAAATTTTACAGGTGCCAAAGGAGGGGAGGTTGTGAATGAAATTTGAAAAAAAATGCTTGGAAAAAAGATTTTTGGTTTTCAGTTTGGTTTGTTCTCATTCCATCATTGGATTACTGTTTTTGGTGACTGGAGTTAAGGAACATCACCAAAAGTTGAAAAAAATAGGACATCTGCAGGTAGGTTTAAAACGTCAACATTTTATTGTAAATTAATTTTGAAAAATGCCAAATTAACACATTTTAAGTGTCAAAACAGGAGAGTAATCAGCATAGGTTGTTTTTAAATTTAATTGTGTACAATGTACGCAAGATTGTCTAGGTCTTCTGAAGCACCCATCAATGAAAAATGTTGAATTTTGACCAATAGTCCCGCTGACATTTATTAATTTTTTTAGAAACTCAGGAATTCAGAGTACCTGACAATCACTGTGCCATTCTCATTTCTTGGAATCTTTGCTCTTTTTTCAACATTTCTATGGAACGGTATATTTTAGGGTGGGTTTAACCAATACAACTGTTTTAAAACAAATATACCATCGTCTGTTAAACTGTTGGTTTTTCAACCTCCTTCTAAGCAGGTTGAGTAAACGTTCCACCACTCAATCAGAAAACATAGTTTACTTCTGTTACCCATCCTACTTTGATGGCCAATCCATGTGACTTAGGAGTAATTTAGAAGTGGTGCCAATTGGACCTCATTTTGGGTAAAAAAATCAAATTTTATAATTTAGATATAGAATTCATCGACACATTAAGGAGGTGCAAAACACAACACTGTTAGTGTATTAAGTTCATATTGTGGTTTAATGCTTGTCGTGTGTTCCTCAACTAAGGATTTTTTCATTTTTTTCCAATACACCTGGGAAAAATGAAAAAAAAACATCCTTGCACTTGGGTATCTGGGTAAATCTTATTAATAGTATTTATCATTTCATTTTAAATTCAAAGTCAATTGTCATTTTCCTATAAATTTTGTTAATTATAAATGTTGAAAAATCAGTACGTGTTAAGGAATATTTGTCAGGCAGTAAGCTATAAGATAAAGGAATAGTAGTGTTATTTATATTTGCATGAATAGTATAAAATGGATGGGGTGTCCATTCACAAGTTCCATCCATCATCCAAATTTCTCTCTTCTCAAGCATAAATGCATTATGGATGCTGCTGAAAATTAGTATTCATTTAAGAGGGTTTTCATTATTGAATAGGAAGACATTTTAGAAATTGTAGATTTTTTGTAAGTTTTGGAGGAATCTTAATGTCTGAGTCAGTTTTAGGGGTTGCTCTCATGGGATTTTTTGTTATATCATTCTTCTCAAATTAGGAATTGTGGGCATACTACTCACAATATGCATTGGGATGTTCTGGGATACCTCCCTCAAAGCTGAGCCACAAGGTTCATTGGAGTGGCAGCTATAGTTTTAATATACTGTACTGTACATTTTTTCTAACATCAGTCTCCATTACAGAGGCACAGTGCAGGGGGGTAGCTTATTCAGTCAGATTGGAGGGATGTGAGCTTTGGGTTTTCCAGCAATCACTCTGGTTAAAAATATTACGTGGCATACTGGGGCTGTTGGAAATGCCTTTTTTGCGGGGTCATCCCCAATCCTTTTTTCCTTTTTTCACCTACTTTGTCTGATCTTTTTTGTGGGTTTTAGGACTCTGGGTCTATTACAACGGCTGATCAGTGCTAAAGTGCAAGTGCTCCTAGGTAAATTCTTTTGGTGATTGGATTCTCCATGATTGGCACATTTGGGTATGCCAAATATAGCAGACAGTGTGCATTTCAAGGGTGCTCTGCAGGGGGACCCTTGCACTGCCAATGCCATGGTCAATGCAGGGGTCCCCCTTTGGCACAGTGCACTTGTTCTCCGCCAGCCTTTTCATGGTGGCCAGACCACAATGAAATAACTGGCAGACAAGGTTGTAATCAGCAGGGCTGTGCTGACTTCAGCGCCACCCTGGCTGATTACAACCAGGACTGCCGTCTACCCATCAGGATCACTGCAGAAGGTTGACAGGTCTGCCTGCCAATCTCGTAATGTGGTGGTCGAACCGCCACAGCCACGGTGGTCCGTCCGCCACTGCAAGGCTGGCAGTCTTTAGACCGCCAGCCTCGTAATAAGGCCCTAAGACTTTTTTAAACCTTTTAAAATTGATATCTCTACTTTTGTATGTTGGATGTTTGTCATTTTGGTCTTGTTTTACTCAGATAAATGTTGGCTGTTTTCTAAACTAGTGTTGAGTACTTTTGTGGTGTTTTCACTTTGTTGCTGTGTGTGTGTGTGTACACATACTTTGCACATTGCCTCTGAGATAAGCCTGACTGCTTGTGCCAAGCTACCAAAGGGGTGAGCAGGTGTTATCTTAGGTGTGTGACTCCCTTACCCTGACCAGAGTGAGGGACCCTACTTGGACAGAGGGAAAACTGATTGCCAACTAGAGACCCCATTTCTAACAGAGGCTAAAGGAGCAATGGAAAAGGAGTTGACTGGATTGTTAGGAGTACTCAACAGTCATTTTTTTGTTAAATAACAATTTTTAAGAAGTTTAATATAGGGACAAGAGTGTGTGTGTTTTGTCTGTGTGTGTGTATGTAAAATTCCAAGTGAAATCCGACAGACACCTCACCATACACAACTTAAAGCACTCATACCCAACTATTTAAGTAGTGAACATATTTATTAGGGTGGTGTAACACCCCAAGGACCCCCTTGAAACTACGCCTCTGACTGAGTGTTCATGTTCAGTGGTTCTTTCTGCCTTATTACCAAGGGTAACAGCTCTAGCATTGCAATGGGATGAGAAATACTCAACACACCTTCAATGACTGCTGGGTTCAGTAAATCTCTCCTTATGATAACCGTAACCATTGTATTTTCAGAAGTCCATTTCCTCATTGTGACAGTATGTCTACAGCTTATCGATTTTCCAAAATAAAACATGTTTTCAGTAAATTGTTTTGTTAAGGGTTTTCAATGATTTTCTGTACCTTTTTCAAAAAAATATTTCTTAGCATCAGTTACCTGCTTGGAATAAAATATCATCAATTAATTGTTAGAAAAAAGTTAGTTTGTGAAATTTAAAGAGAAGTGTTTTTAAATTTGTTTTTAACATTAACAATTATCCTTTCTTTTAAGGGGTTTTTTGTAACTCTTGTTGGAGATATTATTTTCACTTCAGCTTGTGGTTTCATTTTTTGTTGACCAGATGGTTTTCTGAGATTCTGTTATGAGTTAGCTATGAAAAAATTATGTTTAATTTATACAAACACATTATGTAAAAAAAGTAATTTTCCTATTGTTCTGCACAACATTTATTTGTATAATCTTTTTCTCATGTACAGAAAAGTTAAGTTAAAGAAACGGTTGTTTGATTATGAATTGTTTTTACCAGTGAGAGTATTTTCTTAGAGGTGTCGTAAGCTTTTTTTCCCTGGTTTTTCTTCAATGTGAAGATGAACTACATGTGGGAAAAAGATATCCATGTACAGTATGTTCACATGAGATTAAAAAAAATATTTTTCAGTTCTGCCTTCCATCAAGAAACAACACTTTATGGAGTAGGGATAGCAAATGACCCCCCAGCCAATGGCACCTTCCCTGATGTAACACTTGGTGGAGTAGAAATACTAAATGTACTCCCACCCACTGTCCAGCACCTTCCCTGAGGTAACACTTGGTGGAGTAGGAATAGTAAATTTCCCCCCAGCCACTGTCCAGCGCCTTCCTTGAGGTAACACTTGACAGAGTAAGAATAGTAGATTAGCTCCACTGCCACTGTCCAAACCTTCCCTGAGCCAACACTTGGAGAAGTAGGAATAGTAAATTTGCTTCCCACCCAATGTCCAGCTCCTTCCGTGAGGTAGCACTTGGCAAAGAAGTAAAAGTAAATCTACTGCCTCCCCAGCCACTGTCTAGTACCTTCCCTGAAGTAACACTTGCTAGAGTAGGAATAGTAAGTTTGCTACACATCCACTCTCCAGCACCTTCTCTGAGGTAACACTTGGCAGAGTAGGAATAGTAAACTTTCCCACCCAGCCAATGTCCAGCACTTTCCTTGCAGTAAGACTTGGCAGAGTAAGAATAGAAAATTTGCACCCCCCAGCCAATGTCCAGTACTGTCCCTGAAGTAACAATTGTTGGATTTGGAATAGTAATATTGTTCACACCGTTATTGTATGATATCTTCTTAGATTACATATTCTTTGTGAAAAAGTGATAGAAAATTACTGTTTATATGTTATACTGCAAGTTCTTTTTCTATTTTACATGAATTTTTCAAATGTATTTTCATTTACAGCTTTTACAAATTTCTACTGATTGACAAATCGATTGACAAATCAAAATGTTATTAAAATAGGTATAGTCCATAGAAAGTAAGGCCTGATTATGAAGCTGACGGTCCGACCACCGGACCGCCGTGTTATGATGTTCCCACAAGGTCGGACAGTGGAGACAGTATGGCACATTGGCTTTGGCTCTAAGGGAGAGCCAAGGCCGATGCCACTGTACTGTCTGCACCACCAGCACAGTCAGAATGTGCACTGTAGTCATTGCAGACAGTGTGCATTCTGACTATCCTGACAAGGGGGGCCTCTGCACTGCACAAGACAGGGGCGATACAGGGCCCCCCCTGTTGCCCTGCATCTGCCTTTCTGCCTGCCTTTTCATGGCGGTGTGCCTGCCATGAAAAGGATGGTGGAACAGCAAGTCGGGATCAGCACAGTGGTGCCAACATCAACACCGCCATGCTTGACCATGGTTTTCTCCACTGCCAAGGTGTCGGGATTCAAGATCCTGGTGGCTGCAGAAGTCTTGTGGCTGTCTGACCACCAATATCATAGTCTGGCCATCAGACCACCAAGGCTAGTCCTAGAACCGCCGTACTTGTGGTCAGCCCTAAGTTCAAAAAATGTTTAAAAGGTTATTTACATTTATGAGCTGTAATATGTTATTCTCTTTAATCATGTACTGCTGTTTTTCCTCATACTTACTGTGACAAATAGATGGCACTACTTTGATTTGTGTCTCTGCAGTAGTCCTGTTCTCTCCCGTATATGTGGTCACTTCTGAAGGCAGTGTACCACTGATCACAAAATGGTGGATGCCTCTTTTTAAAGGCTTAGCAAGGTTTAACTACAGTTTTCAGTACAATAACTGCTGTAGTCTGTGATTTTTGTGAACAAATATGTGACTGAAAGGGTCGTTATATTGTATGTGTTTTTTGACATTCCTCACAGATATTATTTTTGTGCATCTTGGTTGGGTACAGAGTTACACGTTGTGTAGACATGAAAAAATATGAATGTTATTTTTGTGGTTTTTCTTAGGATAAAAACATTTGCTTACTGTTGTGATGTGTTGTTTTGTGTTGTGTTTTTTTCTGATGCACATATATGAGCTGCGCAACAGTACTTTTGTATGTTTGTAAAAAAAAAAATCTGTATATTTAAATATATTTAACTAAAAGTAGATTTTTTCATGTTTAATTGTATTTTTTCCATTTAAACAAAGCATGATAAATGTTTGCATGGTAAATTCTTGCGTAGGAAATGCATGCATGGTACTGGTTACTTCAATGTAATCCTACGTATTTTTGTGGCAAAGGCTTAGCGGTATTTCCTTTGTAAGGACGTGGTGTAATGGTATGCATCGTAAAGCCATGTGCTACAACCCTAAAGACCAGCCCTCTGAATTTACCACCAGCAACACAGAACTACCAAGCAAACATCACTCACCAAATAGATCCAATTCCTCAAACAAATCTTTCCCATAGTAAAGGAACCATAACTCTACAGGAAACCACCAACAACATGTGCATCATCCTCTCATGAGCACCTGTGGTTCCCTACCCTCACTTTAAATGAACCAAAGGAAATAACCCCAATGCAACAGCCCTCACACCAGTTTTCAATGACTCTCTCACAATCACCACCTTTCCAGATGCAGAGAAACACACCACCACCTTAGCCCTTCTGAAGGAACCATCAGCAGAACCAAAAACACTGGCAAACCACAGACTTATCTCTCTGCTCCCCTCCCCGGGTACTAGAAAAGTTCACCAACACAGCAACACTCACCCTACTCAACCTCTTTGTCACTTTCAACATCATCTCCCACCCCATCCTCATCCAACACTGCACAAGACTGGAATCCATGAACTAGCACTCCAATGAGTCAACATGTTCCTCTCTGGATGCACCCAGACAGTCATTGTAGGACCATATCCATTCCCTTTCTCCTACTTGATCTGCAGCTCAGTACCATCTCTTTCACTAATGAAACCCAGCTCATCCTCTCCCTTGCAGAAAATACCTTGAACACTCAAGTAAACTTTATCAGCTGCATGCCTGAGGTCTTGATGAAAACCAACTGCTAAAAACTTGACATCTTTAAAAAGAAAGTGCTCATACTTGGAAAAGGGCCCTCTCTCTGATTCTCAGCCTACATGCCTTCAGAGCTAGGGCCAACAGCCAGCCTGGCCATCTCGGCCGGAAACCTAGGGTTCATGAGCAGCAATCAAATTGCAATGTTGTAATCAAGACAGCATAGTCACAGTCACCTGCTTCCATATACTTAAGCGCCTCAAGAAAGTCTTCATATGGCTCCCACTAGACACCACAAGATCTGTCACTCGAGCCTCAATCACCAGCAGACTGGACTATGGCAAAGCCCTCTACCTCAGCATCACCACTCAACTCACCAAGAGACTCCAAATCATTCAGAGTGCAGCAGCTGGACTCAGTCTTAAACTGCCTCTCAGCACTCATGTATCAAAGCACCTCAAGGACCTCCACTGATTCCCTATCCACAAACGCACCATTTTCAAGCTCACACACCCCTACAAACCACTATACAATCACGGCCCAGCACACCTCAACAGCTGCACACAATTCTGCACACTTACCAGACATCTCTGCTAGGCTAGCCTTCTACTAATCCTCATTCTTCACATCGGCCAAGGCAGAGCTGGGGACCACAGATTTTCTTACCCAGCTCCTAAAGCCTGCAAGGACCTCCCTTTTCCTATCAGAACCACCAGCTTCATCTTAAAATAAAATTCCACATGAAATGGAAAACCTGACTCTTCCAACAGGCTTCGGTTAGGGATAAAACCACCCTTCTTGGGTGCTAGGATGCCTCCGGGGTGATATGTGTGCTGTACAAGTAAGCTTATCATGACATGACATGATGTAATATAACATAATGTAACATGTTACGTTGCATTAAATAAAATAACATGAAATATCATAAAACAAAACATGACATAACATAACATGACATAACATTTAATTATTTGAATATGCTCAATAAATTATAAATTGTTTTTTTCAATATTTAAATTAAATAATTCCCAACTTAAGTAGAAAATGAATATTCATATGTTATGTAGTAAAAGTTATTTTACATTATGTATAGAATTAATTTAAATGAATGCAGTTATTTTATTGAAGAATTAGTTACACTGCAGCTCGAGCATGGTGACATGAGGACTCGAGGGTAGGGAGTAGCATTTTGTAGTACATCATGGACACAAGGATGCTTTTCATGCCAAAGTACAATATCAAATACTAGTTTTTTATTTCATATAATTATGCATAATTTTGCAGAAATTCTGTGTAACTACCCGAAAGAAAATGATGTAACTTTTGCATACCCTTAGTCATTAAACTATGGTAAACGTATCAGAGAGATATTTTGTTACATGGAATCTTAAAGATTACTGTAGTAGGCAAGGGTTTTAGTGTTAGTTACCCTTTCTGATAACTTTAAAATGAAGATTTGCAATCTGATAATCCTCTTGAGACCTTTTTCACAGGCATTGCCTATTATTTTGTCAACTCTAATTTTGTAAATATTTGTAATTTTATGACTGTTGGTTGCCACGTTATATGCACTGCAGGAGGATGACAGACCAGTGATGAAGGCTATAGACTTAATTGTTTCAAAGGGAAAAGTCATGTTAGATGCCATAATTCTGGTCTGGTTATTAAGAAAAGGTATGACAAAGGTAGCAGGCCTAATTTGTAAAATGCACCTATTAATGTGGCTTTTAAGGGTGGATGTGTTTTACACTGTGTTGAATGTTGTAGAATGGTATTTTTCTACACAGAATATCATAGATTAATTGGTAAGCAAGGATTTTGGTGTTGGTTACCCCTTTGGTAAACTGTTTGGGGTAGGTGGTTAGTACTTTTATAATCCTTCTTAAAGAAGGTACTATCAGCCAGCCCCTGCTAAAAAGAAAACCTCTATATACATATAAATACACGTGGATCAGTGACTGAAGCAACTCTTTCGGTTATAAGTCAAATTTATTGGAAGTGTGAGAGCTTGTTTTCGAGTTGATACACACAGCGTTACAGAAATACTACTATATATTTTAATATAATATAGTTAAGTATATTATCACAGACATCTCAGCTGGAAATGATTGTATGACAAAATATTGTGACTGCAAGTATCATGTGATATGAATATTGTGTCAAAAACTTTGCTCACCAAAATATCACCTTTTTATATTAATACTAGAAATGGCAAAATATATTGTGTCAAAATCATCATGGGAGATAATGGCCCTCATTATGACCCTGACGGTCCGAGGACCGCCAGGGCTGCGGTGGCGGTCTCACCACCGACGGGCCGGCGTAAAGACAGCCAAATTATGAGTTTGATGGTTTGGTTGAAGCTAAACTGCTAATACTCTGCCTGTCCTGTCTCTTTTCCGTGGTCCACCGCTGCTAGCGATACTATGACGTGGGAGACTGCCAGCATTTTCCTGGCGGTTGCACCACCAGAAAAAGCTATCAGTCTTGCATTCTGGCAGCAGGAATAAGCATTCCTGTCACCAGGATACACTTGCACACACGTCCACATAGCCACACACATTCACCCCATACTCCTACACACAATCACCCCCCACTCACCCACGTACTTACGTCATACACCCCCATTCACATTAAAATACATACACAAACACTGCACTCACACACCCATTGACTCCCTCCTCCTCCATCGCATACATACATTCACATCCCCTTCCCCAGTGCATACATACATTTACACCCCCCACCTGCACTGCATACACACACTCACCTGCTCTCCCTGTTCATTCACGCAAACACTCATCCCCCTCCCCGCCACTTACATACACATGCATTTGCATACACTCACTCACCCATTCCATCTGCTCAATCGCACTTACGCACTCAATCACTCACACCTGCACACACGCACTCACCCCTTCCCATCCACAAACACTTACTTACCCCATCCACAAATACTCACACACACCCTCACCCCATCCACAATCACTCCCACACACAGACACGTACCCACAAACACACCTCCTCCCCCGCATTAACAACTTTCACACATGCACTCACACACTCAGACACGCACACACACACCCGGCTCCCCTGTCAGATGATCCACTAACCTCGTCAGTCAAGGAGGTCATCCGGAAGGGGACAGGTCCCGACACTTCCACCGCCGGCAGCACTCTGCCATCAGGACACCTCCACACCTTATTTTGGGTCGTAATACGGCGAGCAGCTTCCTTTTGGTGTGGAGTGCCGGCAGTGGAACCACCTCTTCACCACTGACCACCAGCACAACTAGTGTTGGAATTCTGCCCGATTTCAGGCGCAATTCAGAAATCAGTAGTAATAGGGCGGTCCTAAGACAGCCAGCAATGGCAGTCTTTTGGCACGCATGGCTTCGGTTGTCTTACGAAAAGACCGCCAGAGTCATAATGAGGGCCAACATCTCCCACAAATTTCAAAGATATTTTTATTAAAAATCCTCTTTCAGACTCATGGGCTGATTTCAAGTTTGGCAGTTGGAAAAACCCGACCGCCGAACTCTAGATGAGGAGACTGTCAAAGTGCTGGCCACATAATGAGTTTTTCACAAGGTTTCCACCAGTCATCCCAGTGGAAAACGTGTGGTGGCATTGGAGTAGGCTCCACATGGAGCCGAGTCCAATGCCATCACACAGGGGCCCCCCTAGTACCATCATAATATGATATACGAAATATGATATACTGAGAAGGAAAGTAAAAACAATGGATGACACGGTCCACAAAGGACAAGTTAATACATCTCCTATTCTAGAGGGGATTTCTGGGAATGGGAAAAGAAGAGTTAGGAGAAGGCAGCAGTACAACAGATAGCAAAACATATGGGGGATTGAACATATCTGACCCCAAAACATTTTTTTAAAGGAATTACAAATGCTGACAGAAGTCGGTTGGAATTTCAACCATATCAAGCTGCAAAAGGAGGAAGAGGAATTAACAGAAGAAATACAAAGTAAACAGGAAAAGATGACGGTTTGGTGGGAGTAAAAACAAGAGCCTAAACAGTGGCAAACTGATGGAGTTACACATGAATGTGGTAAATTTATCTGACTTGACTCTCTCAAAATCTCAAATTGATGTACTTTCTTTAGGTTTATCGTTTTCCCCCACCTCCAATTTTAACTACTCTCAGAGTTGCAATGACCTCTTTAACTTCACACAGAAGTTGAAGAAATGGTATGAACAGAAAGTGACTAATAGGACCACAAGTTGCAATGCAGTATGCTCACTTTCTAGTTTGAATATTGGTGATGCTGAAATACTACACACACTGAGTGAGCTTGATGAGAATGTCTTGTGTAATGAAGATCCCATATTGGATCTACATGTTCTTGGGATTCCTTTGGACCTAAGCTGCCCGAGTGGCTTCTGCCCTAAATCGGTATTTCTGCCTACTTTGGCCATTGACTCTATTGATGTATTTGAGAAAGGTGTAACTAATGATCTAAGAAAACTGAGATTTAGGAGAACCCATGGGGGCTTTAATTTCTCCAAAGAACATTGTAATACAATAGTTGAGCTACAGAACAACAACAAACTTGTAATTATAAAATCATTCAAAGGGGGCAATACTGAAATCCTAACTAAAGAAATATATCTGGCAGAAGGGTATAGGTAATTAGATGATGGATCATGTATCATGTTATAGATCTTGCAGTGAGGCTGATATTGATCAGGCAAACAATATTGGTAGAAATTGGTAGATTGGCTTGAACAAGGGCTTCTCTCAGAATACTGGCTTAATACCTACCCCTAAAGATCGAGAAGGCCCCAATCAACCTATCAAATTCCCCCCGAGGCCAATTTTCTTTTCTGTTTGCTATCTTTTAGAGAATACTTCTTGCTATGTAATTTACTTTTTGAGGCCATTTGTTGAGATACTCCCCTTCTTTGTTAGAGATAGTGGTGATTTTCTTAGAATCATTAATGGAATCGCCTGGGAGGAGGATCACTTGTTATTCGGTTTGGATGTCACCAGCCTTTACTCTTGTATCCCCTATGACCTAGGGGTGCAGGCCTGCTGTCATTTCTTGAGAGCCTGATCTTTTTCATATTTATTACACACCAAAATGATTCTGGACATGATTTGGTTCTGTTTGAATAATAACTTCTTCATCTTTGATTAAAAGTGCTATTGCCAAACTCAGGGTACTCCGTGGGGACCTGCTTCACCCCCACCTATGCATGTTTGTACATGGGCTGATGGGAGAAGCGGGTCGTGGCTAATATCCATCATTACAATGACCACGTACTGCTCTGGGCAAGGTATATTGACAGGACCTTGGTCATTTGGAAAGGATCCAAACAGTCGCCCTTGATTTCGTTGGAGAGCTCAATATGAGTAAGTTTATTAATCTTAGCTTCACTACCAATATTCATGAGAGTACTCTGAAAGTTCTAGGCTTCAAAAATGAGCCCCCATATAGAGATTAGACTGTTTCGGAAAGAAACAGCAGGGAACAGATTGCTTTATGATGCTAGTAATCATCCTAAGAATTTAATTGGCAGCATTCCCTACGGACAGCTGATAAGGGCTAGGAGGAACTGTAGGAACGATGCAGCATTTGAGGGACCAAAAAAGATTATGATGGGCAGGTTCAGTACACATGGATACAGTTCTAAAACCCTGAGGAATGCATCCGCCAAGGTGGATAAACTAAAAAGATAAGCTTTGTTTGTTGCAGGAAACAGGGTTTCTACTGTAATTGAACCCATGAGATTTATCAATGCATACAGCAAACAGACAAACAAGGCCTGAGATGTATACACAAACACTGGAATGTCCTTCACACTGAGATTACCACTAAATATGTGACAGCCCACTCCAAAATTTAAAAACATGCTTTGTAAAAATATGGTGTCCAGGACACAGGATGAGGAATTACCATGTAAAGTGCTGGCTTTGTGACTTGCAAAAATTGCCAAGCTTGCAAGTCTAGTAAAAATGAACAAAAGTTCACTATCCCCAGCATCCCCAACATGAACTAGGAGTTTAAGATCCTGAAAGGTTTTTCATGCAATTCCGACTTTTGTGTGTATGCCCTGGAGTGTCCCTGCAACTTGTACTATATTAGGTGTGCAATTCCCAAGGTGAAGAAATGTGCTGGAGCACATGAGGACCATCAACCGATGTGATAAACAATATGTATGTATGTATAGTGTATTTGTACAGCGCGTTCCGGCCCGAGGGCATTGAAGTGCTAACTAGGGTGAGGTTGTGCCGGCTCTGGGAGAGACTCAGGGTTTGGGCTTATCGCAGGAAGAGCCAGGTCTTAACCCGTTTCTTGAAAATAAGGTAATAATGTTCTCTCCTCAGTTCCAACGGGAGTGAATTCTAAACCTTAGCAGCTGCGATAGTAAGTGCTTTGTCACCCCACTTCACCTTTTTGGTGTGGGAGACTTGAATTTGATGAGTGCTGGCAGAAAGCAGCAGCCTTTTCGGTCTGTACCACTTAATTTAGCCGTCAAATACTGAGGTCCAATCCTGTGTGCGGCTTTGTGGGTAATACAGAGAGCTTTAAAAGAAATCCGTTGGACTACCGGAAGCCAGTGTAAACTTTCAAGGCTCTTCTTAGCAGAGGCCGATCGTGGCAGGTTCAGTAATAATCTAGCAGCAGTATTCTGCATCAGCTGCAGTTTATTCAATGATCCTTTGTCCAGATTGAGCAAGAGCCCATTCCCATAGTACAATCTGGAAATGACCAAGGCCAGAGTGGCAGTAATTCTCCAGAGTTTTGGGATTTCTTCAGAATCCACATACAGGTTTTAATTATCTGATTAACCTGGGGTTTAAAGGATAGATGGTTGTCAAACAGTAGTCCTAAATTCCTTGAGGTGGACCCTGGCATAGGAGGGGTGCCACACTCTTTAGGCCACCAATTGGAGGACCACTGTTCCCTGCTGATCCCAAAGCAGAGGATCTCCGTTTTTTCACAATTCAGTTTTAGCTAGTTAGCCTTCATCCAATTGTTCACCGCTAACATACAAGCGTTAAAACGGGCCGCCACTTCCTCCATGTCTTTGTTAATCGGAATGATAAGTTGGGTATCATCTGCATAGGAGGTCGGGATGAAGCCAAATGAGCGTATTAATTCTGCCAGCGGGGCTACATAGACATTACATAGCATAGGGCTAAGCAACGAGCTCTGAGGAACCCCGCATGGCAGAAGATAGGCAGGGGATCTAAAGTCTGCGCTGCTAACTGTAGCCCACCTATTGGATAGAAAAGATTCAATGAGCTTAATGGCTTGATCTCTGATGCCTATATGATGTAAACGTTCTAGCAGAATATGGGGAGCAATGGTATCAAATGCTGCAGACAAGTCCAACAGAACCAGAAAGACACCCTGACTGTCATCTACCAGTCTGCGAATAGTATCTGAAGAAGAGATGAGAGCTGATTCAGTACTGTGGGATTTCCGGAATCCATGTTGAGAGATGTCTAAGCCCCCTGACTCTAGCAGAAAGTTGACCAATTCTCTATTAATAAAATTTTGGCCAGGCAAGGAAGCAAAGCTATTGGGCGTAGATTGGTTAAATCATCAAGCTTTCCAGTTTCCTTATTTTTTAGGGGGATTATGATGGTCTCTTTCCATGCCGTTGGATATATGCCAGTCGTGAGGACCTCCTGAAAAATTGGGACCAGCATAGATGCCACCAACTCTGGGGCCAGTTGAAGAATGGCAGGGGCGCAAGGATCTAGCGGGGAGCCTGATTTACATTCGAGGAGCAGCATACAAATAGCATCTTGAGATGGAATTTTGAACTGAGAGAGTAGACAAGGATTATCGAGAGTAGCAGTGGGTAAGGTAGAGGGGAGCATCGACGTAGCAACCATGGGAGAGAAGTTCCCCTGAGCCTTGTCCGGAATAAAGCTAAAGTAGATGTTTAAAATTTTACTTTCGAAATATTTAGCTATTTTGTTGCAGAAGTCTTGAGAGTTCTCCAACTTGGGCGTGCCCAGGGGAGTGGTAAGAGCGTTACTAACTGTAAATAACTCTCTGGAGGAATTGGCTGCCCCTCTAATTCTAAGCATGAAATACTCTGATTTAGCCACAAAACAAGCCTCTTTGTAAATATTTAAGGCTGATTTTAAATTGGCTTTCTCGCTGGCACTAGGATTCAGTCTCCAGCGCCGCTCCTGCTGTCGGTATTTCCTCTGTAGTATTTTAAGGTCCTGAGAGAACCATGGTTGGCTGTTTTTTTTTCCGATGCGTGGTGCAGAAGCCCTCAAAGGCGCTAATGAATCAATTGGCAAAGTAATTCCCTGGTTAAAACCAGCAAGCGGCGGTAAAACAGACACCTTAGGATCTTTCCAACTATGTTTTAATGCCGTTTCCAGGGATTCGGCCTTGATGCTTTTACATTGTCTTAACAATTTGTTCTGGGGTATGGGTGTGAGAAAAGGCTGTATTTCAGTGAATTTAAAAGTTAGGAGCGAGTGGTCAGTCCAGTCTAACAGGGTAGTTGTGAGCTATAGTTCCTCCTCAGGACGGGTAAAAATCCCGTCGAGGATATGGCCAGCTGTATGAGTGGCCGGCCCCTCCTTTAGGACCCAGTTCAAAGCAGCCATAAGGTTGAGAAATTCAGTGACCAACATTTTACTCGTATCATCAAAATGAATATTGAAGTCCCCTAATATAATGGCTTTAGGGCCATGATGAGGGGTTCCAACAGGTCAGTCCATTTTAAAAGGAACTTAGGGAGGGGACCAGGAGGACGGTAGATTAACAGACCTTCTGAAACTAAAGAGTTATCATAAAAAAGTTTAAAGGCCATAGTTTCACATGCCTCTGAAGCACAACTTGTGCCGCTCCAGGTACAGGTGAGGTCTGACCTACAAATCCAGTCACCCTCCTCTGCCCGCAGTCCTGTCTAACCTATAAAAGGAGAAGCCTGCAGGGGAGGCCTCAATAAAATCCGGATCCGAGTCAAGCCTCGCCCAGGTTTCTGTTATAAAAAGACAGTCTATGTTAAATGTGGAAATGAGTTCACTAATTTCAAATTTATGCTTGGGGAGAGATCTAGCATTGATGTTGGCAAAGAATCCCTTTACTCTGAAGTCCCTTATGCCTCCACGAAAAACATGCTCTGACTTATTCCCTCCTTCTCCCCGGACTCTATGCTCTTCCACGGTGAGTGGCATAGGCGCAGTCCAATTACACCGCACACATTTCCAGGGGGCGGAAATGCCAGGAGTCAGTGTATGAGAGCACGAAGTGCCGGACAAACTCCTGAGATCTGAAGAGGCATACCTATTATTTTTAGAGAAAGATGTAAGATCCCTGGCCCTCTGGCCCGTTCTGGCACGGACGGGCCCAGATGTGCTTGCCTTTGGCGCCCCCACACGGACACACGCGCTCACCTCGGTTGCAAAGCAATTCAGGGTACACCAATCAAGTGACTGCGGACTTCTTCAATACTTTGCAGTTGACCGGGTCACCATGAATATCCAGGAGGTGACAGAGTACTGGTACTAAGTAGGGTGGAATCTCGTTATATTATCAACTTTGGCACAGGGTAACCTTTGGGGTTGAACTTGGATGAGGAATTAGCTGTGCACCTGGGCTGGAATTATTGTGCACTATCACTTGTTTGAAATGGAGTGTTACTTATTTACTTGCAACTTATTTTGCTGACCTCCCTTTTTAAACACAATGGCCCTCATTATGACTTTGGCAGTCTTTTTGTAGGAAAGCTGAAGCCGCGGGTGCCGAAAGACTGCCAGAGCTGGTGGTCTTAAGACAGCCTGATTACGACTAATTTCTGAACTCTACTCGAAATCGGGTGGAATTCCAACACCAGTCGTCCTGGTTGTTGGCGGTGAAGAGGCGGTTTTACTGCTGGCACAACCATGCCAAAAGAACGGTTCATGCTGTATTACAACCCGTAATATAGCGTGGCGCTGTCCTGATGGTGGGGTGCTGCCGGCGGTGGAAGTGCCGGAACCCGTCCCCTCCTGGACGACCTCCTCGATGGACGAGGTAAATGGATCGTCCGACAGGGGAGAGGGGTGTGTGTGTCTACGTGTCTGCATGTGTGAGTGTGTATGAATGTCGTGAATGCATGGGGGGTTTGTGGGTGCGTGTCTGAATGTGTGGGTGACTGTGGATGTGTTCGGGGTGAGTGAGTGTTTGTGGATGGGGAGGGGGTAAGTGTGTATGTGCCTGTGTGAGCAATTGAGTGTGTGAGTGCTAATGAGCGGATGGAAGGAGTGAGTGTGTGTATATGAGTGCATGTGTATGTAAGTGAATGGGGGGTGAATGTTTTTGTGAGTGAACGGGGAGACCGGGTGAGTGCAGGTGAGTGCGTTTATGCGGTGCAGAGGGGTGAATGTATGTATGCACTGGGGAGGGGATGTGAATATATGTAGGCCCTGGGGGAGTGAATGCGTGAGTGAGTGCGGTGTTTGTGTATGTCTGTTAGTGTGAATCGGGGTGCATGACGCAAGTGTGTGGTTCAGTGGGGGTGTGTTTGTGTGTGGGAGTATGTGGGTGCATGTGTGTGGGTATGTGGACATGTGAGCGAGTGTATCCTGGTGATAGGAATGCTTATTCCTGTTGTCAGGATGCAAGACCTTGAGCTTTTTCTGGCAGTGCGACCACCAGAAAATGCTGGCGGTCTCCTGCGTAGTAATACCGCCAGTGGTATTATGACGTCCGCCATGCTGGAGGTGCTCACCTCCAGCCCCACGGACCGCGGAAGAGGCGGGACCGGCAGAGTTTTGCCAGTTTGGCTTCGGACAAACTGCCAAACTCGTAATTTGCCAGTCTTCACTGCCATCCCGTCGGCAGTGAGACTGCCACCATCGTAAGGAGGGCCAATATTTTTTATGAATTGCTTATTTCATTTCTTCACACAGGTTAACTGGGGATTACTGTGGAGCAAATAGGTGACCACTTAAGCAAAGCAAGATTTTTTCTTCTTTATTTTCTTCTCTTAACTTTATTGGCTCCTTTAGATATATGGTTTTACCTGGAATTGTATTATGAATCTGGCACAAAAGACAGTTATAGATAGCCACTAGGGCTTTAATTTGGGCAGTTTTGTTTTTTAAATATGCACTGATTATAGTCTATGCGTGGGGAGCAGATTATGATTTAGGTTTTTCCCTTAAACTTATGTGTTTAAATTTGATTAATTGCAAAGAACACCTTCTGTTGGTTTAATTGCATGGTATGGACCACATGGCTGTCATATCGGTGATTGATAGAAAAACATGGTATATGGACATCATGCATCTGAATTCTAAGACATTTTTACTTTTTGATTTTATACATGCAAAGGGTTAAAGGAATACTCAAAACATGCCCTATTGGCCATTGCATAATTTTGTCAACTAGGTTGTTACCATGCATGCTAGTTATTAGCAATGACTGCAGTTATGTCATGAAGAACTATGGAAACACAAGTTTAGACTTTTCAATGGCAACAGCATGTTTACACTCATCTTATCCCTTTGTATGGTACTGAACGCAAGCCCACTGGGGAGTGATCTACTATGATGGTATGCATGCACAATTTCTATTTTAATGCTTACGCACCTTCATTTACATCTATAGTACAATACAATTATAAGAAACATTTAAGGCCTGATTATGAGTGTGGCGGTCCAAGGAGGTGTCAGACTGCTGCGGTTGTGGCCTGCTGATTACTACCTGGTTCTCCACCAGGCTTTCACTGCCATGAAAAGGCTGACTGAGAACAGGTGCAGGGGTCCCCCTGCCCAGTACCTTGTAATGCGCAGTATCTGCTGAGCAGACAGTGCACATTGCAACGATGCCCCCTACTTGCAGCAGCATTGCCGCCGACTCTATCACAAACCGGCGACAATGCTGCCACCACTTTCCTGCTGAGCTGACCAGTGGATACCTTGATTTCCATCGTCAGTCCAGCGGGAAAGTCATAATGGGGCCAGTGGGGAGGTCGCCACTACAGCGGCAGCCACCTTATCAGAAGTTTGGCAGATTGGTGTTCCCATCTGCCAAACTTGTAATTAGGGCCTTAGTTTTTCTAATGCATTTTTTTTTTTTTTTTTTTTATGTCATTTGTTTAGTACAATTGTATAATTTGCCAGCTTGATTTATCATTCATTTACATTTCCATGATGATGGTCGCATTTGAAAGGTAACACACTTGCAGTCTTTTGTCCTTTGTTTATGTCACTGACACTGATTTTGTGTTAAATGTCCGATTACACTGCAAGTGAATACTCATCAATATATTTATATATATGATCACTTAAAAAACAAAGGTTACAGTGATGTTATACCTAGACTCACATTTTAAATGTACAAATCCATAGAAATTCACCTATCATAGTTAGAGTTACTTTAAGTAACTCATGCCGTAAGGTAACTATAATTTGCATCCTCGCCATGCACTGCTAATTATCCCACAAATGACAGCACTCATGACATCTTTGATGACATCATTGATAATGTCACTGTAACATCTGTAGTAAAAAATGATTGATCAGATAACTGTGCATGGCAGGGGTGCAAGTTATAATTACCTTAGGGTGCAAATTATAGTTATTTGAAATAACTATAACTATAACTATAACAGGTGAATTTCTATGGTTATGTATATTTAAAATGTGAGCCTAAATATAACAGCCCTGTAAGCTTTGGTTTTGTATGTGAATAGATATATACATATACATACATATATATATATATATATGTATATATATATATATATATGTGTGTGTGTGTGTGTGTCTCTCTGTGTGTGTATATATATATATATATATATATATATGTACATTCACTGAAAAAAACAAAGGTTACAGGGGTGTTATAGTTAGGTTCTGAATTTGCCCGTACAAAACCATAGAAATTTAGCAGTTATAGTCACCTAAACTAACTATAACTCACACCCCCGAAATGCATTGCTTATGACCTTACATATTACATCACTCGTGACATGGTCAGTGACATCACTGATGACATCACAAATTACATCATCCAGTAAGTTTTAGTGGTTGTACAGATGTGTAAGTGGATATCTGAGTGACTGAATGGGCGAGTGAGTGGTTTAGTCAGTTCCTGTATGGGTGGAGTAAGTCAATGTCTAAGTAACTGTATTGGTTTGTACGTTGAAGCATTTGGTGTATTAGTGGGTTTGTAATTGGCTGTAGAAGTGAGTAAGTGGATGTGAGTGACTCTGTAGGTGTGAGTGAGTGAGTCAATGAGTGTATTGATGAGTGAGTACATGTATGAGTGCCTGTATGCATAAGCGAGTGCTTTTCTTAGTGACTTTATGGGATAGTGACTAGATTTGTGAGTCGCACTATCCGTGAGTAATTGGGTATGTGAATGCCGGCATGAGTGTCTGAGTGGGTATGTTAGTGGCTGTGTGGGTGTGTAAGTGTGTATAGCAGTAGTTGTATAGGTGTATAAGTGAGTGTGTGAGTGGTTGTATAGATCTGCTAGTCAGTATGTGAGTAGAGGTATAGATGTCTCAATAGATGACTGAGTGTGATGAATGTGTTTGAGTGGATGTCTTGTGTATGTGTCAGTTAATCAATAAATGTGTGTTAGTAGTTTTGTGGGTGTGTGAATAGGTATGTGTGTATTTGTGTATGACTCCTTGTGTATGACCTTGTTTGGGGGGATGAGTATAGTTGGGAGTAGTTCACTGGATGATGTCATCAGTGATGTCATTTGAGATGCCATTAGTGATGTCATCAGTGATGTCACTTATACTGTCATGAGTGATGTAATATGTGACGTCATAAGCAGTGCATTACTGGGATGTAAGTTATAGTTAGCTTAGGTAACTATAACTGCTCAATTTGATTGTTTTTGGATGAGTAAATTCAGAACCTAACTATAACGTCCCTGTAACCTTTGTTTTTTTCAGTGAATTTCTAAGGTTTTTTTAATTATATTTCCTAACTATGACATCCCTGTAATCTTTGTTTTTTTCAGTGAATGTCTATGTTTTTTTAAATTCTAATACCTAACTATAGTGTGCCTCTAACCCTTGTTTTATTAGAAATTTTCTACATTTTTTTTAACGCACTTCATTGAGGTCTAGTTTTCTCCTGTCTGTTTCTACTGCTTCACTTCAGAATGGTTAGAGTATGGGATGTTGGGCACAGCTATGTGTTTTGGGTTAAGGAGGCTGCTAGAAAGAGTGGAATTGACAGGGACGTGGGTTTGCCTATTGTGAACATTAAGTGGATTGTCCAGAGAGGGTGAAAATGCTATCAATTGCTGCCTTTGGTTAGAAGCATAAGAGATTACCAACCCCCTGGCCTCATGATTGTACACTGTGGTGGTAATGACCAGGGCACACTGACTGTGGTAGGGCTGGAAATCCAAATGAAAGATACCTTTGCATAATCAATAAGACGTTTCCCTCACAATGTCTTGGTAAACTCCAACATATGCCAAAGAGAAATAGAACTGGTCTACCCAATTCTCCCCACAGATTGTCAAAGCCAGAAAACATGTTAATAAAACTGTTTCTGCACTTCACAGGGACCATGACATGGGCTGTATATACAATAGCAACCTACACTTTTACATGACTGGTATATATAGAAGTGATGGTGTGCCCGTTACACACGAAAGCAACAGAGTTTTTTTTTAAACCTGAAACTCGGCATAATGGTCTGAATGGATATGTGAAAAGGTGCGTGAGGGTATGACTAGGTCTGTGATTGGGTGCATGAGGGTGTGACTGGGTCAGCAAATGAATGTATGAGGACGAGTGGGTCTCTGTATGGGTGCATCGGGCTAAGCCTAGATCTGCAAATGGGTGTGTCAGGGTGTGAGTGGATCTCTGAATGGGTGCCTCAGGGTGTGTCTGGGTCAGCAAATGGGTGAATGAGGGTGTTTCTGGGTATTTGGAAGCATGTACAAGCATGTGAGCAGATGTGCAAATAGATGCATAACAATCTGAGTGGATATGTGAATGGGTGCGTGAGGGCATGAATAGGACGGCGAATGGGTGTGTCAGGGTATGACTGGATCTGTGAATGGGTGCATGAGGGTGTGACTTGGTCTGTGAATGGGTGCACTGGAGTGTGACTGGGTCTGTGATTGGGTGCGTGAGAGTTTGACTGTGTATACAAATGGGTGCATGAAAATGTGACTGACTCTGTGAATGGGTGCGTGAGGGTAAGACTAGGTCTGCAAATGGATGCATCACGATGTGAGTAAATCTTTGAAGGGGTGATTTAGTTTCTGCGTGCCACTATAAGTGAATGAAATAGCATTTGAATGACTGTAATTTGTTTGTTGTTGCCGATATTTGCAAAGGCGTTGCGACATTACACTGGGGGCCGTGCTGAGCATTGCTACGTATTCCCAAATGTCACAAGCCATGACAAAATGATTTTAAGGTCATAATTGGAGTACCATAGTCTCCTACATAACAGCCCTAATGCCAGGGTAACTCCACCCTGACCATTTATGCCACTTTCCGTGTCAAATTTCAGCCCCGGGGACCATAACCCATTCTCTAAGATGGAGGCCACAACTTTCCAGTCAGGTTACCATCAGCCAATCACAGCATCCGTGCTGTAGCGTGCATTTGCGAATAAGTTACGACCGTCGCAAAAACATTGCAACCTCAGATATAGAAATTTGTTTTCCTTTTAATATCTCTTAAACTACTGAACAGATTTTCACCAAATAAGCAAAAGTGTAATCTGTGCTCGGAAAGCTAGCTTTCTGCCATATTTGGTGTACTTCCGTCCAGTGCTTCGGGCTATAGCCTTGTTCAAAAGTCCAATGGGAATTATCATGGGAAATAGAATTTTTTTTGAACCCCCACCTTTTTCTCAGCCCTCGCTTGACACATCACCCCGAAACTTTGCATGTGTAACAAGAATCAGTGGGCCCTTTTACTTGGAAAGTTTTGTGAAGATTTGTCAAACAGTGCTAAAGATATAGGCAAGTCAAAAAACACTTTTTCTATGGAAACATGGTCCTAACTATAACTACCTAGTGGTGACTGCCACTAGGCTTTATATATATATATATATATATATATATATATATATATATATATATATATATATATATATATATATATGTTGCTAGTAGGTAGTTATAGTTACGACCTAGTTTCCACAGAAAAAGCATTTTTGGGCTATAACTTTGAAAATTTCATGAAGATTCGTCAAACAGTGCTAAACATATAGGCAAGTCAAAAAACACTTTTTCTATGGAAACATGGCCCTAACTATAACTTCTTAGTGATGACTGCCACTAGGATATATATATATATATATATATATACGTACATGTACAAATATATATGTACATATATATATATATATATATATATATATATATATATACACACACATATATATATGTATATATGTGTATATATATATGTATATATGTATATATATATGTGTGTGTATATATATATATATATATATATATATATATATATATATACACATATATACTGTATATGTTGCTAGTAGGTAGTTACAGTTAGGACCCAAAAAATCTGAGAATCTTGCTTTGTATGTAAAATTTTGGGGCAATCCATTAAGCGGGGGCTGAGAAAAAGGGAGGGGAAAAAAAGTAACTTTCCCATTTTAATTCCCATAGGGATCCTGAACATGACTACAGCCCGAACTGATGGACGTAATTATACCACATTTGGGAGAAAGGTAGCTTTTGATCAAGTAAGAAGCCTTTTTGTTATTTGGTGTAAATACATTGGGTAGTTTTGAAATATTTAAAGAAAACTAAATCCAAATATCTGAAGGCGCAAAGGCTATGTGAATACTCCCGATCTCGTGCAGAGATCTGATTGACTGCCAACACTTTAACTAGGAAGTGTCAAAAATCTCTTGAGATGTAATAACTTGTGCTTCATCTGCTTTCAGAAGATCTAGAATGCAATCACCCAATGGAATTCCTTGAGGACTGACTTAAAACTTGGATGCCGGTCGGCAAGTTGTCCCCCTGGTTTGCTGTGAAACATGCCCAGAGGGCACTCGCACCCAAGCCCCCTGCAAGAGTGCCACCTAAACCTATGATTGCCCGCCTTTTCAACTTTAGAGACTGTGACTGCATACTACAAGAGGCTCGCAAGCACACAAATCTCCGATTTCAAAACTCTTTCCTGATTACAATCAAGAGGTCCAAACATGTCACCACTCCAGTGAGCCTACTAAGCAAAAGCTTAAAGCCTTACACCTATCCTACACTGCTCATGGTGATACATGCTGGTAAGACATACTTCTTTGATACCCTCGAGTCGGCATGGGAATGACTGAGTGAAGAAAGGAGGCGCCATGGAGTGGCTCACTCTTCTCCTCCTGTCTTGATATCTAGCCTTACACCCAGAGTTGAAGCCATAACGAATGGTCACCTGAAACAAACTGGCACTAAATCCAGTCAACGAAAGTGTAAAGCTAGACCAACCTCATGATCACCAAGCTGTGGCTCCTCAGCACCACCATCCTCGTAACAGCATGCACACTTTCCAGATCATGGCGAGACAAACATGTGGGAGCCCAAGGAGGAACTGACTGAGTCAGACACCCTCCTTCCTTTAGGTTCACCCCTAAGCATCTAGGGGTATGCCTTTTCTTGCTGTGATACGTACTTTTGATGACAAATCAATGTCCTACACATGCTGGCTGATAATGATGCTGTCATATTTATCCTGCAACACAGAAGGGTCCACCACTCCACACCACTTAGCCCATTGGTTTTCAGTTGGAGCTAGAGCTATGGGGTGACAGATGCTTCTCGAGGGGAGTATGGGGGGAGCTGGTGAGAGTTGAAATGTTTGTGATCATGTTATCAAGGAGATGTTTTACCGCTGATTGTTTTACTCTGTTTCTTTGCAGATTGTCACACAGATTTAATGTCACCATTTCCGTAGGAACCCCCATGCATTCATCTACTCAGACATCATGCACAGAACTCAGGTTTCTCTATATCACTAACTTACCCCCAGTCAGGCCGCGACTCATGTCACTATGGGGGTTATTCCAATTTTGGAGGAAGTGGTAATCCGTCCCAAAAGTGACGGTAAAGTGACGGATATACCACCAGCCGTATTACGAGTCCATTATATCCTATGGAACTCGTAATACGGCTGGTGGTAAATCCGTCACATTTGGGACGGATTACCACCTCCTCCAAAGTTGGAATAACCCCCTATACCTTTCATGGTCCCATACACCTTGATGTGTGGAATGTAAACAGCCTTTTAGACCAGATTAAACGTTCAGCGATGTTGCATTACAGTAATCTGCTCCTCCCTTCCATCTTAATGTTACAGGACACCCACTTGCTGGGCACGTCTTGTTCATTCCTTGCTCAATTTGGCTTTGATGATGTATACCATGCTGGTACAGGGTCCCCTGGGGTAGTGATACTCCAGTGTCATACCTTTCCCTTAGTGGTGAATCAAACCTGGCATGATCCCCAGGGCCACTGCCTCACCCTACCATGAATGTGAGAAGGCCAACACCTGAACATTCTCTGTATTTATGCACCTCCCACTGTGCTTGACTTTTTCCTAGCAACACTTACTAAGGTCATGACCCATCTTCAGTCAGGCCTCACTATCATCGGCAGCAATGTTAACGCTGTTCTTGAGCCCACTATGGATTCAATAGGTCTCCTCTCTGATGTCCAGCATCGGAAAGCTGACTTCCTATGTAAATGGATGAGCAACCTGGGTCTATGAGATGTGTGGAGGACCTGGAACTCTAGGGATCAACAACATACCCATACTTCAACGGCACACATGTACATGTAGACATGTTTTTCATGCCGGCTACTGATTTACCGTCAGTCCCCCAAATTCAGATAATTGCTCGAGAGATTTCAGACTGTCCTCCACGGCTCCTCAGCATTAGCCCACAAGACCCCACTAGGCACACTATGTGGCGACTTAATTCCTGCCACTTCCAAGACAAGAATTACACTTGAGACTTTCACCAGGAGGTTGAGGTGTTTTTCAGCATAAATATGGGGACCGTTCAATCCAGAAGAACTTTGTGGGAGGCATGCAAGGCTACTGTCCAAGGCCCTTCTTAGACAGAAAGAACACAGCAGGACCAAATCATCCCACTGGAGGCCCAAGCATTACGCCTGGAAGCACAGCTCTGTAGTGATAACCAGTGTGAAGTCACTAGGGACTAAGGGCCAGATGTAGCAACTTTAAAATTTGCGAGGTGCAAAGTGCGAGTCCATGCGACTCGCACTTTGCACCTCGCAAATTGGTATGCAGTACGGTGTCTCAGACACCGACTGCAACTCGCTATGGGGTCGCAATGACCCACCTCATGAATATTCATGAGGTGGGTCGCAAATTGCGGCCCCATAGCGAGTAGAGGCACTCGCAAACATGGAGGCCTGCTGTCGTCAGCAGACCTCCATGTTCGTGACTGCTTTTAATAAAGCATTTTTTTTTTTTTAAGTGTAGCCCGTTTTCCTTAAAGGAAAACGAGCTGCACTTTAAAAAAAAAACGAAACCTTTAGTTTCGGTATTTTTTCAGGGCAGGGAGTGGTCCCTGGGACCACTCCCTGCCCTGAAAAAATAATTTTGGGTCCATTCACAAAGTGGAAGGGTTCCCATGGGGACCCCTTCCAATTTGCGAGTGGGTTACCATTCACTTGAAGTGGATGGTAACTGCGATACGATTTGCGACCGCGTACGCGGTCACAAATGGTATTGCATCCCACTCAGACTCGCAAATAGGAAGGGAACACCCCTTCCTATTTGCGATTCTGAAATGCATATTGCGAGTCGGTACCGACTCGCAATATGCATTTCTGAATAGCAAAGAGGCTTTTGCGCCTCGCAAACGGCGATTTTCGCCGTTTGCGAGGCGCAAACCCTTTGCTACATCTGGCCCTTAATCTTAGTGCAGGAAGTGATCAGAACTCCTTCTTTAGAAGCACCAAACCTATCCGGAGAGCCTCTCAGGTGCGGATTTACGGATGGGGTGACAGAAATAGCAAATTACTAAATTGTCTCTCCTCCAGAACCCTAGCAGGGAGAATCATACCTGAAGTGGCTGACTCGAGGGGCTCTACACAGAAGTCCTTGGAGATCACCACAACGTTCACTGACTATTATGCCACGCTATACACAACTGTTTTGTGGCCTGAGTCTGAAAGGGCTGCTCCTCTTCTAGATGAGATACCCCTGCATCACCTAACTAACTCAGAAAGTCAGGCATTGGACCTATCACGCTGGAGGAGATTAGAGAATCAATCTCAGCCATGAAACCAGGCAAGACACCAGGTCCAGATGGCTATCCCACAGAATTGTATGCCAAATTCAATGACCTCCTCGCCTCTCACTTTCTGAACAACTTTGATGAGGCAGCAAAGGTGGGTATCTTACCAGGCCATGGTGGTCATATCAAAGACACAACCCCCCATCCATCCCATGTGCCAATTATCAACCTTTCTCCCTTATCAATGGAGAGATAAAATGTATGCAACCGTACTGGCTAACCGCCTGCGAAGTGTCATTGGGTCCTTAAACTACCCAGATCAGTGCGACTTTATGCCTGCCCACAGCACCAGAAACTGCTTAAGACATCTGCACATTGCACTGGCCCAATGGCACTCTCTCCAAACTCCAATGGCCTTACACCGGGTAGATTTTGATAAGATGTTTGATACAGTGGACTGGGTATAGCTATTCTGAATTCTGGAGAGGACAGGCTTTAGACCTTGCTTTCATCGCCTGATAAACCAAACGGGCCAAGAGCAGGTTATTGGGGTGTTTTCGGAGACATACCCACCAGGGCTGCCCTTGCGCCCACTCTTTGTTATGCTGGCTATAGAGCCCCTTGCATGGCTCGTCTGCTGCAATGCACAGGTCAGAGGATGGAAATAGGACATAGGCTATGAAGACTGCATTGCACTGTATGCTATGACGTATTATTATACCTCTCAAACCTGGCAGACACTGGCCCTCATTTTCTTCACCTCTTACGACTATTTGTAGAAGCCTCAAGCCTGACCATCAACCCGGTCAAGTCACTTCTGATGCCCTTGACTGGTACCCGAGGCAATGTGGACTGCCAAACGAACATACCAATCTGACGGCTCAGCTTCCAGTACCTACGTATCTACATGGCTATTGACCCATTCATGACCTGAACCTTCAATATTACGCTAATAGTCCACAAGTTTAAAATGGATTTTTAAAGGTGGCAATCTTTACCAATAAATGTCATGGATCAGATTGCATTATATAAGATGATGTTATTACCCCGTTTTGCATATCTTTTTCAAAACTTTCCCATCAGCATCTCCTGCCACTGGTTTAGGGAAATGGATTCCATGGCCGCCGCTTTCCTCTGGCACAACACCAGACTGCATTTAGCTCTGCACACCTGTCAACACGCTCCATGTGAGGGAGGGCTGAGCATGTCCAACCTATACTTTTACTGCTTAGCATCCCAAATCCTGGTTATTAATGACTGGCTCACAGGGTCTGATCTGACCCAGCTTGCCGACAAGAACTCACTTTGCTGGACTTCCCTCATATCATGGAGCTGCTTTACAGTGGCCCCGTTTCTGTGAGCATTCCAGAAGTTACTAAGGTGGTGTTTTATGGGTGGAGACTCGCACAGAGACACACAGGATGGTGGAAGAAAATCACTCAACCTACCCACTTGTGGCATGGTACATGGTTGTGGGATGTAGATGCTTTAGAAGGTTTTACCCGATGGGATGCCTAGGAATCACCCTTGTGGGAGACGTGTGGATAGGCACAAACATGGCATCTTTCTTTGACCTTAAGCAGACCTACATATTATCCAACACACAATTTCATAAATTCTTGCAGTTGCATCGTACGTTGAGGATACACATCCCCCTGACACCTCAATCCCAGAATTCAGTCCTGTGGAAGTCAAGGTGATGATGGGGGCCCTCTCAGGTATAGCGCTTCCTGATTCTGAACACCCCTAAGACTCTCCATCCCCCCTTGGGAAAATTGGACTGGACCTTTGAAGGATGGGGACTGGTGAGATGCATTGATGGTTCCTAGAGTCATCACAATCTCCACCAGGTTATGACTGGTGTAGGTATATTATGTACACTGTGCCTATCTTACCCTTGCCTGACTACATAAGGCAGGTCTTCTATCCAAGTCAACCACCGCTCTCACTTACCAGCCGACTTCCTTCCATATGAGCTGGTCATACCCAGTCATAGCATGCTACTGGAAAGCGATCCTGGCTGAGCTTTCCAAGGTGCTGGGTCAAACATCGGACCTCTCCCCACTCGTAGTTCTACCGGGAGTGGATGAGGTGGTGGGGAGTACATGGGCAGACAAGATTCTGCTAGTCACTGCTCTAAAGGTTGCTAAAAGAGACGTTGCTGTGAACCGGAGGGCACCTGGCCCTTCTGCACTTTCAAAATGGGAGTGAGGGGTCGATTGGTGTGTCCAGATGGAAAAACCAGTGTACGTGGAACAAGGGTACACAAGGGTTCCCCAAAAAACATGCCAAGGTCTGGAATAAATGGTTTTTTAAAGGTGGCAATCTTTAGGTTCAATTATACTAGATTGGACACTGAACTGCTATATCAATGGGGTTGCTTGTCCTATTGTGGGGATGCTATTCTATGTATTGCAAGATATGTACCTGCCATAATAGGTATACACAAACCGTGGATGGGGCAGGTTAATATTCATGTGACCTGTAATTGTGAAGTTGTCTTTCCCACAAAACAATATACAATTGTTTATAAAAAATAAAAAATAAATTACATGACAATTAACACACATATATGCAAGCATTACAATATGTAACTTTGTTTAAATATGAAAATAAACACACAATATATTTTTATTTACTGTACATTAAATGTACAAAGAATATACATATAGTTTTAAAAAAAATGATATCATAAAACTACCAAAATGACATATAAAATAAAAAATATATTTTTAAAAATAATATTAACATTTCAGATACCAAAATATCAAAAAATGATATCAAATAAAATTAAAACACTATATAAAAATCATAATATGCATCCACTCTACCCAGCGTTAAGAAAGGAGTAAACCAACATTCAGAGAGCTTAGATTTATTATCTTAACTCTATTTTAAAGAACAGAAAGTGTGGCGTTGGACTTGGGAGGACTCACATTTACTATCCCTAGTCTACTTTAAACAGCATTAGAAAATGCGTTGGACATCATAGAGTTTAGGATTCCTATTCTTACTCCAGTCTAAATAACTTTCATAAACGTTTTAGACTTCAGGGGGATTGAATTCACTATTTCCTCTCCAGGGTATGCAGCAGTAGAAAAGTACTGAACTTCGGAAGTATTGCATATATCATTCCGACTCATAATTATTTTCTAGAAAACATTTAAAATATCTAACAAGAATTATTTTTTAAATCATATTTTATATAACAAATGTATACTATATGTACTTAAAAATATATAATATTATAAAAAGTGCAATTTGTTTTTAGAAACAACTAAGTTAATTAAAATTAAATTCACTTCCCTCTTGAAAACAAATAAAACCACAAAAACCCACACAAAAAGATAACAAATAAAACAAAATTAGTTTGAAATAATTCTGAAGTGAATACTAGAGTTTAGAAGAAACATTTTACAGCTATTATTCTTAAAATGTATAGCCATAAATTATTAACTAATTAAAATACAATTTTTCAGTAGTAAATAAACAATTATGAATATAATTATTACCAATTGTAACTTAATTAGCATTAACAATTAATCAAACATATATATATAAATAATTTTAGTAACTTCCCACCCTATTTCCTTTTAAACACAAGAACCCTCTATTAAAATATAAAAAGCCAACAAAAGTATCTAAATCAAAATATACATCATATGTAAAACTAAACTTGAATAAACTAACAAACAATTTAGATAATTAATAATAAACTACATACTTAATTCAGAATTACAATTAAAATTAAATTACATATTTAATTAGCTTCCCATTCTATCCCCTTAAATAAACAAATAACAATTAAGAATTAAATTATTTAAAACATTATGAATTAAGTAAATATTAAATCTACAATAAACATGAATTAATATTTAAACTAAATAATTATATTTTTTATCTTCCCACCCTTGTTCCACTTCAAACCCAATAACCCACTACTAAAATATAAATTACCAACATATATTTAAAATATAAATTTAACTTAGCAAATTAAACATACATAAGTACAACTGAAACATTAAACAATGTCCATAATTAAGAATCAATAAAATATTTAATTAATAATAAAACTGATTAACAGAAAAATAAAACTAATTATAATTTAATTAATGCTCCATCCTATTTTCCTACAAACCCATTCGCCTAGTACTACATTTTAAATTACTAAATACATTTAACAAATATATACATTTAGAATAAACAATATATTTAAAAAGACGCAATTAAACTAACAGTAGTAACACCTAAAATTAATATACTACATTAAATCAATAATGAAACCCATATTTATTAAAACAATATTAAAGTAAATTATACTAAATATCACAATATTCATGAAACAATGTTATATTACAAAAAAGAAACATTCTTAACTTCAATATTCTGCTCCACCATGTTTTGGCAGTCACAATATTCATGTCACACAATATTTAGGATCCAAACTTGTTGTCATTCACCCCTAACACAACATTTCAGTAATGCTTTGAAATTCTCTTGGAATAACAAGTGCTTCAAAAGAGATGTGTCCTACTTATGCGATAGAGTCTTTCACTACATCAAAACATAAAGCAAGACTAATTCCCCTCATGAGTTGTACAAATCAATTATGGCAATGAGGGGTACATGAATTTAGGAGTCAAAACATGTGCAACTCTACAGCTGTTTTAAAATTAAACTACAGGAAGGGACGTTTAGTGTTTAGTTTACCTTAGCATAAAGGCAATGTGGGCTACTTCTGGTATGATAGTGGAATAATGCAAAAAACATCCTCCATGGATCCTTAACCACCATCCCCTTGCATGTGGCTGTGAAATGATGGGCAGAAAATCACACCCCAGCCCCCAAGCAACCCCGAGTAGGGGGGCTTGGGACTTATAGAGAGGTTTTGGGTTGATCTCAAATACAAGACTATTGGGCGTCCTTTGAAACGCCACATCTGTCGACAGAATGGTTAAATGAAGTGGGCAAACCAATCAATCCACAGGAAGCACTAGCTGAATTTAGAAGTTTGGGATTGAATTAGGCTTAGGAATTGTAAGTGTTTCTCACCCTGGTGTAAAAAATATTTTTGTTCACTTTGGTGGGAACCCCGATGGCCCTATACAATTATTTTGGTCAGTATTTATGAGTGACTCTCTGAATGAGTGATTCAGAAATAGTGCTCATCCCTAAACTGTGAATGGACAATAGGACCTGCAATTCTTATAAGTCCATAGTTTTGTTCAACATTGATGCCAAGATCTTTGCTACAGTCCTCACACACAGAATTAATCAAGCCAGACCAGGTGAGTCTCATCGAGGGTACCTAGCCCCAGATGATATTCAGAAAGGTGCGCACTTGGTATAAAAAGATAAAAAGAATGAGAATTTTAGTCACTATAAGGCATTTCATAGAGTGATTTGGGAGTTTCTTGGGGGCCTCTTGCTCCCAATAAGGCTGGAGCCAGAAGTTAATGTATGGATTATGGTAAATTAGGAAGTTCCATTGGTCCCCATTAAGTTCATTTAGAGATTGTCAACTACAAAAGTGAAATTTGTGCAGTTTGCCATGAAGGAACACAACATAATTGTTTTCTGATGCTATCTTCCGCACTCCAATGGAGTTTGAGAATATATTCATGACAACATGAAAATACTATGCAAATGATCAGGCTTTAAATTCAAAAGAAACAAATCTGAAATTCTAACATCTCATTGGTACAAATCTGGGTGGCTCCCTCACATACCTTGGCATTAGGCTTACAGAGGGCAGGAGAAGATGCTGGCTTTGGAAGTGGGAAATTAGGTTGGAGTCCCCTCGTCTACTCAATATCTTGCAATTCTGGGCAAATCATTTAATCTCATTCTGACTAAAAAAATAAAGATTACTAATGGGTGGATTAATTGCCCTCACTAAAGTCAGAAATAGCAGCTCAATTTGCTAAATGATACACTAACTTTATTTATTTAAAAGAAAACATTAATATGGCCAAAATGAATACACTGACTTGTTTAATCTGTTTTTACTATCATTTTCACTTGTATAAGTGTGAGTCTTAAAGAGAATGCATACAGCAATGAAAGGATACTGTACAGCACAAGAGCAGATAACAGGCCGCGGGTCTAGGGAGCCATCCCAAGACCCAGAACTTCCTAGCAAATTCAAGGGCCCACCCCACCCAGCACAACCAGAGCAAAACCACTCCCCATCTTATCCCAGTAGACCCCCTAGAGAGGACAGCTATGTCGGGTGACTAGAGCCCCCACCGGAGTCCCTCTGAATGGAGACCTGAGGGGTGCATGACTTAAGACCATAATGATTCCTCTACATACCCCAGACCTGATCACATTTTTGCAGGCAACCCCTAGTTTCAAAACCTTCTCTGCCCCTACACAGACATCCATTCCTGCAATCCACTGGGCTCTCCTCACCAGTGAGGCGACACCCAACCCAGTGCAATGTCCCTCTTTCTCACATTCAGCCCTACCATGCAGAATACCAACTTTTTCCTTGGTAGGTCCACATTCACAGGGACACCCAGGTGTATTAACTGGGGACCATGCGGCACAGGCTCCCCAATCACTGCATAAAGTTCCCAGACAATCATGTCCCAATACTCCTAGACCTCCTGAAACTTCCAGACAGTATTATGAAATGACCTCTCAGCTGCACCACATCTAAGACAATCGGGTAGGGGTATTTGCCCATTTTATGCGACTTGACACGTCCATATATAAGCTATGTAGAATCTTTAGCTGGACCTGGCAGAATCAAGCCCAAATGGCCACCTCCCCGAGATGCATCATGGCTGCCTCCAATTCGACGTCCTTCATCTACCCCAAGTCTCGCTCCCAGCTCAATCACAAGGGCCCCAGGTTGTCCGGGACATGATTTTTAATGGCCCTGTACAGCGAGGAGATTTCCCCCCTGCCCAGCAATCCCCAAGCAAAAGGCCCTCCAGTGGGACCGGATCAGGCAAATCGATCCAATCAACTTCCTCTGCATGAAGTGCATGAAGGAGTTCGGTATAGTTGAATAGCTGTGTATGGGAAAAGCTATACTCGGTCTGCACACTATCTAAGGGTTTAACCGCCCCATCCTCTATAATGTTATGTACCGTGGCAATCCCAAGTAGGCGCCATCTGGCCTACTCGGGATTGCCTTGAAGGCAAGGTACCTCCTTGAGCAATGACCCCAGCTTTAACGTTGTGGCCTTTGTGAACATACCAGTCCAGCAAACATGGGTCAGAACTTTGTCCAAGTCTGCCAGAATAGCCTAAATGGGAACAGGTAGGGTCCTCCTAGTTTGACCACTTTAAAAATAGTGCTCCCAAGTAGGGTTCACAGTTCACCAATCTAGTCAGACCAAAGGATCACCAGCCGGTATGTAGACCCAGTCACTGATGACCTGCAACTGGGCTGCCCAGTAGTTAGGCCCAGATGTGAGGCAAAACTATCCCCCCATTAAAGACGGAGCAATACAAAGTCTTCAGGGCTGTCACAGTACCTTGGTTTGATTCCCTCAGGAGCAGAAGGTAGATCCTCACTCACAACCCATACGACTCGCGACGGATGGAGTTTACCATTTTGAGCCCCTTGGAGGGGGAAAGAGGAATGGGATAAAGAGAGACTGCCTCAGAGGTCTGCTTCTTCATTAACTCAATCTGTCATGCTCTTCTCCATTTATCTTGGAAGCGGCACCTGAAAGATTATAACCACAACTACTTGGGACACACTGCTTTCTACAACCCTTCAACATTCACTAACAATTAATTAGGTTTACTTCTGCTATTATCTCAACTCCCTTTACCTGAATTTTCTGAGGAATTTGCCCCTCTCTCTCATATGATATGTGTTAATGTTAATAGTAAATAAAGTTACATTGAGGGTGATCTTTTTGTTTGAAGTACTAGTCAATATGATTTTGTTGAGTTTTGCAGTCTCTTTGCAGGCATATGTTATGAGTTTGTTTTTGCCTACACTTCCTCTGTGTAGAATAGCTGCTATAGATGTATCTATTTATATATATACATATATAGATAGATATATAGAGAGAGAGAGAAAGAACATTTCAATTTAGTCTTGTGACTTATGAAGATGAGATTCTTACTGACTGTCATTTTATAAACCTTTTACAGGCAACGGTATTGTTGAGGCTCATACATAAGTGTTGCAGAAAATACCTCTGAATACTTCTGAACTTTTATTGTCTTTAAACTGTTAACAATATTGTCTGTGGCTAATTGGAAATGTTCTTGCAATGTTCAAGTTCTGGAGCCCAGCCGGAAACTCTCGGGAACACTGCTAAATAACTTGGAACTCTAATCATCTTGAAACAGATAACAATATTGTCTGTGACTTATTGGAAATGTTCTTGCAGTGTTTGAGTTGTGGCGCCCAGCCAGAAACTCTCGGGAACACTGCTGAATACCTTGGAACTTTTATTGTCTTTAAACTGCAAAAGTATTATCTGTGGCTTACTTGAATTGTCCTTTGCAATATTTGTGTAGCAGGAACCTTGCTAGAAACCTTTACCTCACGTCAAGCGCTCTCTCAAAACACCTCTGTATTTCAGTCAGAGCACCGTTGAAGTGCACAGCGTCTGAGCCACGCGCTATATTAACAGTTCAGTCTCTGGAGTGCAACACTAGAACTGCAACCTCGTACCTGAAGAACCTGGAGGCCATCTTGGATTTCTTTCTCTGTTCTTTCCCTGTAATGTTTGTAATACGGACATTACCTTTTCCGCTGTGGATACTTCTTGGCCTGCAGATATTTTGCTTTTCTTTCACAATTCACAGGAGTCTGAAAATTGCAACTCTGAGCATTCTTGACAGTACTCCCCCTCAAAGAACGGTTCTCCAGTTTAGGTCTGGGTGAGTTTTGTGAAAGTTAATTATTAATCTTGAGGCATGCACATTATTATGAGGTCCCCTAGATCTTTCTTTCAGGCCTTATCCCTTCCAATCAAATAAATAGTACAACTTGCCCTTTCTTATTATGGAATCAAAAATCTGATATACTTCATACTCATAAACAGAGTTAATCTGCATTGGGATCGGAGGAGTGTTTAATCGCAAACCTGGAGGGCTGTTCTTTAACAATGAAACATGAAAGACTGGATGTATTTTTTAAATGTTAGGGTAACTGCAGTTTGACTGCCACTGGATTAATCATTTTATCCACACTAAATGGACCAATGAATCGAGGTGGGAATTTATGATTTCCTTTGAGATGTAAATGATGTGTGGATAACCAAACTTTGTCTCCCCTTGTGTCAGGATACTTCAATTCGATTTCCTCAGAAGCAGAAGATAACTCCTCTGTCCCGACCCGAGCTACTCACAACGAATATTAATCCTTCGTGCTGAATACCCCGGAGGGGGAAAGGGGAATGGGATGGTAGAGAGACTGCCACAGAGATGATGAACGCCAGTACTCAGTCTGCCTCTTCACATCTAAGATTGGATACAGCACCTGCAAGAGTCACAGTCGCAATTACTAGGGACATACAACATCAGTTTTTCACTTTTTACTCTCAACACTTAATTCTCTTTAATTCTATTATTTCTTCACTCACCCTGAGTTCTCTGTAGCCTTGCTTCTCTCTATAAATGATAGCTCTTCTTAAAAAAATGCTTATTACTGATTCTGGAAGAACTTCTCAACCTTTGTTAGAGATTGGTTTTATGTTGCTATATATATATATATATATATATATAGTTGGTGATAATGCGTTCTTCAAATCAGCTGATGTTATTTAATTTCTCCTGTCTTATTGTGACTTCTGTCAATACTTGTATTTGTAAATGCTTGTTTATTAAAGTTCGTTTCTTCTTTCTTACTTCGACATTTGTTGATAACTTGTATTTGTAAATGCTTGTTTATTACAGTTAGTTCCTCCTTCCTTACTTCGACATCTGTCGATAACTTGTAGTTGTAAATGCTTGTTTATTTAAGTTCGTTTCTCTTTTAAACTCTATTTTGGTTTATTACCATTGAATTTGTAAATGCTTATTTGTTAACAGTTCGTTTCTCCTTTAAACTTGGCCTTTGTTTATAACCTTGACATTTGTAGATACTTGCTCTTTTAAAGTTCGTTTTTTCTTTGACTTTAATATCTTAAACAAGAACCTTGTAAACATAAGGTTAATTCATACATTAACTCTGTAGCCTTGCCGGCTTCCACGGGAACGGTCTACTATCAAACTCTTCGAATAAACCTTGACAATATTTATCCGTTTTCTGTAATATAATCTTCAAATGTAATTTTACCTCACAGGAGTTTCTGTTCTGAAGCGCGCTCTCTCTCCACACAGCTGATTCCTGTCAGACCTCAGTTGAAGTGCAAGGCTTCCAGCTGGAGAGCTCGTAACCTAGCAACCAACCGATTGCAAGACTAGAACTGTAACTAACCTTCAGGACTCACAGCGGCCATCTTGGATCTTCTCTTCTTGATTCTTCCTTTGAAATAAGCGCAAGATTACTCTGCAAACCTTCTTCCAGTTTGGGCTTTGCTGTCTCCACTGAGGCTATCTCTTTGCTTTTCTCATACACTTCTTTGATTTGACTTGGCAAGTTTGTGTGGTCATGACAGTACTCCCCCTCAAGGAACAGTTCTCCAATTTAGGTTTGCTTGGGTAGGTTCTATGAAAGTTTCTCACTAATCTTGAAGCATGTACATAGTCGTGCGGCTCCCAGGATCGTTCCTCTGGACCATAATCTTTCCAATCAATTAGATAATAAAACTGGCCATTACGGATTTTGGAATCTAAGATTTGATTGACCTCATACTCTTCTGCAGAGCTAATCTGGATAGGAATTGGAGGGGAGTTTTGACGTAAATTTGGAGGACTGTTCTTTAACAAGGAGACATGGAAAACAGGATGTATCTTTAGATGAGCTGGCAACTGCAATTTAACTGCCACTGGATTGATCATCTTGTCAACTTTGAATGGGCCTATAAATCGTGGCTGAAATTTGCGATTTCCTTTGAGACGTAAATGACGAGTGGATAACCAAACTTTGTCTCCTTTCGAATAAATGGGTCTCTCTCTTCTTTTTCTATCAGCCTGAGTCTTATATGAGTCTTTTGCTTGAATGATGTTTTTTCTAGCCCTAACTAACGTGGTCTGCAAATCCCTCACCGTCTCTTCTACTGCAGGCTCTGAATCATCTTCTTTACCCAACATTACATTAGGATGTCTACCATGGTTCAGATAAAAGGGGGTGAACCCAGTGGTGGAATGAACAGCATTATTGTAAGCAAATTCAGCTGCCCACATCAACTCGGGCCATTCCTTCTCTTTATTGAATAAATTGAGTCTTAAATACTGTTCTAACTCTTGATTCACTCTCTCTGTTTGCCCATCGGTTTCAGGATGGTAACTGGTAGAGTAACGAGAATCAATTCCTAATCTTTTACTAAAGGCCTTCCAAAAGCAGGAAACAAATTGGGATCCCCTGTCTGAAACTAGAATTTTTGGGATACCATGGGCGCGTACTATGTGTTGTGTAAACAACTGTGCAACCTGTGGGGCTCGAGGGATTTCTTTCAAAGGAATGAAATGCGCCATTTTAGTGAAAGCGTCTACAAAAACTAGGATAGTGTTAAAACCTTGGCTACTAGGGAGGTCCACTATAAGATCCATAGTAACAGTGTGCCAGGCATGGGGTGCAGTGGGCAAAGGACTTAACAGACCTTGTGAAGCTGTTCTATTTGATTTCCCTCTTTGACATTTGTCACAAGTTGACACATATTGTCTTATCTGAGTTTTCATTTTTGGCCACCAAAATTCTCGTTGTATTAGATTTTGAGTCTTTTGAATTCCTTTGTGTCCAGCCAATTGATCGTCATGATAAGCCTGAAGAATTTTTTCTTGCAGCTCCACAGTCGGAACATACAGTGCACCTTTAAAGTATGGCAAACCTTTTTTGATTTCTCTTCCTTGGCCTTCTTTGCACCACTTCAGCATTCCTTCGAATGTTGATTTTTCTTTAATTTCTTTGGTTAAATTTTCATACAATATGGCAGATATGAACTTCTCTTGTGGAATAATCAATTATTTTTCTGGAGGCTCTTTAACTGCACCGGTATCAATTTGAGATAGAGCATCTGCCTTCCCATTTACTTTTCCTGGTCTGAAAGTGGTAACAAAATCAAAGTCTGTAAAATATAGGGACCAAAGCAGTTGTCTAGCTGTTAGAGTTCGAGCTGATTTTAAGAACTGTAAATTTCGGTGGTCCGTGTAAACGGTCACTTTATGCTTAGCTCCCAAAATGTAATGCCTCCACTCACGAAAAGTTTCTTTGACTGCCAATAGCTCCTTATCCGCAATTGAATAATTTATCTCTGGTGGTGTTCATTTTCGACAGAAATAGGCCACTGGATGTAATTGACCTGTATCTTTATGACGCTGGGAAAGGATACCTCCTATGGCAAAATCTGAAGCATCTGCCTCCACATAATATGGCTCATCTGGATTGGGGTGGAGCAAGATTGGAGCTGAGAAGAAGGAATTCTTCAAAAAATTAAAAGCATTTTCAGCTTCTTTTGTCCACTCAAACTTCACTCCTTTCTTCAACAATCGAGTAATGGGTGTAACTGTTTGAGAAAAATTGGATATGAATCTTCGATAAAAATTAGCGAACGCCAAGAAACTCTGGATCTCTTTGACATTGCAAGGAGAAGGCCAATGTTGCACTGTCTTTATCTTGGCAGGATCCATACTAACTCCTTCTGGTGACAAAATGAATCCTAAGAACTCAACTCGTTCCACATGAAATGCACATTTCTCCAATTTTACATAGAGATGGTTTTCTTGCAACCTTGTGAGGATGGATCGAACATGGGAAATGTGCTCCTGTAGATTGTCGGAAAAGATTAAAATGTTATCTATATAAACCACGGCAATCCGGTTTAGGAATTCTCGTAATATATCATTAACGAAATGCTGGAAGGCAGCGGGAGCATTGCATAACCCATAAGGCATCACTTGATATTCAAATAATCCGTATTGAGTCCGAAAAGCGGTTTTCCATTAATCCCCTGAAGCCACTCGAATCATATGATATGCTCCTCGCAGGTCCAATTTGGTGTAGATTCTAGCATTCTTTACTTTATCTAATAAAACTGACACTAAAGGCAGTGGGTCGATAATCAATGCAAGTTCGAAGACTCCCATCCTTCTTTGGTATGAAAAATAGTGGGGGTGACACTGGAGATTCAGAAGGACGAATAAAACCATTAGCAAGATATTGATCCAAATACTCCTTTAAATGTTGATTCACTGCTTCGGTCAATGCGTATATTCTGCTACATGGCAATATCGCACCTGGCTCCAGTTCAATTTTGCAGTCGTAGGGTCGATGTGGTGGCAATTTCTCAGCCTCCTTTTCATCAAAAACGGCGACTAAATTCTCATATTCTTTTGGGATTTCTGCTGTCTTTAGTGCACAGATCATTGAAGAGTGTGATGATAAACAGGCCGCTTGGGACTTGGTGGACACTTCCACTCCATCATGAAAGCAATTCTCTTTGCAGTAAGAGGAATTCATCTTGATCGTTCTTTTGCTCCAATCAATTTGTGGATTATGTTCTGTAAGCCAGGGCAGACCCAAAATGAGTTGAAATTGTGGAGCATCTATCAAATTAAAGATTATCTGCTCCTGATGTCCACCAAAACCTTGAATCTGAATTGGTTCGGTCTCATGGGAAATGGGTCCTGAAGAAAGATTGGTTCCATCCACAGCTCTTACTACTTCCAAAGTAGATTTCTTGATAAATGGAATACCCATTTTACGAGCGTATTTGATATCACAGAAGTTGCCCGTAGCTCCAGAGTCTATCATAACTGAGATCCCTTGAATTTTCTTCTCAAGGGTCTTAACTGATACTGTTTGTACCAAATGTGGCGCTGCGGTTTGTAAGGTATTCGCCACTCGTTGATCTAAAGGAGTTGTCTTGGGTTCTGCTTTCACCAGGGCAACTCCCTCTACTGATGAAGCTGGCCTTTTCCCGACTGAAGAGCTTTGGGTTTCTTGGGACAGTTTTTAACAAAATGCCCAGATGCACCGCAATATAAACATAGTTGATTCACTCTTATTTTCTCTTTTTCTTCCTTAGATAAAGGACCTCGGATGGAACCAATTTGCATTGGTTCTTCTATCGTTATCCCTTCTCCGGCTCTCGTATGATCATTTCTTACACGATCAATTCTCAGGGGAAATGGTCGATACTCTCTTCTCTTTTCTGCTCTTCATTCAGTTAACCGGTGGTCAATCTGTAACACAAGATCAATTAACTCCGAAATTTCGTTGGGTCTATTTGGAACTTGTGCTAAGGCATCTTTCAATTAATCTCTCAGTCCACGATAAAATATGGCGGCTCTTTTTGACTCCGGCCAGGCAGTCTCTACAATGAGTTTATTGAAATGAGCCAGATAGGCTACTAGATCTTTATTACCTTGCCTGATTTCCAGTAGTTCATTGTCAGTGGCTTGAGCTGCAGTTCGCCGATCAAATATTCTTAAGAACTCTTCCTTGAAATTTTGGAAATTATATAAAACAGGATAATTTCTGGAAATTATTGGCATGGACCATGCGGCCGCATCTCCTGTCGGATAAGACAACATAAATGCCACTTTGGACTGGTCTTCGGAAAAAATGACTGGTCTACATAAAAAATGCAATGAACATTGGGTCAGAAAAATCTGCGCCTTATTTGGATCTCCACCGAAGCGCTCGGGTTGAGCCAAAGGAATAATAGGGGAAACCGCATGAATTACTTGAGTGGATATATCTGCAGACTGTGAAGGGCTAGGGATTTATGAAAACACAGATTCATTTGATTTAGCGGTGTTCCCTAACTCATTTATTCGCTGTTTTATTTGGACTTTTTCCTCTATGGTGTTATTTAATTGTTTCTGTAACCCTTCCAAAACGGTGGCTAATGCTTTTATATCAATTCCTTCTGCCATTCTGCTCAGGAGGAAATCTGTTTTTTCCCTAAAATTAGGCAGAGGGCACTCCTATCTGTCAGGATACTTCAATTCGATTTCCTCAGAAGCAGAAGATAACTCCTCAGTCCCGACCCGAGCTACTCACAACGAATATTAATCCTTCGTGCTGAGTACCCCGGAGGGGGAAAGGGGAATGGGATGGTAGAGAGACTGCCACAGAGATGATGAACGCCAGTACTCAGTCTGCCTCTTCACATCTAAGATTGTATACAGCACCTGCAAGAGTCACAGTCGCAATTACTAGGGACATACAACATCAGTTTTTCACTTTATACTCTCAACACTTAATTCTCTTTAATTCTATTATTTCTTCACTCACCCTGAGTTCTCTGTAGCCTTGCTTCTCTCTATAAATGATAGCTCTTCTTAAAAAAATGCTTATTACTGATTCTGGAAGAACTTCTCAACCTTTGTTAGAGATTGGTTTTATGTTGCTATATATATATATATATATATATATAGTTGGTGATAATGCGTTCTTCAAATCAGCTGATGTTATTTAATTTCTCCTGTCTTATTGTGACTTCTGTCAATACTTGTATTTGTAAATGCTTGTTTATTAAAGTTCGTTTCTCCTTTCTTACTTCGACATTTGTTGATAACTCCTGGAGGACTTTGTCTTGTAGATCTCAGGTTAGTATATACAATGCACCTTTAGGATAAGGCAATCCATCCTTGAGCACTCTTTCTGGTGCTTCGTTGGACCATATCAACATTGTTCTTGTGTTAAGGCTTCTTGAATCCCTTTGGCAAAGTCTGCATAATGGATGGTTTATACGAACTTCTCCTTTGGAATGATCAAACTTTTTTCTGGAATCTCCTTAGATAGATTGACATCTGTCCAAGACAGTGCATCTTCCTTGCCATTGGCTGTTCCAGGTCGAAAGGCAATGGCAAAATCAAAGTCTGCAAAATAAAGGGACCAACACAATTGTCTTGCTGTTAAAGTGCGTGCTGATTTCAGAAATGTTAACTTCCGATGGTCAGTGTAGACAGTTACCTTATGCCGAGCCCCTAATATATAATGTCTCCATTCACGAAAGGTTTCTTTGACTGCCAAAAGCTCCTTATCAGCGATGGAATAAATTACTTCTGGCGGGGTCACCTTTTGAGAGATGAAGGCTACTGGATCCAATTGTCCTGTATCTTTATGACACTGAGAAAGAATAGCCCCCAAAAGCGGCTTCAGAAGTGTCGGCTTCAACATAATAGGGCTCATTTGGATTGGAGTGTAGAAGAATTGAGGCTGTGGTGAAGGAATCTTTCAAAAAAATAAAAGCATCATCTGCCTCTCTTGACCACTCAAACTTCACTCCTTTTTTAAATAAACAAGTGATGGGACTGACTGTTTGTGAGAAGTTGAAAATGAACCTTCGATAGAAATTGGCAAATACAAAAAAACTTTGGATTTCTTTAACACTGTGAGGAGGCGTCCAATCTCGAACTGCCTTTACCTTAGCTGAATCCATACTGACCCCTTCAGGCGACCAAATAAATCCAAGGAATTCCACTTGTTTCTCATGAAACGCACAATTTTCCAATTTTACATAAAGATTGTGCTCTTGCAGTGTTGTGAGGATGGATCGGACATGTGACACATGTTCCTGTAGATTGTCAGAGAAAATCAAGATATCATCTATGTACACCACAGCGAACCTATCAAGATCTTCTCGTAATATATAATTTGCAAAGTGTTGAAAGGGCGTGGGGCATTACATAACCCATATGGCATCACTTGATATTCAAATAATCCATATCCAGTTCGGAATGCTGTTTTCCATTCATTGCCAGTTGCCACTCGCATTAAATGATATGCACCAGACAGATCCAATTTGGTGTATATTTTAGCATTTTTCACTTGGTCAAGGAGGACTGACATCAGAGGTAACAGATATCGGTTCTTGATAGTTACCTGATTGAGGGCTCAATAGTCTATGCAAGCCCGAAGACCCCCATCCTTCTTGGGAATGAAAAACAGTGGGGAAGAGAATGGAGATTGAGAGGGGCGAATAAAGCCACTGCATGGCAGTATTGCTCCCGGCTCCAACTCAATTTTGCAATCATATGGTCAATGTGGTGGCAATTTCTCAGCCTCGTTCTTGTCGAAGACGGTAGTTAGATCCTCCTATTTTTTCAGAATTTCTGTGGTTTCAAGAACACAAATCATAGGAGAATGCAATGTTAAACAGGCCACTTGCGATCCTGTGGGCACTCCCATTTGTTCATGAAAACAATTCTCTTTACAATATGGAGAGTTCATTTCAATCCTTCTTTTACTCCAATCAATTTGAGGGTTATTTTTGGTGAGCCAAGGCAGGCCCAAAATGAATCAAAACTGCAGGGCATCTATTAAATTAAAAATGATCTGTTCCTGATGTCCGCCAAACCCTCATAACTGAATTGGCTCAGTTTCATGAGTGATTGGGCCGGAGGAGAGATTGGTGCCATCTATTGCTCTCACAACTTCCAAGGCAGTTTTCTTGACAAATCAAATTCCCATCATTCAGGTGTATTTAATATCACAAAAGTTGTATTGGCTCCAGAATCAATCATAACTGAGATCCCTTGAATTTCTTTATCTCGAATTTTGCCTGAAACAGATTGTACCAAAGGTGGTGCAGCCGCTTGCAATGTATTTGCTACTTGCTGTTCTGTAGTAGTTGTCTTGGCTTCTGCTTTTATCATGGCAACTCCTCCTACTGATGAAGCTTGCCTTTTCCCGCCTGCTATTGTTTGGTTTCTTGGGACATTCTTTACAAAATGTCCAGATGCACCACAATTTAAACACAATTAGTTTGCTCGTCGCTTTTCCTTTCCTTCTTTGGACAATGGTCCTCCTATAGAACCAATCTGCATTGGTTCCTCCACTGCCACACCATCTCCTACCCTTGTATGGTCACTTCTTACTCAATCAAATCTTGGTGGAAGGGGACGATAATCTCTTCTCTTCTCAGCTCTCCTTTCAGTTAACCAATAGTCAATTTGCAATACAAGCTCATTTATTTCTGAGACTTCAGTGCGTCTGTTTGAGACTTGCGCCAATGCATCCTTAAATTCATCTTTAAGGCCACGATAAAATAGGGCAGCCCTTTTTGATTCTGGACAGTTGGTTTCTACTATGAGTTTATTAAAGTGAGCTAAATAAGCTACTAAGTCTTTCTTTCCTTGTTTTATTTCTAAAAGTTCATTATCCGTGGCCTGAGCTGCAGTTCGACAATCAAATATTTGCAGACACTCTTCCTTGAAATTTTGAAAATTATATAAAATTGGATAATTTTTGGAAACATTTGGCATGAACCAAGCAGCTGCATCACTCATCAGATAAGACAATATAAATCCCACCTTGGATTGGTCTACACAAAAAATGCAATGAGCTTTGTGTTAAAAAATATTGCGCTTTATTTGGATCTCCACCAAAACGCTCAGGCTGTGCAAGGTGGATTATAGGAGAAAAAACATGAATCACTTGAGTAGATATACCTGTAGTCTGGGAAGTACTGGGGGGTCTCTGAAAACGCTGGGTTACCAGACTTGGCGGTGGCTCCTAACTCATTTATTCTTTGATTTATCTGTACTGTCTCTTCTATAGGATTGTTTAACTGTTTCTGCAACCCTTCTAAGATGGTAGCTGATGGCTTTACATAATTTCCCTCGGCCATTCCGCTCAGGAGGTAATCTAGTTTCCAGTAAATATTAGGGAGGTACTTCAATCTGTCTCAGTATCTTGGTTCGATTCCCTCAGGAGCAGAAGATAGCTCCTCAATCCCAACCCAGACTACTCGCAACAGAGGGAGTTCCCCGTTTTGAGCACCCTGGAGGGGGAAACAGGAATGGGATAAACAGATACTGACTCAGAGGTCTCCTTCTTCATTAACTCAGTCTGTCATACTCTTCTCCATTTATCTTGGAAGCAGCACCTGAAAGATTATAACCACAATTATTAGGGACACACTGTTCTTCAACATTCACTAACAATTAATTAGGTTTACTTCTGCTATTATCTCAACTCCCATTACCTGCATTTTCTGAAGAATTTGCCTCTCTCATATGACATGTGTTAATGTTAGCAATAAATAAAGTTTCATTGAGGATGATTTTTTTGTTTGACGTAATAGTCAATCTGATTTCGTTGAGTTTTGCAGCCTCTTTGCAGGCATATGTTATGAGTTTGTTTTTGCCTATGTGTATATATATATATATATGTATATATATATATATAGAGAGAGAGAGAGAGAGTGAAGTTAAATATAGGCTTGTTACTTATGAGGAAGAGATTCTTACTGACTGTCTTTTTGTAAACCATTTACCGGTTAAAGTATCTATGAGGCTCATTCACGAGTGTTGCAGAAAATACCTCTGAATACTTCTGAACTTTTATCATCAGTAAACTGTTAACAATATTGCCTATGGCTTATTGGGAATGTTCTTGCAATGTTCGAGTTGCGGAGCCCAGCTGGAAGCTCTCGGGAACACTGCTAAATACCTTGGAACTTTATTCGCCTCTAAACAGTTAACAATATTGTCTGTGACTTATTGGAAATGTTCTTGCAATGTTTGAGTTGTGGTGCCCAGCCGTAAACTCTCGGGAACACTGCTGAATACCTTGTAACTTTTATTGTCTTTAAACTGTAAAAGTATTATCTGTGGCTCACTTGAATGGTCCTTTGTAATATTTGCAAAGCGGAAACCTTGCTGGAAGCCTTTACCTCATGTCAAGAGCTCTCTCAAAACACCTCTGGTTTTCAGTCAGAGCACAGTTGAAGTGAATGGCGCCTGAGCCGCGTACAACATATTGACAGTTCAATCTCTGGAGTACAAGACTAGAACTGCAACCTCATACCTGAACAACCTGGAGGCCATCTTATATTTCTTTCTCTGTTCTTTCTTTGTAATGTTTGTAATATAACTCAACAAACTATCTGCCAATTAGGACATCGCCGTTTCCACAGTGAATACTTCTTGACCTGCAGATATTTTTCTTTTTTTCACAATTCACAGGAGTCAGAACATTGCAACTCTGAGGGTTCTTGACCAGGTCAATCTAGGGAGCCGAACCATCCTGTAGAAGCAGTCTCACCTCTCTGTCTCTCTGGAGGAAATAGGACTTGCGGTTACTTGATGGATCTTTAAATTTATATGGGATGGGTGATGGTTACTGGAGGGATTCCTATGGCACTAATAGAGACAGAAGGACTACCTGTCCTAACTGCTATGGATACAACCAGGAGGCACACCTGATTATTTTGTTAGAATGGTCAGTCAGAGAAACTGAAGCATGAAGTGTGATGAAGTGATGACTGCATATAGAACAACAGGCTTTAGCTGGGAGAACCCTATGAGACATACTCAAGCATCAAAGGGACTTGTTACCGCAGAACCTCTACATCTCTAAAATTCCAAGAACTACTCTTGAAGTTTGAGAGAATATAACTACAAGAGTACATCCTACAACATTCCCATCTCCACTCTGTCCTATTAATTTCAACAGGTAATTCACCACATGGATGCAGGGAGACAAGTTAGATGAAAGAGATAGGGTAATTATAGCATTTTGCACAGCATGTTGTAGTGGACGGAGGACTTAATATGCTTTTTGAAAAGAGAATTTAAGGTGCCCAAAAAAACAAACTGCAGTATCTACAACCGAGAAACTAGGCCCTTTTCACTCGCCATAAAGCGGTGGTAGTTTGATTGCTCTCATTCTTGGGAAAATTAGAAGCCTCCGTCAAGGGAACCCAAGGCCTCTTATGCCACCTTAAAGCTAATCCAATAGAGATGGGGGGTCTCCACAGCCTCAGAAATATAAGGATAAATTGGTGGGCGACTTGTGTAGAGTAATAGATGTTAAGGAATATCGGAAAGATATCCCAAAGTGTTTTCAGAGTTTTTTTAATAGTATGGTGAGGCAGTGTAACATGAGTGCTTCACTGAGAAATGTTAGCTGTGTGACCTTTGGGTGGATGCAGCAATACATATCTGGTGGAAATGTGACTAGGCCTGGGAGAAATGTTAATTTTCCTCATGTAATTCATGTAATTTCCAAGATTTAATGTTAAACGGTTATGCAAAATCATTTGCATAATTAAGTGCCATCCACAGTAATAATTTCCTGTAAATGCACAGAACCAACAGAACTTGAGTGTCTGTTTCTCATGGCGCTTTCTTTAAACACATCCTCACTTAAAAACTGACAAAAGAATGCATTTCTGATAAAATATAGAGTAAACTTATGAATTTGCATTTTGAGTACTTATGCATAACCACAAATGTTTGCTGAAGTTTCACATAATTATAGTAAAGCAAATTATGCAAATAATGTACACACTTAAATGTGACTGTTTCCAAATATTTTGGTAAAACCTTCTCAGGACATTGGGCAGCTAAACCAGGGAATAGTTTTGTTGGGATATGAGACCCAAAAATAGAATATATGAGTAGGGCTCACAACACCCTATTTACACATACATAGAGAGCCATCAAGTGGCTTACAGCCACACATTCGAAAAAACATGAACCTCCATATAGAGTTCAATATATTCACAGCTTGTGAATGGCTATGACACTGGAGAAATTATCATACAAACTTCTTTTGCAAGGGAAGCAGTTAGACAAGATTAAGGAACCACTGGGATCATCTTAATGATGAATCAACTGAAATCTTACCTTGTGGAACTTCAGAAATGCCTATTAGAGCTCAATACTGAACAGGAAGACACAGATTTCAAAGTGCTTTCAAAGCTAAACCACTAACTTCAGGAACAAATTAATGGATTTCTGTGGGAGCTGTGCCTCTGTGGGTAGGAAGGAGTGGGAGTTGTCAATGTGTTCAAACTTGTTCTCCTGTTAATTTTACTTTTATTTTATTTACCTCTTTCTATATACATCATGAGTCTATAAACACCCCATTAGGTCAAAGCTTATCAATTTTATGACAAGACCGGAGGCTCCTATTATGCGTTTCTTTTCTCGCTTTATTAATACAGCAGCAGTCAAGAAGAAAACTACAAATCCCATAAGGCTAACACAGACAGCCAATGGGATTAAAAACGTAGTACAACAATATCATAATCAATAGGAATAACCCATGCCATTGTGATGTCATTTGACTGCAAGCAGCCCTCTTTTCTTGCTGCTGCAGTCAAGATAAGTTTAAAATTTTTCCTCTCATGTCGCGCTTGTAATTTAAACTGTTTATTTATCAAATATATTTTACTTAATTGTGTCTTCCTTACATATTTTGTTGACGGCAAGTTGCCGCATATGTTTTATGGTGCGCTTTCCTCGCGCTCGCGTTCGTGTTTTCTGGCTTCAGGTAGCAACGCCGGTTGCTCCTAAGCCGAAAGCTCGAACAGTTCTGTGCGCGCTGCGCGCGCAGCGCTCTCAGCGCGTCTCCCTCGTGTTCAGAAATTATTCGGTTTTTCCTGACGCGGGGAGTGTTTTACATCGAGCGCGCTCTACCCACCTTTGGCATCTCTTCTACTCGTATCGAAGCTTGCCACCGACTATCTTAATCCTCGACAATAGCTCGTTCCTTAACCCCGCCCAGGGGGAGGAGGATTTGTTTGCTTGTTTTTCTCTGTATTTCCCCACAGTTAACCCCTGGTTGCCTGGTTTTACTCCTTTTCCCATTTAACATTGTTTTCAGTTTATTTGCTTGGGAAATTTCTTCCCTTTACACAAAAAATTTTTTCTTTAACATGGAACCTAATACCTCTTCAATGGAACAGAGTGTTCCCAGTGTAGAGGATATAAGAAATGAACTCAGGAATTTTATTAAGAGTTCTGTTCAACAGGCAATGGCGTCCTCAATACAAAAATTGTCAAAAAAATTTGAAACTAATTTTTCTAATTTATTATCTAAATCTTCGGCCCAGACTGCGGGGGAATGCAGTCAACGCCTACCAGCCAACCCTACAGTTTTGGCACAAAAGGAGAGTGAGTTTAACTCACATATGTCAGAGGACGCGGTTCCTCATAAGGCTCCTGCCAAGGAGTATAACAATATGGCTCCTAGACCCTCTCTGAAAAGAAAATCTAAACAACGTTATGTATCCCCTTCTATTCCTACGGCTTCTACTCCAGATACTGATGAGGACATTCCAGATGCTGATTCAGACTACTATGTCTCTGATAAAGACGATGATGATTCTTTTGCCGCTCCCCCCCCAAAGAAACCTAAGTTCCCTCTGTTTCTCCCCCTCTTTTCGATGCAGAAGGCTTTCCTATGTTCGACCCCTCCCACATACTACATCCCAATTCGACGGAATGGTTCCCAGCTGACCATGTGGGCCGTTATGTGGCTCAGAAGTTATTCTCACCCCTAGACAAGCAAACCAGAGCCAAGTTGAAGTCGGAATGCCCACGTCCTGTGCTTCTGCATGAGGCTACGACTACTCCATCCATTGACCAGCAGATGTTAACCTTTTTTACCAAACAGGGCAAGGACCCTCGCAAAGGAGTAGACAAGGCATGGTCGTCCTGCCAGGACAAGTTGCTCGACGTTATTGGTCCTCTTACAAGGATCTTTGAAATGGTTGAGACGGCCAGGTTGGATGGTACTTTTTTAGACCCAGAGGAACTTTCCTTGTGGGTCCAACGTTGTTTTTGTCGATTAGGGAATGCTAATTCCTCTCTTATTCACGAGAGACAGAAAGGCCTCCTTATTAAATTAGACCCTAATCTAATTAATTTGGCAACTGTACAACCTCAGATCTACTCTGAGGGACAACTTTTTGGGGAGTCTTTCATAAAGGACCTGAGTAAATATGTAGCCACATTCACCTCTTTGGATAAGGCACAACAGTCCATGAGGAAAATGTTCAACCAACGGGTTTTTGCCAGGGCCGGTAGAGGCAGGGGCCGCTTTACCGGCCGCAGTTCCACCAATCAAGGCTCCAGAGCTTACTACAATTCCTATCAGCAAGACTTCAGACCTCAATTCTACCCCCAGCGTGGCAGAGGTTATCGTTCCAGGTCCTTCAGACATTCTAGAGCCTCCAACCCTGCAGGTAAGCCCTCAGGTTCGTTTCTTTCCGACAGGGGGTCGTATCTTCCATTTTCTCTCAAATTGGTTAACAATTACCACAGATGTGTGGGTTCTAAACACTGTACAGGGTTACAAAATAGAACTTTATTCTACTCCGGTGCAAACATTTTTCACTCCCCTTCCCCATTTTTCTGCAGAAATGAACCATCTGATATCTCTCGAGGTAAACTCTCTCTTACAAAAACAAGCGATTTCAATCACTCAACCTCATCCTTTGGGTTTTACCAGCCCAATTTTTCTAGTTCAAAAGAAAAACAAAAAGATGCGTCCGGTCATCAATCTAAAACATTTCAATCGCTTTGTGGTATACCGACATTTCAAAATGGAGACAATTCTCCACCTCAGAGATATACTTCTTCAAAACGACTGGATGGTCAGACTGGATCTTCAGGACGCCTATTTAGTGGTTCCTGTACATCCGGAGCCCAGGAAATTCCTTCAGTTCTCATGGCTAGACCAAACATATCACTTTACCTCTCTGCCCTTCGGTCTATCGTCTGCCCCTTGGTGCTTCACCAAGCTCTTGAAGCCCGTAGTTGCTTTCCTAAGGTCTCAGGGCATAAGGCTCCTAATCTACTTAGACGACATCCTCATTTTAAGCCAGTCTCCTCAAACTCTTCTACTCCACTTACAGACGGCCTGTTCTCTTCTAGAGGATTTAGGTTTCATAATAAACAGAGAAAAATCTCTCCTAACACCCTCTCAAATCCTAGAATTCCTGGGATTCCAGATCAATTCCATTTCGGCTACCCTTCTTCTTCCTACAACAAAAATAAAATCCATAAAGTCAGAAATTCTACAAATTCTTCGCACCTCTCTCATCTCTCTCAGGACATTAGCTCAAATAGTAGGTCTGCTTTCCTCTTCTATCCAAGCAATCTTTCCAGGTCCCCTTCACTATCGCTCACTTCAAAGACTGAAGATCCAACACTTGAGAAAGGGGCTATCGTATTCCGACCTCAATCCTTTAGATGTGGAGTCTCGCACAGAGCTTCAGTGGTGGATAGACCATTTAGACGCTTGGAACGGGAAAAGTATATTTCCATCAGCCCCAGATCTTGTGTTAGAATCCGATGCAAGTCATCTAGGTTTGGGGGGCCCGGTGTGGTCCCATCTCGACTGGAGGTACATGGTCAATCGAGGAGTCTAAATTGCACATCAATTGTTTAGAGATGCTTGCCAGCTCCTTTGCAATCAGAAGCCTGGCAAAACACAAAGTACATTGTGTAATTCTTCTCAGAATGGACAATATCTCTGCAGTCAGATACATAAATCATCTTGGGGGTACAAAGTCCAAACCTCTGGTGGATTTAGCCAAGAGTTTTTGGGAGTTTTGCCTTTCAAACCATCTTTCGGTTCGTGCAGAGTATCTTCCAGGAGTCCTCAATTCAGTAGCAGATTGGCATTCTCGTCATCTTCGAGACTCCAGTGATTGGAGACTTCATCCTTCCATTTTCCACAAAATACAATCATTATGGGGTCCGCTCTCCATAGACCTATTTGCATCCCGACTGAACACACAGCTTCCTCAATTTTACAGCTGGCGTCCAGATCCCTTAGCCTTAGCATCAGATGCTTTCTTACAAGATTGGTCTCATTCTCTCAATTACGCCTTTCCCCCTTTTATCATGATCAACAGAGTCCTAACACAAGCCATACGTCAGCAGGCCTCTCTCATTATCATAGTCCCGTTTTGTCAATCCCAGGTATGGTTCCCTGTCTTGCTGGAACTCTCTGTGGATTTTCCCTTGCTAATTCTGTCCTTCCCAGATTTACTACTGGACCCTCTTCATCGTCCTCACCCCCTCATTGTGGACAATATCCTCACTCTATCCGCCTGGAAGATCTCCCCCTCTCATTTTATCAGAGGCTTCCCAATACATCGCAAATTCCTGGGCCCCTGGCACCAAGAAAGCCTACAAGGCAGCCTGGTCTCTATGGGACGGCTGGTGTTTGGGAAGGCATGTTGATCCCTTTTCAGCAGATGTAATTTTTGTAGTTCATTTCTTGGCCGCAGAAGCCAGTAAAGGCAAAGCATTCCGTACTATCAACCTTTACAGGTCAGCTATTTCTTCTAATTATACACATGTCAATGGAAAACCGGTAGGCAAACACCCGCTGGTATGCCGATTACTAAAGGGAGTAAAATTTTCCAAACCTCCTTTACCGAAGTATAATCAATTGTGGGATGTTAACGTTGTTTTAAAATATTTGAATTATTTGCCAGACAATCCAATTTTATCACTAAAACTGTTATCTGCCAAATTAACAATGTTATTATGTTTAATTTCTATTAAACGTTTATTGGATGTTAAAGCATTGGACGTCTCCAATTGGCAATTCACCCCTTCGGGGGTGCTGTTCTCGGTTGTTCGACGTACCAAGACCAGCTTATCGTCAGTTTTTTATTCTTATTTCCTGCAACACCCGAAATTATGTGTAGGCCAATGTCTCAAAGTTTATGAGCAAAAAACTGCAGATTTGAGAAAATCCTCTTCCCAACTTCTTATCTCTTTCAGGAAACCTTATACCCGGTCTCGTCTGCTACTTTAGCTCGTTGGGTTAGATGGATTATGTCTTTAGCGGGCATTGATATTTCCAGATTTGGAGCTCATTCTTCCAGAGGGGCTATGGCCTCCAAGGCCTTCTGGACAGGCTCTCGATTAGAGGATATCCTCAAATCTGCAGACTGGTCCAATGACAATACATTTAGAGTTTTTTATTGCAAACCTGTTGATAATGTTTTGTTGAATGTAATTAATATGCTTTAAACTCGCATAATAGGAGCCTCCGGTCTTGTCATAAAATGTAGATTTTCCTAGTTTATGATGGAAAGTCTTAATTTTATTAAAGACACGGAGGCGAGTATTATCCCACCTCTCGTATAACATTATTTAGTCTCCCTCCCTTTCTTCCAGCGCCAGTTCCGGCCACGCAACCAGCATCCTAGTTGGAACTCCTTGCATCATTTGGATTCTCCGCTTACTTCAAGTTCGGGATCGTACCCCTCGGATTTAATGGAACACTCCTTTCTTTGTAGGATTCTGGACTTTTGTTCTGACGTGTTTGCTTTTCTTATGGCATTGTTTATCACTTGTTCTCTATTCCCGTTATTCTTCAATGATTGACTTTATTTGCAAGAAAAGAGGGCTGCTTGCAGTCAAGTGACATCACAATGGCATGGGTTATTCCTATTGGTTATGATATTGTTGTACTACGTTTTTATCCCATTGGCTGTCTGTGTTAGCCTTATGGGATTTGTAGTTTTCTTCTTGACTGCTGCTGTATTAATAAAGCGAGAAAAGAAACGCATAATACTCACCTCCGTGTCTTTAATAAAATTAAGACTTTCCGTCATAAACTAGGAAAATCTACATTAATAAATATTAGAACATTGGAATGTTGAGACTTTGTTAGAGACAATGGAGTAGCTCCAGGCTTCTAATGACTGGTAGCATCCAGAGCACCAACATTCCAATGTTTGCCTTTCACAGCTGTTGCTATGAACAAAGGCCTAACAGAGCCCCAGGTGATTTTAACCCCCTCAGGCTTCAGGAGGCCTTTGTTTTACTAATTAGAACATTCTTCCCTCTACGGATTGAATGGTCTAATAGCATTTTAGTTCGCTGTAGCTGGGCTATACCAGACATTAAAGGCCACTCCCTTGTTAAAGGTCCTCCCCTTTGGCTCGAGCCTTTAAGTGGGCCCGAACTGGCCGGTATAAACTGCTATAGCGGGTCATAATGACTGGTATAAGCATTCTGCTCCAACATTCCAATGTTAGCCTTTGTGTTTCTCATTTTTTAATTTAGAGCATTCTTCCTGCACAGGGTGGATTGTTGCAGTAGCCTTGAAGCCCTTCTGCCTCAGGCTATTCCAGTTGTTATAGGCTTTCTTCCTCGTAATAGGTTCTCACCTTCAATTGGTGGCTTTTAATCACCAGTATAGCCCTCAAAAGCAGATATTACCCTGCGCATCTGCATATATTCTATACATACACACAGACACAGAGAGTGGTTATTTGATATCTGAGATAGTTTACAATGACTCTAGTCATAGCTACTGCTTTAATGCACGTGATATATTATCTTTTTAATGTTGGACATAACCAGTCCTCGGACTCTCCGCATCCTGTGCTCAGTCTAAGTCACTTGATATAGCTCGTGTATGTAGGAAAAAAACACGTCCACAACTGCTTTCAATAGGTTGTATTTTGAAGGACTGAGATTGGGAAAATTGTGCTGATGAAAGTCTTCTGGTTAAAAATGATTTTCTCACCTGCTTGCGAGAAACTTTTAACACTTCTCTCGACCCTCAAGCCCACATACCTTTATCCCGGGCCCCTTTTTTCTTTTCTCTTGTATGTTCATGTGTTACAGCTACTCTTTGAGAATCTTCTTAAAGTCGTCGCCGGGAGAGCCGCCTCAGGAGGCAGCTGTCAAACAATCCCGAGGGATTAGGAGCCGGTAACAGTAACAATACTGTTTCCGCGCGCCTGATAAATCAGCAGTGATGTCCCGTGTCACTGACTTCGGTGTGAACCTGCTCGCGCACTGCAGGGCTCGACACACCTGCAAACCAGGAAAGCAGTGTCTCTGCGTCCCCAGCGGGCTGAAGGACGTCAAATAGCTCACTTACAGCCAGAGGCGGACCTGTTCACCGCCCCTCTGTGTTTATTATTACTCTTAAAACAAGTCAAGGCCGTTTACAAGGGCGGCTTTGCTCTGTTTGCGCACTATTCACGCCATTTTCTCATGAAATGTTACTGGCTGCTGTGACCATTAATTTCTGTCATGAGATAATCACAGTTTATTTTTAGGATTAAATAAACATGTTTTCTTCAGCAATTGCACTGCGCAGAAGCAGAACTGGGCAATAATTTGTCTCCTGTACGGAATAGGATTTTGTTCTTTAGGTCCGTAAAAAACGTCACTAGATCAAATTATATTTGTATTGTTTTATTGCTGGGTGAGATTGTCTTCTGGTTCTTTCCATGGGAGGTTCCCGGCAATAGTAGGATGTTGTTCAGTAAGCTTTGGTGGTCAGAAGAGGGCACTTCGTCGGCGGGGCAGTTTCTCCGAATTTACATTTTTTAACCATATAAAAAAAGGTGCAGGTTGTGATTAGCTTGTGAGCCGCTGATAGACGCCACTGTAAATCTTCATTGTTGGAGAAATCATGTAGATTTTCTTTTGGCCTTTGATCAGACCGCACCTGCAAGGAAAATGATTTGAGGGGTGCAAATGTTATCTCAGGTAATTAATTGCCAGCACTGATGTGAGATAGCGTCATGCTTGGATTGTAAAGCAAAGTTTTTGAGCAAGGATATTTTATTTTGCACATATGCTCAGCTGTCACAAGGTGTTAGTGACTTTTTTCGCTCACACGACTTATAAAGGAGAACTGAAAGTTGATGTCGAATTTTAGTGACTCGATAAAGCCGGCAATAGTTCAGTCAGAGCTTTTAAAGGCCGTTTTATTTTTGCCACAGTTGGATTTTGCCTACTGTTTGTTGCTCTAGGGCTGGTGTGATTTGATTCAAATAAATTTCAGACATTGATACTTCGATCCACTCAGGATAAGAGCATAGCTTGTGAATGTTGCTGACCATGAGATGGGCAGATAGAAGTGGTGACCGCCACCAATCTCAAATGGGGTAGGGGGGCGGTGAAAATAAAAGAAAAAAACAAATTAAAAAAGAAAATGCACCTCTCCGCCCCCGCCGCTGGTCGCCTCGCTCCTCTCCCGATGGTGTTGGCGTCCCACCAGTCCCCTGTTACAACAGCACAGGCTCTGCATGCAATTAAAAATTTGTATGTGGAAAAGACGTATTGTACAATTTTGCACATTATCAACATTTTTTTTTTCAGTGTATCCAGTTATGCTTCAAGCAGACACATTTTAAATTTGTATGGTTTTCCTTCAGCAAAATAAGAACTTGTGAATTTCCAATTTGTTTGCTGAAATAAAAATTAGCAAAACACCGATTTGGATATTTTTCTGCCAAGAAACCTGCTTATTTTTAAAAAAAATTGCACAATTAAAAATGACGCTTCCAATATGCCCTCAAAATGTAACGTGTTTCAGCTTTTCTCTAATTCCATGACATTTGTGGATGCAATGGCCTACACCTTCCAACTTCTCCTACGGATTGGTCTGGAACCAGATGTATAACTTTATGTATACCTTTATTTCTAACGTTACTGTTCTTTCTAATGATATTTTAGAAGGTAAAATGTGCTTTGGGGTGACAGTTGCATTGGTTATCTAGGATACATTGAGGTTTTTATGAGAAGGCAGAGTTTGCCTGGTTTAAGTTAAGAGAGAACTTTTTGAGCAGTGAGAGATGAGTTAATTTTGTCATAGAACTAGGCTTAATTATCGCGGAGGGGAATATATCTTCCTCAGAATGTATTTCCTTGAGAAACTTATGATTTTGGTAAGATGATCTATCGAGGGGGTAACCAAAATATATAAGGTAGGGCTTTGCAGTTGGCAGATTATAAATATATCCACATTTGTAGATTCATGCCTTGAACCAGAGACAACACAGGTTTAGGGATATTGTTATCAATGTACGTTATTTACAAATATCTATTGGCAGCAATAATGGATTGTCAACTGAGTTATTTGAGAACTCTATAGACTTGATGTTGAGAAAAGATGTAAAGAGTAAATCTTTGAAAAGCAGCAAAATGTAATTTCCTCCACAGGTGTAATTTTTAACAGTAGATTTTCACTAAAGGAATTACTACTGTAGAGTGGCAATGGTATTCACCTGGGTGTGTAATTGTCATATGAAAATTACACTTATAGAACGTGTTCATGAAGTGAATTTTGATGTTTATGTGTTTTTTCATTTGAATTTGGCTAGAGAGTGTAGGGAAATGGCAATGCAGTGCTTGTCCTGAACATAACTTTGCTCTCTATTTGACCTCTGTTTTGTTTTATATCAGAAATCTGATTTGTATTTCATACTGCAGCTTTTGTGTGTAGTGTGAGTTGGTATGTGAATCTAGGAGAAAGGGTTGCAGTACTGTTTTCCTAGTCTGTATGTGGTGCTTTTCTTGGCTTTCAGCTTCCTCTGTGTCAGGCTGCTTTGGTTTAATACATTCCAGCTAGACTAGGCCTGATGCAGAGTAGAAGTTAAAGCGAGGCTGAAAGATTTCCAAAACATCAATCGGGTTTTCTCTGAAATAATCTTTTTTGTTTCATCATTGTTGTGATTAAAATATTGTGGACATTGGTTGGAGGACAAAGAAAGACAAGCATTTGCAATGCAATAGGTCTCGCATTTGCTTGAGTTAGAGCTATTGGCGTTGTAAATTCATAACTCCATTCTTCTTGCCACATAAATTGGTCAACCCTGCCTCATAATTTCGTCTTTTCCTGCCACATAATTCCAGTGGCCCTGCATATAACTAAAGCACTTCCATTTACATTCTTCCTCTATCTGCAGCAAAAAATGAAAATGTTGCCATTAAGCATCCTAATTTAAATCTTTCATGCTAATTCCAACAGAGTACCACTTTAACCACCACACCATCAGAGTTGCTGGCTAAAACAGTTCCCCAAAAACAAAAAGACACAAGACAGCCACAGAGAAGAAATAAACTAGAAGGGTCACCCAAACATATCAAGTGTTCAGTTGTGTAATAAGGATGTTAAGTTGGCCTGAATCATGGTCATAATTGTAATAAGGAGAGATTAGTAAAACATATACAATTATCATATCAATCTTTATCAGCAAAAAACTTTTGACATTAGACTGTAATGTCAAGAACATCTCCTGGAGGGCATCATAACAAAAACATCATTTGTAAGAAACATGGTCATGGAACCATATTGTTAGCCCCCAGAGGGCATAACCACATAAAAAAAATGGAGAAAGCAATGCAGTGTAACCATATACTAGAGGCCGTTAATAGGTCTAGCAGGCCTACTGCAAGGATATTACAAACAAGGTCTTCAAAACAAAACTTCTCCCAGCTGTAAAACAAAAGTTCCAGCCATGAGAGCGCCATGCAGCATGAAGGGGAGAGACAAAATAAAACAAATTAAAAAAAATAGTACGCTCACACTGAAGTATTTAAGCAATCGTGAAATAATGCATGTAAATGGGGCAGTCTGCAAAGCATGACAAAAACAGCCTCAAGACAAGACAAACATAAAGGGGGTTATTACAACTTTGGATGAGGTGTTAATCCGTCCCAAATGTGACGGATATACCACCAGCCGTATTACGAGTTCCATAGGATATAATGGACTCGTAATACGGCTGGTGGTATATCCGTCACTTTACCGTCACTTTTGGGATGGATTAACACCTCCTCCAAAGTTGTAATAACCCCCAAAGCATTTACCAATGACATCAAGTGATTTCTTAAAGGCAAGCCCAGGAACGAATGAAAGACATGGGTGTGTTCAAAAGCCCACAATACTTACATCAGGTCAAAGCGTTTGCGTGCTCCACCGAAAAAATGGTGCAGGATAACTACCTGAGTGCCATTGATAGAATGTGAACAAGTTTTTGTAGCACACAAGGAAAGATTTAGCTAATTTTTTAAGGAGGTTCAGGTGATTCATGAAACAGAACCCAATTGCCATTTTTGCCATTAGTAGGGCATTATCAGCATAAAGAAGCACAGCAATTAGCTGAACATAAATTTGAGATATTCTGTCCCTACATCCTCAAAAACCTCTCAAAATTATTTACACAAAGAGTAAAAGGGAACAAGGCCAATACATACCCTCTCCCGATTCTAAACAAGTCATTGCATTCCCCACTAGGGTCATAACGGAGGCAGGTCAAAGTATCCATATGCAGCTCTCTGAGAAAATACACAATGGAGTCCTCAGCATCCAGGGATGACATTGCAGACCAAAGTTTGGACCGATATAACACAGTTGAAAAATTACTGAGATCCACTAACACTAGAAGCAAGGACTGTTGTTTAGCCACAGTGTATTTGAAGTTTATTAGGTACATACATATTCAGGTACTAAACCATTGGGCCAAACTACTGGTGAAAGCAGACCTGGAAATCATAAAGAAAAGAGTACTTCTTAGCCCAACTTTCCACTGTTGCCAAAAGGACTCTGCCCAAGACTTCCACAATGGCATCAAAAATAAAAATGGGACAACAGAAAGAGGCACCTGCATTTTTAAAACCGAAACTATGACGGAGCAGGATTTAGAGGATTTTGCTCACTGGAACTGCTCTTTAACATTTGTCAATAACGAGGCCTACAATTATTTTTATAAGTGTCCATGGGCATCCCTTCAGGGCCGGAGAGCCTTGCTTTTGAGGCTCCTATTTATAGTTAACTCAATCTTCGTGACCTCAAATGACAAAGCCTATAAAGAGGAATAAAAAGATACCCACGCCTAAATTTGGGTAGACTACATTTAACTGAGAATAGAAGTAAACATCACTAAAAGGATCCAGCCGTCCACGGGCAGATATAAGAGTCACTAAAGATGGAAATGAACTTGCTTTAAAATATGGAGTGTTAGTAACACTGCAAAATGCTTTTTTGTCATCAAGAGTGATAGCAGTCTGTTAGAGGGCCCAAGCAGCCTCCATAAAACAATTCTTCTTAGTCTTCAATGCATTCTTAAAATCAGTTTTGCAAGCTTGGAACTCAGTCGGAATACGTGAGGTTTGTTTTCGGGCTCTCATAAGTGTTCTATGTACTGTAGAATATTCAGAGTATCATCAGAACAAAGGAAACCTAGAATCACTAGGGACCTGGTGTATAGCTATAACAAAACAGCAGTTGTCCCTGATATCAAATAAAGCAATGATTGTAACCAAGAGCACCTGAGCACATTTTGCACTAGCGCCCACTGCATCACTGACTTTATTAAAGTTTACGTAATTTGTTCCATGACAAGATGGTTTAAAAAAAAAAATCACAGTTTTATTTGATATGAGGGAGTCAAACTAAACTGGTTGTGCTTCAGGGGGTGGCCAGAACCAGTCATGAACATCTCAGTTTTTCACAAATCAGATTGAAAAGCTGAGAATTACTGAAACAGTCACTGGTTTGTCCAAGCTTCCCAGAATCTTACTTTTTTAAGAGAAACAAATCTGTGAAGAGTCGGTAGGATTTCTGTTTGCCTATTTAAGCAGTGTTCCCTTATCAGAAGTTTGAATTAGAGACTATGCCCAGGACAAAAAGACAATAAAAGAAGATTGTAATTACTGGCACAATTTATTGAAATCAGGGAAAATAAAATTGCAAATTCTCTAAGAAAAATGTTTAACTATATATGGCAGACCACTCCACTATGATGAAGACTGGTGCCAGAGAGAATAGAGGGACACATTTCACTGAAAAAAAGAAGCTATTGATATTTCTTTAAAACACTTTTTAAAGATTCACCATGTTGGACTTTTGGCCATATGCAGGGTCATTCCCAGTCTTTTTGCCTCCTTCCTCCTGGTTTTTCTGACCTCTCGCTGTTGGCTCTAGGACTCTGAGCACTTTATCACTGCTGACCAGTGCTAAAGTGCAGGTGCTCTCCCATCTGAAGTTGGTATGATTGGCTTATACCTAATTGGCACATTTAATTTACCTATAAGTCCCTTGTACAGTGGTATCTTTATACCCAGGGCCTGTAAATTAAATACTACTAGTGGGCCTGCAGCGCTGCTTGCGCCACCCACTGAAGTAGACTTTTAAACCTGTCTCAGGCCTGCTAGCGCAGGGCCTGTGTGCGCAGTTTTCTGCCACAGGGACCTGGCATCTAAACTTACTTGCCAGACCCAGAACTCCCCTTTTACTACATGTAAGTCACCCCTAAGGTACGCCCTAGCTAGCCTTATGGGCAGGGTGCCATGTATGTAGAAAGGCAGGACATGTGCCATATTGCATGGCCTGTCCTGGTAGTGACAAACAGCCTAACTTGGTGTCTCACTGCTGTGAGTGCTGCCTTCTCATAGGATTGCATTAGAAATGCCCTGCCTTATATGTAAGGGGTATTGTATGATTTATGAGGGGTAGCGTAGGCGTGTTTGGTATGGTTGTGATGGTGATAATAAATACTGCTTACTGGCGTGGGTGTATTTTTTATTACTATCACAGAAATGCCACTTCTAGAAAGTGCGCATTTATCTGTACTTATGACTCTGGTGTTTTGCAGCTTGACTCCAATCCACGTCTGGGCAGAGTGACAGTTGGGGCTTTGTGCATACTTTTCAGACAGCCTGTACACAGGGAGGGTGGGGGTGTCACAGAGGTGCATCTGCATACTGAATAGTCTTCCTGGGCTGAGAGAAGGGAGAGGCGGGGCACACCTACATTTGTAAAGGCTGTGCCCTGGCCTCACACAATAGGGTCGTTAACCCCCCACTGATGTTTGGAGCCTGTGCTGAAAGGAAAGAGGGGGCACTCCCAGAACCAGTTTTAACTGGCTGGAACCTCCTCTCCCTACCATTGTAAAACACTGTAAGAACTGACTATAAGTACAGGGGAATTTTCCCCACAATTTGGAGACTCTTGGAATCATCTTGGAACTGGACACCAAAGGCTGAAAGGACTCACCAGGAACCGCCATGGACTGCTGCTGCTGTGCTGACCTGTGACCTGCCTGGTCACTGTGAAGGACTTGCCACTTGCTGACTTTCCCTTGTGCTGGCCTGTAGCTGGGCCCTCCACCTGAGGACCTTGTCTTAAGAATCTGCTCCCCAGGGGCAGGGTGCTGTGGCCCCTGACCCCTGCATCCATTTCTTCACGAGGGGTGCTTCTCCGTGGTTGCGGCTGCCATAGCGCTGATTGCAGCGCGCTTATGGAGCCTTGGGAGCTCGGAGGCTCCTTGCTGCATTGTGCCCCTTTAAATAAGATCACCGCAGCGGCCCGGGAAGCTGGAAGAACACTCGCGCACTGCATCGGTTGCAGGCGCGTGTCTGCTCGGGCCCCAGGAGGGGTCCGATCTTCTTGTGGCTTCACGGCAGGACCAGGGGAAGGCGCGGGGAGTACCCCTTTCCCCCTGGCCTCTGCGTTAGGAGCAGGACGCTCCTTTTCTTCTGTTAGGTAAAACGGGCATTATTGTGGGCCCCCCCCTTGGTGGAAGGGCCAGTGAAGGCCCGGGGGGGCCCAGAGATCGCGGGTCCCGGGAGGGGCCTGTCATTAAACCAGAGGGGGTGTGTGGTGCCCCCCTCCTGCCCTAAGTTGTTTTTGCTGGCTTTGGCCCCCCTCGTGAGGGCCGGTTGAGGCCTTGGGGGGCCCCCAGTAATCACGGTCCCCGGAGGGGCCTGTCTATAAAAGAGAGGAGGTGCATGTCGTCCTCCTCTGACCTCAGAGTATAAGGGAGGCCCCTGTTTTGCGCATAGGAGCGCCAGGGGCCCCATTGTTCGTCTTCTAGGCACTGGAGGTGCCTTCATCCAACCAGGTACTGTTTAAAGGACCAATATAGTTGCAATCCAAAGTTCTTTCTACAGACTTTTGTTTGATTCATATATTACCTACCTGCGTATGATGTTTTTATATATGTGTATGCAAATGTTCCTTTTATGGACATGCTTGCTAATATGTTTTTCTAACTTGCCATATGTTTTCTAATGTTCCTACTATGGGCATTTTATGATATTCTTATGACAAGTGCTGTGATGTAATAACGTGTTTTCCTGACTACTGCTTATGTTGCACAATACTGAGTAACCTGTGTGTTATGTGTGACTAATGCTAGGTTGCAGAGTAACTAATGTGTAACGTTCTGACAACTGCTAAGGTAGCAGGATAGTACTGATATGTGATGTTTGGTCTGATGATTGCCTTGTGTACAATACAGTATATTTTCATATAATCTGGTGTTGTGTTTCCTTTGTGGTGGGGATATTGCGTCACATGTGTTGTGTGTGTTGTGCAAACGCTTTACACATTGCCTCTGGGTTAAGCCTGACTGCTCGTGCCAAGCTACCAAGGGGGTGAGCAGGGGTTATCTTGGACGTGTAACTCCCTTGCCCTGACTAGAGTGGGTAAGTTCTGCCTGGCTGAGGTGCATACCCTAGCCAACCAGAAACCCCATTTCTAACATTGGTCGTCAGCGGTGAGGATAGGTCTTGCGCTTGCACAATACCATTGTGACTCATTATTTCACTACAAGGATTGCGTTTAGACCATCACATGTTTGGCTTCTCTTAACTTTCTCTCTTTGGTCATTTTTCCTGTTTTCAGTTCTCACGCTTGGGTATTGTGGTTGTCACATTTGAGTTATTTGTACCTTTTCAAGATGGGGCTTACCTTTGATTTAGAGGACCTGCCGTTTTACACGCAGGAGGAATTAGAGGGGTTCTGTAGAGAGAGAGGGCTGTCTGTAGAAGGGGACCTCAGGAGATCTCTGAATTTCTTTGAAAGGTTTGTGACATATACCCAGGGAGGGAGTGTGCTTAGGGGGTACCCAGAGGATCCTGAGTGTAGCGAGGGTTCCCAATGGGAGGGCTCCCAGACCTCATCCCTAGAGAGTGGTAGAGAGACTGATCAGGAGGGTGAGAATGACCGGTTGGGGACGCCAGTTGACAGGGAAGGCCCCAGTGATAGGGAGTCCCTTGCTGGATCCAGTGTAAGAAGCAGGGCTACCTCTCATTCCTTGACGCCTGATGAGCTAAGAGATAGGTGGGAAGAGAGGGACCTGAAGTTGCAGTTAGCGCGCCTAGCTGTTGAGGAGAGAAGGGCTGAGGTAGAGAAGGCCTTAGTACAGGAGAGAATGGCAGAGGCAGAGAGGGCCTTTGCCAGAGAAAGACTCGCTCTAGAGCGCAGTCTGAAGGTTCTGGACTCACCATCGCTGCAGGTGGAGTCCAGTGGTGGCAGCAATGTACAGTGCTGTAGCAAAGATGTTCCTCACATACCCATAGATCTGGTACCTAGGTTCCAAGAGGGGGGATGACATACGTCAGTGGTTAAAGGAATATGAGAGGGCTCTGGTAAAGCGCAGGATCCCTGAGAAGGATTGGGGAACTGGCCTAGGGAGCTTTATTCCTGAGGAGGGGAGGGATGCCCTACTGACTCTAGAAGAGAGTAACAGGGAGGGGTACTCCACTGTAAAAAATGCACTGATTGTGAAGTATGGTTTTTCCCCTGAGGAATACAGAAACAGGTTTAGGGGTGGTAAGAAACTGTCCCACCAGTCTTGGGAGAAGTTTGTGGAGGATTGCTGCATTGCACTAGATGGATGGGTGAAGGGCAGCACAGTAAACAATTTTGAAGGGCTGTTTAATCTGATTGTCAGAGAGCACCTGCTTCGTTGTTGTTTTTCAGAGTTACGCCAACACTTGTCAGTGTGTGAGCTCTTTGACCCCAGGGATCTTGCAAAGGAGGCAGACTTCTGGTTGCGTACCAGAGGGTCTGGTGTGGCATTAAGGGGTGTTCCTAATGAGAGTGGTCTAGGTGTTTCCCAACCAGGTGTGGTGGGAAAGGCTTGTGTCCCAGGTAGTTCCCAGTGTATTGGGGCGGGTAAGGCACCCCATGTCCGGTCTCAGAGGAGAGGGAATGGGGTTGGGCTGAGGCCCAGGGTAGCCGAGCTCCAGTCCCAGGTCCTGGAGGGTTCCATGAGTGAAGGCCAGGAGGTGAGCCTAGCCTGTACCGTAGGGCCAGCTGTTCAGAAGGATCCCATTTTGTCATTAGGACTTGGGCGGGTGGCTGGTGATAACATTCCGCCGGTCCTGGTGTCTGGTAGTCTCGGAAATCCAGGCATAGGGTTGAGAGGGGGCTGCGGGCGCCAGTGGAGAACCTGGAGGGTCAGGGGTCAGCTCTGAGAACAGAGCCCCCCAGGAATGACCTTGGTGAGACCATTTCTGGGCTGGGGGTGATCCAGACTCTGTCAGATGGGCAGAGGTCAGGAGACCTGCACCAGCCAGACTCTTGTGTGGCCCTTGGGGAAGGTGTTTCCCTGGTGGGCGGTAGGTGTGCCCCCCAGGAAGTCCTGGTGCGCCAGGCAATGGTTCAACCGCAGGGTGGTGACTCTGGGTTGGATGATCAGGTTCAGGGGGTAAACTGACCTGATGGGGAGTAGGTGTGCTCCCAAGGAAGTCCTGGTGCGCCAGGAAGTGGTTCAACCGCAGGGTAGTGACTCTGGGTTGGATTACCAGATTCAGGGGGTAAGCTCTGATCTGGTAGGGGGTTGGTGTGCCCCCAAGGAAGTCCTGGTTCGCTGGGCAATGGTCCAGTCTAAGGGTGTCGTCCCTGGACTAGATAGACAGGTTCAGGGGGTAAACTCTGACTTGGTTGGGGGGGGGGCGGTTAGTGTGCTCACCCCCGTGTGAAACTTCTGGTGGCTTCTCCCGAGGAGGGGAGATGCAGGACTCTGGAAGTGGGGTTCAGGGAGGGGGAAGCCCGCCCCGGACCCCGGTGCAACCCAAGGGTGTCATCCCTAGGTTAGCTGGTCAGTCACCAGGTAGTGATACTGGGCTGGCGAGAGAGTTGTGCAGGGCTGCTGTACCCAGCACCCTGGCAAGTGTGGATTCTTGCGATACCCCTCCTAGGAGAGGAGGGCGGGATCCTAGACAGAGGGGTAGAGGGAGGAGAGCCTCGCCTCTAGCCCCTGTAGAACCTATCGGTGAGGAACGTAGGTTGGTGGATCAGTGGCAGGGTAGAGCCCCTGAACTGATTGGAAGTGGAGTGGAGACAGGTTGCTTTGCACCTGGGGCTACCGCCCCCCACTCGTTATGGTTTCAGAGACCAGAGGCACCACAAATATGAAAGAGGTTGCTGATCCACCATAGTTAAAATGCCTCATGCTGCTCTTGAAGAAATGCAGAGATAAATAATAAAATCTCCCACCCATAAAAATCGAGCAGTATTTGCTGTTAATGTCCCTCTACTTTCCAAAATTATAATGTAGTCAAATAACGATGTCGCAATTGTGATCAAACATTATTACACAAAGTAATCACTAGAAAATGACAAGAAGACGGACATTCCAACCATCAATTGATTAAGGGGATAAACCCAACAATGTCACAATACTTTGCCTGGAAGTGTATTCAAGATTAAAAATAAATCTACCCCACCCCTAAGCTTAGCCCTACCTGCTCTTGAGTAGCCAATGTTTGATAGCCATCAACATGAACGGTCTCTAGGGACCACATCTCTTGGAGACAGAAAAGAACATGATTCTAAAAGAATGAGGCCCAGTCCAGGTTAACCAGCTTACTACTACATACTACATTCCATGAGATAAAGACACAAAGATCCCAGGGGATGTGTTGTACATCAGCGTCAGACTCGACATCTCTAATGGCACTACACACTGATGGCGAGTGGGATGATGAATAACTGAGGAGGTGGGAGGTGACCATTATAACACTGAACAACTACCTAATTACCTACCTAATTACCCTAATAGAATACTTTATTGGCAATTAGTTTCGACAAAGAATGTCAAGGGGGCAAAGTAATCTGAAACCATGACAAACAGGACAGGACTCACATAAACTACTTTGGACAGAAGCAACATTCTGTTAACTTGACTCCATCAGCAAGTTTATACAAATAGCTCAAGGGAAGCAGCTGAATAGGACTACGCCACAATGGGGAGTGAGTCAACTTATGAAATACAGTGGCCACGACTAAGGGCTATCTGAAATTAACCACATTCCATTCAACCGGGATTCTCCTTCCCCTCTACTGAGCACCCTCAACACTCTTTTGACCACAATGATAGCTTCACAAGAGCAGTGAGTATAGTCATAAGGTGTAGTCAACCAATTAAAGATCTTCTACACCTGGTGATAACTTCAAAAGAACTTTCATAGGATAGTGTGGTGCAGGGGACGAACAAGGGTAAAAGACAGAAAAGACTGCTGCACTTTGTGTAGACGAAGAATCAGTGGCATTACTAACATTTATTCATGAGCTATGCTTGATTACCCTGTCTTCCAGCCCTGTTAGTCAATCCTTAAGAATCAGGATGCCTTCATGCTAGGCACTAATTCAGTCAGATTAGTTAACAAATATTCAATATCCCTATTCTATTCATTTAACAATTCTGTTATTTTACTGCACCAATTACATTTAACAGTTTTTTCAAACTATCCTGTTTCCCATCATAACCACGTACATGATAAATATTAAGAATAATGCAGAGGTAAGTACTCTCAATGGTGGCTGGACTCTAACCTGACAGGATCACTCCTTTTCAGTCTTCAAGGGCTCCAGTCACACATTCATGTGGTCCATAATCTGTTTTGATGAGTCCTGGACGTATGACGTGGAGTGCTTGGAAGAAAATATGGGTGAGCAGGGTGTGAGGCAATACTCTCCCAACAGGTTCTTGTGATACTCGACATCTCTCACGCAGGGGTAAAGCTCAAATCTACCCCCAAGGCCTGCACCTTAGTCTAGAACACTAGCAAGTGCTGCAATCTGATGCCACCGCAGGCAGATCTTAATCTATGCTTTTGGGTACTGCGAAGAATTGAGTTTTAAAACATTTGGCATAATACACCACTTCCTAAGCTACAGCTGCATATTTAATGATGTGCAATTATAAAGGCGCAAGAGCATAGCATCTAATAAACAACTGGGCCAGAAGTCCTAGTAGTGACCGTCAGCAACCACCCCCACTCAGCATAGTTTGAGTGGGCAACTGAAGAAACAACTAGGGCAAAGTAATTAATGTCGCTGGTGGGGCCCACGGGCCCTGTGCTAACATCCATAGAAAGCATGGGGTGCAGGAGAATTCTTAATCCGACCAATGCCATAGTTAGATGCGGTAATAATACCTGTATAAACCACTCTCAGAGAGGAAGTGTTACGATCCGGTTGGCAAACGTATGAACTTCATTGAACCCCTGCCCCAGATGAAAAGCAGAACATGGGGAGTGATGGGCGAGTTCTAGAGGGCTTACAGACAAGAACTGCAGTGCGTGTGAAGAAAGCGGTAAAAAGAGCACCAATTTACTGATTTACTATAACAATGACAGTGGTTCGGAATGATTTCCGTGGACGTGCAGTGTTGCATTAAATCAAACTAACCCGAATAAAATAAGCTCTGGACAACAGTACAAAGTATGACAAACTAATTCTTCACTCCCAGTCCTACAATCATTCTTTGGCTATGTATAACAATAAAAAAGTAATGAAGAAAAGTTTCAAATTTGAATTTGTCAACCAAGTGTCACACGCCCTGGCACGCTAACCAAACAAAAACATTAACTGGAATGATGTAATGTGCAAGGCCAAGACTATACACATCACAACGGGAAACAAAACTATCTCAAAAGGCAAAACAGAGAACAAAAAAACGACGTGATTCTTTGCAGAACGAGAAACCTGACATCTGCTGTTAAGGAGTCTAACCGCTGAATGTGGAAGTGAAAGCTCGGGCGATTATAGGCACTGGGTGCAAGAATATTTCGGTGTGCGCCAAAGAACAATGTAGTCAGTCTTGCTGAAGGGAAAGCGTTGAATGCTTGTCTGTGCGCTAGGATGAGACACTGACAGAGAATGCAGCGCGCAGAGAAGCCGATCAGAAGCAGTGCTAGACCCCCGACCATGAGTTTATGCACTTCTGAAATGAAGGAGGAAGAAATGCGACAAAGGATTTCCAAAATGTTGTTTTTTGTGCACTCTGCTGGAATTGCTTTAAAGTTGAATTAAAACACAAGCATTTCCAATGCAACGGGTCTCGCATTTGCTCGAGTTAGAGCTATTAGCGTTATAAACTCCTAACCGGACTTTTATTGCCGCACAACTCACAAGAAAAAAAACACAGTGCGATTGCGTTATGTAAAATGTAGCGTGTTTAAATTGAAAAAAGAAAAACCGAGCGTGATTGTGCTATGTAAACCCCAGCACGATCCCGCTGCATAGAAAATAAAAAGATAAAGTAGTCCGGAAACCATGTTGAAAACATTGAGCCTCAAATGGTTTCAGTAGTTTACCAGTGCTGTGTAGGTGGGCTAAATACCGGAAAAGGCATGGTGTATGCATGCCTTTCACAAATGAAAGCAAGCAGATTTTGAAAAGGCAAGCCCACGAACCAATGAAAGTGACTGATGTGACATGGGCGTGGTTAGGAGCCCAAAGAGAGATTACAGCATGGGATGGAGTGCTCTGCGCTCGCCAATAAAAAAGAGATATGCAAAACTGCTAGTTTTCAACCCATTAAAGCATGTTGAGAGAAAGGATCCGGGTTATACGTCAGGTGGATAAACATGTCTACACGTTAACAATGAATGAGAGGGGAATACTCACAAGATTAGGAATGTTATATTGAAGGTTCTTGGCTGGTATCCAGGGGAGGCTGTGTATGAAAGTGATAGGACAGTAACTGACCCTACAATGCTAAGAAGAAACTGGTTTCTTGCTCCACAAATTTTGTATGGATACAGATGTATTTTATTTGATATGTGTAAAGCATGTTTAATAATTTTAGGTAAACATATAAAGAACTACACCTTTACCAAACCTAATTTACGTCGGTTTGGTGCACACTTTCCATATGGGAACAGCTTCCTCAAAGACAGCACGAGTTTAGTGAATTCCACAGTGCTGGAAAACAGCACTTCATAGGCTATAACACGTCCTTATTCAAGCAAAAATGACAATAAAACCTACCAAGCAGACAACAGAGGTTCTTCAAATGCCGGGTCCAAAGTAGGCCTGACCGAAATTTAGGTAACACTAGAGTAATTCACGGGATTTCGTGTTACTCTTGTTATGCGAAATTTCTTAAATTACGTGATTACATCACTTTGCATCATTATGTGCCATGCAAAGTAAAAACTGTACAGCATCGGTTCATGGTAAATCGTGATCGTTCTGGGAAAACAAAGCGCAATAGCCTGATGGCTGTTGTTCATGGTGCTTTGTTTACATGCTTTTTTGGGTCAATAATTGACAGAAGAATGCATTTTGTGCTAAGAGATAGCACGTAATGACCAATTAGCATTTTATGTAATTTTGCCTAAATGTCCCAGATTAACACAAAAGCAAATTATGCAGATTTTACACACCTCGTTAGCAGGGTTACATATGGCACGGAAAGGCTCACAGCAGACAGCACAACAATTGTAATAAGCCCACGTGCACAACCAATGTGAGTTATTTTAACTATCCGACTCATCCCTTGCTCTATGTGCAAAGTTGTTGGAGTTTTCATAAAGTTCTGCCTTCATCCACCTTGCTTCAATTAAAGATTAGTCTTTTTCTTTAATTCCAGATTTGCTCAGGGTGACAAGAATTCCAGATTTTTCAAGTAATTTATCAAGTCAAGATATCTAAAAAAAAAAAAATCTTAACATTTTTGAACTGTACTGAGAAGCTTCAACACATACTTCAGGGCTACTCTGTCATGATTTGACCATAATTTAACCTAAACCATTAAGGGTTTCTTGCCAATTAATTTCCAAACCCCTAATAACTGACTCTGAATATAAGTAGTATCGAAGTGGTGCTAGGAGTGAGTGGTTAAAGCTAATGTAGATTTTTCAAGTTATGAAGGAAAGTCTTAATTTTATTAAAGACACGGAGGCGAGTATTATGCCTTCCTTTTCTTGTTAATTTTAATAGCAGCGTGGTAAAAAAACTACAAATCCCATATGGAAAACAAACGGCAGCCTATGGGAAACAAAACGTATTCCACAGTGCCCCACAAATCACCACCCAGCCAACCCTCCAGTAGTAATGTTGTCTCTGAACAGCCCTGTTTTCTTGTGCGAGGGATCTAAAGGTAATAAACATAGGAACAATTGAGAAAATGATGCAACAAGCCACCAGAACTGAGAAAAGTTCCTGGAGAAAATTCACAAATTTATGTGGACTTTGCAAGAAGTCGAAAGTCTCTGGAACAGTGCTGTGTAAACAATCCGTAGAAGGCGTAGAGATCCGTCTCTGGAATCGAAGAGGGATGTTATCGTTGATATTAAGTTTGTGAAGGAGCCAATGGTGATGTTAGGGAGGGAGAAAATCATAAAGTAAAAACAATGAGATGGGATAATGCTCGCCTCCGTGTAAAAATTAAGACTTTCATTCATAACTTACTAGGAAAATCTATATTTTATGTCAAGAACGGAGGCTCTTATTATGCTTATTTAAAGCAAATCACCGTTAAAAAAGCATGTTGTACAGGCTTACAATAAAATGCTTTAAAAACATTATCATTCGACCAGTCAGCTGATCTGAGACTATCCTCCAGCCAAGAACCAGCACAAAATGCCTTAGAAGCCATAGCTTCCCTGAATGAATGAGGTGCAAACGAGGAAGTATCAATGCCCGCTAAGGACAGAACCCACATAACCCATCAAGCAAGGGTAGGAGATGAAACAGGCTTGAAAGGTTTCCTGAAGCAAATGAGGAGTTGGGATGCTGAGGATGATCTCAAATCGACTGTCTTTTGTTTATAAATCTTTAAGCATTGTCCAACGCATAACTTAGGATGGTCAGGGAACCAGGGCTAAAATACTGTAGATAAATTAGTTTTGGTACGTCTATGAACTGTAAACAAAACACCTGAAGGAGTAAACTGGCGAGTGGTAATGTCAAGCGCTTTAACATCTGAAAGTCTTTTGATAGAAACAGGGCATAACAACATGGTAAGTTTTGCAGACAACATTTTCATTGAAAGAACTGTATTATCAGGCCACCATAAAAATAGGTTTAGAACAACATTAACACCCCACACAGAATTATACTTTGGTAATGGAGGATTACAAAATTTTACTCCCTTTAATAGACGGCAGACTAAAGGGTGTTCTCCCACTGGATTTCCGTTGATGGAAGGATGGAAGGATGGAAGGAGGAGATGGCTGACCTATATAAATTGATGGTGCGATAAGTTTAACCTTTACTAACTTCTGCGGCCAGGAAATTAACTACAGAGGTTACATCCGCTGAAAAGGAATCAATATCTTTTCCCATGCACCAGCTATCCAATAAGGACCATGCTGATCTGTATGCCTTCTTTGTTCCTGGAGCCCATGATTGGTTACTGAAGTTTGAAGCTTCTGTTGAAATAAGCGGGATTGAATGAGAATCGCTGAGATTTTTCAAGCTGAGAGAGTAAGAAGATTTTCTTTGATTAAGCTGTGGACCTTGAGGATTCAAAAGAAGATATGGGAATGAAGGTAGAAGGAACGGGGATTCTATTGAGAGTTCCAGAAGGGTAGGGAACCACACCTGAGATTGCCGGAAGGGGGGCTACGAGAACCAGTACTGCTTCTTGACGTGTTACCTGGGCTAGTAATCTGCTGATCATGATGAACGGAGGGAAAGCATAATTGAGAGAGGTTGACCAATCCTGAGAAAAAAACATCGGATGCCAAGGCTAAGGGATCTGGGCACCACCTGAAGAACTGGGAAGTTGAGCATTGAGACAAGAAGCAAAAACATCTATCTGAAAGAGCCCCTTTTGCGATGAATAGAAATGAATATGTCAGGATGGAGCTTCCAATCGATTGAGTCTTGAAAATGGTGATAGTGCAAATCCACCGCTGAGTTTAGATGACCAGATGAATACTCTGCATGGACAGAGATTCTGTTTTGGAGGCAAAAATTCAAGAAACACTTGGCTAGATCCACTAAAGGTTTGGATTTTGTGCCTTCTAAATGGTTGATGTAATGGACCGCTGAAATGTTGTCCAACCTGAGAAGGATAGAACAACAAACTCTCTCTTTTGCCAGGCTTTTGATTGCAAAGGTGCCGGCAAGTATCTCTAAACAATTGATATGCAACCTGGACTTCTCTAGTGACCATGTACCTCCAGTCGAAATTGGGCAACACCGGGCACCCCAACCCGAATGAGTTGCATCCGATTCCAACACAAAATCCGGGGCTGATTCAAAAATAGTTCTGCCATTCCAAGCGTCCAAATGGTCTATTTACCATTCTGACTCTATTTGAGATTCTTGATCTAGGGAAATGACGTCTGAATAAGCAAGACATTTTTGAAGACGTCGAATCTTTAATCTTTGAAGAGCCCGATAGTGAAGTGGGCCTGGAAAAAATGGCTTGAATCGAAGAACAGAGGTCAGTGCAAGGGGAAAGTAGCCTAGACTTCCACGGTGTATAAACAGCTTAATGAAATCTCTCTGTGTCATAAATGTAATATGTAATTTACATTTATGACACAGAGAGATTTCATTAAGCTGTTTATACACTGTGGAAGTCTAGGCTACTTTCCCCTTGCACTGACCTCTATTATTATTGCATGTATTACCCTGGTCATGAGGGTTAGTGGGCAATTGCCTCATTGTATCACTTGAATCGAAGAAGGCAGAAGACCTACTATCCTTGCTAAAGTTGTGAGAGAATGCTGAGCCATGCGTAAAATATGAAGTATTTCGGATTTTATGGACTTTACTTTTGCCAAGGGCAACTGTAGAGTAGAGGAGACAGAGTCTACGAGAAAGCCTAGAAATTCTATTTGCTGTACTGGAATTAAGGAAGATGTTTCGAGATTGATGACAAACCCGAGGTCTGATGGAAGAGAACAAGTTAACCGGAGCTGGGATTGAAGGGAAGGAAAGTTTTGATTCATAATCAGAATGTCATTCAAGTAAATGATCAGTCTAATTCCTTGAGCCCCGAGAAAAGCTACTACTGGTTTCATGAGTTTTGTAAAGCACCATGGAGTGGGAGAGAGGCCAGAGGGAAGAGAGGAAAAATGAAAAGTCTGGTTTAGCCACTGGAATTGTAAAAATCTCCTGGAATGCAGATGTATGGGTATGGTGAGATACGCATCCTGAAGATCCAAACTAACCATCCAATCTCCCTGTAAGAGAGAATACCTGATGTATAAGTCTCCATTTTGAAATGGCAATAAAAGACAAAGTGATTGAACTGTTTAAAATTGATAACTGGACGCATCTTTTTGTTCTTCTTTTGAACTAGGAATACCGAACTGAGGAAACCTGAAGAATCCAGATGACAAGGAACAATTGCCTGTTTTTGAAGAAGAGTTTGGACCTCCGCCGAAATTAGGTTTGTCATCTCTGAAGAAAACTGGGGAGGATGGGGAAGCATCGCTTGAAAAGGTTTTGAATAGTGTTTGATCACACAACCCTGAACAGTGTTCAATACCCATGGATCTGCAGTAATCGACTGTCATTTTGGAAGAAAATGTAACAGGCGACCTCCTACAGTAGGAAGGCCAGAAGGGTGGCTCACCTGCTTGAGAGGTATATCTGGAACATCTATTTCCTCTGCTGGGAAATCCTCAACTTCTTTGCGGGTAATTCTGAGGTCTGTACTCTTGGAATGAGGATTGGGATGTACCACAGGAACCTTGGACGTTTTATGAGCGACCAGCAAAGCAGTTCCTACCTCTCCCAGCCATGGAGAAAACCCAACTAGAAAACATATTTTCAAAGATTGTTGTGCCTTATCCAGTGATGCGAAAGTAGCCACATATTTGCTAAGCTCCTTGATAAAGGAGTCTTCAAACAGAAGCCCTTCCACCCTGATACTTGGATCCGAGACCGCTAGGTTCACCAACTTAGGAGCCAGTTTGATCAGGAGCCCCTTTCTGCGCTCATGCGTTATTGCGGCATTAGTATTACCCAGCAAACAAACAGTACGTTGGACCCATAAGGATAACTAATTTGGGTTAATAGTGGTATGTTCCAACCTGGCTGATTCAGCTAAATCAAAGATGCGTGTTAATGGCCCCACCACATCTAAGAGCTTCTCTTGGCATGTGGACCATGCCTTATCCACTCCATTGCGTGGATCTTTGCCAAATTTAGTGAAAAAGGTAAGGAGGGATAACAGTAATTTTGGACTGAAGAGATGGCCGAAGACATTCAGATCGTACCTTCGCCCTAGTCTGTTTGTCCAGAGGAGTGCACAGACGTGAGGCAACATATTCTCCAACATGGTCTGCTGGAAACCATTCCGTTGAGTGAGGGTGATGGATTTCGTTCTGATCAAACATAGGGACCCCTTGAGTGTCGGACACTGTGACCGTTCTGGAAACTTCTGAAGATGAGAGTTTGGATTTCTTTGGAGGAGGGGAAACAAATAATTCTTCATTGTCATCATCGGACTTACCAGAATCCGAGACTGTGTAACCCATGTCATCATCAGTGTCTAGTATCCATGGAATAATTATAGGGCAAGATATATGTTTAGACTTTGCAGTACATTTAACAGATGATTTTATATATGCAACCCCCTTCCTTATGGGAGGCCTGTGAGGAGCCATGTCCTCTGCCTGAGGTAGGGAATACTCACCAACCAACAGCGCCACTTTTGGGACTTTTTTAGGATAAGAGCGCTTTCTGCTATCCCCCGCAGACTGGGGTCCAGTGCAACGAGTTCTATTTGCGGGGGAGGAGGCCGCAAAGAGCACAGAGAGCATCACAGATGGTTGTCACTGTAGGGCGAAGAGCAGTACAGGCGCCGTGGGTGGTCATTGCAGTAGAGGGAAGATCCTATCAGGCATCACAGAACGTCATTAGTGGTGTGTTGTATTGGTGCTAAGTGTGGACTGTCAATGCTATAGTGTGAAGTGCAGATCTTGTATTGCTGATTTTTGCTGGTGATTGCTGTAGGTAGCATGAAGAGTTGGGTTAACAGGAGCTTTGAGTTGGTATTTGTCATGGGTGGCAAGATCTTAGTTCAAACAGGCCTGTTTGCAGTCACAAGAAACCCAAAATGTCTGAATTTCTCCTTTTCTTGAATGAGGAGCTCAACTGATGCCCTACCAAGGGTTCAGAAACTAAGAAGTAGCTATAGGGGATCAGGACACACTCCAGCAGAGCTCAGGCAGGTCCAGTTGCAGGTTCAGGCAGATCCAGCTGCAGCAGAACAGTTGGATAGTTGCAAAGGGTTTTTGGGAGCTTTTTCTGTCCCTGTATCTCAATATAGAAAAATCAGTCAGCAGAACCTTGGAGTCACTTCAGCTCCTGGATTGAGAGTGCAGATCCAGTCTTTCTTCTCAGACAGCGAGACAGGCCTTAAGCAGCAGAGTAGTCTTCTGGCAGCAGGGCAGTCGTTCTTTAGTATCAACAGGTCCAGGAACGTACTGAAGAGTGGGTCAGAGGGTCTTATTTTTATATCTAGAGCTCTCTTTAACCCCTTCCCCGCCACGGACGTAACGGTTACGTCCTTGGCTGTGCGCTGAGTTGCCAAGGATGTAACCGTTACGTCCTGGAGCTGGCTCATGGGGGGAGTGCTAGCGCTCCTCCCATGAGCCTCCCACTCCCCTACGATGGGCAGGGATGGAAGGGGAATAACTTCCCCTTCCACCTCCGCCCCCCCAGTGACGTCTGATGACGTCAACGTGTGATCGCGTGCCGACCTCATCAGAGGCCGCCCCATCGCGCTGGAAGCTGATTGGAATAGAAATGCTTTCATTTCTCTTCCAATCGTGGGGCTGGGGGCGTCACAGAGACATGAAAGGAAAGGAAAGGCCTTTCCTTTCTTTTCATGCTCTTCGAACATTTCTACAGCGCAACCGTGAAGTGATCGGGCAGCAGAAATGCCCATTAAACACCAGGGATTTTGTGTGTTTGTTTGTTTTTGTTAATTTTACATATAAGGGGAGCGGCCCCTTTGGAAAGGGCCCCTCTCCAGGGGGGGTAATGTATTATTAGACCTTTTCTGCTCCCCGTGGGGGCAGATCGGCCTATTTTAATTAGGCCAATCTTCCCCCAGGGGGGCAGAACCCACTAGACGCCAGGGATATTTTTAGTTTTTGTTTTTTTACATGTGGGGAGTGACTCCTTAGGCAAGGGTCGCTCCCCTGGGGGGCAAATTTATTTTAGGCCATTTCTGCCCCCCTTGGGGGCAGATCAAACTATTTCTATTTGGTTGATCTGCCCTCATGGGGGGCAGAAACCATGGAAGGACCAGGGATTAGTGTGTGTGTATTTTGTTTAGGAGGGCAGTCCCTTGGGCAAGGGTCGCTCCCCATGAGGGCACATTACTGTTGGCCATTTCCGCCCCACTTGGGGGCAGATCAGTCTATTATCCGAAGGCCCATCTGCCCCCAAGGGGGGGCAGAAAGCCCACCAGAGACCAGGGAACATTTTGTTTAAAAAAAAAGAGGGTGGGGATATGGCCATACCCCCACTCCAAACAAATGGGGACAAAGTTGTTCTGCCCATCGGTGGGCAGATCGGGCAATTACCCCTGATCCACTCCCCTGGAGGGGCAGATAGCTTACTAGATGCCAGAGAATAAAATAAAAAAAATAGTGGGGTGGTGGCTACTAACCAGTATGGGCATGGTTACGCCCCCACCCCAACTGAAGGGGGTAACAGTCTTTCAGCTCTCCCCACACACACTAAAACATCTTATCCCATGGCTAGCAAGAGGACATTTGACTATTTTAGGTTTTGGTTTTACATTTGGGCCATGAGAGCTTGTCTTACTCTCAAAATCTTCCCACTTGGAATGGTGAGGACTGCACTTCTGGGTGAGTCCAGGGTGGTGTGCTTCACATGCATCCCGCATCATTTTCTTACCCATAATGCCCTGCAAACCTCAAACTTTGCTTGCAATCACACATTTTTCCCAAATTTTTGTGATGGAACCTGCTGGAATCTGCTGGGCTCCACAAAATTCCTACCACCGAGCATTGTCGCATCTATACCGTTAAAAATTCTGCCCTATCTGTCAACCTAAAAACACTTTTTTTCGAACTGCCGTTTTGGACCCGCTTTAGTTCCCCCTCATTTTTGACATGTTTTTGGCTCTTCCCTGTCACATGCAATTGGCCCACCTACACAAGTGAGGGATCATTTTTATAAGGAGATTGAGGGAAACATTGAATGGTAGGAAATTTGTGCTGTTGCGTTGATCCCACACTGGGTAAGAAAACACTGGGGGATCCATGCAATTCATACCTCCCTGGGCTCCCTCAGGTGTCTAGTTTTCAGAAATGTTTGGGTTTGGTAGGTTTCCATAGATGGCTGATGAGCCTAGGACCAAAAACGCAGGTGCCCCCTCGCAAAAACAGGTAGTTTAGTATTTGATCATTTTTATGTGTCCACATACTGTTTTGGGACATTTCCTGTTGCGAGTACTAGGCGAGCACTAGGCCTACCCACACAAGTGAGGTACCATTTCTATTGGGAGACATGGGGGAATGCTGGCTAGACAGACGTTTGTTGCTCCCCTCAGATTCCAGAACTTTGTAGCACCGAAATGTGAGGAAAACGTATTTTTTTACCAAATTTTGAGGTTTTCTAAGGATTCTGGGTAACAGAACATGGTGAGATCCCCACACGTCACCCCATCTTGGATTCCCGTTGGTGTCTAGTTTTAAAAAATGCACAGGTTTTGTAGGTTTCCTTAGGTGCCAGTTGAGCTAGAGGCCGAAATCCACAGTTAGGCGCTTTGCAAAAAACAGGTCTGATTTCTTTGGGAAAATGTGATGTGTCCGTAGTGTGTTTTGAGGCTTTTCCTATCGCAGGCACTAGGCCTAACCACACAAGTGAGGTACCATTTTTATCGGGAGACTTGGGGGAATGCTGGGTGGAAGGAAATTTGTGGCTCCTCTCAGATTTCAGATCTTTCTGTCACTGAAATGTGAGAAAAATTGTTTTTATTGAAAATGTTTGAGGTTTGCAAAGAATTCTGGGTAACAGAACCTGGCGAGAGCCCCACAAGTCACCCCATTTTGAATTTCCCTAGGTGTCTAGTTTTAAATTTTTTTATAGGTTTGCTAGGTTTCCCAGGTGCCGGCTGAGCTAAAGGCCAAAATCCACAGCTAGGCACTTTCCTAAAAACAGGTAAGATTTCAATGTAAAAATGTGATGTGTCCATGTTGCGTTTCCTGTCGCGGGCATTAGGTATACCCACACAAGTGAGGTGCCATTTTTATCGAGAGACTTGGGGGAACACAGAATAAAAGAACAAGTGTTATTCCCCCTTGTTTTTCTCTGCATTTTCTCCTTCCAAATGTAAGACAGTGTGTAAAAAAGACGTCTATTTGAGAAATGCTCTGTAATTCACATGCTAGTATGAGGACCCCGGAATTCAGAGATGTACAAATAACCACTGCTTCTCAACACCTTATCTTGTCTCTTTTCTGAAAATTAAATGTTTTCCTTGATACCTATTTTTCACTTTTTATATTTCACCAAATGAATTGCTGTATACTCGGCATACAATGAAAACCCTTTGCAAGGTGCAGCTCCTTTATTTGCTTTGGCTACCTAGAGTTCTTGATGAACCTACAAGCCCTACATATCCCCACAACCAGAAGAGTCTACCAGATGTAATGGTATATTGCTTTTGAAAATATGACATTGCAGGAAAAAGTTTCAGAGTAAAACATGGAGAGAAATTGATCTTTTCTCACCTCAACTTAAATATTTGTTTATTTTATTTCAGCTGTTGTTTTCTGTAGGAATTCAGAATTTTGTCTAATTTTTATAAATGTTTAGCTGTCCAGCATCCAGCATTGGATTCACACCCATTTCTGTCACTGCCTGGAAGTAGGCTTAAAACACAAAAAATAGTAAAAATGGGGTAAGTCCCAGTAAAATGACAAACTTGTGTTGAAAAATGTGGTTTTCTCATTCACATCTGCCTGTTCCTGAAAGCTGGGAAGATGGTGATTTTAGCACTGCAAACCCTTTGTTGAAGCCATTTTCAGGGAAAAAAAAACACAAGCCTTCTTCTGCAGCTCTTTTTTCCCATTTCCTTAAACAACATTTTTGCTGTATTTTGGCTAATTTCTTGGTCACCTCCAAGGGGAACCCACAAACTCTGAGTACCTCTAGAATGTTGGAAAAAAAGGATGCAAATTTGGCGTGGGTAGAATATGTGGACAATAAGTTATGAGGGCCTAAGTGCGAACTGCCCCAAACAGCCAAAAAAGGCCTGCCACCTGAGGGGGAAAAGGCCTGGCAGAACAGTGGTTAAAGTGGGAGAAACTTCTGGTGTTTTCCCCCTCCAGAGGTGTCAATAATTTCCTGCCTATCTGCTAGGTCCCAATATGTCTGGGGGCACCTCTAGAATCCCTAGGATGTTGGAAAAAGCGGATGCCAATTTGGCGTGGGTAGAATATGTGGACAATACGTTATGAGGACCTAAGCGCGAACTGCCCCAAAAAGGCAAAAAAAGGCCTGCCACCTGAGGGGGAAAAGGCCTGGCAGCAAAGGGGTTAAAGTGGGAGAAACTTCTGGTGTTTTCCCCCTCCAGAGGTGTCAATAATTTCCTGCCTATCTGCTAGGTCCCAATATGTCTGGGGGCACAATAAGCTAAAGTGAAGTCATTTGTGAGTGTGCTGGGCCAGTGCTTTTGAACTGCAAGTGTGGTAGGTGACAGCCCTGCCCCCCTCATCAAGCCAGGATGGCCCATCCTGCCAACACCCAGGCCCTCTATTGTGAAACTCTCTGGGAGGAATACACAAAGCCCAACAACCAACTACATCTAGTTACATGACGCAGGAACAGAGTGCAGGCACCAAATGGTTAGGACAAGCAAATGCCAACTTTCTAAAAGTTGCATTTTCAGAACTGTGACTTAAAATCCAACTTTAGCACTGAAGAGGGCTTCAAATGATAATTCCCCCAGACACCAAAAATGACTTTTCTACCTACTTCCATCAACAGTTATCACTTATTAAATGGAATAAGGTAACCCAATGTTATCCTATGGGAGAGGGAGGACTTGCAATAGTAAAAGACACATTTGACAGTTTTTTACTACCAAGACACGTAAACCTTAAAAGTACATGTCTAACTTTTTAAATGCAATGCACCTTTTCCTCTGAGCTATTTATGACCAACCCTATGGGTGGCTTATATGTGTTTAAAAGACATGTTTAGGCCTGGCAAAAGGTTTCTTTCTTCAGGTCAAAATGGCAGTTTAAAACTGCAGACAGACTGCAATGGCACACCTGAGACATAAATAAAAGGCTACTAAAGTAGGCAGCACAATTAGGCCTACTAGTAGCATTTAGTTTACAGGCACTGGGTACATATAGTACCACTTTACTAGGAACTCATAAGTAAATTAAATATGCCAATGGGGAGTATGACAGTTTTACCATAATTAAAGGAGAGGGCTCAAGAACTTTAGCACCAGTTGGCATTGGTAAAATGTGCATTGGTAAAAGCCAACAGAAATCAGTTCAGAAAACAGGAGAGTGAAGGCAAAACGTTTTGGGGTGTTTCTGCAGAGACAGCCAGGTCAAACATGACTTGGGTAGACTAATCAATTCCTTGATTGGCTTCCCTGCTCAAGCAACAGAATGTGGACAGTCACCCTCTACTTTAGAGGCACTTGTCAGTTATATGCCCTTCTGAACTCAGTTGGATCCTTCTGTCTGCATTGTCCTTAGGCATTGGACTGACTCATGGGGAACCCTTCTACTCACTTGTGGACCCCTTTGTTAAGCACACAGCCATAACATTCTCACAGATGCATCCCAGTAGGCAGATAGCACCACCATGGGCAACAAAGTGATGAGGCCCATTCTGCCCCTTGAATCAGACTTCTGTCCTCAACCCAAGGAAAATCCTGCTCTTCAATTTTCTCTGACCTCTGAGGTTTCTCAGAGAGAGAGGTGATCACCCTGAGAGTTAGGCACCCTACTTCCACTCTATCTCCCAGCTGCTCAGGGCTGGTAACAAACGACAGGCTGTTCAGCCCAAGCTCTTTAGCCTGAGGCTGAACAGATGGTAGGGGTAAGTCCTTCTTCCCCTTGTTCATCTGGGCTTCAAAACCCTCTTTGTAGGAGTAGTGCCCCCAAAAAAGTGAGCTTTCAGGGTGCTCTGCTGCCCCTTCCAGCACACCTGGCACTGGTGGCAATGTAGTACGCAGACTGAGGTCAATGGGCATCGAGGGGCTAGCTACTCATAAGGAGCTCACAGCAGAGGGTAGTCTTTTGGTACATAGCAGGTCCTCTTGCTTGTGTCCCAGCTGAGACCAATCAAAGTACCAAGGTTAGAAATGTGGCACCCACCAACAGAACCTCTCCTCCCATTCTTAATAGATGTATAGGAACCCTTTCCCCTACACCATTCTGATACCTGCCTGGGCCTCTGTGTTCCACCTCCTCACTCTGTGTGGGGGGGAGTCAAAGCAGCATCTGCAGGATCACTCCCAGGTACCTTACTGGAAACTCTGATGCTAATCCAGAGGTCTGCCTCCTTTGCAAGCTCTCCTGGGTAAGTGAGCTTGCAGTCAACCAGTTGCTGGCACAACTCTGTAAATCAGTTATTGAGCACAAGGTCTCTCAAAATTAGATCAGACAGCCCTTCATGACTACTCACACAGCTACTCTTCACCCAACCATTCAGTGCCTCACTGGAGAATTCCAGAAAATCTACCCAAGACTGTCCAGTCAGTCTGTGACTCTCCTCAAACCTTAAGCAGTATCTCTCTGGGTTGAGGCTAAACTTAGATATGAGGGCTATTTTCATGGGGGTGTAGGACCTTTGGTCAGCCACTTCTAATGCAAAGAGGGCATCCCTCCCTAGAGCTGTCATGTGTCTCCACAGACTGGTCCCCCAAAACTCATCTGAGTCTGTGAACCACCTATCCATATCATCCCCCACTTCAAAACTGGACACTTAGGGCCAGATGTAGTAATGGTTTAGCGAGTCGCAAATGGCGAAAATCGACGTTTGCGAGTCGCTAAAGCCTCATTGCTATGTAGAAATGCATTTTGCGAGTCGGAACCGACTCGCAAAATGCATTTCCGACTTGCTAATAGGAAGGGGGGTTCCCTTCCTATTAGCGACTCGCAATGCTATGTATATTCATTTGCGACCGCGATTGCGGTCGCAAATGAAAGCGCAGTTACCATCCACTTGAAGTGGATGGTAACCCAGGCGCAAACGGGAAGGGGTCCCCATGGGACCCCTTCCCCTTTGTGTCTGGAACAAAAAATAATTTTTCAGAGCAGGCAGTGGTCCAATGGACCACTACCTGCCCTGAAAAATACCGAAACTAAAGGTTTCGTTTTTTTTTCAAAGTGCAGCTCGTTTTCCTTTCAGGAAAATGGGCTACACTTTGAAAAAAAAAAGACTGTGTTGTAATTTATCATAAGTAATGTTTTGTATAAAATGTACATTCTCTATTTTCCCCTTACTTTCATTGTGTACCCACCTGCCCATAGGGATCCAAGTGTAACATTCCATTCCTCCCCATTTTCCCCTTGTCTTCCCAGTTGGTTCCTACCAGCATTCTATAACTGTTCCTGTGACAGTTGACAGCTGTGAGGAGAAATGCTCGCTACCGGTTGTGGCTGGAGGCTGTTGTTAATTCATCTTGCCAATAAATTATTTCTTAAAGAACATCATCGGAGTTAAGAAACATTTATAATAGACTGCTTTATTGAAAAGCAGTCACGGACATGGTGGTCTGCTGTCTCCAGCAGGCCACCATCCCCGTGAGTGCCCTGAATCGCTATGGGGTCGCAAATTGCGACCCATCTCATTAATATTAATGAGGTGGGTCTTTGCGACCCCATAGCGACTCGCAGAAGGTGTCTGAGACACCTTTCTGCATCCCAAATTGCGACTTGCAATTTGCGAGTCGCAGGGACTCGCAAATTGCAAGTCGCAATTTGGGAATTTGATACATCTGGCCCTAGGTCTTTTGGTATGAGGATTCCTTAATCTCCATTGGACACTGTGTTGTTGCAGCCACCATTTCTGCTGGACTCTGACAGCTGTTTAGCCTTCAAGTGCTGCTTCTTTAGACTCAGCTCATTAGTCAACAACATATTTTTTTCTTCTGCCAAGGCCCTTTCAGCTTAAGCTCTCTCCTTTGCTAAGACAATTTCTTCCTCAGCTTTTCACTCTTCTGCAGCAAGTCTGGCTAGATGTATCTTCAGGTCCTTTTCAGCCTGACTGTCCTTTAATTCTTCATGAGACAGGATGTAAACATTTTTTACTCTAGTTTCGAGCTTTGCAGGATTAGTGTAAAAAATGTTGATGCTAATCCTGCAGAGGCCATTGAGGCCCATTATAAAAAATGGTGTGCCTCCTTTTAATGCCTGCTCTGAGCAGACGTTAAAAATGCCAAAATAAGTGATGCAAAGAAATCTCTTAGATTTCGTTGCGCCATTTTTTGGCTCCCTAACAGAGGAATGCCCCTTTTGCATACATTATGCCAGGCGCAGGCATAATGTAGAGCAAACAGTTAGAAAGTGCCTGCAATGCATGCATTGCACCACTTTGTAAATTTGGTGCATCGATTTTGGCCTAATTGGGCCACATTAGCGTAAAAACATTATGCTAATGTGGCACGAGGAGGCGCTAGTGGCTGTTAAGTCTGCTGCTTAGAGTTGTGAAGCCTTTTGTGGCGGAAACCAATGCCTCACTTCCATAAATTGAGGATAAATTATCCTCTCACGACCAATAACTGAAGCAGAATGAAAGATTACCGATACCCAACAATCCATTCCAGATGTAGCCCTACTTACAAAAGAAATTAAACTTTTGAAGCGGGCCACTGAGGATTTGGAAAACAGAAACAGAAAGAATATCCTACATTTATATGGAGTCCAGGATTCTACCTTCTATTGTTCAATTGCAAGATCAAAGCCCGCTCAATATTCAAAGAGCACATTGTCTGGGCACAAAACCATCTGCAAATGAGAAGAGAATCAAGCCAAGAGGTATCATTATCCTATTTCTTCAGCATGCAGACTTAATTGGAATTCTCATCGCAGCTAAATAGGCAAAATTTCTACAATGGTCTGGTCATAAGGTCTTCTTCTCTCAAGGGTCCCAAAGTAACAGCTGCCAGAAGAAGGCACTTCCTTGAATTTCGGCCACAACTCAAATCTTGGAATAAGCAATACGGTTTGCTCCACCCATGTATTTTCAAAATAACTTATAGAGAAACATTTTACACCTTTGAAGATCCAGCTCAACTACAGGACTTTCTTCAACAGCATTGCCATGAGGAAATGGAACTTGGGGCTTCATGTAAATTATAATAAACATTCTTACGATTTATTGTATTGTTCTCATTTTTTATCTTATATAATACTTAATCTTCTGGATGTCATATAATATTTTATTCATATAAATATTATGTTCTAACCTATTGTTTCTTATGTCTCTCTCAGCGTCTACCACCTCTAGAGTCTGTATCCCCCATGTGAATCATATGTTGTAGTCATCTGTAGTTCTATGCATACCCGTACCTTTGTTATTCCCAATAAGTTTACTAACATTATACACTAATATTCTATGTTCTTTTTCGCCAAGGTTGAGTTTGGTGCCAACCTTTTTGCCTCTCCAAAACCTCTAGATCCTTTGAGGTATATCTCTTCCATCTTATACTTTATTCTGCAACTGTAGTTTTTATTCCCCTGTGTTGCCTTCTTTCCCAGTATGTTTTTCAAAGGCTTTTCACCCTTCTCTTTGCCATTCTACTATCTCTGTTTTCTGCTCAAGAGGTTTTCACAAACCCCTTCTTCAATATTGAAACTTCTCATGTCTATTTCAAAACAGTCACTAAATAACTATAACGTGTATTGATCATTTAATGTGACAAACTATTGAGAATTACTACTTGGAATGTTAAAGGCCTAAAAAAAACAGTTAAACACCAACCAGTCCTCTCTCATCTCGCTCATCTACATTGCCACTTTGCACTTCTCCAAGAAACTCATATCACAAATTCAGATTTACATAAACTCAAGAAGCAATGGGTAGGATAAATGTATCTTTCCCTGTGAGTCCAAGGTAAAAATAGTGTAGCAATTATTTGTCATAAACAATTAAATAGTACCTTTGTAAAACAAGAGTCCAATGATGAAGATAAGTGGGTTATTACTCAATTTAAGCTACACAATATTTTATATAGGATTATGAACAGATATGGCCCCACAAATCCTGACCCTAGCTTTTGGAAAAAGGTATCTCAAACTGTTGTATAACATCACAGTAATAATTTTGTTTTAGGGGGAGACTTTAATACTATTCTAGATCCCTTTCTAGAATGACATTACACACCTTAATTTATATCTAACAAAGCACACAAGGCAGTTAAACACAACACTCTTTCAGGCTCCTGGAAGTTAGCTCATCCTTCTCTTCAGGAATAGACATTATATTCTAACCCTCACAGACCTCAAACTAGAATAGATTATATTTTCCTTAGTAAAAATCTAACCCAATCCATTTTACATTTAGAAATAGGTTCCATCTTAATTTCAGATCATGTCCCAGTCTCTACAGATCTGGAGACTCTCCAGGATTATTCCCCTAAATCTAGATGAGATTTAATAATTGTCTGCGCTCCGACAAAGATTTTCCCTCCTTATTCAAGAACTTTGGCCTATTTACGTTTCCAAAAATCAGAAAACTCTGCTTCCATTTTTAAATAATATTAAAGCATTAGAACATAAATATTATACATCCAAAAATAATAAAATAGACTTACAAGTGCTAGTCACAGCTAACATTCAATTTAATCAAGTTACAACAGAAAAGGCATGCAGACCTTTTTTTTAAATCAATGCAAGCCACTTTGGTGGTAAGAACACATCTGGTACTCTTTTGGCTATTTCCCTTGATAGCAAAAGAGAAAAGAGTTCTGTTAAATGTATTATCAATTCATAGGGAGTTATCTTTTACATGATTCAGACATTGCACAAACCTTTGCTGACTATTATAAAAATCTTATAAACCCCAGAATCTAACCCTTCTGAAGACTTAATAAACACATATTTCTATCACCCTTCAATGTGGAAAAATTCTCAGACTGATTCATCCGTTGTAGATACCCCACTAAGATTGGAGGAATTATTTATAGCCGCTAAAAGCCTCGCATCCAGTAAAGCACCAGGACAAGATGGTTTGACTCTCGAATTTTACCTCCACTTTTCAAATCTAATTTTCCTTAAATTATTTAAACTAATGAATCATTTTATCTCAGCTAATCATTCTTCCAGTACTTTTACAGAAGCAATGATATGTGGTATCCCTAAAAAAGACAGCGGTGTATCTAAGTGTAAAAACTATGGTCCCCTTTCCCTGATAAAATACAGACTGTAAAATCTTTGCAAAGGCACTTGCCATTTGATTAAATTATATCATACCTGATTTATTTGACGTTGAAAAATCCGGTTTTGTCAAAAGTAGGAATATAATGGCTTCACTGGGGGAATGTTTTGGAATCAGAATACATACTCATATATTCCCATAACTTAACAGAGGAAGGTCGCATACTAGTATTTTTGGTATGAATTTCACTTGTGATGACACTGTTTAGACTTAGAGTCAGGATTTTTTTTACTCGTATTGTATCTCTATTTCTAGGCATATTCAGGCCTTTTTGCTCTATATAAGGAGAAGAGGATAACCACTTTCTGATCGTACTTGGATACTTAGGCCCGTATTTATACTCCGTTTGCGCCGAATTTGCGTCGTTTTTTTCGACGCAAATTCGGCGCAAAACTAACGCCATATTTATACTTTGGCGTTAGACGCGTCTAGCGCCAAAGTATGGGCAAAGAGCGTCATTTTTTTGTGTGAACGCCTTCCTTGCGTTAATGAGATGCAAGGAAGGCGTTCCCGTCTAAAAAAATGACGGCGACGCAAATGCGTCGTATTTATACTCCCGGGCAAAAATCACGCCCGGGAGGTGGCGGGTCAAAAAACCCCGCATTTGCGCCACTTTTTAACGCCTGGGTCAGGGTAGGCGTTAAGGGGCCTGTGGGCTCAAAATGAGCCCACAGGTGCCCTCCCCTGCCCCCAGGGACCCCCCCTGCCACCCCTGCCCACCCCAGGAGGACACCCAAGGATGGAGGGACCCACCCCAGGGACATTCAGGTAAGTTCACGTAAGTATAATTTTTTATATTTTTAAATTTTTTTTGGGTGGCATAGGGGGGCCTTATTTGTGCCCCCCTACATGCCACTATGCCCAATGACCATGCCCAGGGGACATAAGTCCCCTGGGCATGGCCATTGGGCAAGGGGGCATGACTCCTGTCTTTACTAAGACAGGAGTCATTTAAATGGCGTCTGGGCGTCGAAAAAATGGCGCAAATCGGGTTAAGACGATTTTTTAGCGTCAACCCGACTTGCGCCATTTTAAGACGCCCTAGCGCCATTTTCCCCCTACGCCGGCGCTGCCTGGTCTACGTGGTTTTTTTCCACGCACACCAGGCAGCGCCGGTCTGCTTGCGCCGGCTAACGCCATTCCATAAATACGGCGCCCGCATGGCGCTTCGGAATGGCGTTAGACGGCGCTAAAGTTTTTGACGCTAAACTGCGTTAGCGCAGTTTAGCGTCAAAAAGTATAAATATGGGCCTTAATTTTATACCCTTAGGACATACTTTCATTCTAAACTCAAATTGTGTGGGCTTGCTGGAACTTTGTATGCTCTGACTACGGTTCTTTACACTTTAGTACATTGATGCTTGTTGTTTGGCTGTTTTAATGTGTTTCACTGGTTGCATGTTATTGTTGCAAAGTACTTCGGTCACCACCTAAGTTGGGTGCTTCCTGGTATCTTCATTTCAGTGAAGTTTCAATTATTTGGTTTATGGTTGTGGCCGAGCACTCTTAACTATGTGTTTACTTAGTTTGAGAGGTTTAGGTAGTTATTTTTTTTGTATATATACTTGCAGCTTTGATAAGGTCCATGGGAAAAACACGTATCGGCTGCTGCTGTGAAAATAATGTATCTGCATCTGTTTTGACACCTGAATAAAACTTTGTCATAAGGAACAAACACTGTTGGACTGGGATGGACTGGGATGTTTGTTACTTATGTACAGTGTGCTTTTTGGGTATTTTACCGCTTAGTGGCTTAATCCATCATTGGCAAAGCAGCCAGATATTTAGTTGCAAGAAGAAGGGATCTTTATGTTCAGCATTCTCATTTTCAGCCTCCATATTCTGTAGTTGCACCTTCCTACCCGCTTGGTTAGCAGAATTATTTGACTAGGGCACAGCACTGAATATCAATGGTAAGAGAGTGATTAACTCTATGTGCAGGTTCCTCCCAACTCCTTTAGTTGGCAATGCTACACATGGTCTGGAAGGGGAAGGATACATTTTGGTTTCCTAAAGCAACAGAGGGTCAGGGAGTTGATGGACTTCAGCATCTGCAAGGGTGCACATCGAGAGAGAAACTGGCCAGGTGGGTGGATGAGTGTGCCTGGCATCTACTTCTGCTGGAAACTCCTGCTCAGAATAAACTAGATAAAGTTGTAAGCATAGTGTTTGAGGAAGGAGGAAACCTCCAGGAAAGCTGGTGCTATAGAACCCACTAGTATATTTCCTCTGGGAAGAGTTACCTTGGTGGGGTCCTCACAGGGCTGGGGCAGAACACAGTGGGCTGTTCAAGTGATAGATGGGTAAATACCTGTTCAATGCACTTCACTTGGAGCATAGTAAGTGGGTAGGTATATACAATCACCCCATTAAGACTCTGGTTGGATTTGGCAGAGTCCCAAACCTTGTACTGAGTGAGTGGTGGCCACAAAATCTACCACACGTCTTGACCAAATACACCACTGATGCCAGCCAATTTCTATGTCATTAGGAATAAGAGAAGGATATTTTACCTTCAATATAAACCAAAAACTCCTGAAGCATGTGATTCAATATGCTTCTCTCTGACTTGTGTCTATGTATACTTGTGTTTCTTGAGCAAATGAATTGATGTGTGGGGTTCATGCTCTTGGCCAAGATGAAGGCTAGGGATTTAGCAGATTCCACAATGGTGGGGTTGACGTTTATTATATAACATGAGATGATACCTCTAAATTGGGACAGAACAATTTGTGTCAGCAATCAGGAGGAACTCTTTTTTTAAGTAGGTTTGGTTTGAGATATTCATTGTCATCCAGTACTATATGTTACATTTTGGGGGGATATTTTCAATTGTGTTTCAGCGTATACAGGTGAGTGATGCTCCAGTATTTAAGGGAAAAGGCAAAACTTTCTAAATAAAATATTTAGCAGGTTTGATGGTCTGACAATAGTTTCAAGGTTTGATGAGAATGAGCTGAGAACTGATCTTCTGAGCCCCATTCTGTGCTGCACCCTCTTCAGAGGAATTGATATAGGATGACATCAAAAATGTTTTCAGTCGAGAAATGAGTGTGAACTTCATGGCATGGACTAAAGCCCATCTCCCTTCACACATCCTAGAATCCCTGTACATCTCCAGTGCCTGATTTTGCAGCTCTTAATCTTCCACTTCTTCCATCCTGAGTGCTATAATACAACTCAAGTTCTCTGACCCTGAAATCCATCTGAGGTGCCTCTTTGTTGATCTTGCCTTGTCTTTTCCTTGCATGGTTAACAGAAATTGAATGTTTGGAGCCATGTTGGAATGTAAAATTGTTAGATATTTTCAAGGTGTTTAAGCTCCCATGGTGATTATGAAGTCTTGGTTTCCAACGAGTGTTTCTGAGCATTTTCTCTCAAACATCTATGTTCAAACGTTTTGGTAGCACTTTTAGAGAGATACAGTGGGTACATCATTTTGTAGGAATTAGAGAATATGCTTACAAGGCAATTAGCAGTGGTGGAGACATTTGATTATTTCATTGCAACTGAGGCAGTCAGAAGATATTGATATACATACATCTCAGAGCAATTAAGAATCAGGATAGATCATATCCATTAGCCAAACACTTTTGGGAAGTCCATGATGGAGACTGCAGCTCTCTGATTTTCTATGGAATAAAAACCATTGCTGTCAATCCCAGAGGTGGAAACAGAACAGCAGAGCTCAGACAAATGGAATCTAGGATGATCCTATTATTGGGTTCTGAAAGTCTGTGGGGACACAGTTTAGATGCTGAACTGGATGTTCATTTGTGAGATTTTCAATCAAATTTGTCTTGGATTTATGTGCAATGGATTCTCGTTAGAGATTGTTTGGCATAGACATTGTGAATGAAATTCTAGATATAGACAGGGAGCATTATAACCTGATTTTTGAATACAGTTGGTTTTTTAATTGTTTTTTAATTGCCTCTTTGCACACCTATATTAGCACTTTGTATATCATTAACATCGTATCTTAATTGGTACTTTATGGCGATGGGCAGTCGGTTTGGGTTTTGCTTACATATTTACATAAAATTAGTTTCTATTCCATATACAGGAATTATTTGATGGATCAATATGATTAATACCAGAATAGGATGTTTTTTATTGTTATAAGATGATCATTTAGTATGGATACAGTTTTATCTGGAAAAAACTGACTTTTAATAATTATATATTTACCATATGAATTGGAGATTACTGTGGAGATTAATTTTTGATGATTGGGAAATTTTATTTATGTACTATTTATGAGGATATTGATATTAATTAATTTATATATAAATATTCGATATGAATGTGTTCAAAATATTCACAGTATTTCTTTGAGAATACATATTTTTCCTATTTATGAGAAGCATTGATGTTGAAATCGATGATCTCTACAAGTGGTGGTGATATAGTGTACCATGGTAGATACATATGATCACTAAAACATGATCCTGACTTGGTTACATAGATGTTATTTAGCATTTGGGACCGATGACAATAACATTACAATATGGCCGTCATGTTTTCAAACAGTGTATTGATGTTGATGAAATCAAAGAAGGACTATATGATTTAAATAGCTATGTGCAAAAATGTCAGCCAATGTCCAGTTGAAGGCGTTTGCCGAAACGCGTTGACATTTGGCCGGGACAGCGTGTTTTGGGATTATTACCATCACTATTTTTGATTTTTTTATCTTTATATATTCACACATGTTTTTTCAGTATATTTTTTTCAATAAAAGAGTCGACGAATTCTATATAGATTATTTTGGATTTAGTTATTTTTTTTATGTTAAATACCACATAGGATCTCTGGAATATTGTGCAGCCATTTGGTGATGGGAAAACGTCTCGCTGTTTTAAAAAAATTTATATATATACACAAAAAAAAGAAGCCACTACTACTCGCACACTCAGGACTTCAGAGTAAAAAGCAAAGCTTTAATCACAACGCGTTTCGGCTGTCACGTGACCAAGGCTGCCGTGACAGCCGAAACGCATTGTGATTAAAGCTTTGCTTTTTACTCTGAAGTCCTGAGTGTGCGAGTAGTAGTGGCTTATTTTTTTTGTATTGACTGAATACCGGCTTGCTCCTGCCAGTTTTCGAGCCACCCCTCGCGGGCCGTTCCGAGCATCTGTTTAATATGATATATATATATATATATATATATATCTATATATACACAGTAAAACTGAAAGTATGCCATTCATCCTAGGCATAAAAGAGACCGCACTCCAAAGTTCTTAGATGCAAAAATAGATTTATTGGCGACGCGTTCTGATCAAACAATATTCTTCACAGCCCATGGCATCGCCATTAAATCTATTTTTGCATCTAAGAACTTTGGAGTGCGGTCTCTTTTATGCCTAGGAGGAATGGCTTTCTTTCAGTTTTACAATAATGGCTGCCGGTGGCCATGACCTACACCGAACCCGAGAGGTTGAAGAAGCTGGATTATACCGGGAACCTTTCTAAAATATATATATAAATATATATATATATATATATATATATATATATATATATATATATATATATAGAGAGAGAGAGAGAGAGAGCTATATATATAGAGATATATATCCATAGACAAAGGACTTTCCCTACCCACCTCATAGTGGCGGCCATCTTTAAATGTACAAATACTCCTGTCCTTGAGTAATACTTTCTAAATTGCGCACAATTAGTCATAAATACCCCAATCCAAAGTTTCTACCATATATGTATACTGGCAACAATAATTAGAAACAGAATGTATACATCACTGTTACCCATACACTCCCCGATAAAACATATTGAGTAAAGCTTTAATATTACTGCATCTAGATACCTTTCCAGGAGTAACACATGGTGCAACACAAGCAAGTAATGCGTATAAATGCTGTTGGGAGGAACATTCTCCAAATAGGTATATCTGTAACATATTAATATGAGAAAATTGTATCCCAAGCCTGTACATACTTATATCGCCTCCGTGACACCATGAGCAAAAGAATATCCGCATACTGTGAAAAGACTGAAAAAAGACTGCAGCAGGGAGGGGGAATGAAACCACACAGGGAAGAACAGAGAAAAGTAAAGACTTATCTGACACTGCAAAGAAAAGTACTAATAGAAGTGAAGCGTGGGAAAGATAGGGTCCATCCTGCATGTGAATCCCATACATTCTTGTGGGTCTTTCCATATATCTAGAAACAAAAAAAAACTACGTGAGTAAATCTCAGTCACCAGTGCATTAAAAACAAAATGTACTTTCGGTACTTTTGTGTGCATAAAAACAGACATCTTTCTATTGTTATCAGCATCGCCTATGCACCTTACAAAGGGTTTATGAATAGAGGAAGCAATCGCTCTATTATTCCTCATATAGGGGTATTCCCAATTCTTTGTCAGCATTGAGACCCGTCGCGATGTTAGTTTCAAATTCCAAGATGTATGTAGATTCTTGTTGCCTTATTCGTAGAGTCCTATTACCTCCTCTTTGACTCACTGCTATGTGCTCAGTAGCATAAAAGGACAGAAGGGCACTGTTTCCACCATGTATTTCGTTGAAATGTCTGGCTACTAGATAATGGGGAGCTACATTGGTGATGGCCCTCCTGTGTTCCATTACCATCTATTTGGCCATCAGTGTTGTGCTCCCTATGTATCTCAGTTAGCATGGACACTCAAGTACAGATATGACATTCGCAGTACTGCAGGTGAAGAATTGTCTAATAATCCATTCCCCACCCCATTTGGTCTTCTCATTTTTTGTACCATCTTGCTATTCCTACATGCCCTACATTGTGCACAGGGGAAAAACCTTGTAAGGCATGGTATTTTATGCTTTTTGTTATGGTAATATCACTGTGCATGACCATGTCTTTGAAGCTGCACCCTTTTCTATAAGTTACTTGAGGGCATTCCTCTACTTTCTTGCCAATGTGGGGGTCATTTTTAACTATCTTCCAATGCTTGCAAAAAATCCCCTGAATCTCCTTTGCATCATTGCTGAACGTCATTATGCCCTCTTGATTCTCATCTGCAGTGGTGGTATTCTCCTTCTCAACTAGAGTCTCATACTTTTCAAGTTTCCTTACTTTCTTGTCGACTTCATCCAAATCCACAGGGGGTAACCTCTCTCACAAAACCTTTTAATGATGATATTTCCTGTTTTAAATAGGAATCTTCACTGCAACAGTTTCTTTTCACTCTCAGTAGTACTAAACCTCAAATTCACAGGGTGACTGCTGAGAGCATGCAAGAGACTATTACCCGTTGTAGATTTTCTATGCAGCCTAGTCTCAACCCTGTTGTTCACGATGTCAACTTCAACATCCAAGTAGATCACGCTTTTCTTACTAATACTCTGAGTGAATGTCAGATTATGAGAATTGTTGTTTATTTTCTGCACAAATACTGCAGCCTCTTCTTGAGTCCCTTTCCACTCCATGAATAACTTGTAAATGTAGTGTAACCGCAATATCACCTGTTGGAGAGGAGGAAAGTTCCTAGTATTCTGGAACAAGGACCCTTCCCACCACCCCAGAAACAGGTTGGCCAGATTTGGGCCAAAGCAAGTACCCATCACTACTCCAAGTTTCTGCCTGTATGGTATGCCCTTGAACATGAAGATATTATTCTTTAAACAATATTCAATCATTTCCAATAACATATTGGTATGGGCTAGATCTGGCTTCAAGAAAGTGTTAGCATGCCTGTAGACCTGTCTGATGTTCAATAATCATAGTTAGGGAACCCACATCCAGAGTCATGAGAAGATAGTCTTCATCCTGATGTAAATCACTAATTTTCCCTAGAAAATCTTTCATATGTCTCACATATGAAGGAAGACTTGCCACACATGCTCTAAGAAAAAAATCGACATATTTTGAGACATTGATCACAGTCCCCACCGTCTGGCAAAACGTGCCATGTTTGGGATGCAGTAATTCTGCTCCTGCACTGCAATCTTGAGTGGGTGTCTTCTTTGACTGTTGTGGATTCATATATAGATGGATAGATGGATAGATAGATAGATAGATAGATAGATAGATAGATAGATAGATAGATAGATAGATAGATAGATAGATAGATAGATAGATACCTATCGATAGATAGATAGATATTTATTTGGAAGGTTTGGGTGATTAAAATGTACAAATATCACAGACTTCCGATGTTGCTTAATAGTTTTTTAGCATAGGTCATTTCCAGTATCTGTTAAGTGAGTGAAGCATCCAGTGCTGCAAGGGTCCTCGGTTAGCAAAACAAAGCAGTTTTTGTGATAATTTTCCAAGGAAATGTAAAGATCCTATCCTGATTAATTTATAGTTTATCATATAAGCATTTTTAGGGACTTTTACATCTAAGATGATAAGGTAGTGCAGTAATTTTATAAAGTCTTTTTTCAGTGTCTTTCAGGTAAGACAAAGTGAAGGTTTTGAGGTCTATTCACAAAGGTGTTTTATAATATGTTTTGTAGTAGTACAATAGTGCTGCAAATGTACTCCAGAATGCTATTCACAAACGTATGTGCAGGGGATACACCCAGTCCTTTCTATCTTTTTCTGTTCGGAGATCTCTGAACTGACTATGGAGTCTCCACACATGTAGCTATAGGTTTTAGTAGTAAATGTGGGAGGGTTTGAGGGTGTAGCAGAAAACAGGGATTGCTGATGACTAAATGGGAGGGGACTAGAGAGGAGTAAGGCGGAGCAAAGATAGGAATAAGGAGGGTTATATGGAAAGACTTGCACCCACCCACCCTCAAAAGGGTAAGCATATTGGTGCTCACAAACTGCACTTCTCGTGTTACTGCAGCCAAAAAGGAACCTGAAATAGTAGTAAATTATTCCATCTCCGACCTGAATTAAGTCCAGTACTACACGTGGCAAACCACTGGTACTGTAACAACCTCTACAGAAAATAATGGAGGTAGAGACTTAAAATAAAACTCCATAATAAATAATGTTAATAATAATGTTACATTTAATATGTAAAATAATTTTAAAACCTATAAATATAATTTTATGTTAAATATACGTAAAACATATTGATCATATAATCATAAAATATTATAATAACTGGTATAGAATTTCTAATTATTGAAACATTATGGCCCTCATTACGATCCTGGCGGACGGCGGTATTATGGAGAAAAGTACTGCTAACAGGCTGGAGGTACTTTTCCCCGTAATATGACATTGGCGGTTTGGCTCAAGCCAAACGGGCAATGTACCACTCCGTTCGCCACAGTGGTAACAGCCGCAGGGCTGAAGACTTCAGTCTCCAGCCAGGCGGCCATCACTAGCCCGCCCCCGGGATTATGACCCCATCTACCGCCATGGTTTTCGTGGCCTCCTTACCGCCACGAAAACCATGGCGGTAGGCACTATCAGCGACAGAGAATTCCTTCCCTGTCACTGATAGGGGTCTTCCCCACCCCCTCCCCCTTCCACAGGTTTTCCCCCATCCCCTTCCTCTCTAGACCCACCCCCCACATACACGCACCTTCACGCACCATCACACACAATCAAACACACACCCATACCTACTCATGCATACATCCATTCACACACACATCCAATCACACTGACATACATACAAGCACACATGCATTCACACAACACTCAGTACACACACTCACACGTCTACACATGCTCACACATACCACATGCAACGCACACCCGCATTCACGCACACACAAACATACACCCCCCCCCCACACACACACAACACCCCCCAACCTCCTCCCCTGTCAGAGCACACAACTTACCTGATGTCAGGGGGTCATCCGACAGGAGACAGGATGGGGCGCTGCTGCCAGCAGCAGCGTCTGCCAGCAGAACACTGCCAGGCTGTATCATGGGTCATGATCCGGTCTGTGGCAGTCTACTGGTGTGGCGCTGCTTCTGGCACCAGCGCCACCTTACCGCCATCCGACACGATGACCGCAGCCGGAATTCCGCCATACTTCTGGTGGAATTCCGGCTACGGTCATAATATGGCAGACGGCTGGTAGCCGCAGCGACGGTATTTTGGCAGCCGTTGCCACGGCAGTAGGCGTTTTTTACCGCTAGGGTCTTAATGAGGGCCTATATTTCAATAAAATACTATATTTAATTTACTTTTAATAAAGTCTATATATCACATTTAAGACTTATTAATGCACAGTAAAAATATTTTTTTTACTTTAGGGAGAATTTATTTTTAATTTACACTTCAGAAAAATAATCTTAACATAACTTAATATATGTAAATTAATTAAAGATTTAAGTCAAAATTAAGTGAATAGTGCTGTAGGATTTTAGCTTTTGTTGTACGTTTAATTGACTAATAAACTTAAAATAATATTTATATATATATACAAACTTACACACACACACATATATATATAGTTAATGATTTTGCATTTCTAATTATGATAAAAAGATTTTTATTAAATATTTTTCTAGTTAAATTCACTTTTTTCTGTTCCTTATACTTTACCATAGGGGGACTTAGCAGTCAGGTGAAAATCTCCATATGATAATGGCATATTACATCTAGACATTGAAGTATGTAAAATAACATTTCAAGATGTTTGTTGTCAAAAACAATAGGTAAGCATCTGTGTACAACTATAAAGTACCTCTCCTTGTAAGACCAATTTTACTCTTTCTGGCTTGCAGTTGTTTCCAAATATATTCAAGTGTGAATCTTTCTTTCTGTAGAAAACATATCCATACTCCTCATCATTAAGCTTGTCTTTGTTACAATGTCAAAAACACCCATTTCCACCATGTTTCTTGCTAAGGAGCAGATAGTTTGTTCAATTATAAATCTTCTTCTCCTTGGGCTGAAGTATTGTTGCAATTGCAGTATGTCTGTTTGTCTCTGCTGTACTTCAGGCTCACCACTGGAACATGGTTTTGGCTTTGATTGGCTGTTAGGGCTAGGGCTGTGATTGGTTAATAGGGCCAGGTCTCTCATTGGCTTTAGGGTTTAGGGTTATCATTCTAATTGGTTAGGGTTAGGGCTAAGGTCCCATTGGCCAACAGAGGTATTTTAGCCTAGAGTTCAAGGCGTCTCAGCCCGGGCGTCCAGGCTAGGGGCAGAGAGGACAAGTGCAGTTGCCTATTTGGTTCGGTTTGGGGAAGTTCGGACCTACTGCCAGAAATGCTGTCCAATTTTTCATCTACCTCCTTAGGCCCTACACCACATCTACCAACATCCAAACATAAAATCAGCAAAAGGCATTCTATTCATACACCACAAACAAACCTCAGACTTATTCAATGTCTCAAAAACCTCTACAAAACCCCACCAACCACCGCCATTACATAATTCTACCCCTCCTACAACACTATGGCACCTTCATTCTCACACAAAACTCAACTCTGTCCTATACCACTTACACATTCACACATCACCAACACAACACAAAGTCACATTACACATAACTTTAATGCAGTCAGACACACACTCTCTGCTCATACAAAACACCAGCTCAAACCTCTACTTTCTCCTATCAGGCCCCTTTTTATCATGATGAAACCTATACTCTGCGGTCCATCACATCATCCAACCACACCCTCCTCTTCTTTTTACCAATTATACACAACCATACAATCCTTACACTCCACTTCTCCACAAATATTACCGCTGCCAGTGATAAAATCCAACACAAACTCTCATAAGTCATGCCCACAGCCTCTTAAACATCACAAGCACTCTTCTCCAAAACACATCACTACTCCCTGTACTATTTAAATACCACTCACCAGCAGTATTTCACATATAAATCCTCCACAGAAAACCACTACATCAATATCACCTCTCAGTACTCCAAAAAAACAAAACATGCACACCAGCACATCAAAATCACACACACTTTCATAATACTTTCTGCCACACCCACTTCCACCTTCATGACGACACAAATAATAGAAATCCTGAAACAACTTTACTACAAAATTCTCTATCTTCATTAACATCTTCGACAAACACCACAACACAGCAGCATTCATTCACCTGCCTCTCACCCATTGCACAATTTAGAGCCTTAGAAATGACCCACATGCTCCACTACCACCCCTAACCCACATTCCTTCTTCCCTACACAAATGCACACAAAATAAACAACATGCCACTCTTCACAATTTTGCAGCCCCATGTCTGTTACACAACAAGGCTACTCTTCAAAAACAACATAACTCACCATGTCACTCTCAACCTCCATCTCCATTACTGACACACACAGACCCCACAAAATGCCTTCTAGGCCTGCTGGATGAGGAGCACTGTTTGAAAATGGGTTATTGGTAAGGGCAGGTAGGTACCTACACCTAGCAACAAGCCACTAACCTCCACCTAGGTACAGTTAGGTCTCAGTAAATTAATCCCAGCTCAACCCTTGGTAGCTTGGCAACGAGCGTCAAGGCTTAACTTAGGAGACAAAGTGTAAAGCATTCAAATATCACAAAACAGTAATTAAATAAAACACAGGAAACAGTTTAAAAATCCAAAACCAATTTATAAAAATAGTTTATATTTTTATCTTTAAAATGACACCAAAACGAATAAAATCGGATAAAGGGAACCGGAGATATGAATTTTTAAAGAATTATTACTTTTCTAGCGCTTAGAAACAAAAAGCGCCAATCGGGTCATCTGGTTGCACCTCGACCGGGGCAAAGTCAAACTTTCAGGCCGACCGCGATGGAGCCCTGCTCGGCTACAGGTCGCGGGAGGCCTCAGTTAAAAAGTTACCTTCTGACTTAGTCTTTATTTTGAAGATTTTCTTCAGCGGGACGAACCTGCCAGTCGAATCCGACCTCCTGGAGCCCTTGTCCGGATACGCGATGCTGGATTCCTCGGTGGAGATTTTTACCTTCGGACTTAGTCGTTTTTTCGAGGTGAAAATCCTTCGACCGGGGTAAACCTGGATCTTGATCCGACGTCCGTGGAGCCCTTCTCGGATACGATGGCTGGGAGGTCCCGGTCAACTTTTTACCTTCGGACTTAGTCTCTTTTTCGGAGATTTTTCTTTACCGGGACGAACCACCAAATCAGACCGGGTCGCGGTTGAGGCAAGCCGGCTAGAATTTCCGTGGCGGGTCGGTCCCTCTCTGGAGCTTTTTTTCAAAAATTCTCAAATCTTCTCCAAAACTTCTGTGGCTTCACCCAGATGTCATTTTAAGGTTCTTTTGGGGTCCACAGCTCACCCCAAGGGTCCAGAAGTTCTGTGATGGTCCTTGGGGGGGTGCAGACTTCAACTCCCAGAATGCACCTGGCGCAAACTCCTTTTTGGCCACTGGACAGTGGTCAGCTGGTCGCTTTCTTCAGGAGTTGGTGCAGGGGGCTCTGGTTAGCAATTTTTCACCTGTAGCAAACAGGGAGTCCCTCCTTGAACCAGTTGAAGCCAGGCAAAGTCCTTCTTGTGGTGAAGCCCAAGTGTGCAGCTGGTGCAGTCCTTCTGAGTGCAAGTTCCAGGTGCAGGCCAGGGGTCCAGCAGGGCAGTCCTTCTTCTCCTTTAGTTCTTTTCTTCTTGAAATCTGGCAGGGATCTGAGGTGTGGGGGCAGGTCTGCCAGTTTTATCCTTGCTCCTGGGTGAAAAGCAGGGGGGTCCTGGTTCTCCAATCAGGTACAGGGTCGTCCCCCTGTGATGACTACTTCCTGGGAAGTGTGGCAAAAATCCATCCCAAAAGGCAACATTCTCTAAAAATCCAACATGGATGAATCTGATTTTTGGAGGTTACATCAGGCTGAGCCCACCCACTGGTGTGGCTAAAAATCATAAACACACCCCTCTCTTGCCCTCTCCTAATCTAATCAAGGGGGCACCTAGTTGTCTGGGGTTGCAGTATGTGGGGGTGTTGCTGGTTGCTCCAAATGTCCTTCTCTGCCTTTGAAGACCAGTTTGGCAGCCCTCCCCCTTCCTGCCTCACCATCTGCTGAGGAGAGATTCTCTCCCCCAAGCACATTCCTTTGTGTGAAGCCAGGCCACTTCACACCTCATCAAGGCAACTCTGCTAAGCTGCTGCAGGCTGACCAATCAGAGCACAGCAGCAAAAACAATGCAGGGCTGAAATTGGCAACTTTTTAGGTAAAGTCTATAACTCTTTACCTGAACAAGTTATATTAAATCCAACAACTGGAAGTTGTGGGATTTATTACAACAATTAATTTGATACCAAATTCTTGGTATGCATCTTTTAAGGAGACTTTAAAATTTAAAACAAAGTCTCCCCATTCTAGCCTATGAAGGCCATTTACTTCAATGAGGGGAAAACGAATTTGGCTGTTTTTACCTCACCAGGGTTTAGAAATCTATTTTTATAAAGTCCCTGCTTATAGTTACATGGCACCCAGCCCTAGGGGCACATAGGGCACACCTTAGGGGTGACTTATCTGTAAAAATAAGGTAGTTTAAGACTTTGGAAGTACTTTTAATTCCAAAGTCGAATTTGCATATAACTTTAATTTAAAAGCAGCCAGCAAGGCAGGCCTGCCTTTAAAATGACACTGGGCACCTCAGCAGTGCAACTAGGTGTGCACCACCTATGCTGTGGTCCCTAAACCTACATGCCCTACCATATACTAGGGACTTATAGGTAGGTTAACTTAGCCAATTTATAATTAGCCTAATTTGCATATCCATTTTACACAGAGCACAGGCCCTGGGACTGGTTAGCAGAACCCAGGGCACCATCAGAGTCAGGAAAACACCAGCATAAAGTGGAAAATGGGGGCAAAAAGTTAGGGGGCCTCTGCAATCAGCCCTGTTTTCTCACAAGCACAATATAGAAACACAACACCATTGTGACCCTCTTACAATTAATATCAGCACTAATGGCACACTGGCTACAAGTTCAAAATATACTGCTCACTCTTCTGCAAAACAAAATCACATCACCACCAAAGCACAATCTCTAAACTGCCTACTAATAAATGCTCAATCACTCTCTAAAAACAAACACGTCTACAACCCAAAAGCTATCATCACTGGCCCAGTCACATTGAACCTACATAAGATCGTACACGATCCCACACACATCTCTGGACACATACTATATGTCATTTTTGCAAACCCAGAACTAGTTACCTTTCAAAGCATCACACCAGTCACATGGTCAGACCACAATTTGGTAGCTTTCCAACATAAAACACCACAAATCAGCACACCCAAGACCACTTTAAATACATCCACCTTTTAACCATGGAACAAACTCAATTTTGGAATAATTAGAAATACAACTGACAGGCAACACAGATCTAGACACAATAAATTCTGTTCTAAAACTTTATGAGTGGCTACAGGAAGCTTTCGATATCCTAATAACACTCAGAAAAACAAAACAAGGCACAATAATACAAGCTTCTTGTAGAAATACAGAAATAGAAAAGGTAAAACCCAAAAAATCAGAAGGATCCAACAAACCTAGCTCAAAACAAACAGCATTGAAGACAAACTTCACCTACGCAAACTTAACAAAACATTCAAATCATCAATCGAAAAACAAAAGAAATGGTATTCTGCAAATAAAGAACTTTATAAAATTCTCAATGAATTTCAAAAACCTAAAAGCATGGAAGACACTCATCATAATATTCAAAAATTCTGAGACAAACTGGCAAATCTGTTTACAAAAATCCCCTCCAAGAGAAAGCCAAGCCAGCCTCTACACTCCTTCAAACAAATATCACAAAATTAATTTATAGGGCTGTTCAAAGCAAGCAGGTCCTATGGCTGCCCTTCTGACATTTGTCCACCATACATCTTCAAGAACATTCTTTTATTTACCTATGCTCCCACACACATAAGAAGAATCATCAATAATTCTTTAACTAGGGAAATCTTTACTGAAGACCTTTAAAAGGCATACATATGCCCATTATTAAAGAAAACAAACCTGGACCCACATGACCCTAACTACAGACCGATTACAATGGACCATTCCTGAGCAAACGAAAGAAAGAGCAGCATTCACCCAGTTGTCACAATTAATTGAAGATAACTCCATAGTTTCTGACTACTAAACTGGATTCCTCCCAGGAAGAGGAACTGAATCTGATCTCATCACCATCTGGGATGATCTTAAAAACACACTAGACTGCAATAGAGTTGCTGCACTACTTCACTTGGACCTCTCAGCTGCCTTTGACACAGTTGATCATGAGTGCCTAATACAAAGAATCTATGAAGCCGGCATACAGAAGGACTTCTCTCGACTGAATCAGATACTACCTTCAAAACAGAACAAAATTCATCCATACACCCCCTATCTCATCCACACCCTACTTCACAAAAGCAGGGGTCCCTCGAGGCCCAATCACCTCATCCATGCTTTTCAACATCTGTATGAAGTAATTACTAGGAATGATCAATTAATTTCAACTCACATGCTACAGCTATGCAGATGACACACATGTACCCCTTAAACTGGAATTCCCCAAAGACATTGGAAACTCACAAATGTTCAATTGCTTCCGAGCCATTGATCAGTGGATGACATGGAGCCATCTCAAGCGGAATGCTTCCAAAACTGAAATACTCACGTGTGGCAACTGGAAAAATAATGACCCACTCTGTGCCTGGCCTGACGATCTAGGATCACCTCCTAAAGTATCTAAGGATGCTAGAAACCTTGGAATTACCATATACTCAAAGTTAACAATGAATGCCCAAGTGGACAAATTAGCAAGAACAAGCTTCATCACCATGAAAACTCTGTGACACATCTTCTCCCGCGTCGGATTATCATACAAGGTCCAGGCTACTATCTCTCTTGTACTGTCTAAACTGGATTACGCCAATGACCTCTACCATAGATCATATCTATCTACTATGAAAAACTACAATGCATTTAGAACTCGGCTGCCACACTACTCCTACATGTAAAGCCACAAGCCCACATCTCCCATTCTGTGAGGGCCCTACATTGGTTATCAGTTGCCAGATGGTCCACCTTCAAGCTGCTTTGTATCACCCACAAAGCAATGCATGGAACTGGACCACTATTCAACAGGAATAAAATCACTAAATACATTTAACAAAGAAACCTCTGCTCAAGATTGACACCTCGCCTCAAAACTCCACCATACAAAACAAAAGACAATAGGTGGTACATCTTTCTCATCGTTCAAGTGGACAAACTATGGAATTTATTATCCCAAAATATAAGATCCACATCTAACTATCTTATTTACAGAAGACTATTCAAGAGACAAACATTGAAATATTGAGGAAAGATAAAATAATGCTATAAAAGTACACAAATAAATTAAGTTAAAATATTGCAACACCTGAAAGTCTGTGTTTATACAATAAAACTTCAAATCTCAAGATTTAATATTCCGCACACATATATTCCCTTACTATGTAATCATGTATCTATACATTTATTACTTTAGTTCTACTGTACAAGAGAAACAAAACACTCTTTCAAAAGCTTTACTCTGTCTCACCATCACCCTATACCTCTATCATTCTACTCCCCCTCACCTTTCTCTGACTCATCCCAAAGACATTCTACTAGTATGATCTCCAAAATAACCCTTCCTAGACTCTTTGTCAAAGCCCAGCTCACCTGAGTTCTTGTTCAGTTCTGATGGAGGTTGAAGACAATCCGACCCCACCCTGAAACTGCTTGTTCCAGCACACTAGTTTTTAACACAGTGCACTAAGAACAGAAGCTCAAGGGTAGGGGGGAAGTGGATAAAATAAAAAAGAGAGACAACACCGTTCTTGCGTTTCCACTGTTGAAGTGCTGCACAAATCTGCGGCCCTTTCTGACTTCTGTAGAAACTGGTGCCTAATGAAACATAAACAAAGAACAGATAAGTGCAACCTATTCCTAAATGGGTTCCTGACTATCCCTTTATTTATTAGAAATTCTCTTCTAAAAGTACCTCTTGGATCCTGGTCTCGAGTTTCCAGGTTTGGAATGTGTTACTGCTCTGGGATGTGCTTTCTATTACTGTAAAGCTTCTAAAACATTAAACAAATACCGTTATCAGAATTACCAATATCAAACATTCATCTTAATATAACTAAAGCCTAAATTCCCAATAGCAGACTCACTTTTCCCATATCTCCAGAATCTTTTGGAAAACAAATACTGTACTTTTACATCAAAATACAGCATGTAATTTGTGCAAGTCCTTGATTTACTGTTTGCCTTGCTGTTAATGGTTTCCACTGTTCGATTCTTAAAAGTTCCATTAAAAAAAAAACAATGTTTGTTTCACAAAGCTCCGCAAGGTATTCTTGCAACAAAGAGCCTGAATCACAATGTTCGTGGAAGGTATCTTGCTTCAAGCCGTCCACACACGAATCCAGAAATTGTTGTCAAAGTTCCTTCAGGTAATAAAAAGTTTTGCACTTACTTGTTGCTGGCAAGAGATACTGATCAGTCTAACCTTGTCTTCTTTCTCTTTTGCAGGTTGTTTGTAGGAGAGAGGCTGAGGCAAGGAGGAACCGGAAACCAGAAGAAGGAAGAGCCAGCAGCTGCGCCCATTGAAGCCAATGAAAGTCTGTAGAGAGCAGGAGTGCCAGCGCCGAGGGATCTGTTCTCAGGTAAGCGGGAGGTAGACGAGCACAAGCACTGGGTGAGGCTCGGGGGCTGCCTTTTATAGACAGGGCTGGGTGTGGTTCGAAGAGCTGGGTGTGGTTTGAAGGGCTGGGTGTGGTCCTCACATGCTGCACATGTTCTTGAAAGGTGAGCAGAGCTGGGTGTGGTTTGAAGGGCTGGGTGTGGTCCTCACATGCTGCACATGTTCTTGAAAGGTGTGCAGAGTTTCAGTTATTATGCAAATGAGTTGAATTAACACATGGCCTAGGGAGGAGTGTTTTAAAGAAGCCTTGGTAAAAGCAAGGCCCAATGTGTAAACAAAACAGCACATTAAACAACATACACAGAAGCCTAAGGGGGGGGGAAGGTGAGATAACAAGAAAGGGTTTGAATAGTAAGTTTAAAAGGGAGCTATTACAGAACCCACTAGTGCAGTGAGAGGGGACATGCTCTTTGCTGTGCACAAACCCTAACAGTTGCCCCCCTCAAAGGCCCTCCTACAGGACGGGGTTTTCCTGGGTTTTTTAAATAAAACCGTCTAATCAGCTGTGGGGCATGTACATATGATGCTGGTTCCCATGAATTCTCAGATTCATCATATCCTTTCCATTCTACTAAATAAAACAGACGTCCACTAATTCTTTTTGAGTCTTTTATGCTTTTCACTTCATATTCTAGATTAACCTTAATTGGTATGGGTGGAGGTGGTGGTTCAGGTCGGGTTTTTGGGTTGTACGGCTTAAGCAAGGACACATGGAATGTAGTATGTACTGGATATTCTTTTGGTAAATCTAATTTTACTGTTACCGGGTTTACTATGGCAGTTATACTAAAGGGTCCAATAAAACGTGGTTGCAGCTTTCGGGATCCCTCTATGTTTAGGTTCTTTGTGGAGAGCCATACCTTGTCACCAATTTTATACATTGGGGCCTCAGATCTGTGTTTGTCTGCTTGTCTTTTCATGCTTTCCTTGTACTTTAATAAATGTTTCCTGGCTTTGTCTTGTATGTCACCTAACCTCGTTAGTCTATCCGTTACTGTAGGCAACAGGGACTCTTCTAACAAAATGGGTATAGCTCTTGGATGATACCCCTGCAAGAAATAGAATGGTGAGCAAAGTAGAGCTGAATGCTCAGTATTATTATAAACAAACTCCGCTACAGGGAGAGCTTCCAACCATTCACTAGAATAATCAGCCAATAAACAACGTAGCGTTTGAAGTAAGGTTTGGTTCAGTCGTTCAGTCTGTCCATCTGTCTCTGGGTGGAAAGCAGTGGATAATGCCACATCTATTTTCAGTTTTTCACATAATTTTTTCCAAAATCTAGAGTTGAACTGGCTCCCTCGATCTGACACCACTTTGCTTGGCAAACCATGTAAACGCACAATTTCCCTTATAAAAATATCGGCAAATTCTGCCGCCGTGGGTAATTTCCGTAATGGTACAAAATGTGCCATTTTAGATTAAAAATCCACTATAACCAACACTGTTGTGAAGGATTTTACAGGTGGTAAGCCTACAATAAAGTCTACGCTCACAGTGTGCCAAGGTTGCTTTGGTGTTGGCATTGGTATTAACAAGCCGTCAGGGGACTTATGAGAAGATTTATGTCTTGCACAAATTGGACAGGTAGTGACAAATTGCTTAATGTCCTTTCTTATAGTGTCCCACCAAAAGTGTTTTTGCACATTTTCCAGGGTTTTTACCCAACCAGGATGACCTGCCAACGGTGAGGCGTGATGCCAAATTATCACCTGTGTTTGTAATTCAGAGGTGGGCACTAACAGCATGTTGTCGTGATACAATAAACCTCGTTGTATTGTGTTATGGGAATCCTTTAACCAATCCTGAGGTGCTATTTGCATGTGTGCATTATATAGATCTGTGATGAAATCCTTCTGTTGTACTGGTGCCAAAAACTTTTGGGGAGGAATAATGGGTTCTCCTATTTTATCTTGTTTCATGTCTGAGGTATGTCCGTATCTAGATAACACATCAGATTGAATTTGTTGTGCACCTGGTCTATAGGTTATAACAAAGTCAAATGTGCTAAAAAAAATTAACCAGCGCATCTGACGTGGTGTTAGTGCTTTAAGTGATCCAAAAAACTGTAGGTTCTTATGGTCAGAAAAGATTGTAACTGGGTACATGGCTCCCATTAAATGATGCCTCCATTCTGAAAAGGCTACTTTGATAGCTAGTAGTTCCCTTTCAGCCACAGTGTAATTTTGTTCAGCTGGTAATAACTTTTTGGAATAGAAGGCTATAGGATGTAACTGGCCATCTACTATATCTCGTTGAGAGAGAACTCCTCCTAAAGCTACTTGTGAAGCATCCGCTTCAACAAAAAAGGGCAAGTCAGGATCAGGATGTTTCAGAATTGGGGCTGAAGTGAACTTTTGTTTTAGGAGTTGAAAGGCGTGTGCCGCCTCATCAGTCCAAAGAAATTGTTGCCCTTTCCGCAACAAGGTAGTTATTGGGGCCGCAATGTCTGCAAAATGTGCAATAAACCTCCTATAAAAATTGGAGAAACCCAGAAATTTCTGAATATCTTTTACAGAGGATGGTTCTGGCCAATCAGCAATAGCACTGATTTTCTTTACATCCATAGTTATTCCTTGAGGTGACAGGCAGTATCCTAAAAAGTCCACCTTGCTGACATTAAAAGTACACTTTTCTAACTTAGCAAAAAGATGATTTTCTTTTAACTTTGATAATACTGCACGAACATGTTGGGTATGTTCTTCTGAGTTCTTAGAGTAAATGAGGATGTCGTCTATGTATACTATGACACAAACGTCCAGGAATGCGTGTAGGACCTCATTTATAAAGAACTGAAAGGCCGCAGGGGCATTACATAACCCAAAGGGCATTACTGTGTACTCAAATAAACCAAACTTTGTCTTGAAAGCTGTCTTCCACTCATCCCCCTCTTTTACTCGGACCAGGTGGTAAGCTCCCCGCAGATCTAGTTTAGTGTATACAGTAGAATGTCTTAATTGATCCAACAACACAGGTATTAGAGGAAGAGGATATTTATTCTTTATTGTAGCCTTATTTAGTCCTCTATAATCGATACACGCGCGCAGGGATTTATCCGGCTTCGGGATAAAAAAGAGTGGAGATGATACCGGAGATGTGGAATGACGGATGAACCCAGACTGTAGTAGGTCATCTAGGTAGGTTCTTAAGTATTTGGTTTCTTCGTCAGTCAAAGCATATACTCTGTTATTAGGTAAAGGGGCCCCTGGGATAAGATCTATACGGCAGTCATAAGACCGATGTGGGGGCAGCACACTAGCCTTTACTGGATCAAAGACGTCTTTAAAGTCAGAATATTCAGGAGGGAGACTTGGTTCATCTTGTGTAACACTAGCACAGTGTAATACTGTGCTCTGTTCTGTACCTGCTTCTTGATAGCAATTGGTTCTACAGAAAGAGGAATCCAAAGTAACAGTTCTATTCACCCAGTCAATTTTGGGGTTATGAGTTGTTAACCAGGGTACCCCGAGAATCAAACCAAAATTAGGAGTATCTATCAGATCAAAGCTAATCACCTCTGTGTGCCCGTTCTGACAGACCATAACAAGTGGACTTGTTTGTTTTGTGATTAATCCAGAGGTCAATTCTGACCCATCCACTGCACATACTGCTTCTAGACAAGGCTTTAGGCACATAGGAAGTCCTAAGTTTTCAGCTAACTTATTATCCACAAAATTTCCTGTCGCGCCTGAGTCCAGTAGGACAGGGAGAGAATGCCTCACTTGGGTAGTAACAATTAAAACGACCTGAATTATGAAATGTCTAGGTATGTGCGGTACCATGAAGGCTGCAGCATTAGAGGTTTGATTAAGATGTTTTCTCGAACAAGTAACCTCTCCCCTTGTCGAGCTTAATCGTTTCCCGATTCAGTTGAGGAGGTGGAGGAAACAGCACCCTTTTGTGGAGTTTTAGGCTTTACTGGACATTCTCTGGCAAAGTGACCTGCCCTGCCACAATATAAACATAATTGAAGTTTTCTCCTTCTTTCTTTTTCCTCTGATGTGAGTGGACCTCTGATTGTCCCTATTTGCATAGGCTCAGGTCCAGGGAGTTTATTATCTGTGTCTTTCTTCTCGTGTTTAATAAAAGTTAACCGTGATTCCAGTTTGTATTTATCTCCCTTTCTTTCTCCTAGTCTATGTTCTAATTTCACAACTAAATCTACAAAGTCCGAATAGTCTTCTGGCAAATCAACAATATGAGCCAGCGCGTCTTTTAACTCGTCTCTCAAACCTTTATAAAAAAGGGAGACACGCTTTCCTTCTGGCCACTGTGTCTCGGTGAGTAAACGATTAAAACTAGTGAGATAGGTCAATAAATCCTTGTTACCTTGTTTAAGATTTAAAAGCTCATTATCACTTGCCTGCATGAAAGTGTGTTTTGCAAAAAGGCTGGTCATGGTACGTTTAAATTGATTCCAATTATGGAGGATGGGATCATCTCTATCCACGAAAGGAATTGACCAATTGGCTGCTGTGCCACCCAAATAAGACAAGACGAATGCCACTTTCGTAGCATCAGTAGGGAACTGTTGTGGCTTACAAACGAAGTGTAATTGACATTGATGGATAAAAACATGGAATTTGTTACTATCTCCATGAAAACGTTCAGGTGCTGCTAAGGGCACAGCATTAGGAACATTAACAGTAACCTCAACTGGGGGAGGCAAAGTTGTATGTTTTGATGGCGCCCCTGTCTCTGAGGTGGTTTTAAACAAAGGCGTAAAAGGTGTGTTCCACTGAGATCCCCTAAATTTATACCTGCTTAAATCCTGTTTTAAAGAGGTATTCTCCATCTTTAATCTCTCTATTTCCTCTTGCATATGTTGTAAGATGCCAGACACTGATTCATTATGAGCCAAGTCCTCATTTAGGGCCTGCGCCATATCTGTGACGTCAATGCCCTCTATTTCTTCCCCGGTATTCATCGTCCACCAGAACTGAAATTTTTTAAGGCTTGTGCTTCTGTCAAAGCCCAGCTCACCTGAGTTCTTGTTCAGTTCTGATGGAGGTTGAAGACAATCCGACCCCACCCTGAAACTGCTTGTTCCAGCACACTAGTTTTTAACACAGTGCACTAAGAACAGAAGCTCAAGGGTAGGGGGGAAGTGGATAAAATAAAAAAGAGAGACAACACCGTTCTTGCGTTTCCACTGTTGAAGTGCTGCACAAATCTGCGGCCCTTTCTGACTTCTGTAGAAACTGGTGCCTAATGAAACATAAACAAAGAACAGATAAGTGCAACCTATTCCTAAATGGGTTCCTGACTATCCCTTTATTTATTAGAAATTCTCTTCTAAAAGTACCTCTTGGATCCTGGTCTCGAGTTTCCAGGTTTGGAATGTGTTACTGCTCTGGGATGTGCTTTCTATTACTGTAAAGCTTCTAAAACATTAAACAAATACCGTTATCAGAATTACCAATATCAAACATTCATCTTAATATAACTAAAGCCTAAATTCCCAATAGCAGACTCACTTTTCCCATATCTCCAGAATCTTTTGGAAAACAAATACTGTACTTTTACATCAAAATACAGCATGTAATTTGTGCAAGTCCTTGATTTACTGTTTGCCTTGCTGTTAATAGTTTCCACTGTTCGATTCTTAAAAGTTCCATAAAAAAAAAAACAATGTTTGTTTCACAAAGCTCCGCAAGGTATTCTTGCAACAAAGAGCCTGAATCACAATGTTCGTGGAAGGTATCTTGCTTCAAACCGTCCACACACGAATCCAGAAATTGTTGTCAAAGTTCCTTCAGGTAATAAAAAGTTTTGCACTTACTTGTTGCTGGCAAGAGATACTGATCAGTCTAACCTTGTCTTCTTTCTCTTTTGCAGGTTGTTTGTAGGAGAGAGGCTGAGGCAAGGAGGAACCGGAAACCAGAAGAAGGAAGAGCCAGCAGCTGCGCCCATTGAAGCCAATGAAAGTCTGTAGAGAGCAGGAGTGCCAGCGCCGAGGGATCTGTTCTCAGGTAAGCAGGAGGTAGACGAGCACAAGCACTGGGTGAGGCTCGGGGGCTGCCTTTTATAGACAGGGCTGGGTGTGGTTCGAAGAGCTGGGTGTGGTTTGAAGGGCTGGGTGTGGTCCTCACATGCTGCACATGTTCTTGAAAGGTGAGCAGAGCTGGGTGTGGTTTGAAGGGCTGGGTGTGGTCCTCACATGCTGCACATGTTCTTGAAAGGTGTGCAGAGTTTCAGTTATTATGCAAATGAGTTGAATTAACACATGGTCTAGGGAGGAGTGTTTTAAAGAAGCCTTGGTAAAAGCAAGGCCCAATGTGTAAACAAAACAGCACATTAAACAACATACACAGAAGCCTAAGGGGGGGGGGGAAGGTGAGATAACAAGAAAGGGTTTGAATAGTAAGTTTAAAAGGGAGCTATTACAGAACCCACTAGTGCAGTGAGAGGGGACATGCTCTTTGCTGTGCACAAACCCTAACACTCTTCCATCCTCTACCCCTCCTGGCTCGCCCCAAAATTCAGTTTACTGCTACGATTTCCCAAACAACCCTACTAAATTCTACCTCATGTATCTCTCCTTTGACTCGTCCCAAACCTAATTTTACTACTATGATCTCCCTAATCCCTTTCTACAGACTCTTCCTTCCTCCATCCCTCCTTTACTCATCCCAAATCTCATTTTACTACTATGATCTCTCAACTAACACTTTTGGATTCTTCCGTCTTTTATCCCTCCATTATTCTATTTAATCTAACTAACAGCCTTGCATGTCCTCCACTCAATTTAACTCATACCTCCCTATACTAATACTAATACTATACTCATATTTCCCTATACTAATCCACCACTAATACTTTTGGGTTCTGGAGTAGTGTGCTACTCACCAGGTGCTTCAATGCCATGTCAGGGGTAGTAAGCTCTATATAAATACAACTACAATTACAATGTATTTAACATGTCTTCTAGTAGCAAACTGACTTAGGTTTAAGTTTATCTGCATAGACTTTAAATATATATTCTCGATTTAGTAGCTCTTTGTTTTCAGAATACCAGCATCATCCCCTGCCATCAACGAGTTTGAGAGTCACCAATGCTCTTGCGGCTGAACCAAGGTTTAACATTTATTCTAAATAAGGAAGAGCTTTCAGGTTTCGGCCATTAAAATTACTGATCATCATTTCTTGACATAAGGACAAAGTCATACTTCAGGGGAAAAAAAGTAAGCAGCTGTCACTGCAAGAACCAGTGGCTGCACTGAGAAACCAGAGGCATATTTATGATCCCCTTGCATCACCATTATGACACTTTTTGTGATGCAACTGCATTGTAAATCTTGCAATCACATCTGTGAGGCCACACAAAGCCACTTTGCATAGATTTGAAAGGCCTCATAGATATGGATTAAGGCAAGCCAGCACAAATCACTGTGTTGCCTTACTCTGCGCAAGGGAGGCATTCCATGAGTGTTGCAGTGGATGTTCCCACACAACATGATTCAACTAGCGTGACTGATGAGGGGTGGTACCCCAAAACTGTTCCCAGGATGCTTCTTTATGATCCTGGGAGGACCTGGCTTGGCAATTCGGGCTGGACTGCTCCAATGGGCAGCAGGGTCAAAACGTATTTGCATATGGCTGGATCCAATCTGGGGAGGCATGGTGAGCAAACAAACAATGGATTAAACCCAGACATGTGACTAGGGGTGAGTTTTTGAAAAGTTTCAGCTCTCCATCCATCATCCTTTTGTGTTCTTAAAGTTGCCCTAACTGGCCAGGGTATGCCAAGATGTGGGTCCATTGCTCACTGTGTCACTGGATTCAATCTAGCTTGGCTGATGAGGAGTGATACCCTGAAACTGGCCCCAGGATGTTTGTTTCCAGTCCTGGAAGGACCTGGCTTGGCAGTTCTGGCTTGACTGTTCCGGTTGGGAGCAGGGTCAAAATTGATTTGCCTATGACTGGGTCCAAACTTGGTTGGCATGGTGAGTAAAAGAACAATGGATTGAACCCAGATCTGTGACTGGGGTGAGTTTCTGAAAAGTTTCAACACTCCCTCCATCATCCTTTTGTGTTGCTAAATTTACCCTAAGTGGCGAGGGTATACCCCTTGCTCACTGTGCCACTGGATTTAAGTTAGCCTGACCGATGAGGGCTGATATCCCGAAACTGGTCCCAGGATGCTTACTTCTGGTCCTGGGAGGACCTGGCTTGTCATTTCGGGCTGGACTGTTCTCATGGGGATTAGGGTCAAGACTGATTTGCATACGTCTGGGTCCAAACTGGGCATGGTGAGCAAAAGAACAATGGATTAAACCCAGAACTGTGACTAGGGGTGAGTTTTTGAAAAGTTTCAGCACTCCGTTCATCATGCTTTTGTGTTGCTAAAGTTGCCACGCAACACCCATGGATTTTGAAGCATTCTCAGATCTACAAGAGTTTGTAAACCTGGGGACGCATCAAAACCTTATGCCTCCCCAGGGGAGATGCACCGGTGAGAAGTATCTTTATTTCTCCTATTTGTTTCCTCTTTCTGTGTGTGCTGTAGCACACAAAGAGAGAGGAAAATGCCTCCCATGACTGTTTTTGTACAAGAAGGTGCTCCTTCCTGCACAATAAAAATTTCTGCATGCAACAGAGACACCCTTGTACCATGGTGCACAGGTGCCTTAATTGGTGCTAGGCAGCCCAATGAGCAAGTGAAAAGGACAGGAATGCACTGTATGCAATAGATATGGTGCATTCTTGCACTTTTACTTTGACGAGTGCAGAGCAGCAAGGTGACTTACTGTGCTGCCCTGCACCAAATCCCCATAAATATGCCCCTCCATAACAGTGAAGTGAGCAATTGACAAGTCAGTCAGTTACAGCCACGTTCATCAGTCTGGCGACCCTTTTACCCTATACCAGTGCCTCTGATTACTTGGAACATATTATTTTTTGGTCATGCATTCTCTCCCCCTTATATGAGACTTTACTAAACTTGCAGCACTCATAATCCGTCTCTGCATCCATGCTCATATGCCTAAACAGAGATGTGCACAGTGGCATATTCCTCTTTTAATATATTCCCAGACTTCTGCTGCCCCAATATGAAAGTTAGATTGAATACCTTGCAGCAGAGATTAAACTCAAGCAATGCCAGAAAGTAAACATGGAGCAGTTATCCAATGATTAGTAACGCACAGTTCCTGAGACTTTATATGGGTTTCTTGGCGGATCAAGTGTCCCACTCGTCCATATCATGTACGTAGTGGCAGGTGTGTGAGTAAAGGAGAGCAGAACTGCTACTGTTAGGGATGACAACAATGGTGCAAAATTAAGACTGGGGCTCAAGGAAACAGGTCATAGAGCCTGATGTACCACAAAGCTTTCGATCACGAACCCCATGATTCACAAAATCACAGGGTTTGTGTCCACACAGTGGACCTTTGGTATGGTTTAAACACTTTTTGCAAGTAAAAAAAGAATCCCTTACTTGGAAAATGGTTTACCGGCCCATACCAAATTGCAGTTAGAAAGGGAGGTGAAAGGGCCGCCCCCTCCGAGTTTCATTTGAGCATTTTATGTAATAATGTGATCCCAAATCATTTAACAGTTACCAATTTCTCAAAGAAGGTCGTTTTCATAGTTGGACAACTTCCCCTTATAAATTTTGTCGGGTAACCTTGGGGGAGCATGCACCGTCCCTCTCAGTCCACTCCCCGCACCACAAAGTCGCCCTAAATAGGCTATTTTTTAAATTAGCACTAGTTCCCTGAAGATCAGAAGTTTCTTAACAAAAATAACAAAGCAGTATATCACAGAATATGTACTGTCACATACTCCATTGCCCCATCAGCATTTCCACTCCTCAGCCTGTGATCGTGATTTAAAAGGGGGCTGGTGAAATGGAACAGACTTACTTAGAATTAGATTTCGATTTTAAATAAACAGTCGCGAAAAGAACTTCGCAATTATGACTACAGAGGCGTTCTCGTTTATTTCCACATCTGCCACATAAACAGTCAATAGGTGCCTCATGTCAAATTTGTCTTTCGTCATTTAAGGAAGTTTAGATCACTCTCGAGCAAAGGCTACTGTTTCCCTCAGTTGTTCATGACTTTTTCCCTAAGCCTCAGCAAAACGGAAACTAGAGAATGTATATGAGAAGTGTGAGAAAGATCTTAGCTCCGTTGATGCCAATGATGAAGCGGCATTCAACAGCTCAGCCTGTGGTACATCTGTGAAGCTGCAATGGCAATAGGACTTTAAGACCCCGATTTCGAGTTTATATGTTATTAATCGCACATGACGCATAACGATACAACGGGGGATGTTATTTATCTTGTGTAATGAATAACACCTATTATGAGTTTGTGGAGAATAACATGCGGACTTTGGTGTTTAAGGCACCAAAATCCGCATGATACCGTCAATAGTGTACAATTTCCCCCGTTAAATTTCGGCAAGTTTGACTGTTGAAGTATTTAAAGCATCTGAAAATTATCGGATGCGTTCAATACGGCCAAACTCATAATTCCGACGTGTGCATAAACAGGAGTTTAGGCGTGGGTCGGAATTAACCCACCCACACGTAATCAGGTTTGCAGATTTCAAATCTCAGGGCCAGACTGCTAATGGTAATACATTTTCATGTGAAACACGCCTTGTCCACGAGTTCGTAACATAGGGACTTATTGCAACCCTCAGGCAAACAGTTTTTTGATGCAAACTTGCGTTTTCACATGAATTATGATTCTGATTCCCTCGGGTTTTCCCGACCTCTATTTTTAGCAGAAAATACAGAGCTGCAAAAACCATAATATTCCAAGTTTGCTGCCTTGGAGCGGGTAAAATCCAACAGGGGTCTATTCACAAACTACACTTTATAGTAGATGTAGTATTACTACCATAGGCCTCATGCAGTTGTAGTCAATAGATTACTGGTTGCTCAGAAGTCAGTACCACACTAGGGTTCACCCCACTTCTAGACGGAGAACCCAATGATGAAGCATGCCATAATACATTGGCTACGCTAGAGCTTTTTCCAATGAGTCTACATGCCTTATTGATAATCTCATTACAGATTTAAGGGACATTGTACGTTTTGCATGTTTAGTTTTTGTGCATGTTCATCCCACCACCCTCACATTGGATGGGAATATGGACTCCACATGTTGGGCACACCCTCGATATTAAAACAATTCACCTGCCAGCAAATAGTATACTGGTTTCTACACGGCCCTTCCCTCTGGCACTCTGTAGTGTGCCTTATCCCAGGTGACATACATCCTTCCTCAGTTGTTTGTATTATTCCTGCTAGACTTTGCAGAAAAGCATGTGTGCTAGCAACAGCTGCCAAGCTGGTACATGTATGGCAGAGGTCTTCAAACTTTTTGATGCCGGGACCCCTTCTTAAAAAAATTTAGGTGTAAGGACCCCCTCCTGATAAAAATTTCTAGAACCTGGTACTCCTCATCATCAACAATAATAAACATCCCCATTTCACACAGCAAATCATTTTTGCTGTGAGGAAATAATATTAAACAGTGTTTAGCAAATCAAAGATCAGTGAGTGTGGGGGCGTGGTCAAGGGTGTGGCTAAAAACAAAGGTCCTCATTTATTAGGAATTGACATGGGGCAGAGCTGCAAGTCTTCTTGCTACACTGCCACACTCCAATACAAAAGGGCAGGAATGGACCGTATTTATGAAATACAGTACATTTCTCTCCTTTCGTCCTGCGCTGGCGCACAATTGTTGCCTAGTGCCAACATAGGCAGGATTCTATTTGTGCAGGAAGGGGCACCTTCCTGCACAAAAACAATCCAGAAAGTCATTGTACCTCTTTCTACATGTGTGGCAGATAGCAGCACACATGGAAAGAGAAAAAAACAAGGAGAAATTAAAACATTTCTCCTCATTATGCGTGCTCTGGGGAGACGTAAGGTTTTGGTACTGCTCCAGTTTACGTGATTTTGTAAATCTGGGGCAGCGTCAAAATCCATCTGTGTTGCATAGGAACACCCACCACTACGCCCGAGGAACACCTCGTTAATGCAAAGTAAGGCAATGCGGCGACTTGCACTGCCTTGCCTTACTCAATGTCTACAAGGCCATTCAATCCACTCAGGGTGGCTTTGAGTCAGCTCATAGGTACGATTGAGAGGCTTGTGATGCTGGAGCATCAAAAAAAGTGATGCTACAGCAGCGCAAGCCTCTCATAAATAAACCCAAAATATTCTCTAAATTTTTTTAAGTCTTTCACCGCCAGGTAGCTACATATAAAATAATAGCCAGCTGAAATGAAAAATAAATAAAATAAAGTTGTTACTCATTGGAAAATGCACTGTAGTGCATTATGAAACCTCTATTAGTTAATGCACTGCAGAGGTCTGTGTTTAACCGGAGAGCAACAGAACTAAATCTTTGTTAGTACAGTTGAGAATAGTGACTTGTGTATTTTTAGTGCCATGAGGTCACAGCCTGTGACAGAAAGCACTGTGATTATATAAAAAGGCATTATTTTACACTTGGATTGCACTCAGTATAATATAGGCCACTACAAAAAGGTTTATTATAAAACTGTGCTTCCAAAATGTGGATTTAAGTAATATCAGAGCATATGCAATACCTTTTTTTTTAATAGCTGTCCCTTCAACACCTCCAGGTGAAGTAAGCGCTGTGTAAATACAATTACAATTAAAAGCATGCACTTTACAGCTCAGTTTTTAACTCTTCGCACTACCCCTCAAAAAAAAAAATGTTTGTCCTCACAAAGCTTTGATCATTTAAAGCTGCTCCCAAGCACCCTTTACATTTGCAGATGAGCTCGTACAGAACATTTGCTTTTCATTCAGGAAGCAGAAGCCCTGGGCTGAAAGTCTCCTTAGCTGTCTGTGCGGCTTTCACAGCACAGGAGACTCAAATTAAAGTTCAGATGAGGCATTTTAAGGATCAGCTGGGGGAATGTGCGACCCCCCTTTCCAGGTCTCCACGGCCCCCCTGGGGGTCCCGACCCCCAGATTGAAGACCTCTGATGTATGGTATAAAAAAGAACTCCTGGCTCTACCTATGCATCTGATAAAAATCATGATATAGTTTTTCTTCATACTTGAATAGAATTTTATTATAATTCAGTGGTACCCCAGTTATTTTCGGAGATGAATGAATTTAATTCTTGAACCTATACTTGAGAATTCAAGTTCACTGAACATGACATGCTGTACAGATAGCGAAATATTGAAGGACATTCTAAAAGATAATGGTTGGTTAACCTTGAAGAATATTTTATCCTTCACATTTACATCATGTGTTCACCCTACCAGGAGTGGAAAAAACGTATGACCCAGGAGAACTTACTGGAAAGTGACACCAGAGTCCACCTCTCCTTCTACTGAAATGATCTGCCGATCCATTGTGGTCTGGCAAAATTGGCCACCTATCATGCGAGAATCAGGGCAGAACAGAGCTGTTAAAGGCTAAGGATATTCTCAAAATCAAATAACGCTATTCAGATCAATATTCCCTACCTCGTTCTTACACATCGTTATGCTATCCTTCAGCCAATAGAAAAACCAGTGTTTAAAGCTTCAGATAATGGAAGAAAAAGAGATTGTTAACTGATTCTCAGATCTCAGTATCACAAATAATAAAAACTGGGACTGAAGGGGATCAGGAAATGTGTGAATTGAGTAGTAAGCAACTTCAATCTGACTTATACTCAGAAAATGTGAGCTTGTTGGTGATAGACCAGAAGTCAAGCATCAGCCATGCAAAAAGTGCTGGGATAAAGGATTCAACAAGAATCACTCTGTAAGCAGCACCTCTGGAGTGGAACAAGGCTCCTTTAACACCAAACTATTACTGTGGAGACCAGCTGCTGCCCAACACACCCCTTACAAGAGGCTAGTCAGAAGGAGACAATGTAAAACAGAGCTAAGCTGCATTTTATGGGTAAGAAAGTTTACGAATTGATGACTCAATCAATATCAATAAATAACTTTATTCAGGCTAAAAAGCCATAAAAGTATCAAAAAAAACAGCATACCATAATCATACAATAAAATAGTTAAAAAGTAGAAAAAAAGGGTGCCACATAATACATTGAAAAGCTCTGACAATTTATTCTAAAATAGATTATTAAAACACATATATAAGAACAATACGGGACAGATATCAAATTTTAGAAACATAAGAACATTTCTCTCTTAATTCCACTTGATAATCTACTTCTATCTGGACTAATTTTGGTCTAAAATAGATTATTAAAACACACAATTATGAGAGCAATACGGGACAGACATTAAGTTTTAGAAAACTAAAAACCTTTCTATCTTAATTTCGCTTGATAGTCTACTTCTGCCTCGAGCAATTTTGGTTTGTCAATCAGTCAGCAAGATTTTCTCTAGTTCTTATAGCCCATGCGCTTTGGAGATATCTTGTGACTGCAAAAACTACCTTGTCGCTTGTATCGCTTGCCAAAATTCGTAAGGATGTGTTGTATTTCCTTATCCCCATTGATCTACATAGAGGAATAATCCACTTCTTCCTACAAGCCAGATATCTGGGACAGAAGAACATAAAGTGTGCAAGTGTCTCCGGTTGCTCGTGACAAAAATGGCAAAAACTCAGTTTATAATCTTCCTTACTCCACCTTGCAGTGAATGTCTTAAGTGGCAAAATCCCTTGCCTAAATTTAATAAAAAGGCTTTTAGTTTAGGGAGGATTTATGTTGTCCATGTAGGCCTCAAACTTGGGACTACACTTATGATCTAAAAACTGTAGTGTCCTACTGCCTTGGGCCTTTTTGGTCCAGATTTGCACCAAAATAGTCTCCCAGTAGCACCGCCTTATGCATACTTTTGCTTCCTTGGTTAGATTACAAGGATCTCTCCACACCTCCTCCATTTTGATGAATTGACTCATATCTCTGATGTATTTGAACCAAGGAATTTTTAATGCGCCACCATCTGCTAAAAGCTCAGCTGCTGCTGCTTGATAGGTGGACAAACATTCAGATGTCCAAAGGTGAACCCAATACATAAGGGGTCTTAAGGCAATTTCATTGTGAATCTCATTTAGAGCTAAATCAAATCTGAGGAGTGTGAGAGGAGTACTCATCGGCAACCGCAAAAAGTTGCGCATAAAGCGATTTTCTACCGTTGTCAAACTTCTGGAATTACAGTACCCCCATAACTCAGCACCATAAATTGAAGCAGCCACTGCCGCTGCCTTGTATACTGTAATGGCAAGTGAGATTTCCCCTTCCGAGATGTTGGCAATTTTCCTCCCTATCACTGCTGACCTCTGCCGGAGAACAGACAAACTCTTCCCAATCTGTGCCGACCACTGTTAGTCATCCGCTAGTCTAATCCCCTAATAGTCAAATTGGCTAAATCTCTCTACTCGTTGTCCAGCTATGGTCATTTTCCCCCTGAATGACTTGTGCGGGTTAAAGGCTATAAACATGGTCTTAGTTGGGTTTATTTCAAGGCCCCTTTTGGCACAGAAATTAGAAAAAGCATCAAGTTCATTTTGGAGGCCCATTGGAGTTCTTGAAATCAATAGAGTATTGTCCGCAAACATTAAAATGGGAACAGGAACTCCTGCTAGCTTCGGGGCATCATGGTTACAATGCATCAGCTGGTCTACCACACCGTTGATATGGAGGTTAAACAGTGTGGGAGCCAAAACACACCCCTGTCTGACCCCCCTATCAACGGGTATGGCTTCTGTCAGATCTCCACCTTGAGACCAGCGTACCTGCGCATAAGTACCCTTGTGGAGATACTTTATCAATCTCAGCAATTCTTTATCAAGTTGGTAGGTCTCCAAAACATTCCACAATAAGTCCCGTGGGACCATATCGAAGGCGGCTTTTAAATCAATAAAGGCCACATACAAGTGGCTCTTATTGAGGCTCAGGTATTTCCAACAAAGGAGATTAAACCTGAACGCCTGGTCTACTGTACTCGCTCCTTTCCTGAATCCTGCCTGAAAATTGGAGAGGATCTGAAAGTCCTTCATCCATGTCTGCAGTCTAGTCAGGACCTGCTTGCAGAATACTTTTTGGCTCACATCAATTAAACTTATTGGTCTGTAATTAGTTGACCCCTTTTTAAAAACAGGGATTATGATTGCTCCTTGCCATGTAGCGGGAAGCCCACCACCCCTCAGAATCTCGTTACTAAGTGCATTTAGATATAAAGACCAAGTTCTGGGTCGAGACAAGTATAAGTCTCCTGGGATACCATCTAGCCCAGGAGCCTTTCCTTTGTGTAATGTTTGAAGAGCCAAAGTTGTTTCTTTTAGGGAAAAAAAGACCAGATCAAAATTGGGTGAAATAGCTGCCCCAGAAGTTGGTGTATAAGAATTAGAAGACCCGTCTGGTGTTGGTGGAGGAACAGTAATGCAGCTAGCCTGAGCCGCTCTGTACAGTTTTCCAACATGTAACACCCAAATTTCTGGCTGGATGGCTGGATTGCTGGATAGCTCTTCACGTTTTGGGAATGTCCTTTTTCTGCCACTAATTTCCAAAACAGTTTTGTATTCTTCTCATGGAGAGCATCTACCAGAGCATTCCAATATTTGGTTTCCCACTCTTTTTTGGCATTTTTCAATGTTGTTTTATATACAGTCCTGGTTGCTCTTATCTATCGGCGACTCCCTACCTTCAGTGCTCCCTATAGCTGTGTTTGGGCCTGTCGGCAGGAGCTAGAAAACCATCTCAATGGTCCATCCCTAGTTTCTACCCGCCTCCTTACTACCTGGAAATATGGTTTTAACCGGCTGACCAAGGTACCATGCAAATTAATCAGGTCAACCAGTACAAAGTCAATGTACTTCAGGGGAAGAAGCGTCCATATAACTACTTTAAATATTGATATCTGAAAGTTTACATCTGCCACCATTTCCCATCTCATGTTTTTATGATCAACAAGAATCACTCTGTAAGCAGCACCTCTGGAGTGGAACAAGGCTCCTTTAACACCAAACTATTACTGTGGAAACCAACTGCTGCCCAACAAACCCCTTCCAAGAGGCTAGTCAGAAGGAGACAATGTAAAACAGAGCTAAGCTGCATTCTATGGGTAAGAAAGTTTACGAATTGATGACTCAAATTACTTAAAGTGATATGGAACATTCAGGTCTTAAGAGTAATCAAAACTCTGGTCAGGTACTGCAGGAATATTTTATAAAAAGTAAAGATTTCCAGGACAGACCCTACAGATGAAATCGTAGGGCCTCATTCACAAAGGTGAACTTACACTTTTGGTGTAAGTTAACTATTTTTTTTTCTATTCATAATCTACGAGTGTAGACTTACGTGCAGTATCTTTATGAATGTGGAAACGTCACCACATAAAAAGATAGGGCAGTCTCCGCAGTCGTAAAGATATGCGCCAAACAACACTCATCGATGGTGAATAACAAACTGAAAAATAGTAAACGTACACCAAAAGTGTAAGTTTACCTTTGTCAATAAGGCCCTTAGGTTTGTAGGAATTCCCAAATTAATGGAAAGAAATATTGTGATGGAAAAGTCTACTTTAAACATTTCATTATAAAAACTGTTTTTATAGCATCCTTGCAAACTATACAATATTCAGGATAGCCAGGGAGCATAGGCTTCCCTTTACTAATATTAATTATAGTTCACTCCCTAGAACAATATTTGCCTATTTTTTGGATTATGGTGTAAATAACTATAGCTTCACCTTATGCATCTTCGTTGATCTAGCCTTTGAAACTGCACAAAGAGGAAAATAAATGAGACAACCGATTCAAGATCTCTAAGCTTCTGGCGCACAACCTCACAAAATGCCTCAAACTAGCTTTCGTGTGTTATGGAAGAAGAATTCCATACCTTGGAGGAAGTGTCACATGTTAAATATCTTTAAAAAAATGAAAAATGAAAAGTCTTATTAATACATGTTCATTGAGTATGGTAAGCAACCCTGTACTACAGCCAGAGAAAATGATTAGATTAAATAAGAAATGGAAATAGATTCTTTAGCTATGAGTGGCGATACCAGCAGAACAACTTTCCGCATTGTATGGAGAAACTGGTGCTCTAGTCCTGAATCGGAGAATTGTTTAGAAACCTAGGGCCATATGTACGAAAGCTTTTTCCCATAGACACTGAATGGGTAAAATCCTTTGGTACATCTGGCCCCTAGTCTAGGGAGTGGGCTAGAGGGGGCGATGTAAAAACAAAATGAGGCATAGACGGGGCAGTCCCCGGAAGAAAACAGAGATCATTAAAATAAATCCACAATGAATTCCTATGAGATATTATCTCGTAATGTTACCAGGCTTAAGGTGAATGCAATATTTTACCTTTCTTTGAGGAGTCTAAAGTTGCAAAAATATTCCTTAGGAAACTCATCGTGCAAGGATCGGATGTTGATTGTTGACTCTCATAGAAAAATACAGGAATCCCTTTACTCGGATGCTTCTGCAAGCTGAACTTCCTTATGTGGCGCGTGGCTCTTGCGGCCCTCCGGGCCTTTTGTGTGGCCCTCTCTGAGCGCTTGCACTGCTACTTTGAGCCTGAGTACAAGCAGGCACTTTCATTTCAGAATGCTCACCTGTTTTTTGAGGAAATTGTGAACAAATTAGCAGTGTAAACATGCAGGTAACAAAACGTATTTTTCATGTGAATGGTTAAAAAATGTATATAATTTCCTCACGTTAAGATTGCTTTCCTAGGTGGACATTTAGGGGCATATTTAAGAGCCCATAAGTCAACCGGAGCGTCAATTTTAGTGACCCTCCGGTGGTGTTATGCACTGCACCGTATTTACAAGGTGGCGTTAGACCACTTTTTGTGGCTTACCTGCACATTGTAAATACGGCCCCTTCACATGCAGCACTTTGCGTGGAAGGGGCGTGCAATGGGTGTTGCTGTGGGCATGCAACAGCAACACCCATTGCATTTTGACGCTGCCCCAGATTTACGAGATTTTGTAAACCTGAGGCAGCGTCAAAATCTAACGCCACCCCATGGGTGGCGCTACCATGGTGCAACAAGGAGAAATGCTTTCATTTCTCCTCGTTTTTTGTTCTTTCTATGCAGCACACATAGGAAGAGCAAATCACCATTTAATATTGTTTTTGTGCAGGAAGGTGTTCCTTTCTGCACAAAACAATCTCCCCCTCAATGCAGCCACCCTTGCACTATGGTGCAAGGGTGGCTGCATTGGCGCACGGCAGCAAATTTTGCGCCAGCACAGGAGGAAACACAGGGGTGTGTTGTATTCTAGTAAATACAGCACATCCCTGCATTTTTAAAATGACAGTGCGTGAAGCTGCCAAATTTGGCGCAGCGCACTGTCATTTTCTGTTAAGTGTGGGCCTTAATAATGCCTTTGCTTCTCTTCTCCATGATCACAATTTTTCGTTAATATATTTTCCCTACTTTGTTAGTGAATGTAAAAAAAAATGGACAAACAATCGAATTAAAATAGATGGAAACATTTGCAGCTAAGGCTGCAGTATGTCAGAGTGAGCCAACAGCAAAGACTCAGCCCTAAAAAATCAGGCAAGGCCATGTTTTGGAGCAGGCCTTTCGCATCACAGTTTCCCACCTTCATCATTTTAAACATTGGATCACGTCTCTTGACGATCACCTTACTTATTACTGTAACGCAGGTACTTTTACAAGTACTTTATTTTATCTTATACACTATCACATATCGTTTACTTCTATGGCTCAACATGGATCTTTTGACCATGGAGCCTTTACATCCCTCGATCCTATGCCAGATCATTAACCCATTCTCACATCATCCATTACATCAGACCCATGCATGATGGATCTTAGTGCATAGGAACTTATTGCTTTATACTTTCGGTAGGTCAAAGTTATACCAAGCCCTATTCTCCTTGTTAGGGACTTTACCTCTGGCACTAGAATACTGTTCTTTCACTTTGGTTGTGGATCTACATACACCTTTGGCATTGCTCATATATGAATGCATTTATCTTTTTATATCTAGGATTTACTCACAGTGCCACTACCACTTTCCCTATAAGTATGTTTTTTGTGTTTTTTTTGGCACTATCCACACCCATGCATGGTACAACACCACTCTAATTATGTATCCCATTTTTTGTCCTGCATGATGTTTTTTCATGTTGAATATATATGTATATCTTTTAACTGTGTTCCTCTTATAAGTACTTATATCCGTCTCTTTGTAGCCTTGAAAAAGTCATTGTGTGACGAAACACGTGTTGGCTGTTTGTTTGCATTGGACCTACTGTACATGGATCACATGGACTGTACCATGGAAAAGGACTGTGTTTTCTAATTAGTTCAAAACAAATTAACTAAATTGTTCAAGAACTTTATTGGATACGAAAAAACCTATGAGGTCACAGGGAAAAAGAATAAGAGCTCGCTGAATTCTTATTTTGCACTAAAGTTTGTGTTCTATGTATCACCATATATTGATCGGATTACTTAACTTGCTGTATACATTTGTGACGGAGTGCTGTCGTTGTTATCAAAATATCATTTTAAACATTATTACATTTGAGTTCAGTACTTGAATTTCTTTTCATCAGTCTGGTGCATGTGATCCATATTAGTAGTATTGGTTTCCTGATTAACGTTCAGATTGACTCATTATTTTTATATACGTACAACTCAGCTAGCAAATAATTCCTTGATGCGGGTGAAGGCCAAGCTTGCTTGTTAGCCAATACCATCTTCCATGCTGGTACTGGCAGGTTTTATTTTAACTTGCCACAAAAGGCTAAATAACGTCCAAAACATCGAAGTGCTTTTGGCTAATAATGAAAAACTGTCTGAATTATGTGGCATGGGGCCACTTGGCAGGTATGTAACAGTGCCACTGGTGCATCTACCCTAATGATCCTGGTAGAAGGGTGAATTAGTCACTTACCTCACTTCTGCTTTACATGTACGCTGTCTGCAAGGGGGAGAAAAGTGCATCCCCTTTGGTTTTCATTATTAATATTATAAGTGTGCACAATGTCCTTCGGGACATCTGCTTTACCTAGTGCCTCAAATGTGAAGGTACCAAGTAGCTGAATTGTTTTGAAAGGGAGAGAACCAAACTTCGTAGCAAAGTACGATGCTTTTAATGGGAAAGTACTGGTGTTTCTCAGTACTAAACAGGTACAGTGAAATAATGAAAAGCTGTACTTCTATATTTTAGTTTGAAACACTGGTTGTACCATGATCCTGACAGTGGAGAAAAATCGTCTGGATCACTGAACATCACTATTCTGTCCATATGCACATGGGGAAAAGCATATGAGGAGTAGCTGAATTTGTCATTTTGCTGTTCCAGTCAGACTCCCATCTATGGACCTTCTGATTGGATATTGGTGCTGTAGGTGGAACATCTTTTCTCTCCCCTAACCTGAGCTTAAAGATGATTGACAATTGTTTCTAGTCAGCTTCCATGTAGGTAGATTGTAGTGATGATCACTAATGTTCAAGCTCCACTAACACATAAAGGTACAGCACAGTCAGCAGCTAGCCACGCTTCCCTCACACACAATGGCGAAAAGTAAGACATGGTATCAAGCAGCTCCAAATTGTGTGCAACCCATTCAGCCGGGTCAATCGTCTTAACCAACACACTACATTTTTTACATGAGTTTCTGTTTTAGTACTGTAAGTATAGGTTAAAATCCAAGCATAAGTGGGCTCCTGGCTTAAAAGTTTTTACACATGGCATGGGGCCACTTGATTGCTATGAAAATATACTTCTTCGGCAACAGTTATACCTTTCCCTGCAACTGAGGTAATGCGCTTTAAAATATATTTGGGTGCATGTGCCATATTCCAGTGCCCCTGTGTTATAATAATCTGAAGTTGAATGCTGGACTGGATGCTTGAGCGCTGTGGTCCTGCGTGCTGTTGCCACATACCAGGAACCAAAGTTGCTTCTTAGTATGTGATGCTGAGTCAACAACTGATGATGGAATGGCATTTCATGTAAACTGCTACCAGAGTACATACTCTACAACCCTGTGTGATGTGCAGCACCTGGAACATAGATATGCTATTGGGCTGCTGTGCTATAGAAGTTAGGGTTAGATTTCTGATGCTGGATGCAGCTTGTTAATGTTTTTGCTTTCAGTATCCTAGGTACTGCTGATAGATCTAGGGTGTTGTTTTGCAGTTGGTGCAGCTGCAGAGGGCCATTGTGTTTGCTTCTGCAAAACTTGAGGTGTGGAGACTATGGCCCTCATTACAACCCTGGCGGTAAATGCCACTGACCGCCGTGCTGACGGCCGCCAACATACCGTGACCGCGGCAGTATACCATTACGGGTATTATGACCCACACAGAGAAATCCACCACTATACAGACACCCTCACAAGTCCGCCAGACCAAAGATCAGTGATAAACTGGCAGTACCCAACCCCACCCCGTTACGCCAATAAAAATACGCCCACAGCATCATGACCCACAAATCACCGCGACAGACATTCAACCGCGATAAACCATTGGCGGTACACACCACCGTGCTCAAAATGCACACATACACACACCACACCCACACACCCAATCCAATATAAAAACACACATTCACATTACCCACAACCTCTTACAATGAAAAAAAATATAGCCAACTGAGAGAGAGAGACAAGCCAGGAGCACCCACTAAATCAGAGCCACATAACACCATCACCCATACACCATCCACGCCTCACAGCACACACCCCAACACCTCACCCCACACACCCTCACACATACACCCATGGAACCAAAAAAGACACCCCAGGATCTCAGAGGAGGAGCTAAGGGTCATGGTGGAGGAAATCATCCGGGTAGAGCCACAGATATTCGGATCACAGGTGCAGCAGACGTCCATTGCACAGAAGATGGAGCTATGGCGGAGAGTCGTGGACAGGGTCAACGCCGTGGGACAGCACCCCAGAACAAGGGATGACATCAGGAAGAGGTGGAATGACCTACGGGGGAAGGTGCGTTCTGTGATTGCAAGACATCAGGTAGCCGTACACAGGAATGGCGGTGGACCCCCACCTCCTCCCCCACAACTAACAACATGGGAGGAGCAAGTCTTGGCAATCATGCATCCTGAGGGCTTGCAGGAGTAGCAGGAGGACTGGAGTCCCGTAAGTCAAATCTTTACTACTATATCCCCCACCCTACCTGCATGCCATCACAAACTCCTACCCCTACCCTCACCCCCATCACTCCACCACCTCACATATACCCCACTATCACAACCCACCCATCCCAATACCAAGCCCTGCATGCAACAACAATGCATATACACCCATCACAGACCTGCATGGACACCCATCACTAAAGCATGCACATTAGAGAGAATCACCTAGCCCAAAAATTCACCACTCACACAAGGCAAAGCTGACAGGGCAATCACAACCATACAGGGAAACACACCCATGCACAAGATGGGACATGCAGATACAATAACACTGCATTTACATTTCCATAGGACCCCCACTCAGCGTCACCGGAGAGGAGGTGCCACCAACATCCAGTCCCCCCACAGAAGAGGCCCACAGTGATGACAGCAGCTCTGCACGACTGGATCACTTTAACCAACCTGGCCCATCAGAGACCTCTGGACAGTCAGTTACCCTGCCACAGTCCCAAACCAACACAGAGCCTCCCCCTCAAGAAACACCACCACAGCTCCCACTCAGCAGGCAAATCCCTCTATCCCCAGGTCACATCAATCAGCAGTGTGTCCACCACTACAGGGACCCCAGGCAACCCCACAAACACAGAACGATCAGGAACCTGGGGTCAGTGGCAGTGGGCACATGGTTCAGGGGACAGAGGCACAGGACAAAAGGGAAGCTGGGAGGACTGCTGTGCAACAGGGGGAGGACAGGCCCAGGGAACCCACTCTCCATGTGGCACTTGCAGAGTTCCTGAGAGCATATCACCATTCCCAGGAGACCTTGGGCCAGATACTGTACAAGTTGCAGGAGACCCAGCGGCTGCAGGAGGGACAGTACCTGGGGATCAGGGAGGACCTCAAACACATCCACACCATCCTGGTTACCATTGCAGGGGTACTGGCTGACATGTCCAACACCATGAGGGAGGCAGTGGCACACCAACGGGCCCCTGACACTACCCACACCGAAGATGAGTACACCACCTCCGCCGGTGCTAGTGGACAGGAGGCCCCGCCACAGGACCAACAGGCCACCAGCACCCCACCCCCTGCAGAAGGAGAACCACCCTGCAAACGGTCCCTGCGATCCAGGCAGAAGCCAGATAAAATTGCCAAGACCCCCGCCAGGAAATAAGACTCTCCTGAATGTCACCCTTGTGTCCCACTCTGTTAGCCTGTCCACCTTGAACTACCATTACTCCCCTTCTTATCCCCCCATTGGACAATGCACCTGTGATACAAAGAGACTGGACTCTATCTGGACATTTCTCCACCATCACCCCGGCCCATTGCACACCCCCCTCCACCTCTTAGCACTTAAATAAACACCCTTGGAACAAATACAAGTATGGAGTCTGTCAATTGATTGAAATGTGTATTAGTTTAACAAGCTGTAAACATTTCATTTCATATGTACAGTTATATATACCTAGGCATGACCTGTAGAGGGCAGCAGTAAACACACCAGGAGCCAGAGTGGGCCACAGAGATCTGAAAATAGGGATGCCAAAGGGTACAGTAAGTAGCCATAGACATAGAGAAATCAGGCTGCCATGTCCAATGTCTAACACAAAATTGCAATGAAAAGTGAAGTTACAGTGTCTTACCTGTGTGTCACTGGAAGTACTGTTAAATGAGTGAACTTCTGTTGTCCACATCTTCATCCTCTGCCTCCTCTTCGTCACTGTCCACAGGCTCCACCGCTGCCTCAAGACCATCTCCAGGCTCATCCTCCTGCAGAAAAGGTACCTGGCGCCTCAAGGCCAGGTTGTGCAACATGCAACAATGATCTGGCACACCTTCTTGGGTGAGTAGTACAGGGATCCACCTGTCAGATGGAGGCACCTGAACCTGGCCTTCAGGAGGCCAAAGGTTCTTTCAATTATCCTCCTTCTTTGCCCATGTGCCTCATTGTAATGTTCCTCTGCCCTTGTCCTGGCATTCCTCACTGGAGTCAGTAGCCATGAGAGGTTGGGGTAACCAGAGTCACCTGCAAATATCGAGGGATACCTGTTAGACACACACTCACCCTTAGGGACAACCCCACACCCATATAACTACATCAACTGGATGGGGACCATGGGCTCACCTATTAGCCACACCCGGTGCCTCTGGAGTAGAGACATCACATATGGAATGCTGCTATTCCTCAAGATAAAGGCACAGAGCCAGGATACTTGGCATTCACATGGGAGATGTACTGGTCCGCCAAACACACCATCTGCACATTCAGAGAGTGAAAACTTTTTCTGTTCCTGAATACTGGTTCATTTCTCCGGAGCGGGGACAAATGCTACATGTGTACCATCAATTGCACCAATGATGTTGGGGATATGTCCCAGGGCATTAAAGTCAGCCTTCACTGTGGCCAAATCCTCCACCTGGGCGAATACGATATGCATGTGTTTCAGCAGGGCAGACAACACTCTGGTCAACACGTTGGAGAATATTGGCTGGGACATCCCTGATGCGATGGCCACAGTTGTTTGGAAGGAACCCTTGCCAGGAAATGGAGCACTGACAGGTGCTGCACTAGAGGGGGGATACCTGTGGGCTGGCGGATAGCTGAGATCAGGTCTGGCTCCAATTGGGCACACAGTTCTTGGATTGTGGCCCTATCAAGTCTGTAGGTAAGGATAATGTGCCTGTCCTCCATAGTCGCCAGGTCCACCAGGGGTCTGTACATGGGGGGATGTCTCCATCTCCTATTCATCCTCAGTGGTTGAACTCTAGGGTGGAAAATGGTGAACAGAGGGTCATATTCACACATATGTGAAAATAAAAATGCATTTCTTCCTTTACAGAAACAGTATGTGAGTACGAAAATCAGTTGATTTGCCAATGTCTGCTGTGACGCAGCTAGGTGCCATGGCCTGTGCCCCCTGAAATGGCAGCTGCCTGACCTGTGAGGAAGTGGAAATTAGGTAATTCCACTGGCGTTGGGCGCCATTGGGGTCAGCGGTCGATGACCACCATGCAACTTCGCATTGGCTATCATTGGGCCCTATGGGTTCCAGGAGCCAATGGCAATGTACGCCGGCAGTAACAGTGCGCACCGCCGTGGACGTGACTGCTATTTTCTATCTGTTCACTCACTTGCTACCTGACCTTCAACAGGAGAGGACCTACACTGCACGTGCTGCTGGGACCTGTGTCTGGAAGCGACAATGGATCGAGTGTCTGGGGAAAGGGCCCCCGCCTTCACTTTGGAAGAGTTGGAGAGACTGGTGGATGGGGTCCTACCCCAGTATACTTTACTCTATGGTTCTCCAGACAAACAGGTGAGTACACTGTGAGCATGATGCGTGGGCCATGAATGTATGGACTCTAAAACTCGTGTGGGGGGGACTAAGGGGTCCTGGGCAGAGTGCTGCACGTCTGGTGGTCAATGTCTGTGCATAAGGTGATGGGAGGGATATTGTGGGCCATGAGTGTAACAGTCCGGACGGTATGACTAATCCCTTTTTTCTATGCATATTTACCTGCAGGTCAGCGCCCATCAGAAAAAGGGTATTTGGCGTGCCATCGTCAAGGAGGTGCAGACCCTGGGGGTCTTTGACAGGCAGAGCACCCACTGCCGCAAACGGCGGGAGGACCTGTGCCGCTGGGCAAGGAAGATGGCGGAGGCCCAGCTGGGGCTGGTCTCCCAACGAGGAAGGGGTGCCCGTCGTACCCTGACCCCCCTGATGTTCCGCATCCTGGCGGCGGCCTATCTGCAGTTGGATGGGCGCCTGAAGAATTCACAGCAGCCACAAGGGGGTGAGTACAGATTCAGATTCATTACTTTGCGCGCGTTAAGGTTGTACCTTGGTGGGGGATGTGGGCTGTGGGTGCCCCTAGCCCAGGACGCCATGGCAGAGTTAGGTCCCTTGTTGGGCAGGCTCTGAAGCACTCCAACCCCAATAGTGTTAGTGGGCGTCCACTACTTGGCAGGGTCCTGTTGGTGTCAGGCGTGCAGCCAATGGGGTTTGGCAATGTACCCCATGGGCTAGTGACTAGCTTTGTAACTGGTATTGCATGGCCTAGTGCACAGGGCTGATCCCCGTGTGTTGTGTACGCCAACTGTAGTGTTGTTGCTGGCACTGACGAAGTGTATCCTCTGTCTCTCCCCCCTTTTTTGTTTTGTCAGCCTGTCCTTGTGTGCATTAGCATCATCTGGCAGAGGAGCAGGGAGCTGCATCCCACATGGCTCATGAGGCCGAATCTACCTACGGTGAGGGCACCAGTGGGACGGAGGGCAAGGGTAGCACCATGACGGAGATAGGAGGGGACACTAAAGACAGTGACTCCTCCTCAGATGGAAGCTCCCTGGTGGTGGCGGACACCTCTGTGCCCACCCCAACAACAGGTACAGCCACCACCAATCCTACCAGCACCTCCCTCCCAGCAACCCCTCAGTGTGTTTCCTGTGCCCGCTCACCCAGGAGGGTGGGCATCTCCTGTGCCCCAGGCACCTCAGGCCCTGCCCCAGTCAGTCCTGCTGCCCTCAGTGAGGAGGCTATTGACCTTCTGAGATCCCTCACTGTTGGGCAGTCAACCATACTGAATGCCATCCAGGGTGTTGAGAGGCATTTGCAACAAACAAATGCATACCTGGAGGGCATTCACTCTGGCGTGGCGGCACCCAAATCAACAGAGAGCATTTCAGGCTCTGGCCTCCGCACTGATGGCAGCCATTGTCCCTGTATCCAGCCTCCCCCCTCCAACTTCCTCTACCCAGTCCCAATCCCCTCAACCCCAACCTATCCCAAGCACACCTTCAAATCAGCATTCACCCAAATCAACACACAGACGTAGTTCAGGCAAACACAAGCACCACATTTCATCTCACAGGCACTCATAAAAGCACCATCCCCATGCAGACACACCAACATCCACTGCCTCCCCTGTGTCCCCCTCCTCCTCATCGTCCACCTCCCTCCAATAGCGTCTCCACTCACACCTGCATGCACTACATCCTCATCCGCTACCTCCATCACCAGCACGCCTATCACTACACACCCCTCACTGGCAGTCACCACCCCCACATCCATGCACATGTCCCCTGTGTCCTCTCCCAGTGTGTCTGTGACCCCTCCTCCCATAGTACACAAACGCAAACACACACCCACCCAACAGCCATCCACTGCACAACAGCATCCAGCTCATGCACCTGCACCCAAACACAGCAGACTGACTCCTCCTACAACCACTCCCTTTTCCTCCACTCCAAACCTTCACCGTCTTCCCGCCCCAGTGTCCCTAAGAATCTTTTCCTCCTCACCCTTGACCTCTTCCCTACCCCTCCCCCCGTCCTTCATCTCGGGCTAGGATGGCCAGTACCCAGCCCAGCACCTCAGCCATCAAGTCCACGTCCACTGTGGTTTCTGCAGCTCTGAGAGGCTCTAAGGAGGCACCCATCAGCCCAGCCAGGGTGCCACCAACACCTGCCAAGGCCAAGAAGGTTCTGCCACCAGGAAAGGGCAAAAAGGGGAGAGCATCTAGCAAGGAGAAGGAGGCACAACCAGCCAGCAAGGCCAAGGCAAAGACTCCAGCTGGCAGAAGCAAGGAGGCACCACCATCTGCCAAGCGCAGGAAGGGGCACCTGAAGTGCCAGCCAGGGCACTTCAGCTGTCTTAGGATGCAGGGGAAGGGCAGAAGCCTCCCCCCACCACTGTCAGCACCGCCACCTGCACCACGGCCAGCACTGCCACCTGCACCGTGGCCAGCAGCGCCACCTGCACAGTCATTAGCACCGCTGCAAACACCGCCACCTGCACCGCCGCAAGCAGCACCACTGCCAGCAGCCCCAGTGGGCAGCTGTCCGAGGCTGCAGGGGAAGGGCTGGAGCGTCCCCCCACCACTGGCAGCACCGCCACCTGCACTGTGGCCAACACCGCCACCTGCACCGCAGCCAGCAGCACCACCTGCACCGTCGCAAGCACCGCCGCAAGCACCACCACCTGCACCGCCGCAAGCAGCACCACTGCCAGCAGCAGCAGTCCCAGTGGGCAGCCGCCCGAGGCTGCAAGGGAAGAGCTGGAGCCTCCCCCCACTACTGGCAGCACCAACACCTGCACCGCGGCCAGCAGCGCCACATGCGCCGTGGCCAGCAGCGCCACCTTCACCGCGCAACCTCCACCGCAAGCACCGCCACCTGCACCGCCGCAAGCAGCACCACTGCCAGCAGCAGCCCCAGTAGGCAGCCGTCCGAGGCTGCCAGGGAAGGGCTGGAGCCTCCCACCACCACTGGCAGCACCACCACCTGCACCGTGGCCAGCACTGCCACCTGCACCGCAGCCAGCAGCGCCACCTGCACCGTCGCAAGCACTGCCACAAGCGCCAACACCTGCACCAGCACTGCAACTCCTGTACAGCCGTCCCCGCTGGCGGATGGACTGTAGTCCTGCCTCCATGGTGTGTCATGCATCCTGCCCACAGAAAATCGTGTTGGTCTGACACTCAGGTGAGTGACTGTGACCTTGCACACCCCATGTGCTGCATCACTGGGCACAAAGCCCCCTCCAGAACCAGTGGAAGAAGTCATCCATTCACCCTATCCTTGGCTGGATGAAGATCACTGGGCACAAAGCCCCCTCCAGAACCAGTGGAAGAAGGCATCCACTCACCCTATCCTTGGCAGGATGAAGCACACTGGGCACAAACCCCACTCCAGAACCAGTGCAAGAAGGCATCCACTCACCCTATCCTTGGCTGGATGAGGATCACTGGGCACAAAGCCCCCTCCAGAACCAGTGGAAGAAGGCATCCACTTACCCTATCCTCATCAGGATGAAGAACACTGGGCACAAAGCCCCCTCCAGAACCAGTGGAAGAAGGCATTCGCTCACCCTATCCTTGGCAGGATTAAGCACATTGGGCACAAAGCCCCCTCCAGAACCAGTGGAAGAAGGCATCCACTTGAGAGACTGTGGCCTTGCACTCCCCAGGACCAAGAGGTGGGCAAACCACCCACTTGAGAGACTGTGGCCTTGCACTCCCCAGGACCAAGCAGTGGGCAAACCACCCACTTGAGAGACTGTGGCTTTGCACTCCCCTGGACCAAGCAGTGGGGTAACCACCCACTTGAGAGACTGTGGCTTTGCACTCCCCAGGACATTGCATAGGACATGTAGCCCCCTCCAGGAGCAGTGGCGTTGTACCATCTTCTGGCTGAGGTGCCCCCACCTTCCCCATCCCCCTGAGGTGCCTGTGTGTTTTAGACCTGATGCCCCTGCAGTGTTCTCTCCGTATTGAGGCAGGAGTCAAGTGTGGGCTTAGCCTATGTGTTTTGGGCCAGTGGGCCACAGACATTTTGAGTGGACACTGTCCCGCCTTTTGTATATATTGTATATCTTGTAAATACTGTTTTGGAATTATGAAAGTATTTCTAACTATTTCAAATATTACAATCATTTGACTCCATTCCTTTTGTCCTTGCGTTATTCCGGAGGGTTACGGGGTGTATATGTAATGTTGTTACATGTGTTTTTGTGTATGGTGTTGGTGGTGATGGTGGGGGTGGGGGTGTTGCATGTTGCGTGTTGCGTGTGTGTGTGTCACTCTCTTTTTCCTCCCCCCTCCACTGTGTGCTAGGTCCAGTACTCACCGTGGTCGTCGTTGCCGGCGTTGGTGCTCCTGGTATATGAGCAGATACACCAGCATGGGGAAAACCTGCAGGGGGGTGCTCCATGGAGTCCTAGTTCTTCCTTGAGTGTTGAGGGGTGAGTCATTTCCCTTCGGAACACTGTTTCCGACATGCTTTTGATGGCGTTGGTACCGCCCCGGAAAAGTTGGTGGATAGGCCTCTTGTAATACAGTGGGTGGAACCTTGTCTTCCGCCTGGCTGTTGGCGGTTACCGCCTCGGTGTTTGTTGCTACCGCCATGGTGGTCGGAGTGTTAAAGTGGCTTTATGTGTTGGTGGTTTCCGCTGTGGTCATGATTCCATTTTTTTTACCACCAGCCTGCTTGCGGTGTTACCGCCGCTTTAACACCGACCGCCAGGGTTGTAATGAGGGCCTATGTGCTAGGGTACCTAGTCAGATCTTAGGGAGCAAAGAAAAGATTTGCCAGTTGTCCCTGCACTTAGTAGAAGGGCAAGGTGCTACTGACACTGCTCTAGTCTAGACCATGGTTGCAGAGAAGGATGAATTCTCTGTGGGTCACCGGGTGCAATAGAGGTAATAGATCCTTCCTTCCATGGTCCGTAGCACAGGGGTTTTAGCTTCATTATTTCTAGACAACCTCTGAATTACAATAAGGAGGAATTAAAGGTTTTCTGTATGGAGAGGGGACTACCAGAGGACTACCAGAGGTGACCTCATGAAAATGCTATACTTTTTTTAAAGGGGCCGTGAAAGATTGTTAACACAGAACCAAGGGGGTAGTGGTTCTGAGGGAGTCCTGGAGTAGGACCCTGAGTTTAATGAGGGTTGTCAGAGGGAGGGTTCCCAGACCACATCCCTAGAGGTCAGTGACCCTTAAGAGACTGAGGAGGAGGGAGAGAATGACCAGGCAGGGGTACCAGTAGGCAGGGAGGACTCCACAGACAGGGAGTCTTTTGTTGGGTGGAGTGCCAGGAGCTGGTCACCTCCCGTTCCCTGTCCCCTGAGGAGCTCAGCGATAGACAGGATGAGAGGGACCTGAGGTTGCAGCTAGCATGGCTGTGGAGGAAAGAAGGGCTGAGGTGGAAAGAGCCTTAGTCCAAGAGAGGATGACAGAGGCCGAAAGGGCCTTTGCCAAGTAAAAACTTGCGCTTGAGCATAGTTTGAGAGTTCTAGGCTCACCAGCACTGCAGGTGAAGTCCAATGGTAGCAGCAATTTGTAGACTAGTGTCAGGAACAACCAATTCATTCCCACTGACTTGGTACCTAGATTCACAGAGGGGGATGACATACATCAGTGGTTGCAGGCATGTGAGGAGGCTCTTGCAGCATGCAGGATCCCTGTGGAGGATTGGCCTGGGGAGCTAAATTCCTGAGGAGGGGAGGGATGCCCTACTGGCCCTAGAATGAAGTGGCAGACAAGGATATCCCCCCATGAAGGAGGCACTGATAAGGAAGTATGGCTTCACCCATGAGAAGTATAGGTTGAGGTTCAGGGGCAGTAGGAAGCTGTCTCACCAGTCTTGGGGGTAGATTGAGGAGGATTGTTGCAAAGAACTAGAGGGATGGGATAAGGGTAGCACAACAAGCAATTTTGAAAGCTGTTCAATCTGATTGTCAGAGAGCATTTGTTCAGGTATTGGTTAGCAGAACTAACTGTAACTTGCACACCTATCATGCACTGCTTATGACCTCACATATGACGTTCAATGACATAATTTACAACATCAATGATGACATCCTAAATGGCATCAGTGATGTTATCCCCCAGGGCCACTCTTTTAAATAAAGTGGAGAGGGTCCCATTCCCGGGGTCCTGGCATTATCTTTAGGGGGAAGGGACATGCAGCCCCCTTTCTGGGTGATTTTGGCACTGGGGACCCCATCCTCTGGGCCTAGAGGTATTTTGAGGGGAAGGACGCAATTGTGCCCCCCCCCAGGCCAATTTCAGCCCAGGGACCAAATCCCCTGTGGCCCAGCAACATTTTGAGGTGGGAGGAGGTGCCCCTCCATGGGCTGGTACTGTTCCCTGGGAGCCCATCCTCCATGGTCAATCAGGATTTTCAAGGGAAAGGGGGGCACGCACCCCTTGTCCCCTGGGCACCTTCAGTCCCTGGAACCCCATCTCCCGGGGTCTGACAGTATTTTAAAGTTGGAGAGGAGCACAAAGCCCTCTACCCAGGCCAATTGCGGCCCAGGGGACGTCATCCTCTGAGGCACAGCACAATAAAAAGTAAGAGCCCTGGTGTCCACCCAGGGCACACACCACCTTGTTGTTGAGGGCAACAGGGGGAGTCCCAAGGCCCCTGCTGTCCCAGCCGGATCCACGCATACAGAAGGAGCTGGCATTGCTCCCTCCTGCAAAGGGACCCCAGCATGGGTTGTGCACCCATAGGTACACTGCTGAGGTGAACAGTGTCATTTTAAAGGGAGGATGCTGCTGCTGCTTCTGCCTTTACCTGGGATGAACTGAGAGCCTCCTGAATCTGAATTTGAGGCCCTCCTCCACCTGAAGGCTCGTCCCTGCACCTCCTCCCTGGGGGTCTAGTGGCCATCAACAAGTATCTTCTCTCTAGCTCTCATTCACTTTGACATTTTTCTGCCTTTTTCACTTGTTTTCCTTTTACTTCAGTTTTTTCCATCTCTTTTCCTTTTAGCTCCCCTGCTGTCCCTGCCTCCCTGCCACGCTGCTCCTGCCCCTGAGGCCCCACTTCCTCCCTCCCTGTGAAGCACCTTTCCCGCCCTCCCACCTCCCAGCTGACCGCTCCTCCTCGATTGCTGTTAAGCCATCCTCTGGCCCTCCACCACCTTAAGACCAGATGACTCAGCAACTCCTGCACCATCTACCCCAAGGACACCCATGGACCTTTCACCTGCAGGAACTGCAACTTCAGCACCAGCCTTAACAAGCTGAAGGTACTCTCCACACTCAGAGATACCAACACCCTCCACAACCCTATCAACTGCCTTCTCCTGAATATCCACTCCCTCTGCAAATACGCCATCAAACTCTGGGATTTTATCTACACCACCCGACCCGACATCGCCTTCCTTACCGAGACTTGGACTAACCCCACCTTGGGACCAGACATCACCATTCCCGACGGATACAGGATCCTATGGAAGGACCGGCCCATCCGGGTGGATGACTCGCCATTGTACACAAGTCCTCACTATGTGTCAAGGCCGTCCCAGAAGAACAATGTGCCACCATGAAACACCTTCACTTCCTGGTCCACTCCAATCACAACTCCTCCATCCGCAGCACCCTGGTATACAGGCCACCCGGATCACACCCAGCCTTCATAGATGACATTGTAGACGTCGCTACCCCCCAGGCTCTGGCGTCAGACTAATAACTCCTCCTCTGCACCTCACAGACCGCGCCGACCCAAACACCACCACTCTAGTCGACAACCTCACCACCCTCAGCCTCAGACAGCTGGTCTCTGCACCCACACATTTTGTAGGACACACTGCATCTCATCTTCACCTCAAGCAACCGGATCACCATTGAGACCATCTCCACCCCAGACTGGACCAACCACCACTGCTTACATTTAACAATCACATCATCCAGCAGCCGCACCACACCCCAGGACCCTCCACGGAAAATGGAATGAAATCAGCAATGAGCAACTCACCTCAACATTCTCCAATTGCTTCCCTCCTCCCTATGATGAAGCCAACACAGCAGCATGCAATCTCAACGCCTGGATCACTGAATGCACTGACACTCTAGCCCCCCTCCGGCCGATATCAGCCTAACGCGTACCTAAGAAAGCCAGCTGGTTCACGACCGGACTCCAAGAATTAAAGCGCATCCATAGACCCTTAGAGAAAAAATGGAGGAACGGCCAAACCAGCAAAGACCTCGCCTCCTTCAGAGCTGCAACCGCCACCCTCCGCCGAAGCATCAAGAATGCAAGGAAGGATACACTTCGGGATCAACTCCTCCACGCACAACTCTAAGGAACTCTTCTCAGTCATCATAGAGTTCACAAATACCCCCTCCGAAGCCACCTGCATCCCCCTGTCACAGGACCTCTGCAATGAACTAACCACCTTTTTCCACTGCAAGATCCAGGACATCTATGACAGCTTCCTACCGGAAAAACCTGGCACCAGAACCTGAGACCGACCCACCCCCTCACAACCCACCCAGACCATCCACAGCTGGTCCACGCTCACTACGGAGGAAACAATCAGCATCATGAAGAGCACCCACTTCGGAGCCCCCACGGGCACCGGCCTGTACCACATATACATCAGATCCAGCACATCCATCTCCCCGAGCTCCGAAACACGATGAACTGCTCCACCAACACTGGCACCGTCCCCGTGGACTGGAAACACGTCAAAATACACCCTCTCCTGAAGAAACCCTCAGCCGATCCATCAGAACTAAAGAATTTCTGGCCCATCTCGCTGCTACCCCACCCCACCAAACTACTGGAGAAAGCAATCAACGCACAACTACAGAATTTCATTGAGACCAACAACTCCCTGGACAGCTCTCACTCTGGTTTCTGCAGCAACCACAGCACAGAGACAGCCCTCCCGGCAGCCGCTGACGACATCCGATCACTCCTAGACTGCCGCGACTCTGCAGCCCTCATACTCCTCCTTAGCAGCCTTCGACTCAGTCTCCCACAGCACTATACGCACTCTATGGACCACTGCCTGCTCTGAAAAAATGAAACAAAAACGTTTCATTTTTTTGTTTTGTAATGCATCTTGTTTTCCTTGAAGAAAAACGGGCTGCATTACAAAAAAAAAAACTGCTTTATTTAAAAGCAGTCACAGGCATGGTGGTCTGCTGTCCGCAGCAAGCCACCATCCCTGTGAGTGCTGTGAGTCGCAAGGGGGTCGCAAATTGCGACCCACCTCATTAATATTAATGAGGTGGGCCTTTGCGACCCCCTTGCGAGTCGCAGATGGTATCAGGGACACCATCCTGCATACTGAATTGTGACTCGCAAATTGCAAGTCTCTCTGACTCGCAATTTGCGAGTTGCAATTCAGTAATTCGGAATCTGGCCCTTACTCCATTCTATACTACTCTAGTCTGCATCACTTTCCAATACTGTACAACAAAGTACTCCAATTTATGGCTGTTAGAAATGGGGTCTCTATTTGACAGAGGTATACACCCTTGTCCAAGTAGGGGCCACAATCCTAGTCAGAGTAAGTCACACACAATCCAAAATATCCTGTGCCCACCCTCTGGTAGCTTGGCACTGAGCAGTCAGGCTTAACTTATAAGGCATTGTGTAAAGTATTTGTGCAATAAATCATGCAATAACACAGTGAGAACCCCAGAAAAAGACACCACACAGGTTTAGAAAAATATAGGATATTTATCTGATTAAATTAAGGTCAAAACAATCAAGATTTGATAATCACAAGTTGAAATATCACTTTTGTATTAATAAGAAGAGTTTTTAGTTCTTAAAAGCAACAATTGGCTCTTGAAAGCACAAAGTACCTGGTTTGCATCAAAATTACATGCACGAGGACTGTAGAGGAGATGCGTGGAAAAAGGTAGGTGTGCGTCAGATTTCTGGGCACACACAGATGATGCGCCAATTTTTTTCCAGGCGGCAAGGGCTTTGCATCGAATTCCGGCACGCAGGCTTGAATCCTCTTTTGCGATGTGGGATCTTTTGACGCCCAGGGACGATGCGTGGAAATCCTGAGAGTGCTGGATAAGGTCACAAGTGTTAAGTTGATCTGGTGGGCAAAGCTTTGGAGTTTCTGTCACACGGCAGGCGCTGCCTTGATTCTTCACGCAGGAAGTAGGGGTGCTTCATTCCTGCTCGGTGGTGATGCATCGATCCGGTGGGCTGTGCGTCAAAGTTCCGGTCCCAACACTGGTGCTGCGTCAATCTCCACTCGGAACGCCAGGCTGCATCGTTCCGGTTCGGAGAGGCAGTGATTTTCTCACCACTGGGCAAGGTGTGGATTGATTCCGGCAGGCTGTGAGTCCATTTTTGCCGCACACGGAGTTTCTTTGCAGAGATGAAGATTTTGGCCATGAGACTTTAGGAAGCTTCTCTTAGCAGGTTCTGGTGCACAGTGTCTTTCCCAAGAAGTGTCTGAGTTGGTAGGGTCAGGGACCTAGTTTATATATCTAAAAGTGCCTTTGAAGTGAGGGAGACTTCAAAGAGTGGTTTTGAAGTGTGCCACGTCCCCTTTCAGTACAATCCTGTCTGCCAGGGTCCCAGTAGAGGGTTTGGCAGTCCTTTGTGTGAGGGCAGGTCACTGTCCTTTGAAATGTAAGTGTCAGGCCCTCCACCCTTCCAGCCCAGGAAGACCCATTCAGTATTCAGATGTGTGCAGGTGTGACTGAGCATCCTGTGTTTGTAGTTTTCTGGTGAAATGCACAAGGGAGTTGTCAGCCAGCCCAACCCAGACATGGATTGGAGACCGGCTGTAAGGCACAGAAGGATTTTCAGTACAGAGAAATGCTCACTTCTAAAAGTAGCAGTTCTAAAATAGTAACATAAAATCCAACTTCACCAGTCAGCAGGAGTTTGTATTACCATTCTGCCCATTCTAAATATGACCTGTCTACTCCTTTCTGATCAGAACCTACCACTCAAACATTATAGGAGGGTAGCCCTAATGTTAGCCTATGAAAGGAGCAGGCCTCAGAGCAGTGGAAAATTAATTTAGGAGTTTTCCACTACTAGGACATATAAAACACACAGATATATGTCCTGCCTTTGACCTGCACAGCACCCTGCCTTCTGGGTTACCTAGGGCCTACCTTAGGGATGACATATGTGTGGAAAAAGGTGAGCTTAGGCCTTGGCAAGTGCTTTTAAATGCCAAGTTGAGATGGCAGTGAAATTGCACAAACAGGCCTTGCAATGGCAGGCCTGGGACACGGTTAAGGGGCTACTTATGTGGGTGACACAATCAGTGCTGCAGGCCCACTAGTAGCATTTAATTTAGAGGTCCTGGGTACATGTAGTACACTTTAATAGGGACTTATGAGTAAAATAAATATGCCAATTGGGTATGAGCCAATGTCATCATGTTTTAAGGGAGAGAGCATATGCACTTTAGCCCTAGATAGCAGTGGTAAAGTGTGCAGAGTCCTAAAACCATCACAAACAGTGCCAACAAAGTGGAGGGAAGCAGGCAACAAGTTGGGGGTGACCACCCTAAGGCTGTGAGGTCTAACAATGGCATTTTACTCAACTGTACGCTACACTGCTCTACTCTACTGGACTCCACACCACTATAGTCTATGACACGCCTCTCCACTCTATGACACCTTACTCCACTCTATACTACCCCACTCCAGTGTACTCCGATCCACTATTCTCCACTGTACTACACTTCCTCCCACTCTATGCCATTGTACTACACTCTGCTCCATGCCACTCTGCTGTCTGAAACTCCACTCCACTGTATGCAACTCCACTCTACAACACTGTAATACACTGCATTTCACTCTATGCCACTCTACTCTACTCTACTCTACTCTATGCCCATCCATACTATGACATTGAATAACACTGTATGACACTCTACAACATGCCACTCAACTTCTCACTACAATACACTACTCCACTTTATGACATGGCACTTAACTGTACTCTAAGACACTCCACTTGATGATACTCCACTCTATGACACTCAACTTCACTCTACTCCACTTTAAAACACTCTATTCTACTCTATGACAGTCTACAATACCCTACTCTACTATTCAAGGCGCCATTCCACTGTATTACTTGCTGCTCCACTCTACGAATCTTGACTCCACTATATGAGACACCATGTCACTACACTATATAACACTTTACTACACTGTACAATGTGCTACTCCACTTTACTCCACTCTCTTCAAATCTACAGTACTCCAGTCTATGACAGTAGACTTTACAACACTCTCCTCCACTGTGCTGTATGATATTCCACACAACAACTCTCCACTTCCAACACTGGACTTAACGCTTTGGTACACATTTTCATTACAAATTTAAAAGGTAACAATGAAATTCATTGAAAATAACAAAAGTTAAAGCTTAGTTATAATTAGGAAAACGTATTTTCCCCATACAAACCAAGTTTAAACTACATACACTTTGAAAGCTCTAAAGTTACAGTTATGACTTTAATTTACAATTTATTCATTATAAGTAGAGGACCTCGTTGCACACTCTTTTGAACTCATTAACCAGACAACACTAACTACAACTTGCCACTCTACCATGCACTGTGTTCTTACAAATAGTGATATTCCACTGTATAACACTATATTGTAGGAGATTCTCTGCCACTCTACCGCACAACACTATACTCGACAATACAGAACTATACAATACTCTACTCCACTGAACTCCACTCTATGCCACTACACTGTAGAATACTATGATACGCTCAGTGCCACTCTACCACACTCGGCTGAATGACACTCCACTCCACCACACTCCATTTCACAACACTCTGGTCACCACACTCCACTGTACAACACTCAGCTTTACTGTTTGACACACCGCTACACTGTAAAGCATGCTGCTCCACTTTACGATACTCCACTCTGAGATTTGACACACCACACCACTCCACTGTATAAAACTTTATTCCACTGTAAACTACGTCACTCCACTCTACTACACTCTATTCCGCCCTACAATACTCTACTTTACGACATTCTGTTTTACTGCTCTGTACTACACTCCATTTAACAATACTCCGATCAATGACACTCCACTCTGTGATTTGAAACACTTGTTTTAAAAAATAAAAAACATTAACATACAATGAAAAAGACAAAGGTTAAGGATAATTTATAGTTAGAAGTACCTTATGTATTCTTTCTATACACATCCAACTTTAAATGCACAATCAGTAAAAATTTTAAAGTTATACCTATAACTTCAATTTATAATTTAAGCACCACCTTAAAATTACTATGTCGCGCACCTCTGAACATATTCTTGCCACCTCATTCGCAACACTACATTAACCATATCTCATGCCTTTTGCATGCACTGTTGCATACTACATCACTTATATCATGTGCAATCATAGCATTTAGAATAGCACTTATAACTACTCAAGTGACATTATTTGTCACAACACAGTTCATGGTGGAATGGTGAGTTATAGTTAGTGTTGTCTAGTTAGCGAGCTGAAAAGAGTGTGTAACAAGATCTGCTACTTATAATAATTTGAAGGTGGTGGATAAATGGTAAATGAAAGTTAAACTAAAACTTTGGATTTTTTTTAAGTTTGTGCAGTTTAAAGTTGGGTTGTTTAGCGAAAAATAGTTTTCCTAAATACAACTAACCTTTAAAAAACCTTGAAAAATACTTCACCTCAGCTTCTTGCTGGAAAGTTTCAGGTTGAAGAGAAAGGGGGGTCCCAAAACATGTTTTCCCAATTAATTATTTGATAGGAACTTTAGACACAGCTAAAGCCCAGACAAATTTACACCAATTTTGTCAGAAAGCTAGATCTTGGCCCACAAAGAGTGCTTTTTGTGATGTAGTGTAAATCCATTCAGTAGTTTTTGAGCAAGTAAGGCTCAAATAATTTGTATACTTTATTCCGCCGACGATTCGCAGACCAAACACATCTCAGGAAGAGATCAGATTAGCCTTCACTGTGTCACCAATGGTGTTGATGCAGACATCTTCAGACTTTGGACTCAGTTCTGAGACCTGGAAAAAGGTAAACAAAAAAAAATAGAGGATGCCCTCTCCCCCAGGCCTGGCGGGCATGGAACAAAATTGTTTTTTTGTTTTTATCAATTTTATGAATTTAAGGCGGAGCAGCAAAGTTTTAAAGAAAAAGGTTCTGGAAATTAAACCCCCTGCAGGTGGTCCTGGGCCTGGGATGGAGAGCGAGTTAAATTCATAGTGGTGGGGGTGCACAGCCACCCTCCCTATGCTTCTGTGAGGGACCTGAGGCCCCATCTTCTAAGACCAAGTTAATAATAAGGGGAGGGGGCCGTGAACCTCCCATGCCTCAAAGAGACCATGAGAACCCTATCCCCCAGGGACAAATATTTTATAAAGGGTAGGTGGGTATACAACCCCCCTCTCCAAGCCTCCTTAGGATCCAGGGATACCATCCTCCAGGGCCAAAATTATTTTAGTACGTGACCCCCAATCCCATGCAGATATCCGCTACTGGGACTGCATGTCTGGGGCACAATATATCACAGTGTCCCAGGGAGTCTATGTCAGGGACACTGTGGCTTCCTGCTTGGCAGGGAGAGCTTTGCTCTGGCCCCAGCGGGAATAGTTGAAAACTGCTGCTCCCACCCAGGGCCAGAGCAAAAAAAAGGTGGTGCTGCCTGCTAGAACCTACTATGGTGTTGGCTGAGGCTGCCAGGGCCCTGGCTGTCTCCCCACAGCCCCCAACAAAGGCTGAAGTGTGGGTTCCCTGGGTTGGCACCAGGACACACACTCAAAATGAAAAAAAATTAAACTGTCCGACTCTTTCCACAAGGGTGGCTGGGGAGCCTCAGGGCCGTTGGGGTGTGGGCCCTGAGTGGACACTAGAATCCATCATTAAAAAAATGGCCAGCTTCTGCCGGAGAAATGAAATAAAACATGTGGGTGTCCCGGGTAGACATTGGGACACCCAGAAAGCAAAGAAAATAGAAAAAAGTGAATAATATTTATTAATCACTGCTCTTGCAAGGAGCGCACATAATGCCCTATGGCATTTTTTTCAGTACATATTGCTTTGTTGATTGTGCCTCTAAAAGAGGTAGATGCAACACCAAGCATTTTTTAATGTTACAGGGAGGGCTGCAGGAAATGCAGCAACCACCCAGCAAAAAAAAAGTCTCCTTGGTCATTAAATTGATGACTATAACTGCTGAATTTCTAAGGTTGTGTATGTGTAAAATCTAACTATAGCATATCTGTAAGCTTTGTTTTTTTGGTTTTTAGAGCATTTGTAAGGTTTTTTTAATTCTATTTCGTAACTATAGCATCCCTTTGACCATTTGGTTTTCAGTGAATTTCTAGTGTTCCCCATGCTATTTCCTAACTTTAAAGTCCCTGCAACCTTTGTTTTTCTCAGTGAAATTCTAGGGTACTTAATGTAAAGTAATAGTTAATTGCCATACGTTAATTCAACAGCCTTCAGGGAAGTGCAGGGGGGTGGACCATGAGGCCTGACCTGTGGCCAGGCCCTTGGCCAACTCCCTGCATGCACCTTACCCCACGCCATGAACAGCCTTTGGCCGTGCACAGCGGGATTTGGCCACAAGGCCAGTGGTCAACTCCCAAAGGCAGCCAGCCTGGGATCCCCCTACCTGGGCTGCTTTTGGTCCAAGGGACCCCATTCCCCAGGCCTGGTGCATTTTTTAGAAGAAGAGGGCACGGGCAGCCAGACTGTGATCCCCTTCCTTGAGCTGCGTTTGGCCTTGGGGACCCTGGCCCCCGGAGTCTGGCCTTCTTTTGGGCCTGCCAAAGTTAATCAGAGAGAGAGCAGTAGGCAGCCCCCTCCCTGGACTGATTTTGGCCCTGGGGACCCCATCCCCTGGGGCACAGCTGATAAAAGGGGGAGGGAGACATGTGCCCCCCCTTCCTGGGCCAATATCGGCCTCTCCCCAGGTTGATGCAGACTTTGAGGACCCATTCACCTGCAGTCTAGTCCCTGGGCATGTTTCAGCCCGGGGACTCCATCCCCCGGGGACCAACCAACAAACAGTCGGTGCCCTGGTGCCTACCCAGGGCACCCTCCATATCTTTTTTGGGGGTTACCCCAAGACCCCCATGACCCTGTTTGGCTCCTCACATCCAGCAGGGGTCGTCACTGCTCCCACCCGCAGGGAGCAGCTAAAAATGCTGCTCCCTGTGGGCAGGTGCAATATTCAGATCTGTTTCGCTGCCTGCATCACTGTGGGCAGGGAAACAGATCTGAAGTCCACTCCCAGCAGGCAGGAGCATTTTTAAAGATCCCTTCAGCTGGGAGCGGACTTAGGGCCTGATTCCGAGTTTGGCTGGCGGCAGTAGCCGCCAGCCAAATGGGAACCGCCACTTGGCCGCTCCGCGGTCAAAAGACCGCGGAGGCCATTCTGGCTTTCCCGCTGGGCCGGCGGGCACCCGCCAAAGGAGCGCCCGCCCGCCCAGCGGGAAAGGCCCTGCAACAATGAAGCCGGCTCCGAATGGAGCCGGCGGAGTTGCAGGGGTGCGACGGGTGCAGTTGCACGCGTCACGATTTTCACTGTCTGCAATGCAGACAGTGAAAATCTTTCTGGGGCCCTGTTAGGGTGCCCCTGCACTGCCCATGCCAGTGGCATGGGCAGTGCAGGGGCCCCCAGGGGCCCCACGATACCCGTTCCCGCCATCCTGGTTCTGGCGGTGAAAACCGCCAGAAACAGGCTGGCGGGAAGGGGGTCGGAATCCCCATGGCGGCGCTGCAAGCAGCGCCGCCATGGAGGATTCTCCGCCGCGGTCGGAATACAAAAGGAAGCACCGCCAGCCTGTTGGCGGTGCTTCCGTGGTCGTCGACCCTGGCGGTCGATGACCGCCAGGGTCAGAATGACCCCCTTAGTGTTTGCTGTTGCTCTATGAGGTCCTTGAAATTGCTCCCACCCAGCTAGAGCAAGCATAGGTTTCGCTGTCCGTGGAAACTGCTATGTCCCATGGTAAGCACCCTGGGAAATAGCAGGAGCCGGCTCTGGGGTATGGATTCCCGGGGGGGGGGGCCTCTGTGAGTGGAGCCGCTTGGCCTCCTCCCCTTTTTTATTGCTGCTGGACCCCAGAGGATAGGGTCCTGCAGGCCCAAATTGGCTTAAGGAGGGGAGCGCACATCCCCATTACAAACATGGGCGCACTCAGGGATGGGGTCTCGGGCCGAAACTGGCTGAGAGGGAGGGAGTCACATGTCCCCTCCCACAGTTTAATAAGACCAGGCACTGGGAGATGGGGTCTCTGGGGCTGAGATTGGCCCAGGGTGGAGATCTGGGTGCCCCCTCCCCTTCTCAATATGACCCGGGCCCCAGGGATGGGATCCCCAGTGCCAAAATCAGCCTGTGGAGTGGGGACACATATGCCCCCTCCCCATATTAACTTAAATAATTCATTCCCCGGGACCTGGCCTACCCAAGGGGCTAAAAAACAAATGTGAGAGACATATTTCTTTTTATTTTGCCCCAGATCCACTGAATCACCACAAAGTCATGGCAAAATTAAAAACAAAAACATTGTTGGTCCCACCATCAGGCCTAGGGGGTCAAAGTATTCCTACCCTGTCCTGCCCTCTTGTGTTTTTCGTTCCATTTTTCTTGGGACTCAGGCCAGGTTCAAGTGTTGGCAGCCAATCAGATCTCACCATGAGATCTGTCGGATCGACCGACCCTCCACGTCCCTACAGGTACATAATTGTTTTTTTTAATTACTTAGAAACTACTGAATGGATTTACAAATTACAAAGAGCACTCTTTCTGAACCAAGATTTAACTTTCTGCCAAATTTTTTGCAATTCCGTTCAGTAGATCAGGCTGTAGTGATGTATAAAATCCCTACAGAAAATTGCATTGAGAAAATATGTTTTGGGACCCCCCTTTTTTCTTGCTCCAACTTGATGAATCACTCTAAAACTTTCAACCCTGCCGTGCATGACCAAAGGCCGTGGTGGTAAGGGGTTGGGTGTCTACGGGAGGTTTGTCACAGGCAAGGTAATTTAATACTATTTAATGTCAAAAAAACCTAGACATTCACTGAAAAAAACAAAGGTTACAGGGATATTACAGTTAGGAAATAGAATTTAAAAAACCTCCTTAGAAATTCACTAAAAACACTGAGGTTACACAGACGTTCTAGTTAGATTCAGATTGTACAGGCACAAAACCATAGAAATTCAACAGTTATACTTATTTTAAAAAACTATAACCTGTGCCCTTAGGGAACTATGACTTGCGCCCTCGCCATGCACTGCTGCTCACCCCACATATTAGATCAGTAATGACTCCTTCTATGACATCATTCATAATATAAACTGTGCATGCAGAGAGAGAGAGAGAGAGAGAGATAGAGCGAGGTAGAGAGAGTCAGGGTAAGGGAGTCACACAGCTAAGATAACACCTGCTCACCCCCTTGGTAGCTTGGCACGAGCAGTCAGACTTATTTCAATGCTCATCCCCTTGGTAGCTTGGCACGAGAAGTCAGACTTATCTCAGAGGGAATGTGTAAAGTATTTCTACACACACATAGTAACACAGTGAAAACACTACAATAGGACTCCACGCCAGTTTAAAAAATAGCCAAAATTTAGCCAATATTCATCTGAATAATACAAGACCAAAACAACAACAGTGCAACATACACAAGCAACGATATCACTTTTAAGAAGTTGCAAAGAGTCTGAATCCTGAGGAATCAATGGTTGTCATTTTTTAACACACAGTACCTGGGATGTGTCAAAAACAAAGATGATGTGGTTTGCAGAGGAGTTGAGGCGCTGGAAAACAGTGATATGTTGGTTCCTTACTGCGCAGGGGAGGTGATGCATCAATTGCCTCCTCACAAGAAAGGTGATGCATTGGTTCCTTGCTGACAGGGGAGATGATGCATCGGTTCCTTACTGGCAGGGGAGGTGATGCATCGGTTCTCTCTCCGCAGGAGAGATGATGTGTCGGTTTCCAGTCATGCAGCTGCAGTTCCGTGCAGGGCCTATGAGAAATTGACACCCAGAGACGATGCGTGAGAAAATCCAGATGCACCATGATGATAGCGCCGCGGTGGAACAGACGCTGCATCAGTCCTACAAGAACTGCTTTGATTCTTCCACCGCAAGGCAGGCGCTGTGTCGATTCTTCAGCCACAGGGCAGGTGCTGCATTGATTCTTCTGCCACAGGCCAGGCGTTGTATTGATTTCCAGCTATGGCAAACTGATGCATGGATTTTCTTCTTCAGGATACCCTTTTCCACTTCCAAGGGCCTAGTGACTGGATTAGGCATCACTTGGCAAGTCAATACTCTCAGCAGAAGAGTCCAGACACTGGCAGATGAAACCTTTGATGTCCCTGAGACTTCTAACAGGAGGCAAGCTCAGTTCAAGCCCTTGGAGAACCTTGGAAAGAATGATGTAGAAAGCAAAGTCCAGTCCTTTCACTTTCAGGACTGAAGCAGCAAGCAGCAGGCCAGCACAACAAAGCAACAGGCAGAGTGGTTGTTCCTTCTACGGCATCCAGCTCTCCTTCCTGGCAGAATTTCCTCGGTCCAGAAGTGTTTTAAGTTGTGCTCTTAGAGGCCCAATACTTATACTCATTTATGCCTTTGAAGTAGGAAAACTTCAAAGGAAAGTCTTTTGTAGTGCAGAAGACTGTGCCTTTCCTGCCATGGCCCCAGACACACTCCAGGGGGCTGGAGACTGCTTTGTGAAAGGACAAGCACAGTCCTATTCAGGTGCAAGTGTCAGCTCCTCCCACGACTCTAGCCCTGGAAGACCCATCAGGAGATACAGGGCACACCTCAGCTCCCTTTCTGTGAATGTCTAGAGTGAATTCACAAATAGCCCAACTGTCATCCTGACCAAGACGTGTATTCCACAGCCAGGCAGAAGCACGGAATGGTTAAGCAAGAAAATGCCTACTTTCTAAAAGTGGCATTTTCAAACTTATAAATTAAAAACCAACTTTACCAAAATATGTATTTTCAAATTGTGAGCTCAGAGACCCCAAACTCCCATCTCTATCTGCTCCCAATGGGAAATTACACTTGAAAGATATTTCAAGGTAATCCCCATGCTAACTTACAGTTTTTTCATCATAGATTTTACTGCAAATATTACATTGATATTATCAATGATGTTATCCAAGATGTTGTGAGTGCCGTAACTTGTGGGGTTATTAGCAAGACATGGCAAGGGCGCGAGTTATAGTTACCTTATGGCACGGGTTATAGTTACTTGAGATAACTCTAACTATAACAGGTGAATTTCTGTGATTTTGTATGTTTAAAATGTGAGCCTAAGTATAAAGTCCCTGGAACCTTTGTTTTTTTCAGTGAATTTCTAGGGTTCTTTTAACGTACAGTAATTTAATGCAACCATCAATGAGCAGGCCGAAGGCCAGCCCCCTGTAACCACCCAACCTTGCACTGTGCACGGCCTTTACCCATGTGTGTCAGGAGTTGCCCAGGAAGCCTGGCCGGAAGCCATTCCCAACTCTACTCTGCACAAGGCCTTTTGGCAGTGTGTGGCAGGAGTTGGCCGCAGCCTGTCTATCTGGTTGTGAGAATAGACTTAAGAGTGTGTATCTGGGGATGAGAGTGGATGTGAGAGTCTCTGTTTGGGTGTGATAGTGCATGTATTAGTGTCTTAGTTGGTGTGTCAGTGTCTGTGCAGGTCTGTGAGAGGGTGCATGAGGGTGTCAGTGGATCAGTGAGGGGGTGTGTGAATGGGCCATTTAAGTCGGTGCATGAAGGTCTGAGTGGGGCTTTGAGTGGTTGCACCAGGGTCTGAGTGGGTGTGTGAGTGGGTGCCTAAGGGTCTGAGTGGGTGTGTGAGTGTGAGAAAGAGATTAAAAGAGAGAAGGAAAGTGAGAGGGAAGGAGATAAAGAGTTTTTTAGGCTTTGAAGGATGATGTACTTAGAATGAGATATTTATGGACAAATTGAAAATAAAAATTTATTTCTCAATGAAAAAGAGTGACATCACCTTTCAGTATGAGCCTTAAACTTTCAAAGCTTAAAAGAAATTCAATGAGGGAAATGATCATGGACACCCCTGGACTAGAACCCTCAACGTTCAATGTGAGGTTATGAGACCTTAACCATTAGGCCAACTTTTTAGTATTTTTCAATTTTTTTGCCCCTTTACAGGCTATCTGGGACTGTGAGGGAAGCCTCAAGGCCTCCCCCGCAGTCACAGCCTGCTCCCACCTCCTGAGGAGTCAGAATTGCTCCAGCAACCAAGGAGCTGCATTTAATAGCAGCTCCCTGCTTGCTGGGGCAATGTTTCATAGAACTTCCCTGCCTGCATATTTGCATGCACAGAAGACAGATGACAACTATGCTTTCTGACAGCAGGACCTGTTTGACAGATCCCACTCTTAGTAAGTTGAGTTATGTTTGTTTTTGCTTGGTGGGAGCTGTCAGCTCTCACCAAACAAAAGCAAACATCTATCTCCTGGGGGGGCAGCCCTGGGGTGTGTCAGTCCCCAGGGCCATCAGTGGCTCCTCAAAGTCCCCTCCAATGTAGAAATAGCCCCAGGGAAGTAGTAGTCCCTGGGGCTTGGGTGTCCGAAACCAAGCCCCTTTACATTTTTTTACTATTTGCCCCAGGGAGGTGGTGGTCCTGGGGCTGCAGGGTGGCTGAACGGCCCACCTGCACACAAATTTCTTCAATGCCTCAGGGAGGTGATGGTCCTGGGGCTGTGGGGGCCAATCGGCCCTGCCCCTGCAAACATGTAAACAAGTGCACAGAGAGGTGGCAGTCCCTGGAGCTTGGGGGGCCGGGTGTCCCCTGTTACATATTATGGAAGCCTTGGGGAGGCGGCGGTCCCTGGGGCTACAAAGGTGGGGTAGGTGTCCCCCACATTACAATGAAAAATGCCCCTGGGACTCACCCGGATGCTTAAGTATTATGAAGTGTAAGAGGTTCAGTTTTTTCCCACCGGATCTGCCGTCAATTGCACCCACATAAAAAAAAAATGCTTTTGAGACCTGGGAGGGTTCCTTCTGAGACCCCAGTACCAGAGCTAAGGGGTGAGGGTGTCTCTGCCCTAGCCCCTTTTCTTAGTTTTTTAAATTTTTATAGTGGGACTCAGCTGAAGCTGAGTCCTGAGATGGCTGCCAACACTTCCTGGTTTGAAGTGTTGGCAGTCAATCAGAGCTTTGCATTTCCCTGCACAAGCTTGTCATTATTTGAGAAGTCATTGCGGCCAGAGATATACAAATTTGGATTTCCTCCATTCTCTCAAAAACTACTGAATAGATTTACACCAAATAAAAGCACAATCTGCGTAGCAAAAGCTAGCTTTCTGCCAAATTTGGTGTAATTCTGTCCAGTGGTTTGGGCTGTAGTCGTAACTAAAGATCCTGTGGGAATTAACATGGGAAACATAACTTTTTTGACCCCTCACCTTATTTCTGTCCCCGGTTCACCTCAAAACTTTCAAGACAGCAGCAGAACTGGCCAAAGTATAAATTTAGAAAAATCATTAAAGATACATCGAGTGGCACTAAAGATATTGGCAAAATGAAAATGCTCCATCTATGGAAAAGTGGTCCAAAAAAATAAAATAAATAATATATATATATATATATATATATATATATATATAGATAGATAGATAGATAGATAGATAGATAGATAGATAGATAGATAGATAGATATTATCTGGTGGCAGTCACCACTAGGTAGCTATAATTAGGACTATGGGCCAGATGTACAAACCTTTTTGCACGTTTCAAACAGCGAATTTAGCTGTTTGCGACGAGTATAAAGCACATCGCGATGCCCAATCCCCTAACCTGGTTACTGACTCGCAAAACGGGACTGCGAGTCGCAATTAGGAAGGGGTGTTCCCCTTCCTAATTCCGAGTCGCAGCGCGATGTTGTATTGTTTTGTGACTGCGAATGCGGTCGCAAAACAATCGCAGTTACCACCAGTGTCACACTGGTGGTAACCCATTCGCAAAAGGGAAGGGGTCCCCATGGGACCCCTTCCCCTTTGTGAATGGCATGAATAACATTTTTTCAGAGCAGGCAGTGCACCACTGCCTGCTCTGAAAAAATGAAACAAACATTTTTTTGTTTTGTAATGCATCTTGTTTTCCTTTAACCCCTTCGCTGCCAGGCCTTTTCCCCCTCCTGTGCCGAGCCTTTTTTTGGCTATTTGGAGCAGTTCGCGCTTAGGCCCTCATAACTTTTTGTTCACATAAGCTACCCATGCCAAATTTGCGTCCTTTTTTTCCAACATCCTAGGGATTCTAGAGGTACCCAGACTTTGTGGGTTCCCCAGAAGGAGGCCAAGAAATTAGCCAAAAAACAGTGAAAATTTCATTTTTTTTTTTAAATTTGGAAAAATGGGCTGCAGAAGAAGGCTTGTGGTTTTTTCCCTGAAAAGGGCATCAACAAAGGGTTTGCGGTGATAAAATCACCAGCTTCCCAGCTTTCAGGAACAGGCAGACTTGAATCAGAAAACCCAATTTTTCAACCCAATTTTGGCATTTTACTGGGACATACCCCATTTTTACGATTTTTTGTGCTTTCAGCCTCCTTCCAGTCAGTGACAGAAATGGGCATGAAACCAACGCTGGATCCCATAAAACGCAACATTTCTGAAAAGTAAACAAAATTCTGAATTCAGCAAGGGGTAATTTGTGTAGATCCTACAAGGGTTTCCTACAGAAAATAGCAACTGAAAAAGAAAAATATTGAAATTGAGGTGAAAAAAACATCAATTTTTCTCTAAGTTTTACTCTGTAACTTTTTCCTGCAATGTCAGATTTTCGAAAGCAATATACCGTTACGTCTGCTGGACTCTTCTGGTTGCGGGGATATATAGGGCTTGTAGGTTCATCAAGAACTCTAGGTACCCAGAGCCAATAAATGACCTGCACCCTGCAGTGGGTTTTCATTCTATGCCGGGTATACAGCAATTCATTTGCTGAAATATAAAGAGTAAAAAATAGCTATCAAGAAAACCTTTGTATTTCCAAAATGGGCACAAGATAAGGTGTTGAGAAGCAGTGGTTATTTGCACATCTCTGAATTCCGGGCTGCCCATACTAGCATGTGAATTACCGGGCATTTCTCAAATAGACGTCTTTTTTACACACTGTCTTACATTTGGAAGGGAAAAATGTAGAGAAAGACAAGGGGCAATAACACTTGTTTTGCTATTCTATGTTCCCCCAAGTCTCCCGATAAAAATGATACCTCACTTGTGTGGGTAGGCCTAGCGCCCGCGACAGGAAACGCACCAAAGCGCAACGTGGACACATCACAGAAAACAGACCTGTTTTTAGCAAAGTGCCTACCTGTAGATTTTGGCCTCTAGCTCAGCCGCCACCTAGGGAAACCTACCAAACCTGTGCATTTCTGAAAACTAGAGACCTAGGGGAATCCAAGATGGGGTGATTTGTGTGGCTCGGACCAGGTTCTGTTACCCAGAATCCTTTGCAAACCTCAAAATTTGGCTAAAAAAACACATGTTCCTCACATTTCTGTGGCAGAAAGTTCTGGAATCTGAGAGGAGCCACAAATTTCCTTCCACCCAGCGTTCCCCCACGTCTCCCGATAAAAATGATACCTCACTTGTGTGGGTAGGCCTAGCGCCCGCGACAGGAAACACCCCAAAGCGCAATGTGGACACATCACAGAAAACAGACCTGTTTTTAGCAAAGTGCCTACCTGTAGATTTTGGCCTCTAGCTCAGCCGCCACCTATGGAAACCTACCAAACCTGTGCATTTCTGAAAACTAGAGACCTAGGGGAATCCAAGATGGGGTGATTTTTGTGGCTCGGACCAGGTTCTGTTACCCAGAATCCTTTGCAAAGCTCAAAAATTGGCTAAAGAAACACATGTTCCTCACATTTCTGTGGCAGAAAGTTCTGGAATCTGAGAGGAGCCACAAATTTCCTTCCACCCAGCGTTCCCCCACGTCTCCCGATAAAAATGATACCTCACTTGTGTGGGTAGGCCTAGCGCCCGCGACAGGAAACGCCCCAAAGCGCAACGTGGACACATCACAGAAAACAGACCTGTTTTTAGCAAAGTGCCTACCTGTAGATTTTGGCCTCTAGCTCAGCCGCCACCTAGGGAAACCTACCAAACCTGTGCATTTCTGAAAACTAGAGACCAAGGGGAATCCAAGGAGGGGTGACTGGCGGGGCTCGGACCAGGTTCTGTTACCCAGAATCCTTTGCAAAGCTCAAAAATTGGCTAAAAAAACACATGTTCCTCACATTTCTGTGGCAGAAAGTTCTGGAATCTGGGAGGAGCCACAAATTTCCTTCCACCCAGCGTTCCCCCAAGTCTCCCGATAAAAATGATACCTCACTTGCGTGGGTAGGCCTAGCGCCCGCGACAGGAAACGCCCCAAAGCGCAACGTGGACACCACCAAAATTTTGGAAGAAAACAGACCTGTTTTTAGCGAAGTGCCTACCTGTAGATTTTGGCCTGTAGCTCAGCCGCCACCTAGGGAAACCTACCAAACCTGTGCATTTCTGAAAACTAGAGACCTAGGGGAATCCAAGGAGGGGTGACTGGCGGGGCTCGGACCAGGTTCTGTTACCCAGAATCCTTTGCAAAGCTCAAAAATTGGCTAAAAAAACACATGTTCCTCACATTTCTGTGGCAGAAAGTTCTGGAATCTGAGAGGAGCCACAAATTTCCTTCCACCCAGCGTTCCCCCACGTCTCCCGATAAAAATGATACCTCACTTGTGTGGGTAGGCCTAGCGCCCGCGACAGGAAACGCCCCAAAGCGCAACGTGGACACATCACAGAAAACAGACCTGTTTTTAGCAAAGTGCCTACCTGTAGATTTTGGCCTCTAGCTCAGCCGCCACCTAGGGAAACCTACCAAACCTGTGCATTTCTGAAAACTAGAGACCTAGGGGAATCCAAGGAGGGGTGACTGGCGGGGCTCGGACCAGGTTCTGTTACCCAGAATCCTTTGCAAAGCTCAAAAATTGGCTTAAAAAACACATGTTCCTCACATTTCTGTGGCAGAAAGTTCTGGAATCTGGGAGGAGCCACAAATTTCCTTCCACCCAGCGTTCCCCCAAGTCTCCCGATAAAAATGATACCTCACTTGCGTGGGTAGGCCTAGCGCCCGCGACAGGAAACGCCCCAAAGCGCAACGTGGACACCACCAAAATTTTGGAAGAAAACAGACCTGTTTTTAGCGAAGTGCCTACCTGTAGATTTTGGCCTGTAGCTCAGCCGCCACCTAGGGAAACCTACCAAACCTGTGCATTTCTGAAAACTAGAGACCTAGGGGAATCCAAGGAGGGGTGACTGGCGGGGCTCGGACCAGGTTCTGTTACCCAGAATCCTTTGCAAAGCTCAAAAATTGGCTAAAAAAACACATGTTCCTCACATTTCTGTGGCAGAAAGTTCTGGAATCTGAGAGGAGCCACAAATTTGATTCCACCCAGCGTTCCCCCACGTCTCCCGATAAAAATGATACCTCACTTGTGTGGGTAGGCCTAGCGCCCGCGACAGGAAACGCCCCAAAGCGCAACGTGGACACATCACATTTTTTCATTGAAAACAGTGCCTACCTGTAGTTTTTGGCCTGTAGCTCAGCCAGCACCTAGGGAAACCTACCAAACCTGTGCATTTCTGAAAACTAGAGACCTAGGGGAATCCAAGATGGGGTGACTTGAGGGGCTCTGACCAGGTTCTGTTACCCAGAATCCTTTCCAAACCTCAAATATTGGCTAAAAAAACGCATTTTTCACACATTTCGGTGACAGAAAGTTCTGGAATCTGAGTGGAGCCACAAATTTCCTTCCACCCAGCGTTCCCCCAAGTCTCCCGATAAAAATGATACCTCAGTTGTGTGGGTGGGCCAGGTGCCTCCAACAGAATAAGGCCCAAAACTTGTAGAGATACAGGGGATAGTACTGCGAGTTTATAAGGACATATTCTTTTATACATCTTTAGACTGACTCTGCTTTGGGGACCCACATACGTGAGGTGTCATTTTATTTGGGAGACTGAGGGGAACACTGGGGAGTAGGAATTTTGTGCTGGAGTGGTGATCGTACGAAGAAAAGTCAGGAAAATATGCTTTTTTTAAGCACATTTTGAGGTTTACAGAGGAGTCTGGGTAAGAAAATGTTGGGGGATCCACGCAAGCCACTCCTCCCTAGACTCCTTGGGGTGTCTAGTTTTAAAAAATGTCTGGGTTTGGTAGGTTTCCCTAGATGAAGGCCTCACACAGGACCAAAAACATAGGTGCCCTCTCCCCCCCCAAACACAGGTAGTTTTGTAATATATCGTTTTGATGTGCCCACATACGTCCGTGATGTGCCAAACACTAAAATTTTGAAAAGAAACACACTTAGGTTATGTGAAAAAGACCCCTCACCCACCAACCAAGTTGGTGGCATGCTTCATCATCGGGGTCCCACCTGAGGCACCTAGCGTGTCATAGGTGTGCTGCGACGCCTGATTACAGCGGAGCAGGTTTGGTCATTTTTACCACACATACTGGTTGGATTTGGCACGAGGGTGAGTGATGGTTCAGTGGATCAAATTTTACTAACAAGAGCTTTCACAAAAATGAAAAGCACTGTTAGTAACTGAAAGGCAAAAAACTGAACCAATGACTCACAGCTCGTGAGCTGTAAAGCCGCGACAAGGCACCAACCGCTTTACAGTCCATTCACACAACTTTCATACATGACACACACAAGGCCATTCACACCGCCAGCCACGGGCCCAGCACATTACAACACTCACATCGACAGACAGCGCCACTCAAGGGCCCATCACTTACATACGCCCACATGCCTGATACAACAATCACACCAGCTGATGGGAGTGTGTGGACTGGTGTTTGGCTTGCAGTGTGTTGCAGTAGCCAACATCAAGTCAATATGTACAGTCTCAGCCAAGCCCCACTCCACACACAATGGCATCATATTTTTTTTTTTTTTAACAGAGGAACCCCTAACTAAGTAGAAAGAATTACAAAACAACAAACACAAAAGCTCTAACTAACAACATGACAGAAATGCTAACCATGAAACTAAACACATGAAAATACAAAACAGACATGAGTTTACACTCATGGTTGTTCCCAGAAATTCTTCTGGGTGTGGTAATTCTTAAAACAAGCACCGACACACAGCCCAGGCTTTGAAGGACAATCTGGGCAGTACATTCGAGACTCCCTCCGGATACCTCTTCGAAAACACACTCTACATTTCTTAGCTGGAAAGTCTTTTTTGGGTGTGGGAGGAATGTGCTCAGCAAAGTGGCGATCTTTCAATCTAGCCACATCCTCCACCACTGCTTCTCTAGGAACTCTGGCCTGTTCCACCACAATAAGGCTCTCTATCACTGACTCCTGAAATTTCACAAATGTCATCTTTGAGTCTGGAGACCTATCCCTAAACACAATAAAAGCATTGAAGGTTGCTAAGTGGAAGAGGTGAAGTGCTAACTTCTTATACCAAACATAAGACTTACGAATAGCAGTATAAGGTTCCAACCTCTGGTCAACTCTATCTACACCTCCCATGTGCTTATTATAATCTAAAATGCACACAGGTTTGCGCACTTCAGCAACCTGGCCCCAAACAGTCACAGGGGAAGTACTCTCATCATGGATGGTACTTAGCATGTAGACATCCCTCTTGTCTGAAAATTTCAAAGCTAGCAGCTCCTCGTTCCGCAAGGCACAGCACTGTCCCCTCTCAAGTTTTTTACAGACAAGCTCCCTTGGATAGCCTTTCCGGTTAGAACGGATTGTGCCACAAGCAACTGTGTCCACTCTAAACAATTCCTTGAACAACTGCACACCAGTGTAGAAGTTATCTACATACAAATGGTGACCTTTGTTGAACAGTCGTCTACCAAGATCCCACACTATTTTCTCAGTAACTCCAAAAGTGGGAGGACAACCAGGGGGGTCAATATTGGAATCCCTACCAGTGTACACACGGAAACTATACACATATCCTGTCCTACTTTCAGACAGCATATACAATTTAATTCCATATCGTGCCCTTTTGCTAGGAATGTACTGCCTAAAAACCAAACGACCCTTGAAGAGGACCAAAGACTCGTCCACACTTATCTCTTTGCCTGGAACATAGACCTCCGAAAACCGATCTACAAAATGATCAAGGACAGGCCTAATCTTAAAAAGACGGTCAGAATCTGGGTGATCTCGTGGCAAGGCTAATGCATTGTCAACAAAATGCAGCATCCTAAGAAGAAGCAAATACCGATTACGACTCATGGTAGCTGGAAATATAGCTGTTGCCATCAAGGGACTAGTAGACCAATAAGAAGCCAGTGACGGCTTCCTTATCAACCCCATCAAAAAAGTCAAACCCAAAAACTTTTTTAGCTCCTCCAAATTTGTGGGAATCCACTGGGCAGCTCTAGAGTGTGGCCTAAGTCTAGCAGCGTTGTCCCTCAAATGCTGCTCCGCATACAAATTAGTCTGCTCAACAATCTCTTCCAAAAACACATCATCCATGAATAACTCAAAGAAATTGATAGGCATAAAGTTCTCTGTATTGGCGTTACACCCCGGGAGACCAGTAAAGGCAGGCAACTCTGGCTGCTCCATGTTTGGGGCAACCCAGACATCAGGTCTTCTAACGGGAAACCTTTCAGCCCCAGGTTGCTGCACTATTGGCACATCAATGTCCTCCTCTAAAACAGAACCTTCATCTGCACTGAGTGTGGCTTCATCATCAGAAGATTCCCCTCCAACAGAAACATCACTGCCAGAATCTCTGACTTCCTCCTCTGCCTCAGATGCAGAGTCCGTCTCATAGTCATGATCAGACTGTGACTCAAAAAGCATACCAACCACCTGCTGAGCGGTCATCCTGCGGCTAGCCATGATCTCTCCTGCTAAAATTAACTGGACAAATTCACCACCAACAACCAGCACTGTGTAAGACAAGTAACAAAGTGTAGCTTTGTTAGTAAGAGTTACAAACTCAAAAACTATACCGCTCACTTGCCTGAAAAAGCTTGATTCACCAGCAACTACACAGCAATCACCAATGATATCCCACTAAAAAGAAAGAAAGAAAGGCAAATTAGAAATAAGACACAACAAATATCATTGTGCACAAACCTAAGGACAATTTCACACACAATCCTGCATTTAGTACACCCCCTACAAACATGTCATTCATGCATGGCAACAATACTCCTTTGGAGTAAATTGTTTTTACTTACCTAAAACATGCAACTGTGCAAACTACAGGTCAACCACCGCCAAAACCGCAAGGAGCCACAGCAAATAAAGCAAAAGCTTTGAACTAGAACAAAAAGGAGGAAATTTTTTTTTATCACAAATGCAAAGACTTCTTCAGTTGACAAACACCCCACCATCAAACATTTTAGAAATTGGTGCCTAAGTGGATTCTGTCATAGGGGCAGATGGGCCTACTAAAAAAATAGGCCTGTCTGCCCCAAGGAAGCCAGAAAATACCTTTTTTACTGTGTCCCCATGGAGAGCGACCCTTGCCAAAGGGGACAGCCCTCAAACAAAAAAAAACAAACAAAACACACACAACACTATCCCTGGTGCCTAAGTGGCTTCTGCCCCCTTGGGGGCAGGTGGGCCTAAGAAAATAGGCCCATCTGCCCCCAGGGGGTGTAGAAATGGCCAACAGGTCAATGCCCCCCTTGGGGGGGCGCCCCGTGACCAAGGGGACGCCCCCCCACAAAAATAAACACATAAAAAAAAATCCCTGGCGTTCTAGTGGTTCTGCCCCCCTTGGGGGCAGATCAGCCTAAAAATAATAGGCTGATCTGTCTCCAAGGGGTGCAGAAATGGCCTGGGTACATGTGCCCCCAAAGTGGGGGGCGACCCTTGCCCAAGCCCCCCCCCATCCACTAACACACACACACACACACACTATCCCTGGTGTCTACGTGGCTTCTGCCCCCCTTGGGGGCAGGTGGGTCTAGAAAAATAGGCCCATCTGCCCCCAGGGGGGGCAGAAATGGCCAACAGGTCAATGCCCCCCTTGGGGGGGCGCCCCGTGCCCGAGGGGACGCCCCCCCACAAAAATAAACACATAAAAAAAAATCCCTGGCGTTCTAGTGGTTTCTGCCCCCCTTGGGGGCAGATCAGCCTAAAAATAATAGGCTGATCTGTCTCCAAGGGGTGCACAAATGGCCTGGGTACATGTGCCCCCAAAGTGGGGGGCGACCCTTGCCCAAACCCCCCCCCATCCACTAACACACACACACACACACACACTATCCCTGGTGTCTACGTGGCTTCTGCCCCCCTTGGGGGCAGGTGGGTCTAGAAAAATAGGCCCATCTGCCCCCAGGGGGGGCAGAAATGGCCAACAGGTCAATGCCCCCCTTGGGGGGGTGCCCCGTGCCCGAGGGGACGCCCCCCCACAAAAATAAACACATAAAAAAAAATCCCTGGCGTTCTAGTGGTTTCTGCCCCCCTTGGGGGCAGATCAGCCTAAAAATAATAGGCTGATCTGTCTCCAAGGGGTGCAGAAATGGCCTGGGTACATGTGCCCCCAAAGTGGGGGGCGACCCTTGCCCAAGCCCCCCCCCATCCACTAACACACACGCACACACACACTATCCCTGGTGTCTACGTGGCTTCTGCCCCCCTTGGGGGCAGGTGGGTCTAGAAAAATAGGCCCATCTGCCCCCAGGGGGGGCAGAAATGGCCAACAGGTCAATGCCCCCCTTGGGGGGGCGCCCCGTGCCCAAGGGGACGCCCCCCCACAAAAATAAACACATAAAAAAAAAACCCTGGCGTTCTAGTGGTTTCTGCCCCCCTTGGGGGCAGATCAGCCTAAAAATAATAGGCTGATCTGTCTCCAAGGGGTGCAGAAATGGCCTGGGTACATGTGCCCCCAAAGTGGGGGGCGACCCTTGCCCAAGCCCCCCCCCCATCCACTAACACACACACACACACACACTATCCCTGGTGTCTACGTGGCTTCTTCCCCCCTTGGGGGCAGGTGGGTCTAGAAAAATAGGCCCATCTGCCCCCAGGGGGGGCAGAAATGGCCAACAGGTCAATGCCCCCCTTGGGGGGGCGCCCCGTGCCCAAGGGGACACCCCCCCACAAAAATAAACACATAAAAAAAAATCCCTGGCGTTCTAGTGGTTTCTGCCCCCCTTGGGGGCAGATCAGCCTAAAAATAATAGGCTGATCTGTCTCCAAGGGGTGCAGAAATGGCCTGGGTACATGTGCCCCCAAAGTGGGGGGCGACCCTTGCCCAAGCCCCCCCCCATCCACTAACACACACACACACACACACTATCCCTGGTGTCTACGTGGCTTCTGCCCCCCTTGGGGGCAGGTGGGTCTAGAAAAATAGGCCCATCTGCCCCCAGGGGGGGCAGAAATGGCCAACAGGTCAATGCCCCCCTTGGGGGGGCGCCCCGTGCCCATGGGGACGCCCCCCCACAAAAATAAACACATAAAAAAACATCCCTGGCGTTCTAGTGGTTTCTGCCCCCCTTGGGGCAGATCAACCTAAAAATAATAGGCTGATCTGCCCTCAAGGGGGGCAGAAATGGCCCTAAAAGACATGCCCCCCAAAGGGGAGCGACCCTTGCCCAAGGGGGCGCCCCCCCATCCACTACACACACAATCCCTGGTGCCTAAGTGGCTTCTGCCCCCCTTGGGGGCAGATGGACCTAAAAAAAATAGGCCGATCTGCCCCCAAGGGGGGCAGAAATGGCCAACAGTTCTCTGCCCCCTTGGGGGGGGCGCCCCTTGCCCAAGGGGGCACCCCCTCCCAACATACCTGCACAGAAAATATAATTCCCTGGTGATCCAGTGGTTTCTGCCCCCCTTGGGGGCAGATCCGCCTAAAAAGTAGGCCAATCTGCCCCCAAGGGGGGCAGAAATGGCCGTAACTAATTGCCCCCACAAGGGGAGCGACCCTTGCCCAAGGGGCCGCTCCCCGCCAGCAAGAAACACGAGCAAACAAAAAAAAAAAAAATCCCTGGTGTCTAGTGGGCATTCCTGCTGCCCGATCGCAATGCGATCGGGCAGCAGGAATGCTCAAAGAGACACCGGGGGAAAGGAAAAGCCTTTCCTTTCCCCCGGTGCCTCTTTAGCCCAAACCCCCCACCCACCGGGAAGAGGAACTCACCTCTTTCCTCGTCGCCGCAAAGGAAGCAAATGGCTTCCTGTGCGGCGAAATCCCCATAATGAAATCAGCGCGCGATCGCGCGCTGACGTCATTATGGGGGGGTGGGGGGGTCGGGGGTGGAAGGGGAAGGGCTTCCCCTTCCATCCCTGACTTTGGGGGGGTGGGGGGAAGCACACAGAGAGAGCGAGAGCGCTCCCTCTGGGCTGTGTGCCGAGGACGTAGTGGTTACGTCCTCGGCACAGCAGCACTGTGCCGCGGGACGTAACCACTACGTCCGCGGCACAGAAGGGGTTAAGGAAAACAGGCTGTAGTACAAAAAAAAAAAAACTGCTTTATTTAAAAGCAGTCACAGACATGGTGGTCTTCCCTGTGAGTGCCGCCACTCGCTAGGGGGTCGCAAATTGCGACCCACCTCATTAATATTAATGAGGTGGGTCTTTGCGACCCCCTTGCGAGTCGCAGATAGTGTCAGGGAAACCATCCTACATTCTGGATTGCGACTCACAAATTGTGAGTCGGTCTGACTCGCAATTTGCGAGTTGCAATCCAGATTTTTGCTACATCTGGCCCTATGTTTCCATAGGCAAAATGTTTTTTGACTGGCCTATATCTTTGGCTCCAATTGACAAATCTTCACAAATTTCTTTTAATAAAGTGTACCAGTGATTCTTGCTGCACACAGAAAGTTTCGGAGTAATCCATCAAACGAGGCTGACAAAAAGGGGGGGTCCCAAAGCACTTTTTTTTCATTCTCTGTCTATGGGGGGGGGGGTTCATTCTTTAGAGCAAAAATTAAAGAACAGCGCCCAGGGAAGGGTCACCCTGACCTCTTAGCTCTGGTGTCCCCCTCCTTGGGCTTTAATAAGCCCCAGGGACCATAAAAATCGCTGGGGGGAAATGCTTTTTTTAACTGGGGGAGGCCCTGTGGCCTTTTCCAAAGCCCCAGGGTCCACCCCCAGTGCAAAATGCTTTTTAAAATTGGGGGTGGCCCAACAGCAACCCCCACAACCCCGGGGACCACTGCCTGCCTAGGGCAAATAATGAGCAGAGCTGTGCAGCCCCCCTCATCCTGGGGACCACAAACCTGGGGCACCTAATAAATTAGGTTCGGGTGACTGCTCGGAATGCAGCCCCCCCACCCCGAAGCCCCAGGGACCAACACCTCCCCGGGGCACAAAACTCACAGCCTCGGGGATCACCACCTACCTGGGCAAATACAAAATAATGTATTATTACCACATCCCTGGGACTTCTTGTCGAGGAGCCCCTAATGGCCCGAGGGATCGCCACCCCTAGGGCTGGCTCCTGCTAGGTCCTGGGGTGCCCACCACCAGGACATAGCTCCTTGCTGTGGCTTGGCTGCAGCTTTAAAGCTGCAACCAAGTCAAAGCAAACACTCAATTTTTTGACAGTGGGACTTGTCAAACGGGTCCCGCTGTCAAAAACTAGAACTTTCATCTCTGTCATTTAAAGCAGCTCCTTGGTTGGTGAAGCAATGGGACTTGGGGGAAGGCCTTGAGGTTTCCCCCGTGGTGCCAGATAGCTCGTATAGAGCTTCTTTTAAAATAAACATTTTATTTTTTAAATGCAGGAACTGGGGTGGGGGGCCTTTAGGGCTCACCCACAGTCCCAGATAGCCCATAAAGGGCCAAAAAAAAGTGAAAGCAAAAAAAAAAATGATTAGCTCAGTGTCAAGGTCACAGACAAAACCATAGAAATTCACCAGTTACAGTTAGGGTTATCTCAAGCAACTATAACTCAAGCCCTAAGGTAAGTATAACTCACACCCTTGCCATGCACTGCTAATTGGAATACACATTAAGGCACCCATAACATCTCTGATAACATCATTAATAATATCAATGTAATACTTGCAGTAAAAAGCATGACAAAAAACTGTGCATGGCGGGGCCGAAAGTTATAGTTACCTTAGGGAATGAGTTATTGATACTCGAGAGATAACTTTAACTATAACTGCAGAATTTCTTTGGTTTTGTACATTTAAAATGTGAGCCTAACTATAACGTCCATGTAATGTTTGTTTTTTTAAGTCAATTTCTATGTTTTAAAAAAATTCTATTTCCTAACTATAATATCCCTGTAACCTATGTTTTTTTCAGTCAAAAAGAAGAGAGAAAAAAAAAAAATATATATATATATATATATATATATATATATATATATATATATATATATATATTTACATATCTATTTACATCCAGAAAGATTCACTGCACTCCAAAAGATCCCAATACAACAACTTTATTAAAAAATTCAGCAACCACCTTTGTTCAGACCTACTGTTTTGAAATACGTATGTGTGTGTGTATATATATATATATACGTATATATATATATATAACCTACTGGATGTTATAGCAGTTATAGTTAGGACATAGGGGCATATTAAAAGGAGCCTGTGCCACCACTGTGTCACTTTTGTTTGACAAAGCCACGGTGCATTCAGTGCTCCATATTCATAAAGTGACGCATTAGGCATAATGCATCACTTTTATCTGTCCTGCATACTTTTTATCCTGCGCTACAAAAGGTCCAAGAAGTGTCAAAATTGCTGTGCATTAGCCAACCAGGCATAAAAATGATGCATTGACACTGGTACATAAGCAGAACATACCCAAAACACATTGGCAAGCTCAACTACGCCATGGAGCTACTCATCCAGTACCTCATGTTCCCCAACACACAGCAGAAACAACTGGAAAACAAGCAGAGCTTCTGTGCCATTGCTGGACTTCCACGTGTGTTGGGCACAATGGACTGCAACCACATGCAACCGGAGCTTCCTGCTGCTACATCCCACCTGTACCACATTTGGAAGCACACATATTCCATCAATGTGCAGGCAAAAGTAGAGCATCTGGGGATGTTAATCAGTGTGCTGGCAAAGTACCCTGGGAGTGCTCATTATGCGTACATCTTCAGAAATTCCATCATAAACGTGTGCTTCCAGAATGGGAGATATGGGAATGGCCTACTGGTTGATAAGTAAATTTCGAGCACATGACTGATCTCATGACAGTGAACTATGTTGGATAAAATTGCCATATTTTTGTTGGGTGAATAAGACAGTGGATACATAGAAGGTATGGGCCTCATACTTGCACCGTACTACATAGCACATATGCAATACAACCCACCAAGTCTCATATGTTAAGACCTGTTAAGCCATTGTGGATCTCATGTTCAAGAGGCCTGTGGAGCTGGAGCATCTGTTTCCATGATGCTCTGGTGGAGTAGGTCTCTCAATCGTATCTATGAGGCAACACAAAGTCACCATGCGTGCAACTGCATGGCCTCATAGATATGGACTAAGGCAAGGCAGTGCAAACTGTTGCGTTCCCTTATTCTATGTCAAGAATGTGTTCCATGGGCCTTACTGTGGGTTTCCCTATGCAGCACCAATGGAATTTGAAACATTCCCAGAATCACGAGGACCTGGTAAACTGGAAATGTGTCAAACACGTGTGTCTCCCCAGGGGATGTGTAACGAGGAGAAAAAACTTCACTTCCCCTCATTATTTACTCCTTCTATGTGTGCTGCATTCTGCAGCACACATACAAAAAAGAAAAAGCTTCCATTATTTGTTTTTGTGCAGGAAGGTGTCCCTTACTGCGTAAAAACTATTGAGTCCACAACGCAGACACACCTGCACCATGGTGCAAGGTTGCATATGTTGGTGCTACTCACTAGTCTGTGATCTTGCGCATGCAGAAGGAACACAAATGTGTTGTATGTCATTAATATTGCACATTCTTGTCATTTTCTTTTGACACAGAGCAGCACAACTAAGTGACTCGCAGTGCTGCCCCTTATCAACAACCCACAAATGAGGCTCTTTGTGTCTTTCGAAATGGTGGAATGTAATGCAACACTACGTAAAATGCTTTATCACAATACCATGTTGAAGGAAGGACCTCCATTTCTATTGTCTGTGTGTCCACTAGCAACTCCCATGGTCATGGGGCATGTCATGTATCCAATAACTGTGAAACTGAGAAAGCATAAAATATTTGGCTCTCCCCAGGTCAAATGGACAATGAAAAAGTACATTAGTCATCATATAAACACACCAGCCATACTATGGGGGTCATTCGACCCCGGCAGGCGGCGGGCACCGCCCGCCGTGCGGAGACCGCCAAAAGACCGCACCGTGGTCAAATGACCGCGGCGGTCATTCTGACTTTCCCGCTGGGCCGGCGGGCGACCGCCAAAAGGCCACCCGCCGGCCCAGCGGGAAAGACCCAGCAACGATGAAGCCGGCTCCGAATGGAGCCGGCGGAGTTGCTGGGGTGCGACGGGTGCAGTGGCACCCGTCGCGATTTTCAGTGTCTGCAAAGCTGACACTGAAAATCATTATGGGGCCCTGTTAGGGGGCCCCTGCACTGCCCATGCCAGTGGCATGGGCAGTGCAGGGGCCCCCAGGGGCCCCACGACACCCGTTCCCGCCATCCTGTTCCTGGCAGTAACAACCGCCAGGAACAGGGTGGCAGGAAGGGGGTCGGAATCCCCATGGCGGCTCTGCAAGCAGCGCCGCCATGGAGGATTCCCTGGGCCAGGGGAAAACCGGCGGGAAACCGCCGGTTCCCCTTTTCTGACCGCGGCTTTACCGCCACGGTCAGAATGGCCCAGGAAGCACCGCCAGCCTGTTGGCGGTGCTTCCGCGGTCGTTGGCCCTGGCGGTCGGTGACCGCCAGGGTCAGAATGACCCCCTATGTGTGCTCCATTTTGTGCCACACAAACCTGCTCTCTCAGTCCTTCAAGGGTATAGACTGTTCAGCAAGGTAGACCCTCATGTGCAAGTACAGCTCAGAGAACATGCAGCCACACATTCACCATTCATATGATGTTCTTGTCTTGGTGCTATGATGCCCACTGTCTGCCAGTGCAGTCTGCAATCCCAGGTCACTGCATCATGTTGAAAATAGGTCCTACACTGTCCTCAGTCAGTGAGGCAGTGAGGCAGTGCAGTTATGAGAGTTTACCAGTTGCACTGTACAGCTCAAGACTCCCACATACCTCTCCCCTCGTATTCTGTTAACACAGTTGACACAGTGGACACAGTGCACTGCCATGTGTAGACTATCATGTCCACCAATGACATGCACTCACTAATCTCTCCATGGCAATAGCTATTGAACAACAGTGACTACTAATGTCACATCCAAATAGGTGTGAATGAATGAGACAACATCATCTACCCTGGCTAAATTGTGTAAAAGCTGACATGTATCAGTTCAATAATGCCAATAGTAGTCCCAAACAGACATAATAGAGGAGTGTGAGAGAAATGTCTCCTCAACAGCTTACTCTCCATACTAGAAAAGATTCACCACGTTCAAAGCATTGGTACTTCTAAGTATTAGAGATAGTAAGTGCATCACACAGGCCAGTGTAGTTGTATGTGTAGTACAGTGTTAGTCATAGCAAAAATGAAAGTGTGTGTATCCCAACCAATCCCATAGTGGTTTTTAGGACACATAACTGAATGTACATGAATGTGGGCACATCAACCATCATATTATTCCCCTCCTGTCTTTTCAGCTGGCCAAGGATATGGTCTGCAGCTGTGGGTCATGACCCCATATTCACATCCCCAGATGGAGGCCTAGCAGAGCTACAAACATTCACTTGGCAGGACCTGGTCCATAGTGGACTGTACTTTCGGAGACCTTATGTCACACTTTCTCTGTCTCGACATGTCCAGGGGGAGGAGATTGCTCTAACCCCCCATGTTAGGTAAGATAATACTTGTGTGCTGCATTTTGCACAACATATGTGTGCAGACCAATGTCCCATGAGATGAGAAAAATGAGGACCATGAAGGCGTGCAGGTTGATAATGAGGAAGATGGATATCAACACAAAAAAATATTTTCATTTGCTGGGACACCGCGGAGAGACCAAATTGTGCAGAACCTTTGGCAGATGCATGAGCCACATCAAGGGATCACAAATATATGGACTACATGAAAAAGGTGTAATACAATGCCAATTAATTTATGAACACTACCATTGTTAAGCAATCTTACTTCATAGTTACTGTAAACATCAAAACACACATCACACACGGTAGTAATTTGCACACAGCAAAGATATGTCGCAGTGTGTAACAAACAGCCATGGACAACATTTTGTGAATCCAAAAATGTGTGCACTCCAAAAACCTGTGCCAAATGCAGATCCGTTCGACAGACACCAAACAAAGATTGCAGTATGGCACAGTTTGGACAGGTTATGATATTGTGTTCTATGGCAGTGTAATGACCATCAGACATCCAACCGTAATCAAAATGGTGTGCTGAAGTAAATAGTGTGTAATGACTGTGTGTGTCCTACAGTTATCCCTTTGCATAGCCTTACACTCGTGGAGGATAGTAGAGTAAACTCATAGTCAGATGACTCTGAACCCAGGCACTTACCATGTGCATGGGAACACAGTCCACCTCTTACAGTCTATATATGCTATATCAATGTCTGCAGACACCGATTGTGACATCTCACAACACACATATAAATGTGGAATACTCAACTATGCTGCCACAAGTGCCCCACTAGGCAAAGATGCAACTGAACAAGCAGGGATGTATCTTACCATGTTGGTGTGTTGCACTCAGATACAAACAATGTCTACACTCCTATGACTACATTTTTGTGTGATTGTAAAAACACAACACAAAGAGACAGAATATGAAACATTGCCAGAAGCAATGACTAAATGCAAGGTGAATGCACCCAAGGTACCATGCACTGATGCATTCCAAGTCATGGTGGGAGATTGTGTCAATAAATGTCCAGGTGACCACCTTGTGTGAATGCATACCCACATCCTATGTTCAAGTAACCCCTCAATATGCAAACATACTGTGATGCATGCCAATAGCAAACATATACTTCCACAGAAAAAAATCGAACTCATTTTGGCTACACAAGCTGACCTTGTGATCACGAAAACATAGACAAAGGTTTGAGACAAACACTAATGTACATTGGCACTGTGAATAGGCCACACATATCCTTCCAGACCCAAGCACATACAGCACAAGCACATACAGCAGATGCATGTGTCCCACAACATGATATGATGGTCGTTGGCAATGAGACACTGGTAAATGTTGGTATGCACATATCAACATGTGTCTTTTAACCCTAGACACATCATTTCAAATATAGACAGTCAATCTGCCACATACACTGTAGACTGGATGAACCAGCCAGTGTATGTCATTCCTTGAGTGGGTAATGCATCCACTAGACATCCTAGGATAGCATTGTATACCTGGTGCCTCTGGTGTCCCTCTAGTCTTGGACCTCCGGTAGCACAAGCCTCTCAACCATATTCATGAGGCCATGCTAAGCCACCCTGTGTGGCTCATCCTGACCTTATAGCTATGGAGTAAATGAAGGCACCTCAATAAGCTGCCTTGGTTTGCTCTTTGCCATGGGTCTGTTGCAGGGGCCTTGCAGGTAGCAACACCGATGGATAGTCAGGATGACTCATGTAAACTTACGGATATGAACCTGCTGCCGTAGAAAAGGCCTATGCCTTCACCCAATCTGACATCAAGTTACATTTTAGTTCTCTGCATCTTTTTGCACATAAACCATCCAAGGACTGTTTTTTGCATCCTCTATGTGTGCTGCAGAATGCAGCACATATGGAAACAGAAAAGCTAAGGAGATTTTTTTTAATTCGTCCTTGTTATGCCTCTTCTGGTGATGTGTATGTTTTTTTGGGCTGAACCAGGCTTACAAGAGTCTGATAACCTGGGTCAGTGTCAAACTCCATGAGTGCTGCATGTAAGCAGCCACTGCAAGGCACATGCAACCTCTTCTTGATGCAGAGTCAAGCAATGCCAGTGCTTTACACTGCCTTGCCTTGCTCAATAATTATAAGGTCATGCCACGGCATGCATGGTGGCTTTCCCTTGCACCATTAGCATGTGTGAGAGTCCTATGCCCCCCAACTTTGACAGAATCTCTATGTGGCATGACCCTTGTATATGAGCCCTTTATTGTCAACCACTCCAGAACACTCATGGCTATATTTCGTTCCATTTTGTGTTATGTTTGCACCTCTGTTGTTTCCCATACATGTCACAAAATGCCAGTAGAGAATTTAAAAGCCAGACAAGGAGCAATCTGTACCACGTTGTGCGAGATAGAAAATAAGGTAATGCAAGTCAGTGGCTTGTGCTTCTTTATGTAACATTTCATTCTGGAAGATATAACAATGAAAGAAATATGTTTGTGACCTTGTAATTTCCTCTAGCTACGTATGCTGCATTCTGCAGCACACATAGAAAGAGGAAAGTGCCTTGAGAGCTTACTATTGTGCAGAAATGTATCCCTTCCTGCACAGAAACAATTCTCCTTGCAATGCTGGCACCCAGGCACCACACTGCAAGGGTGCCTGTGTTGGCCATGGCTGCCTAAAGTGCATCAGCGCAAGGAGAGAGAAGAAACGCTCCACTTCTTCTTACATATGGGGCAGTTCTGCCCTCTTCCTTTCACACAACTCAGTGCATCAACTCAGCTTACTGCCCTGCGTTGCATCAATGATTAGTCAATAGGTCCCTTCACATGCTAGCCAATTTGAAAATTTTACTTTGTGTGCCTCAGTATTCTCAGCAGGGCTTTATTATAAAAGTGCCACGGGGGCAAGACAGGCATTTGCACCTGCATTCTGCATCTCTATGGCACTTTGGAATACCAGATGTCATGCATCCAATCGGATGCGTCAGAAGAACAGCATTGTGCATTGTCATGCATTGTTTGAAAATCATGCATTGCCCATTTTTCCATCGAAGGGTAAAAAAACTAACTCATTTGGTGAAAACATAACACATCTGCCCAGGAAATGATGCATTGGCTATGCCGTACTGCAAGCCAGGAAGTGTGAAGTTACTTTTGGTTTCCCTTATACTCCTTTTGTCTCTGGTTGCTGGAGAGTGTGTAGCTGTATTGTGGACTTGCTGGAGTGTGTTCTGTCCCTGTTGTGTCCCCAAGGTTTTATTGGGATATTGTAAGTGTTATTTGTATTGTTTAGTCCTGTATATTGTCAGGTGTCTTTCTTTTTGGAGTTATCTATTGTTAGGGGTAGTTTGGGGTTCTTAATTTATTGTTATGTTTGGTATATTTCTTTTTAGGGAAGGACATGTCTGGGAGGGCGGGCAACACGTTCGATCAGTAGTTTGGGGGGTTCCTGTGGCTGATCACCCACTGCCTTCCAAAAACGCTTGGAGGGCCGGCTCATCTAGGGTTACCCAACCAAGGACAGAAAGATGCAGTGGGAGAAGGTGCAGCAGCACATGAAATGAAACTTCAAGGATGACAGCATGATGCATCAACTCAAGCATTGCTGGGCTGATGTGGTCACATATGCTTGTGAGTTCATAGCTGTGTCTCCTTTGCTAATATATGACCTGTATATCCAATGAATCTGCAGGTCACATATATTTTAGGGTCAAAATGCCATGCTTCCCTGAACCATGTTGATAAGACGTATGCCATAGTGGTATTCTATTACTGGGCTGGCATAAGCCCCCACAGATTAGGTAGTGCATGCCAGCCCCAGAGGTGCTTCTTAATCCACCAACACTGTGCAGGTATTGTTGTCACCGGGCATTCCCGGTCATTACATTTCCTAATTTGTGGCGCAGGGCAGTTCAGCAAGGCATGTTGCTGTGCTGCCCTGTATCAAAAGGCAAGGGCAGGACTGGCCGGTATTAATGACATGTCCTTTCTGCCTGCCCAGGTGCACCAATTGGTGCCTTTTGCCAATGCAGACTCCCTTGCACCATGGTGCAAGGGTGTCTGCATTTTTGGCACAATTGTTTTTATGCAGGAGGCATTTTCCCTTTTCTATGTGTGCTGCAGAGTGAAGCACACATACAAATCAAAAAAACACAATGAGAAATAAATATGTTTCTCCTTGTTACACCTCCCCTAGAGAGGCACACAGTTGTGACACCTTCCCTGATTTATAGATTCTTCTGAAACTGAGAATGCGTCAAGACCCATGGGTGTTGCTTTGGAAAAGCCACTGCAGCACACATGGAATGTCTCCTTGACATAGACTAAGGCTACACAATGCTTTATGCTGCCTTGCCTTACTCCATATCTAGGAAGCCATGCAAAGTCATGCAGGGTGGCTTTGCATTGTCTCAAAGATATGATTGAGACAGCTGACAACTGGAGCGTTTAATAAAAATGATGCTCAATGAGGCTCGATGTGTGTTACAGGGGAAACCATTCACATGTAATTATCTCCAAATGTCTGACAGGCTGTTTGGGGCACAACTGAACATTTCTCATACATGTTGATGGGCAGATGTTACTAATTCCTCATTTTACCTGTACAGGGCATAGATGAACAATGTCTATTTACTTTGCAGCATTGACAGGTACTGAGCTCAGTGAAGTCAAGGGACCAGCATGGCTACTGTCTGATGTGTATAGCACTGTCATGGACTTGTAATGATAGGAAAACGTCACGGGTAATACAATAACTTGCAGCCTGTGGTATGTCAAATCATTAGGTTCACAGACCCATGAAAGGCAGGCACTCTTTCGTCATTTTTAAGTACTGATGTATTTGTACTTGTTCCGTAATTTGGCACCGAATTCATGATTAGGCACATCATATCTTTGTACACTTAAACCTGCCTTAACTATGTGTATCATTAAGTCATGTCAACTGTGCCATATGCTTCATGCTCAACATGCAGACTTACATAGACAATTGCTAATTCAATGTACTGTGCTTCTCATGTCCACAGTGCAATGTTCCATGTTATGTCTTTTAGGTGGATCAAAATCCGAACAGCTGAGGAGGACAACTTCAAGGATCTGGATGCTACCAGTGAGTGTCACATGAATGGTTACTGTGTTGTGCAAGCATTGTATGTGATGTTGGATAATGTTTGAAATGATATGTTTAATTGGCATCCCAAGTCCAATGGAATAATTTGTTCCAGACATGGTACATTATAAATAAAATATGTCAAAGTGGCATGCGCATCAGCTTCTGACTAACGTCAAGGTGAATGTATTGCCAGTCTATGCAGGCCCCCATGATAGATGGGGTGGCAGAGGAGCTGTGACCAAAATACCATAGTCTGTTATGGGTGCAGGTTTTATAGGTGAACATGGCTTGGGATGGTTAACCTTCCTAATGCATGTTAGATGCACATTGCTACTGTAGTCGTGCACATTGCATTCTATGTACATTTTTTATGGCTAGTCTACACAGGATGTGAGGATGTATGCCTCAGTGAAGACAGAATGAATAAGTGTAGCTGACCCAGATGTCAGAATTCCACACATGGTAATGCAGTTTAAGGCCTCACTTGTGCGGTCTAATGCCCCATTTTCAATATTGGATACATAGTCATACCTTTGTGCTGTCTTGTTACAAGAAATGCCAAGGTGTGTTTGACCAGAGGCATGCCTGCACAGCGTTGTCATCCGACAGTCCATTACACAATCCACCTTCTGGTGGAGTTACCCATAAAAGCTTGCCAAAAATGTTCACACAGGCTTAAACTTTGACTAACACTTGCTAGTTACATCAAAAGATGCCTGTGCATATGAGATGTACAGCATGCATGCACATATCCATCACATGGATATGCTCAGTGAAGATGTACAGCAAGGTGACATTAATAGTTGACATGTGGGGACAGACACTAGGCTTTGTAGAGTGATATATGCTATTACTTTGCCTACATGTAATGAGCTATGGCATGCTCCACCAGGTATTTACATTAGTCAATATAGGAGATGTATCCAACATCAGTGATTGATGTGAGTTAGATAGTTAGCCTCCATTCATATTTCCAAGTCTAGGGGCATAGTAAGACACTGTAGTAATGTGTCCGGAGATGTTTCCTTGCCATATCCGGGACACAATGTTGAGACACACTAAGGGGGTCATTCTGACCATGGCGGCCGGTGGCCGCCAGGGCCACCGACCACGGGAGCACCGCCAACAGGCTGGCGGTGCTCCAACGAGCATTCTGACCGCGGCGGTTCAGCCGCGGTCAGAAGCGGAAAGTCAGCGGTCTCCCGCTGACTTTCCGCTGCTCGTTTGAATCCTTCTGACCCCCCCTACCGCCATCCTGTTCATGGCGGGAAAGCCGCCATGAACAGGATGGCGGTAGGGGGGGTCGCGGGGCCCCTGGGCCAATGGCATGGGCACGGCAGGGGCCCCCGTAAGAGGGCCCCGCAAAGTATTTCAGTGTCTGCCTTGCAGACACTGAAATACGCGACGGGTGCCACTGCACCCGTCGCACCTTCCCACTCCGCCGGCTCGATTACGAGCCGGCATCCTCGTGGGAAGGGAGTTTTTCCCTGGGCTGGCGGGCGGTCTTTTGGAGACCGCCCGCCAGCCCAGGGAAAAACTCATAATACCCTCCGCGGTCTTCTGACCGCGGAGCGGTATAATGGGGGCGGAATTCTGGCGGGCGGCCTCCGCCGCCCGCCAGAATCAGAATCACCCCCTAAATGTACTTACTAGATATTGCTCATCTTACCTCAGTTTATGGCCATGGAATCAAGCCAATTGTGGGTTGCAGAAGAGACACAAATGATCAGTTAATGGGAACATGTGTACCATGCCATGTGTACACAACAGTATTGCTCTTATGCATATTCCGTAATGACATGGTAATACCTAGATTTGGCCAGACAATGCAATTGTAATAGCTAATATTTGCAACACCTGTGTACTTTGGCCTTGTTAAATTTGGAAGAAGAAAATGCATTTTTAGATGGATGGTCACTTCATCCTTCCTGATGGTTTTGCGGTTTTAGTGATGCCACATGTGATGTTTGTTACTAAATGGAGCATTATGATGATAGACACTGTTCCTAGTTTTGCTTTGTCTGATAGATTTTCATTCTGCTCCAACAGACAACATAGCCCCAGAGCAGAAAAACCCCTCATAAATGCAGAACATTACAAGCGACACCCGCCGCGTTGCCAAGGTGTTTCACAGCATGGCCAGACAATTTGCAGAACAGAGGGCAACCAACACTTGGTCCATTACACCCCAGGGCCCAGTCACAGATGTCCTGCTATGACCAAACCATGATTTTGTGGTGGACCAGAGAGGTGCCTCAGACCCCATGCTGAGCACATCCACCAGCCAGCCCACATAACCAGCAGTACCCCACTCCCAACTCACTGGACATGGTTCAACAATCAAGCACATCATGATGAAGGGCATGTCAGACCTGAAGCTATGGGTGGCCACCCTGGAACACAAGGTAGAGACAGCAATACAGTTGTTGCAAACTTTGCAGAAGGCTGTGGACAGAAATTGAGGAGCAATTGTAAGCCACAGGGACCCTTTCTGCCCTTTCCCATGTTCTCCAAGCTTTTGGTTTTAGTCTACTGTTTTATGGCATAGTTTAGACATAGTAAGTGTAGCCATAGGTTAGGTATAGTAGTTTTAATATTTTAGGTGGGGTGGGTTAATTATTTGGGTATGCGGGTGTGTAAGGGTGGGTAAGGGTTGATGTTTAGGATATGTATTTTAATCTAAAAATAAAACCCCCAAAAAAGAAATTAAAAAAATACAAAAATATACATCTTGGTTTAGGTTTGCATATTTAGGTAGTTTGTGTATAGGTGCAGTTAATGTTGTTTTTATATGAAGATGTGTATTACGGGTTAAGGGGGGGGTTGGAGTGTTGATGCTTAACATGCCATGTTATATGTGTAGAGTAAGATAAGTTGATTTAGTTTTAGATATTTTTAGGGTAAGGTTGTGTAGTTTATGTGGCATAGTTTAGTTAAGGAGTAGTTTAGGTCAGATATGTAAGTTAGTGTAGTTTAGGTAGTTTTAGGTAGAATACATTTTATTATTGCATTAAAATCATTCTTTCCTACATACAAGTCTAACTCATGATTTACTGTGTAGGAGTTAGCGTATCTCCTTAGGATATGTTAAATACATGCAGTTGGCTCTGCTAGCAGTGTTTGTAGACATGTCTGACAAGGTGAAGGAGGAATCTGTCAGGTTGGGCATGGAATCACATAAGGGATCTACAAACATAGTTGTGCCCTGTAAGTGGCACTCGATGTGAATGGACAGACAGGCTGAAACATGTAGTCACATTCTGTTGCTCTGGATGTGTAAGTCATCCAACATGCAGTGTAGGGATGGTGATGTCAAACCACTGTCACTAATCAAGGAGTTTCGGAGTCACACACTTATACTCAGCCCTCACACACTCACCCTTGCATCATTTGCTTGTCACAGCAGTGTTGTTTGCTAGCAAGTATCCATGGATACATTCCCCACCCGTACTGTAGGTTCATTCACCATTAACATTGACTTCATTCTACTTGTTGCACTTCATGCTTGTGACCTTAAGTAACTACTTGCTAGTCTACATACACATAGGATTCACCAAATATATTTCTCTCAACCAATGTAGCTTTGTCCATGGCTCTATTAAACACATGTCCCTTTGGGGAGTAGTTGATGTGTTTTCCTCACACAATCCACCATGTTCTACTTAGTCCAAACTCCAATAGATATACAGCACCCAGGTTGAACTCAGTGCGTTCATTTACATGTGCAACAATTTGTAGGATCGCAGGTACAGTTATTAAACAACAACCCCAAATGTTTGTTTGAGGCATTGAATGTCCAGACAGAGTCCATGGGTGATACACTGCATGTGACGTGTGCCGGGAAGGAGTGTTCAGTGAGGAAGAGAATTAACAAATTGCTAATAGGGAAGATACACTACACTGACAGTCCACAAATGGGTGAGATCTACAGGTGGGACAGCAAGTTGAGAACAGTACCAGTTGGGAAGTACACTGCCATGGTCATCAGCACTGGGCAAATGGGAAACTGGCAATCTGGCACCGGAAATTGCTACCAGGAAGTTTTATGTTGGAAAGAGGTGAATTACACATTTTCCTCCTATGATGTGTGTAGTGCTTCCCTTGAGGGGTGTTGTAGGTGCTGGAGGTGACAGAGGCACCTACACATCAGGGGGTGAGGATGTGGCTCACCTTTATGCAGCAGCATTTCGCTGTGCCAACAAGGGAAGCAGCACTGCACTGAGAAGAGCCTGCTGGTTTGCCAGCACAGCCCTAAGGTTGCGGTGGTAGGCACTCACTGTGGTGATGTATGTCTCCTGCTTCTGCTCCATGGACTCTAGGATGTTGCTGATTGCTTCCAGCTGTTAGGTAACCTTGCTGGAGCCACTTTGGCAGGGCAGTTGTTTATGCCTCTGTCGCATGACACCAGCAATGTCAGCCAGGGACTGTTGGAGTCCACAGGGTGGAGGGTAGGTACCTCGTATAGTAACCAAGGTGTACTCATTGGGTCTGAGGCACCTACGGATTGCTGCTAGGGGGCCTGCCATGGTCTCCATCCCCACCCGCACCAGATCTAGTATCTCCCACTGAACTCCTACCACATGACTTTGGAATTCTACTTGGGGGTCCTCAGAGTCCAGAGCTGGGTGTGGGCAGGTACTTGATGTCTGTTAGTTGATGGGTGGATCTTCTGGAGACCCCGCAATGCTGTTGCCCTTCCTGAAACTGGAGATGGTGTGTCAAAGGAGGCCAGGATTTACCAGAGGGTGTCTTCGTCAAGGGTTGGCAGGCTGTCATCCTCAGCTCGATCGTCATGACGGACAGGCAGCTACTCAGGAGGTGTAGGCACACCCTCTGCAATGAGAGAGAGATATATTAATGGTGTCCTATGTTACATGTTGACATAAGTAATCTGATTGACTATCAGACTTATTGAAATTTGAATTTCAATACAACATTGATGTGTAGGATATCAGTTACATGGAGGTATGGAGTCCCAGTTGCTTTGAGGTTGCCTTTCATATGGAAGTATCTCTGCATTCTTAATACAACAACTGTGTAAAAAGGCAGACTTTTTCTCTCACGGCACGTATTGCAACACGGTTACACAGGTCACTGGGCCTACCATTTCTCAACATATGATAAGAGGTGAGGTCCAAATCTGCCAAGGTGATTTGCATTGTTTCCCATGATGCTTATAGTGATTGTGTTTTACCATATTGACAGCATTACTGTTCAGATTGCACCTAATCCCCATAGTGCCTGGATTAAGCCCACTGCTCATGTGCTGATGATATGTGTTTTGCCATAAATTTGTAATGATCCTGCCATCTTGGTTTCACACTGTCCGCTATGGCACCCTGCCTTGATGTGCTGTCTTGCATGCATATTGTGCATTCATGCGGTCAAGGGTTGATTTTGTAACACTTATCCTGAGCAGCTCTACACACAAAACAACCTTGCTACACTGCAGGAATGTGAAAGGGCATGCACTTACCATGTATTTCCTATTTATGTCTGCTCATTTTATTTTATTGGATACACTTTTGGTTTAATCATTGTGGACAGTGGGCGCTGTGTACCAAATCTGAGTTTATGGGCACTGTCATACTAGGTAGGTTGCTAGCACTGACACTCACCCCAGTTGATAACAGACAGAGCTGGGCATATGTGCAGTGTAACAATTCTTTTGACTCAGGTCCACTCACTTGTACATATACATGCCTCCTCTGCCACTCCTTATTTTGTGCCAGTGACTCAACTTACTGCTACACAGCAATGGAACCCAGATCATACGTTGACGCTCATGTGCCTATACGACCAATAATATATGTGACCATATCCAATGTACTGACATGTTTGGCTGCTATTGAGGACTATGAGTCAAGCTGTACCCCCACAGTAGTGCTGGGATTGGTGATATGTATCTACCCAGGTTTGCAACATGACTGGAACCATCCACCTCAGTCTCCAACCATCACTGACACCTGCCCTTTGTGATGGGAGACTAGTTCTTTCTGTACCCCGACAGATCCCTATTTCACATCGTCCTACTGAGACATATGTAGCATGGTGAGACAATTTCCTTGCAGAATCACTCCTGCCACATGCTACATCTTCACCCAGGACCACATCGTATGTAGGATGTTGTACCTCAAAGGGGTCTTCTCTGTCATCCCTTCCCAGCTGCAACATAAGTGTGACACTGTCAGACACAGCAGTGCATGTATACTGGTCTGGCTGCCTTGCAGTACACATATCTATTCTGACCTACTTGCTATGCAATGTCTCCCCATTCAGACACAATGGCAGTTCAAGCTACTTAACCAGCACTTACAATGCATTGCACAACCGTGGGTCCACAAGGGCCACACCTCAGCCTTGGTTTCAACACACTGTCCTCTGATTTGCATCACTTGTATCAACCTGAACCAGTCAGATTTAGTACATGGCGTACAACCTGGTAGTCCCCACCATGGCAACTGACACCTGTGGGCTCTAACCACACACATCAGGACAGCTGTGTGCTATGTATTTTCATGCCAGTTAATATACATGTGGCTCTTGATGAGTTCCTGACCCCTCTCTCAGGTTAGCTGTTTTTTCCTCTGACAATCACATGTTCCTGGTCTCCTTTACAGTGCATATTTGTACTTATGGGCTCATGTGAGACACAGTGGCCTCATGGTGCAAGGTGGCCTGCATTGTTACCATCAGATAGTAGAGGGTTCTGTCCATGCATGATGTGTTGTTCCAGTTCATGGGGCATATTTTCATGCAGCTTCCACTGCTGGTACGTCACTTTTTGTGACACACCAGTGGAGCAGGCTGCACACCTGTATCTTCAAGGCCACACACAGCCACTTTGCATGGCTTTTACTGGCCTTGTAGATATGGGGTGAGGCAAGGCAGCACATGTTGCTGTGTTGCCTTACTCTCCATCGGGGGTCATACCATGGCAGTTTTGGTGGGGTTTCAAATGCAAAACCCATAGTTCTGTGGCATTTCCTGATTTACAAAGATCTTTGAAACGGGGAATGCAACAAATCCTTACACCTCACCAGGGGCACAGTAACAAGTATTGTTTTTAACTCCTTGTTTTCTCCTCTTTCCTTATGTGCTGCATTCTGCAGCACACATGGGAAGAGGACACAGCCTGACATGATTGTTTTGGTGCAGGAAAGTATCCATTCCTACACAGGGACAATCCTGTCTGTGATGCAGGCATCCTTGCAACATGGTGCAAGGGTTCTTGCATTGTCACTAGGCAGCACACTGTGTAGCAATGCAGGGGGAGAGGACAGGAATGCACGTTATCTTGCAGGTATGGCCCATTCCTCCCCTTTCCAAGTGGCACTGGGCAGTGCAGAAAGGTGACTTGCAGTACTGCCCTGCACCGCTTACCTTGTGATTGTGCCCCCATGTTTTTTACTTTGCACTGTGGGACTTGACATTCTGGTGACTGAGAACCTGGACTGGTGCTGTACTTCTCACATGGAATAGATAAATGTGCTAGAGCCTGACTAAGCCTTGCAACATGTAACTGGGCAGTTTAACTGAAATTTCTGTGCCATATAATAGGACATGATCAAGATTCCTGCCCTTTGCCCTGCTGACAGCACAGCACAGTGGAGCACTAGGACATAGTTAGCACACTACACAAAATGACCTTTTGAAGCATTTGGCACTCAAAAGTGATGCAGGTTAGACCTGTGCCACTTTACGTAAAGCAAGTCAGCGCTGGGTCAATTTTTCAGCTAAAGCATCAGATTTCCCTATGACATGGTGCACACAGATGCATTTTTTTTTTTAACTCAGCAAGGATTCTTGTGCCATGGTGCACCGTATGGTAAATACGATGCATCCATGTGTACGATTCTGTTGTATCGAAGCACACGCTTTTGTGACACATCACTGATGCAACGCAGCGATGCATCCTTTCTTGTAAATGTGGCCCATAGTTTCCATAGGAAAAGCATTTTTTGTTTTGCCAAAAACTTTGGTACTGTTTGACAAATCTTCACGACATTTTCAAAGTTAATACAACAGTCAGTTCAGCTTCTGTCTAGAGCGTTTCAAGTGGGGGCCAAGAAAAAAGGGGCGTCCCAAAACACCTTTTCTCTATGTATTTTCCTATAGGGATTTTGATCAGGACTACAGCCCAAACCGCTGAATGAAAAGACACAAAGGGGGTCATTCCGACTCCCGCCGGCCGCGGTAACCGCGGTGCCGGCGGGAGCCGCCAGAATACCTCTGCGCGGTCAGAAGACCGCCGCGGTTATTCTGTGTTTCCCGCTGGGCTGGCGGGCGACCGCCAGAAGGCTGCCCGCCAGCCCAGCGGGAAACCACTTCCCACGAGGAAGCCGGCTCCGAATGGAGCCGGCGGAGTGGGAAGTGTGCGATGGGTGCAGTAGCACCCGTCGCGAATTTCAGTGTCTGCTATGCAGACACTGAAATTCTCAGTGGGGCCCTCTTACGGGGGCCCCTGCAGTGCCCATGCCATTGGCATGGGCACTGCAGGGGCCCCCAGGGGCCCCACGACACCCCTCACCGTCATCCTGTGGATGGCGGTGAGGGGGTCGGAATCCCCCATGGCGGGGATTCCTCAGGGCAGCGGAAAACCGGCGGGAGACCGCCGGTTTTCCGTGTCTGATCGCGGCCAAACCGCCGCGGTCAGAATGCCCTTAGGAGCACCGCCAGCCTGTTGGCGGTGCTCCCGCCGACCCCGGCCCTGGCGGTCAAGGACCGCCAGGGTCGGAATGAGGCCCAAAATTTGGTAAAAAGCTAAAGTGAAAGAAAGTGTGCTTTTTGTAATTTTGTGTAAATTTGTTCAGTAGAATTAGAGATATTGAAGGGAATAAAAATACAGATATAAATAGACGTGAAGGCTCTGCAGATCACGGAGATCTCATGCTGAGATCTGATTGTCTGCCAACCCTTCAGCCAAGAAGGGTTGGCACCCATTTAGGAACTCAGCTTAAACCAAATCCCCCCAAAACAACATAAAACAAGAAAAAGGGGCAGGATAATACCCTGACCTCCTAGCCTTGGTACCTGGGTCTCCCTTGAACTCCGCCAGGGCAGAAAAGCATGTTTTTAAAAATGTTCATTGAAATTCATGGATAATCTGCAAATGTTCCAAAAATAAAAACAAGGGTGTTCTTCCACGCTTGATCTAAATTTTTCAATTTAGCCACTGGGTAGTCAAGGTCCCTGGGGCATGTGCTATTAATAGAAAGAAAGGGGGTGCACAGGACTCCCCTCCTAAGGCTTTGACGTGCCATGGGACCATCACCTCCCCGGGACTAAATAAAAAATATAGAGGGGCCAGGGGCAAGTACCAAAAAGAAAAGTGGGAGGGGGGCCACATTGTCCCACACCCAAGCCATAAACATCCCCGGGGATCACCACTTCCCTGGGGTTGGCCCATACAAATTAAAGGAGGGGACCATGCAGCACCCCTCTTGGAGACATTAATGGCCATGTGGACCGCCACCCCCCCCCCCCAGGCCAGTTTCTTCTATCTCCCAAGGTGACCATCAATGGGAGATAGCAGTTTGCTTTTTTTCAGAGCGAGCCATGACAGAAAGGTCAAACACTGACTCTATTTCTAGCAAGGAGGAGCTGTCAAACTGCTCCCATTCCTTGGAAGCAGAGTTTTCCTGCCTGCTGTTATTCGGGCACAGAAACTCTTTAAAAAAAAACAAAGCCTGGGGAGATGGTGGTCCCCGGCACTCAATGAGCTCAATGGAGGGGGGTCCTCGCTGCCCCCTCCCATATTTGATTAAAGCCCCAGGGAAGTGGTGGTCCCCGGGACTAAACAGAGCCCTAGGAGGGGGACTTGGTGAACACCCTCCTTTCTTGTTTCAATGCCTGATACCCCTGGGACCTGGCCCACATGGGGGCTAAAGTGAAAACAGGCATGGGAGACCACACTTTTTGTGCCTCAGATTCCTGAATCTGCTGTGATTTTGTGGCAAAATTTTTTTAAAAATGCTTTTTTGCCTTGGCAGGGACCCTGGTGGTCCCCAGTACCAAGGCTAGGATGTCAGGATATTCCTACCCTTCCCACCTTTCTTTTTCCCCCCAAGGCTGTGCATTACACTGGCTCACCTGGTTACTGAGGTTTTGGCCTAAAAGCCCTGTGTGATGTGGGGTAGGGTTCTTGTAGTGGGTACGCCGCAGGACCTGGGCATAGGCCAGGCACTGTAGCCAACCTGTGGCCAACACCCACTGCGCATGGCCAAAGGCCATACATGGCATAGGGTTGGGTTCTTATTTGGGGTAGGCCACAGGGTCTTCGCCCGTGCAAGGCACTGATTGGTATAATGTAAAGTAATTAAAATTTCCTAACATAAAAAAACATAGATATTCACTTGGAAAACCAAAGGTTACAGGCGAGTTCTAGTTAGGGTCACATTTTACTTGCACAAAACCATAGAAATTCAGCAGTTATAGTTATGGCTAGCACAAGTAACTATAAGTCGTGCCCTATGGTAACTATAAATGGCACCCTCGCCATGCACCGCTAATTACCCAACATATTACATCACTCATGACATCTTTGATAACATTGTTGATAATATCAATGTAGAAATTGCAGAAAATGTATTGATGAGATAACTGTGGATGGCGTGGCGCTAGTTATAGTTACTTTAGGATAGGAGTTAAAGTTACTTGAGCTAACCATAACTAAAACTGCTGAATTTCTGTGGCTTTGTGCGAGTAAAACACTGGCTAATGTATATAAACTTAAATGGAGTCAACCAGGGTGAACGTCGCTGGTAGTAAATCAAGGAGGATGCAGCAGTTTTTTGGCCTTGGCTGCTGAGTGAGCAGTGAGCAGTGAGAGGTGAGAAAGACTAATTCAACCTTTGGTTAAACCATATACTGTGAAATAAGAAAATGATGTCTATATATTGTATATTATGGAAGCCTCCATTTCCTAAGAAGAACAGGAAGATGCCTCTCATACTTTTCCTTATTTTCACTTCCTTGCTAGGCTGCCAGTGAAGATTTAAAAGACTGAACCATATTGTGTATCATGTCTGTGCAAAAGACAGACATATAGGTAAATGAACACCACCTTTAGAACACGTAACTTGCACCAATGAGTAATACCAAATGGTGATGACTTGTGGTAGCTAGGAAAGTCTGGTAATGATAAACTAAACTTAATATGTAATGTTTATGGGATCATTCTGCATCAATGCTTGTTTTTCATGTTTCACTGAAATGGATAGTTTTAGATACTGTCATTGTCCTTTCATTAAATTAAGCCCATTATATCTAGGTTCTTCTAAGACCAGTGAATTTATTTACCGATTCAAAACTAATTCTCAAATTCTTTTAATTTTCTTGTTCATCACTACCGGTATATCTATTTCTCATGAAATGTTAAAGTACCATTGAGAAAAGCCAGACTCAGGACCATTGCCTATCTTCTTCAATGGGAAACAACAAGACTCTAAGAGGTCTTCTCCTATGGACTGAAGCAAGGTACATATCCCCTCTCCACCTCTGTGTGGTGCAGTACGTAAAGGTAGACTGACATTGCTCATAGCTTACAGAGTATCAAAATAGCTAAACTATATAAAAGGAGTGGTGGAGCAATGTCATCTGTTGGAAACTGTGTGTAAGACAGATTCTTCAGCTCTTCAGTAAAGGCACTATCAAGAAAGGTTTGAGAATATAGCTGCCTGTGAGCTCCCAGCGAGTCAACAATCATTAATCGGAGGAGAATGGGTGAGGGATTCAGAGAAAGTGCAGGCCAAATGCCGACTTCATCAACCCAGAGCCCAACATCATTTGCAATCTAACCTCAACTATATGTTGTGCTCAGCGGAGTAGAATGTGCCCTTCATGGCTCACGAGTACCTGTGTCTCCAGATAAATTATCTTCATTCATAATGTCTAGCAAGTGTTTAACTTCCATAGATTTCCCTTTCACTACAGTTTAGGATCTATCCATTTGTTCTTGGAGAACACAGTTAAAATCCTCACCCCACAACAGAGATTGTATATATCATATTAAAATTTCTCCCATAAATTACGTGATGTGGTGTAATGGCATAAGCTCAGTAATTTCTTGTAAATTTTGTTATGCTAAATTACTCCAATTTCCCTGGTGTAATAAAACTTTCACCCAGATTTAGTCATCAGTGCTTGGCCCATAACAGTTCTCAATAGTAAGTCGGATACTGCCCAGTCTGCCCCATAATATTATGTATCTGCCATACTCTCCTTCAGGAGAGCCAAGACCGTAGAACTATGCCTTCTTGGTGGATGGTGGTTTCCGATCATAAGAAGAGTACCCTGAGGCTACACAGCATGAGGCCCATCTACTGGTAAAATTGGTTCCTGCACCTGGGGCACCTGTAGGCTCTGCATCCCTGGAAGGGGGGACACCAAGCGATCTGTGCCCATGCAATGCACACAATTAAAATCCCCACCCCATACTAGGGGCCTGAACCTTCAAACGAGAGGCTGGTGACAACATGTGCAAAACAATGCTCTGATGTGTGTTAGGGGCATATAGTGAAATGATCTATAACAAGCACCCATCCAGAGTACCCTCTAGTAACACATAGCAGCAATCAGGGTGTGCCACAGTCCTGCTCTGTATAAATGGGATGGGACCCCAGGAACAATCCAAATCATAGCCCCTCTGGCAAATGTGGAGTACCTACTGCCAAGCACCTGCCCTCTCCAGGGCCTAACTTCCTTATCTAGCTCATTCGCACTTAGGTGTATCTTCTGTAGACAGGCTATGTGTATATGTCTCTGCAGATGATATGTAAATATTCTATGGTGGGGTATAGGAGTCACTATACTCCTAATGTTCCAAATTAGTATATTACACATCAGATCCACAGTGTAAGTGATGTATCCCCCAGCCAGGGCATGTCTGTATGACCACCTGTCACATGACCAACGCCACCCCTTACTCTACCCCACCACCCTGCACAATCTCAACCAATGACATCAAGCAAAACATAACAATAAGACCCACAGCCTTCGCCTGGACACTAACAGGAATCGTACCACAGTGACCCCAACTGAATAGCTAGTAACAAATCTGTGACCTTAATGCTGAATAATCCTTGCAGAAGACTTTGAAGGTTGGGCCAGGAGGTAAGTAGTGTAGAGTTTGATGTAACATCAAACATCCCAGGCCCAAATGTAGAGCATGATCCTCCCAGGGCCACCCCGCAGTCAATTGTTACCTCCAGGAGCCCTCCAAGGGACCACTTTCCCACACAAGCATAGATTGTTGCACTCACCAGCAATGAAAGAGTCACTGTCCCAGCCTCTCCTGTTGAGGTGACCTCAACAAAGCAACGGTGGAGCAACCACTCAAGGCCACCAATTAGGGGGCGCCCGTACGTATTCTTGGCGCCAGCACCTAGAATCTGTTGGCATCATGGGGGATACCTCTGCCACCACGTACGCCTGTTCTTTTGCAGCTTCCTCAGATGGGCAGGACTGGGACTTAAGCGGCAGAGGCACCGCCTGGGCCTTTCATCAGACCACCCCCTCAGGTCGTCTTCCTTCCTTCCCGGTTGGTCCTGAACTCCCATGTCCAGTATTCCTCTGGAGAAGAGAAGAAGTGAGTCATGTCGGCATCCACCACCCTGAGCCTAGCAGGAAAGAGCAGGACATACTTCAGGCCCAAAGTCCATAGTTGCCCTTTTATTTCTCCAAAAATGTTACCATGACATTGGACCGTCTCTGTATAGTGTGGGTGCTCTGTCTTGGTATTCCCATTGTACATCCAGTGGCCCTTTGCCCAGTACAGTTGCAGGAGAAGCTCCCTGTCTCTGGAACTGAGTAGGCGCACAATCACTGGGAGCGGGGGTGTCCCAAGGACAGGGGTTGGCGAGGGATTCAGTGTGCCCTTTCAATGGACAGGAACTTTGGGATTCGGTTGGGCAGAACTGTAGGTGAAAGCCAGTCTTCAAGGAAGAGCTCTATCTTGGGGCCCTCTACCTTCTTGGGGAAGCCCAAGAAACAGATAGTATTGCATTGCAAGCACCCCTCTGCATCTTCCATCCTTGAATTACGAGCACCCCTCTGCATCTTCATACCTCAGCTTGCAGGAGTTTTAGCCATTCCTGCATGGCCACCAGGTATGGCTGCATTTAAGTAATTGATGACTTTGCATCGTCCACTCTTTCGGTGAGCTTGGTGTGATCCACTCGCAATAGCCCAGTTTCCATCTAGATCGCCCAAGTTGGGTCTCCATCACTGTTTTAGAGTCCTGGATGGCTTACACCACTCTGTGAAACATCTCTGTGTGTTTTTCAAGGGTGCTTTCCAGTTGGCGGATCGGATCCACAAGTGAAGGGGATGTTGCCAGCATGGCCATGATCGCTTTTCGGGGAGGCAAGGGTTTAGTGGCTTTCAGTCTTACTATACCCCAATGGCTGCCGTCCATGTCGACTGGGGACCCAGAGCAGAGGAGATCGAGCATCCAACCCCAGAATTGGGAACTTTAAGGAGGCAGGCAGGAAGGTGAAGGTAACTCCCCCATGTCGTGCAGCACCTCAGCACCGCAGGTGCTTGAATGCCCCTAATCCTGTCCACAGCACCAGCGTGTCAGCATTCTCCAGGTGACCCTGGGCAGGGCCAAAGTAGTCAGCATGGGTACTGTTCAAAGATCCATGTCGTCCCGGTGTGCAAAAGGGTACATCAGCCACTCCTCTGAGCTACATCTCAGAATGCCCCTCTAAGTGAGTGGAGAACACCACTTGAAGAAAAGGGGTGGTGAAAAGGGTCCAACATTAGATGTGCCACAGTGGATCCTACTGGGGCACTGCTGGCTGGTTTGGCAAGGGCGTCCACCACCTGCAGTGTTATTGTGCATGCAGGTACAGTTTCCCCGGCCACTCAAGGAAGTTGTGAGTGTTCCATTCACTGTATAAGCAATACCAACTGGAAGTCCCCCACAGTGACAAGGGGCTAGGGCTCTGTAGCAGCCAATATTGTCACCCTTAGCTCTATGGTGATGTGCCATCCTAGGAGGGGATGAATGCTTGACAGGGCACGTATGGATGGGAAGGACTGTAGGACATTTATTTCACCATCCCTCCACATATAGGATGCTCACTTGTGTTCACCTGGTCCATATGTCACTTGCAGCTTGGGAGCAGCTCCCTGTCAACCCACTATGCTACTGAATCCAGGGGGATGACATGGGGCTCAGCTTCATGTGGCAGGCCAAACCACTTCTGCTGGTAAATTAAGCCTGCAGAGGGTGGCGAGTAGGGCTCCCTTTTGGGCACTCGGCAGCCGACCTCCGCCCAGGCAGATATACTAGTCAGCCTCTGACAAGGCCACCGCTTTCAATAGCTGCAGTTAAGTCCAGCGCAGGCCCAGATACTAGGTTAGCTCTTCCACCCAGGGAAAAACACCAGGGCTGTAGTGCAACCATCACATGCTCTGCAGCGCGCTTCTCTAGGCATTTGCCTTGCGGGGCCCAGGTCCTGCAAACTCATCTGCCCTGCATTTCCCAATTATATTGGGAAAGGCGTCTCACCCCTCTGGCCCTCAGGTGATCTCTCACTGCAGGAAGGGTGCTTGGGTAGATGCAGGCTCCAAAGTCAGCCAGTCTGCTGGTCATGTCGGAACACTGGGTCTTCTGAATCACCAGCACTGCCACCCCCCACAGTAATGGCCACTCAGGTCCTCCTTCGCTGGAGAACATTGATGGCACTGCACTCAATGTGCCAAGTCCACAAGGGTTGGCAATGGGTGCATGCATTGCAGGTTGCTGAGCAGAGATCCGCAGTGGCCGAAAAGCACTGCCGGATCCCAGCGCCACACCCAGTTGTGAGCCTCGTGTGCTGGCAGGGCAGCCCCACTGCTGTGTCACCTCCCAAGCTCTTCTCTGCTGGCAAGTTCAATCTGTGAATGGCCTTGGTGATCAGCACTAGGCAGCAGTTGCAGGGAAGCGTCTCACTTTCACATTACAGGTATCGTGGGGCACAGGGAAGAAGGATGTTAGCCAATTGGCCCGAATCAGAGCCGAGCCTCATAGAAAGGTGGCCGCTCCTGATGCCATCTTGACCAAGCCCCCCATGAGGCTGAATGTCCATGACTATGCTGTGCGATCACCAGAGTCCACTGAGGCCGTTTACCTGTGCTTTGTGGGCAGTCACCCAGGGGCAGCCACCTGTCAGCACTGACTGGGGGCCTCCTCCATTGGATGACCGGATTGCCACCCAAGTGCTTCACCTGGGATGTAATCCAAGGGACAAATTGAACTTGGGAGTACCTCCCCATCTGCCAAGAAAGGGGGCCTGCTCGACTTTGGGGCTGCCATCTAGGATTCTGGGTGTGCACCACCAAGCCCAAGCCTGAGAAGCCTGGGAGCTGCTTACCTGCCATCAACCACCAGATCATCTTATCAAGGAGGATGCTTCAAGATCGGGAGGGTCCAACCTTCCTGCTGGTCCACCGACTTCTACCGAAGGGGTCTTCTACCGCCAGAGAAGGTTCCCGTGTTGCTGAAGGTAGTCTGCCTGATGTCAGGTTGCCATATTTCTGTCCCAGTGCTAAAATCATTGGAACATGAACCGGAGCATATAAGGAGATTGTTAAATTGCTGCTGCCATCTGGGTAACACACAGTGAGCAGGGGCTCATTTAGATTTAATGATTAAAGTGCTATGCACTGCATTGAAAACTGTATAAAAGGTTTGCAGGCACTTGCTATAAACTTTTTAGGCAGCAGCTTAAGGCCGAAGGGGTTGCACCTGTGGAAGAGTCACCTCATACACCTAGATATTTTAGAACAGGGGCGTTGAGCTAGACGAGAGTGACTATGGTGAACTTGTCTGAAGTGCTAAACATGTCCCTGCAAGGGGCTGTGTTGAATATATTACTGTGATAAATGTAAACTGTTATGTGTATAACATACTTGTTTTTCTTAAAACTTAGCATTGGGTTGGACCTGAAGTATTGGGATTGTTGGAGGGCATGTTGGTTTGTGTGTTTAGGCCTACACTGACACTTTACTTCCCCGTCAAAGGCCCAGGACTGCTCAACCTGTGCATCAAGAGCTTAAGGGGTAGTACTTGGCCCAGTTGTGCAGAGATCATAGTAGGGTGGGCCCCATGCTAACAGGAGTAACTCTGAAAGGGGTTCTGGTAGTACATCAATATTCAAAAGGGTAAAGAGTAAAACTAAGTAGTGTTTTATTCAGCAATAGCATACCAGGTGGTCTTAATTTAAGAGGAACTTGGTAAAAAAGTGCTATTTTACTTTATTGTATTTGAAGGAGAACGTGTCAAAAAGAAAGCACATCATTTATGGTATGTTAGATTTATTTGTACAGCACACATACACCCACAGTTTCTTTGAGCTAGTGTAGTAAGGTGGCTGACAATTAAGAACATATAGGGCCTGATTTAAGAGGCCCAGCTTCACCTCAGTGGTGCAATAGCATCATTTTTTTATGCTGACATGGCGCTAAAGTGTCTTTTTACATGCACCATATTTACAATGCGCGCAATGCATGCATTGCACCACTTTATAAACCCTTGCGCCACATTATGCCTGGGCCTGGCATAATGTATGCAATAGGGGGTCCGAAAAAATGGCGCAAAGAAATCAAAGCAGGCATTAAAAAGGGGCATGCCATTGAATACAATGGGCCCCTATGTACTCTGCAGGAGTAGTGCCAACCTTTTGGTGCTACTCCTGCACATCAATAGCGTCAAGAACTCTGACGCTATTGCCTCCTACCCTGCACCATGGTGCGCCTTATTTTACATACAACACACACATGGTGGTGTGGGGGGGGTGCTAAGTGGCGCAAGTAAAGTGGTTCTGCACTGGATGCAGCACCACTTTTCTTAAATTAACCCCTTTCAAATGCCTTCTGGAATAGCCAAGATTTCAGGATTTTCCTAAACCTTATCAGATTGGTTTCATAGCATAGTCCTAAAGTAAAATCTTTCCACAAGGAGGCAGCCAAGACAGAAAACCCCTGCCACACAGTCTCTGCTTTCAAACCTTGAAATATTCAAGTATTTTGCTTCCTGTGATTTTAAAAACCGAGAAGTCACTTAAGGTTTCCGTTTTTTTAGATAAAACGTATGGAGCTTGATTATTGAAGACTGTGTACACAATGCAGCAACCCTTAAACTGAACTATCTGACTAATGGGCTGACTATCCACCACAACCTCTAATATTTTGCAGATGGTTTGGGTGCGGGTGAAGTTCCCAACTCAGATAGCTAATAACACCGTGTTCAGAGAGCCATGCATTTATTGAAAACCACGATCTCAGTTGTTTTCGGCGTTGAGCTTCAATTAGTTGAAGCCCATTCAGTTTCAAATTAATTACACAGTCACCTGGAACTCTTGATGTGAGACTGGTGAGCCGTCTAGGCAGAGAAGTTGTGATCGTCGGCACAGTTCTAAAGGAGAGAATTTTAACCAAGGGACTAATGCAGATTAAAAAAGTTGGAGAGAAAGAGAAGGGCCCTGAAGCACTCCACACGTAACTAGTGTTAAAGGCGAGAGGAAAGGGCCCAAATGGAGTGTCTCGTTGTGGCTCTTCAACAATGAGGTAAGCCAGGCCAAGACTTACCCTGTGAGTCCCGTCACTCTCAACCAGCTAGACAGGATGGAATTTTCCAACGTATCAAAAGTGGTAGACACATCGAGCAAAACCAGCGTGCGAGTTCAGCCTGCATCAGCCTTCATCCTAAAACAGTCGATTTCTGAGAGCATCACACCCACTTGTCGAGGGTTCAAGAAATTGGTAATGAAGATGATTAAGTAAGGCCTGTGGAATATGTGCTTTCCAGACTTTTGTTGGATAAGGCAAAAGATAAATTAGACAAAACATTTTCAAGAGTTTTTGATCGTCACATTGTTTCTTTAATATTTGAACAACCACTGCCCTTTTAAAAGAAACAGGCACTACACCCTGATGCCCATATTTGTTCAGCAGCTCAAGAAGTGGCTCAGTAATTACTTCCAATCGTTGAAAAACAGATAGATGGGGTCAAGGATCTTTGTGGGAGCCAGATTTGACTTTTTGCATAACAACATGGGGTCTCCCAGCCAAATTGAACCTTTGGTTGATTTAATTATTGGAATGACTAGAGATAGGGTAGCCATCAACAATATAAGTCATCTGACTCCTCAGATTGTAATTGTAATTGTAATATTAATTATATAGCGCTTACTACTCCTGACGAGGCGTCAAAGCGCTTTTCGGCGAGTAACACGCTACTCCGGAACCCAAAAGGAATTAGTGGTGGATTAGTATAGAGAAATATGAGTACAATTTTAGTATTATTATGAGTTGATTTGAGCCGCGGATATGTGAGTTTGTTAGTTGGATTGACTGGAGTAATGGAGGGCTGGAGGAGGGAAGAATCCAGAAGTGTTAATTGGGAGCTTATAGTAATAAGATTTAGGCTTGGGATGAGTAAAGGGGGGATGGAGGAGGGAAGAGTCTGTGGAAAGGATTAGGGAGATCATAGTAGCAGGAGGGGTTTTGGATGAGTTAAAGGTGAGATAAATGAGGGAGAATTTAGTAGGGTTGGTTGGGAGATCATGGTAGTAAACTGAGGTTTGGGTGAGTTAGATGAGGAAGAGGAGGGAAGAGCTTAGGCAGAGTTATTTAGGGGATGAAAGTAGTAGAATGGATTTGGGATGGGTCAGAGTGGGAATGGAGGATAGATTAATAGAGACATGACATATGGTGATGGGTAGACAAAGTAAAGCTTTCATCATCCTCAAGCATAGATTATTGTTTTCTCACCCACTCTCTCCTTCAAGTCCTAGAGACTGTAACCATCTTGAACATCTTCATCTCGGACCACGCTCATGTAGAACTAACATGGACCAGAGATGGGTGACTGGGACAGGCCCTACTACGCTGGTGATTCCCTCCGTACTTGCTTAGAGACCTGATCGCCGTGGCCAACATCCAAAAGGATATCACAGACTATTTCAATCTCAATGACGTCCCGTCCCGGACATATTGGTACATACACTCTAGGATGGCTTTAAAGTCATCATTACATGGGTTGTGCCCACTATTGCTAAAGCTCAAACAGGGGAATCTTGATTAGTGGAGACAGGCTTGGCCTCTGAACTTAAGACTCTAGAGCTCCTTGATCAATCCACCTCCTCCTCCAGGAGCAACACACAACAAGAGGCAGCTGGCATTGCTGCAGAGGTAGATAAGAGCTCACAGAACTAACAGGACCGAGAGATCCCTACTTGCCTTGAAGCAATGGGTAGAGATAAGGTTGGTGGTTCAATAACCAGGATCAGGTGGGCTTCATTTTTAATCAGCAGGGGGTGGATAATATTGGTCAAGTTGCACATTTGGTGGAAAAATTCTACTGCCATAGCCCTCCCTCCTGTCTTCTCTTGCTTGACGCAAAGAAGTCCTCTGACAGGATCAACTAAACATTCCACAGGCGGTCCTTAAAAAGACCAGCCTGGGCCCAGGAATGCTTACTAGGATTATGGCCCTCAAGGTCTCTCACACAGCTACAATTTGGATTAAGGGTCAGTCCATGAAATCAATCCACCTGGTGAAAGCCTCTCGGCAGGGGTGCCCACTTTCTCCGCTGCTGTTAGCTTTGGCAGCAGAGCCTCTGGCCATCACTATCTGGCAGATAGTCCTGCTAACTCACCCATCCACCCCACTTCCTTCCCGGCAGTAGTGTGTGCACTTACAGCCTTTGAGCAGATCTCTGGTTTTAAGGTTACATGTCTAAATCACTTGCCATGAACCTCATGATATCTAAGCAAGACATTCCAGCTCTACAGTCTTTAGCACCATTTCAATGGGCCCCACGAGACATTCGTTACCTAGGCCTTAACCTAACAGACACCCCGCCCCACCATCACCTTGACTTCCTAGACACAAGTGGCAATTGGTCAGGATTTTGAAAGTCCATTTTAGAGGACTTCTGCTGGTGGAAATCAGTGCATGTGTCATGGCTGGGTCAGCCTAAAGGCAGTAAAATGACAATTCTCCCGAAGGTCCTTTATTTATGTCAAGCCTCCCCATTTCCATCCCACATGATACAGCTGTCCACTTTCAGTGAGACATATGCACTTTTATATGGGGGTCAAATGCCCTAGGCACTCTAACGCCGTTCTAATGCTCCTGAGGGACTGGGGGGGAACTGGATTGTCCTGACTTAATTGAAAATTATTGGGTGGCGCTTCTCTGCAAGGTTTCCAAATGGGCAGCTGGGTAGATTGAAAAACAGTTGTTCCATATGGACCGGGCCACAGCTTGTCACCCATTGTGGGTTCTTGCTTGGCTCCCCAAGCACGCTAGACCACAAAGCACCTATATTTCCATCCAAAGACTGTCCTTGAGATTTGGACAAGACTGCACTCAAGAAGGGTCACATCACATTCCCTTCCCCCACACACCCCAATAGCTTGTAACCCAGACTTTACTCCAGCCCTTGAGGCACATACATTCCTCAGCTGGGGAGCAGGTGAATGCTGTACCCTGTACGACTTGTTTGAGGGTGCGACCATTAAGACACTTGAACGATGCAAAACTGACTTCAAGGTACCTGAAACAGCCCGGCTACAATGCTGCCAGCTGCATCACTGGGCACTTCATTCCCCCAATGTTTAGGGAGCAACGTAGGATTACACCTCATTTGAGACACTAGTTAGATCCAATAATGGCACTAGCGGGTTGATATCATGCACCTATCTAGTAATCCAACACCACATCATTATTAATTATTGTTGTTAGTCACATGCATTGAAAACAGGACAATCATTGAGCAGATACGATAAATTTAATTTTTCTAATCACAAATGCTATATTTCCTTTGACTCCTGTCTATTAAGAAAATGATTAGAAAAACTCAGCTTGAAGGAAACCTTTTTACTATTAATGACCACTTACATATGATGTACCAGCAAAAGCACGGGTTTATTCAGAATTTGCTACATATAGACAATTCACTTTATGTCCCCGGAATGGCAGTGACCATCTTGCAGTAGCAATGGCATAGCATGAAGTAGGAACAGACAATTGATTTATCAAAGGAGCCTCTCAGAACTGGTCACCCTAAAAGAATGGAAATGAAATATGATGGTGAAAATATTCGAGACTTTGAGATGGCTATTTGCAGTGAAGACCCTATGGAAGTACCACCCATTGGTGCAAGTTATTAAGTGTACGGGGGGAAGAAAAATAACATATCCAGGTAATAGTCCGGTAATCTAGCCCAAAGTAGTGAAAAGGATGATATATAAAAATTTGTGATGGTGGATTTCAGAAATGCATGTTCATAAACTTATAGCGCTGGAAAAAAGTGAAATATGTAAATAGAAGTTTGAATTAAGTTTCTGTTTAAAATTCAAAAATCAAAGTAAGGTTAGTGCTGCCACTGTGAAACTTGAAGTGGCAGACAGATTAGCATCTGTAAATCTTACCTTCATGCACATAAACAATCATTCATGGTGTTTTGCTCTTTCAATGAGTGCTGCAGAATACAGGACAGATAGAAAAAGCAAAAAAACAAGGAGAAATAAAAGTATTTCTCCTCATTGTGCCATGCTAATGCCACCCCTGACGTGGCATTACTTTTTGGCACTGCCACAGATTTACAAATTCTTGTCAATCTGGGGAAGCGTCAAAAGCAATGGGTTTTGCGGTGGAACGCCCACAGCAACACCCATTGCATGTCTCTCTGCTGCAGAAAACTGCATTGTAGGGGTCCATATTTACAAGGCAGCGTTAAGCAACAAAAAGTGGCTTAGCACCGGTTGTAAATATGGCGCAGTGCACAGCGCCACAGGGGCATCGTGGCGCTAGGGGCATGTGAATATTCCCTTATGTCCATTCGTGTCTATGCGCCTATTATGTGGTGTCTTATTTACAGGTTATATTGGTTCATTATTTCTCTCATCTTGCATCTGTAAAGCTTACCACGTTATCCACACTTGATATGCTGTAGTTTACCTGGGAGCTGCCTTCTGTCACAGCCATTTCATCTGATAAAGTATCAAATGGCTTGTTGATTTTTCAGACTTCAAAGGCCGCCGGTGCGGATATCTTCGAGGTGGTCCGCGCGCTGTGAGTGATGAGGCCACCTGTCACTGTGACTGCAAAATTAAAGAAGGTCTAGTGGGAATCGGAGGGTGGACGTCCTGGCTTTCCGATCAGACTGATAAAGTACGAACAACTTCCCCCCAGCTTCAGCTCCAGATCCAGCTCACTAGCGTGGCAAAGCTACAGGTGAACCCTGTCTGCATTCTATTCAAAGGGCACAGCGGTGTATAATGCAATTAGCATTTAACGAATTTAAAACTTACGCATTTTAAAAGGTGAGAAGCATAACTGGATATTTATTTTATAATGTTCCATTAAACTGAAAGGCAGGTCACTGAATTCAATAATATCTTCATAAAAGTAACATGCAAATACTAATGGATTTAAACATTAAAGAAGGCTCTTGGGCATTTGTCAGTCTTCGGTGTAATATCTTCCTTCACATGTACGTGCCTTTAGTACACAGTGCCTTCTAGGCTTTCTGTGTTTTTTTTTGTTTTCATTTTCCAATTCGATATACCATTAGAAATGCCCCTCTCATTTTCCAGTTTGGTATACCAATGCAAACGCATCTCAAGTTATTGGCCACAGTTCAAATATTCTTTCCTATACCTGTGGTACAGCTTTGGGGTCATTTGCCATTATTAGCACATTGAGTTGGCATCACTTGTCATTCTATACAGTTACATAACTACTTTCCATTACTTATCCATTAAAAGTATTGTGCTAGTTTACTGTTTTTGTCTATGATGCTGAAAGCAAAGCTATGTCAAAAAGGTGACTATATCCCACAGTGCAAATCAAAATTATGAGGAGTCAAAATCCAAAAATATGGGTACTCTCTGCCTCCCAAATGTTAAACCTGGCAATGAAAATTGTACCCTAAATCCTAAAAGCAGTGGATTGCGAAACCTAAAATCTCTTAGAATTTTTATAGGATCCTCACCCACAGGTACCACCCATAGCATGCTTCACCATCGGATTCTCACCCACTGCACATAGTGTGAGTGGGTGGGCTCAGGGCACTTTGTAAGCAGAACACTTTCTAAACAGGGATTATTCTAGTTACAATTGCCTTCAGGATCCTCCATTTGTGTTTGTAAACCGAGGTCCCTTGGCAAGAGGGATTTGAAATTGCAAACCCAGAGTCCACTTGTGTTAAGTTGATTGTCCTCCACAGGTTGTTGTAATTTGGAAGAGAGAGCAAAAACAACCTGAGTCAGTTCTCTTTTTCTTTCTTTTTTTACATTTCCTCTCATTAGAAGGAACAGGAGGATGAAGAGACAACAGCGAGGCCTTCAGAAGAAATAACTGAGCACAGACAAGATCCTTGAGGTCAGGCACTCTTCCTGTAAAGGTACGTAAATGCCCCAGATATGGACCTCCTTGTAAATCCAGATCAGATACAGAGGGAGATCTAGAACCTTATCCATTTTTCCTGAATCCCTGTAGGTATCTCACCAAAGAAGGGAAGAGATGACAAGAACTCTTAGTCTGTCTTTCCCCTATAACCACAAGTTGCTGTTGTAGAGAAAAAATACAAACAATGAGCTGATGTAGCTCACATAGCTCTGTAATAGGAGAAGATAATCATTTGACTGACCCCAGAGCAGGACTTTGGCAGATGGTTGCCAGAGTGGGCCACCCACACTCTCTCCTAGGAATCATCCCCCACTTGTTCCCATCAGACATACTTTGAGATCAAAGAGAGAAAATAGAAAGACACAGAAACTGGCACTAAAGGACAATTCAGTAACCAGCAAGAGCGGAATAAAAGGGCAGGTAGTTCCCAGCACGTATCAAAGAGGCATGAGGCAGATGCAAGACAGCACAGCCCTGGCATTAGGAGAAGTGACATTAAATAGCAGCCATCAGAACTGAATAATATTTGGCACCTGTAGTCAAAATTTTACCAATTCAGTACTGCCTGAGCCAAAGAAAAAGACAACAAAAACAGACTCTTATGGTCAAAAGTTTAAAGAAAATTCTTAAGCTTCTGTAAGAAACCAAATGGTAAGAACTACACTGTCCCTTTAGTCAGAGTCAACTAACTTCTCCTCCCCAGTCTCGGTTTTCACAAAGGGGGATGGATTAAATCCCAATGAGCTGCATGTTGTAAACACAGCGCTACACATGCTGCAGGGAGGACATTTTCTAAATAAATCCCTCATCCCACAAAGTAATTGAGAAGTCAGTTAAATGATATTGAAGTGCCAGAGATCAAGAGCTATGCGGATTGCAGAGCCCGCAATTACCAAACTGACTGCTCCTTTCAAAAGAAGACCCATGCAGTGCTTCTAATTATTGCGGGTCTCTCCCCTCAAAAGCAACCCACAAAGCCAACATTGCAGGTTGACTTGATTCTTCATTGTATTTCAGTTTCAGTTATCCTCATCATTTTATTAGACGAACAATTCTTGTATGAAGCAATTCTGATTAAGTTCCAGGTACAACCATATCACTTTTGTAACAGAAACTCAGAACAATCTAATCATATGGATATAGACCTAGAAAATCTTGTTTCCCATGTAAAACTTGGTTGAGATCGTTTGACACTTTGTCACCTACTTTACTTCTACTACTCAACAGTTTTATCTGCATCAATTCCCATCTTTGTTTGAGCTTGTTTCGTCTTTTCTCTTTCCCTTCACTCACCTTCATGAACTGCTTGGCTTTCAACAGCTCCCTCATTCCTCTATCAAGGACATATCTTAGAGTTTACCATTGCAAGCATGCCTGGTCCTTAGTTAGTAAACTTACAAGGGGACGCATATAGGCCGATGAACCTTTTGGATCACATGAAGTATCCTAACTATGTAGTAATCGATGAACATCAATTATCAATGTAATCAGTCAACAACCACTAAGAGAATCATTAAGCATGAGACAATAAATCAACATTTTCATGAATAACCACAACTCAATCATACATGTTTTCAATTTTATTTCCCTATTAGTTACAATATTAAGGTTAGATCAAACTTTATTCAATCAACTCATAATTAGTTCATTAATGAACACTAATATCATAATCTAATCAGAATTTAAGAAAACATGCTCGAATGCTTCAGCATAAGCCAACAAAGATTAATATAATGGCATTAATAGCAGATTTCAGCAATCAGACCGTCAATCATTTGTCACTGTCAACGTCACCCAAAGGATCCTTACCTAACCCAGATTAGCATTTGGGGCTTCATGCAAAAACAATTTAGAAAACGTGAATTTGGAAAACATCTAGCTGAGAGCAAACTATAAAACAGCGCAGTTGGTACTTAGAAAGAAAGGTACAAAAGTTAATCAGTTGCATTGTCATAGCCACCTATCCACGAAATGGATCAGCTCCAAAGCCAGTCTTCGTCTTCAGGTCATCAATCGATCAGCAATGCCTCAGGCTCTCAAGAGCATGAGCCCAATAACTGAATCTCGAACCGCGTCTCTAGATGTCATCAATTCTCCCCTCGCATCTGCCCTTGCATCTTAAGTTTTAGCCCCTTTTCATGACTTTTTAATAGAGTTTCTCAGTCCATCCCCCTAATTCCTAATTGGTCAGTCAATCAGCAGATATGACTCTAACCTATAATATTAATTTGACAAATGTATGAGTTCTAATATTTCTCCATCCCCAATTAGATTGGTTCTCTGCACGATGCCCTCTTCATCCGGCTCATCAGGTATCAAAAATGTTGCATCTTCTTCTCCAGTCAGTGCTTCTATTGTTCGAGTCCTGGGAAAGAACATCTCACCTTCTCTTCATATAATTGTTTCAATTTGATTCCTTCATCTCCTGTCCATCGGTACATTGCAGAAAATTCTAGCTAAGCAAACTTTAACACAGGGTGGTTCAAGGTCAGTCTAGCCTCTCAACTTCTCTCCAGTATGCTCTAATAAGTCAGCTTCTGCTTGAGGCCTGGTAAAACTAAGCCATGACTTAGGCTAAGTTAATTCTACAATATAATGCAAAACATCTTAATATGACATATTACAACATTATTCTTATACATTTTCATTATTTCACACATTTTTAGTTCTTCTAGTACAAGTTCGTGTAAGTGGCTGACATACCCCGTTGGCACATTTTCAAAACATACACAATAATTTTTCTCTACGATTAATTTCTCTATGAAGTTTTATAGACCATAACATATAAGCATTTTTTAATAATTTCAAATTAGCATATCTGCATTAACAGTCCCTCCTCTGATGACTAAATATGTCATCACACCTTTCTTTCCCCATCATTTCACAATTCTGTTTCATCTGTATTTTGTCTCCTTCTTAAATTTTCCCTATAACTTATTTTCCTGTTTTGTTCTTCCCTCCTCTGATAATTTTTAGATCTTTTCAGTTTTATCTTTTGACATAATTTACATGAACCCCATAATCCTAATATGCAACCAATCATAATTTGTAATAATACCCCATTCCAAATTTGACTAAGCCAATTTCCCACTGAAGCAAATTCTTTTCCAACCTTTTCCCAAACACCTGGTTCTTTCAATTCTTTTAAATCCTTACTTGAGTTAGTCAGATTAGTGAGCAAATCTCTTATCTCCCTATCATTATCTGGAATGAATGAGCAACAATGCCTAGCATTAATCATCTTACAGACTCCGCCGTCTTTCGGTAAAAGAATGTCTAAAGCAAGCCTATTTTGAAGCGTCATAGCTCTATCCGTGGCTAATTCAGCATCTACCAGGAGTATTGCGCCTGTAAAATTTGTCAGCATGTTATCCACAATAGTAGACAACTTTTGTATCTTGATCGAATTCAGAATGACTCCCACTGAAGGAATCACTGCACCAAAGATATCTCCCACAATTGCAGAAGAGGTTTCCATCCTCTGTCGCTTATGATGTAATTCAGTCAATTTCGGAAACGTCTTTAAGTCATCTATCTGGTCAATTTTAGGGAAAACTATCCCCAAATAACATGTCCCATGCCATCCTCTTGGAAGACAGTAATAAACACTAAGGCGGTCATTCCTACATTGGCGAGCGGTGGTCGTCGCCCGCCAAGTGGGAACCGCCGAATGACCGCACTGCTGTCAAAAGACCGCGGCGGCCATTCTGGCTTTCCCGCTGGGCCGGCGGGCAACCGCCAGAAGGCCGCCCGCCGGCCCAGCGGGAAACCCCCTTCTACGAGGATGCTGGCTCCGAATGGAGCCGGCGGAGTCGAAGGGGTGCGACGGGTGCAGTGGCACCCGTCGCGATTTTCAGTGTCTGCTTTGCAGACACTGAAAATCTTAGTGGGGCCCTGTTAGGGGGCCCCTCGACACCCGTTACCACCATCCTGTTCAGGGTGGCGGTAAGGGGGTCGGAATCCCCATGGCGGCGCTGCAAGCAGCGCCGCCATGGAGGATTCCCTGGGCCAGGGGTAAACCGGCGGGAAACCGCCGGTTGCCCTTTTCTGACCGCGGCTTTACCACCGCGGTCAGAATGGCCAAGGAAGCACCGACAGCCTGTTGGCAGTGCTTCCGTCATTTTAGCCCTGGCGGTCGCCGACCGCCAGGGTTAGAATGACCCCCTAAGTCCACAAATATAATAGATCCCAGGAATAGCAGGGTCCTGACAATTCAACATAAACGTCCACTTACTCTGAAACAAAAACACATGCCTATATTCACTCATTCCCACAAATAAAGTGTCAGTGCGTGATTTTGACCAATATATACAAAGCTTCCCTACATGTAGTGCATCTAAGGCTAATTTCCTTTGCGTTTTAATTGCAGTGTAAGCATAATCATTCTTGTAAGTCCTTTTCTCTAAACCTTTTTCTAATTTCTCTTTTAATGCTTTTCTCCTATCATCAGTATGCCCTACGAAGCTCTTCTCTAAAGGTGTAAGCAAACATGTGAGGTTATTTTTGTGTGCGTACGCGGTTCCAAATGTTAATGTAGGGTCAAAGAATCCTCTAATTAATACTATATCATGCTCTTTAGCTACTCTACTCAGATATCTAAAGATAGGAACAAACGAAAACACCAGGTCATAGTTGGAATAAAAATACTGTATATACTCTTGGTTATAAAATCTTGTTAGTTGCAAGCTACTGTTTATTCCATAAGTTAGCGGAAGACTATGGTACATAACCCCTTCTTCTACTGACGAAGGAATTTTTGTACACACAAGACAGTTCCTTGCATCCATTGTCTCAAACTACTCACTCAACAAGCGATAGAAAACGTTAGAAGAACGCTCTCCTTGTGCATTAGTATGATCATGCAAATGTTTCTGACCTTTTACTTAATTCACGATGTCAAGGCACTCGTGAATTAAGTAAAAGGTCAGTAGTCCATGTGTTTATGCCTTAATGTTCTTTAAGGACATTAAGGCATAAACACATGGACTACTGACCTTTTACTTAATTCACAAGTGCCTTGACATTTGTTGCCAAAGACGTTTTTCTTCCTTGTCAACATTACTTTGTATTATTTCAAATCTTCCAGAGAATCGATCACTTTCAATGCAAAACTGGTACATGTACTGTCTTCTTCTGACATCAGTTCCCACTTGTCTTTGAACGATATACAGTAAAACGTGCAAAACCTTGCGACTTGATCTGCATATATATTTAACAATTAAATGTAATCTTGTGCCTTTTGATGTGCACTGCATTTCACCACGGCAATTTCTTCAGGTAACTGTATTGCATACAACAACTCCTTTATCTTGTCGCCATGTCTTACTGGTGTACCAGTAGAGGTCAGGAAACCTCTTTGTGACCACAATAGACCAAAATCATGAACAATTCCAAAACCATATTGGCTGTCAGTGTAGATTGTGACTCTCATTCTTGCAGAAACATGGCATGCTCTACTAAGAGCCACCAATTCTGCTACTTGCGCAGAATATACACCTCGAAGCCAGGAAGCTTCTAATGTACTTGTTATTGTGCATACAGCATATCCTGCTCTCAATGTCCCTGTACCATCTCTGAGACATGAGCCATCAACAAAGCCAATTTGATCATTTTCTTCCAATCGAGTATCTCTGATATCAGGCTTTGGTTTTGTACACAGTTCAGTTACCGCAAGACAATCATTCTCGATATCTTCCTCTTTTTCAATTTCAATAGTATCACTTGGAAGTAATGTCGCCGGGTTCAACACTGTGCATCTTTTTAATATTACATTTGGAACACCTAGTATGCTCGTCTCATACCTTGTCAATCTTGCACCAGTCAAATACTGGCCTTCATTATGACATTGGTGGTAAGCGCCACTTACCGCCATGCTGACTGCCGCCAACATACCGCGACTGCAGTGGTATACTGCTACGCCTATTAATACCCACAACTAGAAATCTGCCACTATACAGACACACACACAAGTCCGCCAGCTCAAAGGTCAGTGATAATATGGTGGTACCAAAACCCACACCTTCACGCCAACAGAAATACACCCACAGCATTATGACCCACGAATCACTGCGGTGGTCATTCAACCGCAGTAAACCATTGGCGGTACAGACCGCCATGCTCAAAATACACACACATACAAAACAACACCACGTTGGACAATTCAAACTACACACACCTGACACACATACACTACCCACACCCACACACCCACACCACTATAAAACACACACACACTACCCACAACTCTTTATGAAAAAAATAAAATTGACAACTGAGAGAGAGACATGCCAGGAGCACCCACTGAATCAGAGCCACAGAACATCATCACCCATACACCATCCACACACCTCACAGTACACACCCCAACACATCACCCCACACACCATCACACACACCACACACACTACACCCATGCCACCACAAAGACACCCCAGGTTCTCAGAGGAGAAGCTAAGGGTCATGGTGGAGGAAATCATCCGGGTACAGCCACAGCTATTCGGATCACAGGTGCAGCAGACGTCCATTGCTACAAAGATGGAGCTATGGCAGAGAGTCGTGGACAGGGTCAACGCCGTGGAACAACACCCCAGAACAAGGGATGACATCAGGAAGAGGTGGAACGACCTATGGGGGAAGGTGCATTCCGTGGTAGCAAGACACCAGATAGCTGTACAGAGGACTGGCAAAGGACCCCACACCTCCTCCCCCACAACTAACAATATGGGAGGAACAAGTCTTGGCGATCATGCATCCTGAGGGACTGGCAGGAGTAGCAGGAGGACTGGACTCTGGTAAGTCACATTTTTACTACTTTCAGCCCCCCACCTGCATGCCATCACAAACTCCTACCCCTACCCTCATCCCCGTCACTCCACCACCTCACACATACCCCACCCATTCCAATACTAATCCCTGCATGCAACACCAATGCATGGACCCCTATCACCACAGCACGCACACTAGTGACAATCACTTAGTCAACCAAATCACAACTCACACAAGCCAAAGCTGCCTTAGCGGGGAACATACCCCTGGACAAGATGTCACACGCAGTAACAATAACACTGCATTTGCATCCCACAGGACCCCCACACAACGTCACCGGAGAGAAGGTGTCAGCAACATCCAGTCCCCCCCCAGAAGGGGCCCACAGTGATGACAGCAGCTCTGCACGCCTGGATCAGGATGACCAACCTGGCCCATCAGGGACCTCTGGACAGTCGGTGACCCAGCCACAGTCCCAAACCACCACAGAGCCTCCCCCCTCAGGAAGCACCACCACAGCATCCACCCAGCGGGCCCATCCATCTGTCCCCAGGACACGTCAATCAGCAGTGTGTCCACCACTACAGAGACCCCAGGCAACCCCACAAACATAGGACTATCAGGGACCTGGGGTCAGTGGAAGTGGGCACACGGTTCAGATGACAGAGGCACAGGACAACAGGAAACCTGGGAGGACTGCTGTGCGACGGGGGAGGACTTGCCATGAGGCCCTCACCAACATACTGGGAGCATACCACCATTCCTAGGAGACCATGGGCCAGATACTGGCCAAGCTGCAGGAGACCCAGCGGCTGCAGGAGGAACAGTACCTGGGGATCAGAGAGGACCTGAGAGACATCCACACCACCCTGGTCACCATTGCAGGGGTGATGGCAGAATTGGCCAACACCATGAGGGAGGCAGTGGCACACCAACGGGCCCCTGACACTAGCCAAACCGATGAACAGCCATCCACCTCTGCTGACGCTAGTAGACAGGAGGCCACTGACACTGGATCAACAGGCCACCAGCACCCCTCCCCATGCAGAAGGAGAACTACCACACAAAAGGTCCCTGCAATCCAGGCAGAAGCCAGAGAACATTGCCAAGACCCTGCCAGGAAATAAGACTCCCCTGAATGTCACTCTTGTGTCCCACTCTGTCACCCTGTCCACCTTGAACTGCCATTGCCCAACTCCCTATGCCCCCTTGGACAATGCATCTGTGATACCAATAGACTGGACTCTATCCTGGACATTCCTCCACCATCAACCCAGCCCATTGCAATACCCCCTACCCTTATTATCACAGAAATAAACACCCTTGGAACAAATACCAATATGGAGTCTGTCAATTGATTGGAATATGTATTAGTTTAACAAGCTGTAAACATTGCAATTCAAATGTACAGTTATATATACATAGGTATGACCTGTAGTGGGCAGCATTAAACACACCAGGAGCCAGAGAGGGGCACAGATATCTGAAAATAGAGATGCCAAAGGGTACAGTAAGTGGCCATAGAAATAGGAAAATCAGGCTGCCATGTACAATGTCCAACACAAAACTGCAAAGGAAGGTGAAGTTACATTGTCTTACCTGTGTGTCACTGGAATTACTGTCGAATTATAGTGGTTCTGTTGTCCACATCCTCTTCCTCTGCCTCCTCTTCATCACTGTCCACAGGCTCCACCACTGCCACACGACCATCTCCAGCCTCATCCTGCTGCAGAAAAGGCACCTGGCATCTCAAGGCTAGGTTGTGCAACACGCAACAATGATCTGGCACACCATCTTGGGTGAGTAGTACAGGGATCCACCTGCCAGATTGAGGCACCGGAATCTGCCCTTCAGGAGGCCAATGGTGTGCTCCATGATCCTCCTTGTACATCCATGTGCCTCATTGTAACGTTCCTCTGCCCTTGTCCTGGCATTCCTCACTGGGGTCCATAGCCATGAGAGGTTGGGGAAACTATAGTCTCCTGAAAATATTGAGGGATACCTGTTAGCCAGACACTCACCCTTAAGGACAACCCCAAACCCATATACCTACATCAACTGGGTGGGGACCATGGGCTCACCTATTAGCCACACCCTGTGCCTCTGGAGTTGAGACATCACATATGGGATGCTGATATTCCTCAAGATAAAGGCATCATGCACAGAGCCAGGATACTTTGCAATGACATGGGAGATGTACTGGTCGGCAAAACACACAATCTGCACATTCAGAGAGTGAAAGCTCTTTCAATTTCTGAACACCTGTTCATTTCTCCGGGGTGGGACAAAGGCAATATGTGTATCATCAATAGCACCAATGATGTTGGGAATATGTCCCATTGCATAGAAGTCAGCCTTCACTGTGGCCAAATCCTCCACCTGGGGGAATATGATGTAGCTGTGCATGTGTTTCATCAGGGCAGGCATCACTCTGGTCAGCACGTTTGAGAACATAGGTTGTGACATTCCTGATGCCATGGCCACTGTCGCTTGGAAGGAACCACTTGCCAAGAAATGGAGCACTGACAGGACCTGCACTAGAGGGGGGATACCTGTGGGGTGGAGGATAGCTGAAATCAGGTCTGGCTCCAATTGGGCACGCAGCTCTTGGATTGTGGCCCTATCAAGTCTGTAGGTTAGGATAATGTGCCTGTTCTTCATTGTCGACAGGTCCACCAGGGGTCTGTACACTGGGGTATGTCTCCATCTCGTATTCATTCTCAGAGGTTGAACCCTAGGGTGAAAAGTGGTGAGCAGATGGTCATATTCAAACATATACTCTGATTAATATGCCTTTCATTTTTTACAGAAACAGTATGTGAATGTGTAGGTCCGTTGATGTGCCTATGTCTGCTGTGACACAGTTAGGTGCCATGGCCTGTGTCCCTCTGAAATGGCGGCAACCTGACCTGTGAGGAGGGACAAGTGGAAATGAGGTAATTCCACTGGCGTTGTGCGCCGTTGCGGGAGGCGGTTGATCACCGCCGTGCAACACATCATTGGTTATCATTGTGGCCTACGGGTTCCAGGAGCCAATGGTGATGTACACTGGTGGTGACGGTACGCACCGCCGCGGACGTGACTGCCATTTTCTATCTGTTCACTCACTTGCTACCTGACCTCGACAGGAGAGGACCTACACTGCAAGTGCTGCTTTGACCTGTGTCTGGAAGCGACCAAGGCTCATTTGTCTGGGGAAAGGGCCCCTGCCTTCACTTCCGAGGAGTTGGAGAGACTAGTGGATGGGGTCCTAACCCAGTACCCATTAATTTATGGTCCTCCAAAACAAACAGGTGAGTACACTGTGAGCATGATGCGTGGGGCATGAATTTATGGAGTGCTGTGTGTGTAAGCCTCATGTGGGGGGGCTGGGTGATCCTGGGCAGAGTGCTGCATGTTTGGTGGGCAATGTCTGTGCATAAGGGAATGGGAGAGATATGGTAGGCCATGAGTAAAACAGTCCTGACGGTATGAATAATGCCTTTTCTGCTGTATCTTTTTCTGCAGGTCAGCACCCATCAGAAAAGGGAATGTGGCCTGGCATCGCCAAGGAGGTGCGGACCCTGGGGGTATTTGACAGGTGGAGCACCCACTGTTGAAAACGGTAGAAGGACCTGCGCCACTGGGCAAGGAAGGCGGCAGAGGCCCAGTTGGAGCTGGCCTCACAACGAGGAAGGGGTGCCCGACGTACCCTGATCCCCTGATGTTCCGCATCCTGGCGGTGGCCTATCTGGAGTTGGATGGGTGCTTGAAGGCATCACAGCAGTCACAAGGTGGTGAGTACAGATTCAGAATCATGACTTTGCGCATGTTAAGGTGTTACCTGGGTGGGGGATGTGGGTCTGTGGGTGCCCCTAGGCCAGGGTGAACATGGCCTGGTAATTTCCATGATGGGCAAGCACAGATGCACTCCAACCCCAATAATACTAGCTGGCATCTACTACTGGGCAGGGTCCTGTGGGTTCCAGGTGTGCAGCTAATGGTGTTAGGCATTGTACCTCATGGGTTGGTGACTAGCATTGTAACTGGTAGTGCATGGCCTAGTTCATTGGGCTGTTCCCTTTGAATTGTGTACACCAAAGGTAGTGTTGTTGCTGGCATTGACCAAGTGTATCCTCTGTTTCTTCCCACCCTTTTTGTTTTTCACCCTGTCCTTGTGTGCATTAGCATCATCTGGTGGAGGAGCAGAGGCACCAGCATGGCATCCCACATGGGCCTGGAGGCAGAATCCACCAACGGTGAGGGCACCAGTGGGACGGAGGGTGAGGGGAGCACCATGATGGAGACAGGAGGGGACAGTTCTGACAGCAACACCTCCTCCGATGGAAGCTCCCTGGCGGTGGCAGACACCTCTGTGCCCACCCCAACTACAGGTACAACCGCCACCCCCGTATCAGCACCGCCCTCCCAGCAGCCCCTAAGCGAGTTTCCCCTGCCCGCTCACCCAGGAGGGTGGGCATCTCCTTCGCCCCAGGCACCTCAGGCCCTGCCCCAGTCAGCCCTGCTGCCCTCAGTGAGAAGGTTATTGACCTCCTGGGATCCCTCTCTGTTGGGCAGTCAACCATACTGAATGCCATTCGGGGTCTAGCAGGGCATTTGCAACAATCAAATGCATACCTGGAGGGCATTCACTCTCGCGTGGCGGGCCAATAGAGAACATTCCAGGCTCTGGCCTCCTCCCTGATGGCAGCCATTGTCCCTGTCTCTAGCCTCCCCCTCCAACTTCCTCTACCCAGTCCCATTCCCCTCAACCCCAGGCTATCCCAAGCACACCTTCTGACCTCCATGCACCCAGATCAACACACAGAAGTGGCTTAGGCAAACACAAGCACCACACTTCATCCCACAGGCACTCACACAAGCATCATCCAGATGCAGACGCACCAACATCCACTGCCTCCACTGTGTCCCCCTCCTCCTTGTTGTCCAGCTCCCTCCCAGTAGCGTCTTTATTCACACCGGCATGCACTACATCCTCATCCACTACCTCCATCACCAGCACACCTATCACAACATGCCCCTCACTGGCAGTCACCACCCCCACATCCATGCACATGCCTCCTGTGTCCTCTCCCACTGTGTCTGTGTCCCCTCCTTCCAAAGTACACAAACGCAAGCACTCAGACACCCAACAGCGATCCACCTCACAACAGCATCCAGCCCATGCTCCTGCACCCAAACACACCAGACTGACACCTCCTGCCACCACTCCCTCTTCCTCCACTCCCAAACCTTCACCCTCTTCCAGCCCCAGTGTCCATAAAAGGCTTTTCCTTGCCACCCTTGACTTCTTCCCTGCCCCTCCCCCCCACGTCCTTCACTCGCGCCAAGGTGGGCAGAACCCAGGCCAGCTCCTCAGCCACCCAGTCCACGGCCACTGTGGTTCATGCAGCTACTGCAGGTGTGAGAGGCTCCAAGGAGGCACCCGTCACCACAGCCAGTGTGCCTGCACCACCTGCCAAGGGCAGGAAGGGGACACCAGCCGGCAAGACGAAGGAGCCACCACCAGCCAGCAAGGGGAAGGAGGCACCAGCAACCAGCAAGGGGAAGGAGGCACCACCAGCCAGTAAGGGGAAGGAGGGAACACCAGCCATCAAGGGCAGGAAGGGAACACCAGCTGGCAGAAGCAAGGAGGCACCACCATCTGCCAAGGACAGGAAGGGGACAACAGCTGCCAAGGCCAATGTAAAAGGAACTGATGCCACAGGCAGGATGGATCTGGTGCCTGGGGCTGGAGCAGCATCTGGGCAAACAACACCAGCCATGGCACTTCAGCAGTCTGAGGCTGCAGGGGAAGGTCTGATATTTCCCCCCACCCCCGGCAGCACTGCCACCTGCACTGCCAGCAGCACCGCCGGAAGCACCGCCACCTGCACCGCCAGCAGCACCAACACCTGCACCGCCAGCAGCACCGCCACCTGCACCGCCAGCAGCACCACTGTCAGCAGCAGCAGCCCCAGAGGGCAGCTGTCTGAGTCTGAAGGGGAAGGACTGGAGCCTCCCCCCACCACTGACAGCACCGCCACCTGCATCGCAGCTGCCATCCACTGAGCAGCCGTCACCGCCGGCCAGCAGTGTATAGTCATGCCTACATGGGCTGTAGTGTGTCCAGGCCTCTGCAACACCTGTATGTGACACCCAGGTGAGAGACTGTGACCTTGCACCATCCACGATCAGCAACAAAGGGCACAAAGCCCCCTCCAGAACCAGTGGAAGAAGGCATCCACCCACCCCCTCCTTGGCAGGATGAAGCACACTGGGCACAAAGCCCCCTCCAGAAGCAGTGGAAGAAGACATCCACTCACCCACTCCTTGGACGGATGAAGCACACTGGGCACAAAGCCCCCTCCAGAACCAGTGGAAGAAGGCATCCACTCACCCCCTCCTTGGCAGGATGAAGCACACTGGGCACAAAGCCCCCTCCAGAACTGGTGGGGAAACCACCCGCTTGAGAGACTGTGGCTTTGCACTCCCCAGGACCAAGCAGTGGGCAAATCACCCACTGGAGAGACTGCGGCTTTGCACTCCCTGGGACCAAGCAGTGGGCAAACCACCCACTAGAGAGACTGTGACTTTGCATTCCCCGGGGCCAAGCAGATTGGCAAACCTCCCACTTGAGAGACTGTGGCTTTGCACTCCCCAGGACCAAGCAGTGGGCAAACCACCCACTATAGAGACTGTGGCTTTGCACTCCCCATGAACAAGCAGTGGACAAACCACCCACTTGAGAGACTGTGGCTTTGCACTCCCCAGGACATCACAGAAGGCATGAAGCCCCCTCCAGGAGCAGTGACATTGTACCATCTTCTGTCTGAGATGCCTGTGTGTTTTCGACCTGATGCCCCAGAAGTGTTCTCTCCATATTGAGGCAGGTGTCAAGTGTGGCTTTGGCCTATGTGTTATGGTTCTGTGGGCCACGGACATTTTGGAGTGGGCATTGTCCCTCCATCTGTATATATTGTACATACTGTTTATTGCTTTCAGGACGTATATATCTAAGTTTGAAATATTACACTTACTTTACTCTCCTTTTGTCCTTGCATTAGTCCTGAGGGTTGTGGGGTGTATATGTGATGTTGTTGCATCTGTTTGTGTGTATGGTGTTGGGGGTGAGGGTGTTGCATGTTGCGTGTTTGTGTCACTCTCTTCCCCCCCTCCCTTGTGTGCTAGGTGTGGTACTCACCGTGGTCGTCTTCGCCGCCGTTCATGTTCCTGGTGTAGGAGGAGGTAGACCAACACTGGAAATATTTGCAGTTCGGACTCCATGGCGTCGTGATTCTTCCTTGTGTGTCGAGAGGTGAGTCTTTTCCCTTCTGTGTACTGTTTCCACAGTGCTTTTGATGGCGTTGGTACCACCCCAGAAAAGGTAGCGGATTGGTGTGTCATAATAGTGTGGGTGGTACATTGTCTTCCGCATGGCTGTTGGTGGTTACCGCTGCGGTGCTTGTTGCTACCACCGTGGCGGTCAGAGTGTTTTTTTCTCACCGCTGGCCTGTTGGCGGTATTATCGTCGCTTTATCACCGACCACCAAGGTTTTAATGAGGGCCACTTAGTTTTCGTGCTTGTCAGTAAAATATCAACAGAATGAGGAACCATTACCGTCAAAGGGTATCCTATCACTACTCCCTCACATTGAGAAAGGCTTTGAGCAACTGTGGCAACTGCCTAGAAAACAGCCTGGTAAAGCTGCTGCGACTGGGTCCAAGGTAGCTGAAAAATAGGCTGCTGGGCGATAAGCACCTCCGCGGACCTGTGTCAAAACAGACAAAGAACAAGCATCACGTTCATGACAAAACAATTTGAATGGCTTTGTGTAATCAGGCATTCCCAACACTGGAGCTCTGCACAAACTCCCTCTCAACTCAGTAAATGCTCTCATCTGATCCTCATCTAAAGTTATGGGATCAGTAACATCCTTGTGTGTCAGCTGCTGCAATGGTTTGGCAATCTCAGCAAAATTTGGAATCCACTGACGACAATAACCTACCATTCCCAGAAACATTCTGACATCTCTCTGTTAAGTCGGAGGACTTCTCTGCAGTATCATTGTAATCCTCTAGAGATTCTCCTTGACCCTTTCTCAATCTGCTGTGTCAAGTATTTCACTGACTTCTAACAGTACTGTAATTTCAAAGGTGACACTTTGGGGGTCATTACAACATTGGCAGTAAAAGCTGCTTACCGCCGTGCAGAAGACCGCCAACACACCGCCGCTGCCGCGGAAATCCGCCACAGCTATTACAACCCAAATCTCGAAATCCGCCAAAATTCAGACACCCACACAAGTCCGCCACACCAAAGGTCAGTGATAAACTGGCGAAAACAAAACCTCTACCGTCACGCCAACAGAAATATGCCCATGCTATCATGACCCACGAATCCACGCGGCGGTCTTTCAACCGCGGTATTCCATTGGCGGTACACACCGCCGCGCTCAAAATACACACACACATACAAAACACAGCCACATTGGACTATTCGAAATACACACACCTGATACACATACACACACCACACCCACACACCCAATACAATATAAAACACCCACCCACATCACCCACAAACCCCTACAACAATAAGTTTTCCGAAAGAAGGCCAGAGACAGACACCAACATCCACAAACTAGCAGCCACAGCCACTCAACACCATCACCCACACAACTTCCACGCACAAAACACCACACACCACTACATATCACCACACTTATCACCACACACACCACCCCACACATCACCTACACCACCCCATGGCACGACAAAGACACTCCAGGTTCTCGTCGGAGGAGCTCAGGGTCATGGTGGAGGAAATCGTCCGGGTAGAGTCACAGCTATTTGGATCACAGGTGCAGCACCCCTCAATTGCAAGGAAGATGGAGCTATGGCGAAGACTAGTCGACAGGGTCAACGCAGAGGGATAGCACCCAAGAAATAGGGACAACATCAGGAAGAGGTGGAACGACCTATGGCGGAAGGTGCGTTCCGTGGTCTCAAGACACCACATCGCGGTTCAGCGGACTGGCAGTGGACCCCCACCTCCTCACCCACAACTAACAACATGGGAGGAGCAGGTCTTGGCGATTCTGCATCCGGAGGGCCTCGCAGGAGTCGGTGGAGGAATGGACTCTGGTAAGTCAAACCTTTAACTATTATATCCCCCACCCTACCTGCATGCTATCACAGACCCCCACCCTCGCCCCCTCCCCTATCACTCCAACTCCTCACAAATGTACTAATAACACAAACCACACATCCCAACACCAAGCCCTGCATGCAACAACAAAGCATAGACACCCATCACTAAAGCATGCCCACTGCACATACCCATAACACCCCCTCAACCATCATCACACAAGCCCCCACACAGGAATGCTAGCACTGGGGTACACGGTCACCCACCCATTGCACACCATGACACACACAGATGCAATAATCATGTTTTTACACCCCTACAGGACCCCTACCCAACGTCACCAGACAGGAGGGTCCAGACATCTCCACCCCACCCACAGAAGAGGCCCACAGTGATGACAGCAGCTCTGTCCAACTGGATCCAGATGACTAGCCCGGACCATCGTGGGCCTTGGGACAGTCAGTTCCCCTCACACAGGCACAGCCCACCACAGACCTTCCACCCTGTGGTAACACCATCACAGCACCCACCCAGCGGGCCCATACCTCCGTCCCCAGGACACGTCAATCAGCTGTGTGTCCACCACTACAGGGAACCCAGGATAACCCACCACCCCAACAACAACAGGGACCTGGGGGCAGTGGCAGTGGGCACACGGTCCAGGGGACGGAGGCCCAGGAACACAGGGGAACTGGGAGGGCTGCCGTGCGACAGGGGGCGGACAGGCCAAGGGAACCCACTCTCCACGAGGCCCTCTCCTCCATCATGGGAGCATACAACCACTCCCAGGAGACGATGGCAACGGTCCTGGCCAAGTTTCAGGAGACCCAGCGCATGCAGGAGGAACAGTATTTGGGGATCAGGGAGGAACTCAGAACCATCAGCTCCGCCTTGGGCACCATCATAGGGGTGCTGAAGGAAATACTTAACACCAGGAGGGACACTGTGGCACTCCAAGGGGCCCCTGACACTAGCATGGATGATGAACTGCCCACCACCTCCGCCGGCACTGGTGGACAGGAGGCACCGCCACAGGACCACCACACCAGCACCCCACCCCCTGCAGACGGAGAACCGCCCCGCAAGCGGTCCCTGAGATCCAGGAACAAGACAGAGCACAATGCCAAGACCCCCGCCAAGAAATGAGACCACCCTGATTGTCAAACCACTGTCCCACTTTGTAACCTTGTCCATATTGGAACTGCCCCAGCTCCACTTCCTATGCCCATATGGGCAATACACCTATGAGACTAATAGACTGGACTCTGCCATTGACATTCCTCCACCATTACCCCTCACCATTTTACAACCCCCCTCCAATATTGAGCACTTCAATACACACCCTTGAAGCACAAAACAATCTGGAGTCAGTCTGTGATTTTGAAAATGTGTATTAGCAATGACAGTGACAAAATGCTGTTTCAAATGTAATGTCAACATACCTATGTCATACATCTCAAGTCCATGAGGAATCTAAGCAGATGACACATGTTGGAAACCACACCTGTGAAACCATAAGGGAAATGTACAACTCAGTGACCATATACTGGTTGAAATCGACAGACAGGATAGAGGTAGAAGTGTGAAAGTACTTGTAGTAGGCAGGAATGTTTTCTCACCTGTGTGTCACTGGAAATATTTCTGGATAACTGAGTCCCTGTTGTCAATATCTTCTTCCTCTGCTTCCTCCTCATCACTGTCCACAGGCTCCACAGCTGCCACAACACCGCCATCTGGACCATCCTCCTGCAGAAAAGGCACCTGTCGTCGCAAAGCCAAGTTGTGAAGCATACAGCAGGCCACGATGATCTAGCACACCTTCTTTGGTGAGTAGAATAGGGAACCACCTGTCATATGGAGGCACCTGAACCTGGCCTTCAGGAGGCCGAAGGTGCGTTCGATCACCCTCCTAGTCCGCCCATGGGCCTCATTGTAGCATTCCTCTGCCCTGGTCCTGGATTCCTCACTGGGGTCAGTAGCCATGACAGGTTGGGATAACCAGAGTCCCCTAATAGCCACACCCGGTGCCTCTGGAGTTGACCCATCACATAAGGGATGCTGCTATTCCGCAGGATGTAGGCGTCATGCACAGACCAGGGAACATAGCATTTATCTAGGAGATTTACTGGTCTGCCAAACACACCATCTACACATTCATGGAATGATAACTCTTCCGGTTCCTGTACACCTGTTCACTCCTGTGGCGGGGGGACCAGAGCTACATGGGTCCCATCAATGGCACCTATGATGTTGGGGATATGTCCAAGGGCATAGAAGTCACCTTTAACTGTAGGCAAGTCCTCCACCTGAGGGAAAATGATGTAGCTCCGCATGTGTTTCAGAAGGGCAGACAACACTCTGGACAACACGTTGCAAAACATAGGCTGGGACATCCCTGATGCCATGGCCATTGTTGTTTGAAACTACCCACTTGCCAGGAAATGGAGCACTGATAGCACCTGCACTTGAGGGGGGATTCCTGTGGGATGGCGGATTGCTGACATCAGGTCAGGCTCCAACTGGGCACACAGTTCCTGGATTGTGGCACGGTCAAACCTGTAGGTGATGATCAAACTTCTTTCCTCCATTGTCGACAGGTCCACCAGCGGTTGGTACACCGGAGGATTCTGCCATCTCCTCACATGTCCCAGCGGACGGTGCCTAGGAAGGACAACAGCGACCACAGAGTCAAACAACTCAGAGGTATGTTCCCACAGTCTACACAGAACACCATTCATACACAAAATGTGGCCTGTATTTGTGTTGTGAAACTAGGCCTAGGTATGTGTGGCGCAGTTGGTAATTAGGCCATGTGGGCCCCTGAAATGGCGGCTGCCTGACCTCTAAACTGGGACAATGGGATGTGAGGTAACTGCGCTGGCGTTGTACACCGTCGCGGTAGGCGGTCGAAGACCGCGGCGCAATGCTGTATTGGATAAACATTGAACCCTATGGGTCCCAGGAGCCAATGACGATGTACGCCGGAGGTGATGGTATGCACCGCCGCGAACGTGACCGCCATGGACGTGACCGCCATTTTCTAGCTGTTTAATCACTCAATACCTGATCTTCGACAGGAGAGGACCTACACTGCAAGTGCTGCTGTGACCTCGGTCTGGAAGAGACAATGACTCGTGCGTCTGGGGAAACGGCCCCTGCCTTCACTGCAGAGGAGTTGGAGAAGCTCATGGACGGGGTCCTCTCCCAGTACCCGCTACTCTACGGTCCTCCAGACCAACAGGTAAGTACACAGGGAGCACGTTGTATGGGCTATGCCTGTGTGGAGAGGGCTGGTTGCAAGAATGAAGGGGGCACAGTTCTGCGTGCATGAAGGACTGTGAATGCATGTGCCACATGGCAAGGGTAGGGATGAGGGCCACTCACTTAGACGGTGCAGTTGTTAATGACTACTCTTCTTCCCCTGTACATGTCATGTAGGTCAGCACCCACCAGAAGAAGGATATTTGGCGTGCCATCGCCAAGGACATCCAGACCCTGGGGGTCGACCACAGATGGAGCACCCACTGCCGGAAAAGATGGGAGGACATTCGCCGCTGGCGCAAGAAGACAGCGGAGGCTCAGCTGGGGATGGCCTCCCAACGTGGGAGGGGTGCCCGTCAAAACATGACCCCCCTGATGTTCCAGATCCTGGCGGTGGCCTACCCTGAGTTGGATGGGCGCTTGAGGGCATCACAGCAGACACAAGGGGGTGAGTACAACATCAGTCAGGTGACTTTTCGCGCAGTCAAGGTGTCTGGGTGGGGGAGGAGGGCTGTGGGTTTCACTAGGCCAGGGCGAGTTCCGTAGGCTAGGCCCCTCTGTAATGCAGGCAATGTGGCACCCCACCTCTTTAGAGTGCCAAGTACAGGTATTCATGCCGCTGTGTCATCTATGTGTGCAGATGTCGTCCATAGCCTTGTAGGCCATTTCCCAGGAATTGCATCTGTAGAGCCCAACAGCGCGACGTAGTGCAGGGGGCTGCTGTGTCTGTATTGTCCGCCAACGGTAACGGTAGGCCATGTACTCAACCTGTCTTTCTTCTTTCGTCCCCCCCCCTTTTTGTTGTCTCCCTGTTGTTGTGTGCATCAGCATCATCAGGCGGAGGTACAGTGGCACCGGAGCACGAGGGAGCTGCATTCCACATGGCCATGGAGGGCCACACCACGGACTCAGAATACACCAGTGGGACGGAGGGCGAGGGGAGCACCACGGCGGTCACAGGATCTGCAACCAGCGACACGGACTCATCCTCCGATGGGAGCTCCCTTGTGGTGGCGGCAAAATCGGTGCCCCCCACTTCTACAGATACAGCCGCCACCCCCCCCTACCAGCACCGCCCTCCCAGCAGCCCCTCAGCCTTCGCCCTGTGCCCGCTCACCCAAGAGGGTGGGCATCACCTTCGCCCCAGGCACCTCAGCCCCTGCCCCTGTCACCTCTGCTGCCCTCAGTGAGGAGGCCATTGACCTCCTCAGGTGTTGGGCAGTCTACCATTTTGAATGCCATCCAGGGTGTAGAAAGTGAATTGCAACACACAAATGCATTCCTGGAGAGCATTCATTCTGGTCAGGCTGCCCTTCATCGAACCCTGCAAACTCTGGCCTCAGCACCGATGGCAGCTATTGTCCCTGTGTCTAGGCTCCCCCCTCCAACTTCCTCCACCCAGACCCAATCCCCTGTACCCCAGCCTATCCCAAGCACACCATCAGACCAGCCTGCTTACTCCTCACCACACAAAGGAAGCTCAGGCAAACATAAGCACCACACATCCCACAGGCACTCAAGCAAGCATCACACACATACAAACACACCAACATCCACTGCCTCCACTGTGTCCCCCTCCTCCTCGTCTCCCTCCTTCCTCCCAGTCTCGTCTACACTCACACCTGCATGCACTACCACTACAGCCACCACGTCCCGCACCAGCACACCCACCACCACACCCCGCTCAGGTGCACTCACCACCCCCACTACCATTTCCACGTCCCCTGTGTCCTCTTTCAGTGTGTCTGTGTTGCCCCCTCCCAAGATACACAAACGCAGGCACACACCCACCCAACAGCCATCCACCTCACGACAGCCTCCAGCCCATGCACCTGCACCCAAATCCACAAAAGTTACACCTCCTACAACCACCACCTCTTCCTCCACTCCCAAACCCCCTCCAGCTACCCGTCCCAGTGTGTCCAAACAACATTTCCTGTCCCCCCTTAACCTATTTCCCACCACCCCCCCTCCAACTCATATGTCCCGTACTAGCACCTCAGCCAAAAAATCTCCGGGACCAGTGGTGCCTGTTGTTACAGGTATGTGGAGTGCACCGGCCACCAGGCCAGCCAGTGTGGCACAGAGCCAGAGCACAGCCAGTCCCCCCCCTGTGAAGCACCAGAAGTTGGACAGTGCCCGGCGGGAGAGGGGGAAGACTCCAACCAGCAAAGCCGCTCACAAGGGTCCAGGGGCAGTGTCGACTCAGCTGTGACTATTCCCAAGGTGGGGAAGGGCCAGAAGAAATCTCCAAAGTCTGGGAGGAGGGGCACAGCACAGCGGAGAAGACCGCCATCATCCCCGCTGCCCAGGAGGCCACCGCCAGCCCCATTGTCACTGGCCAGGAGGCCACCACCAGAGTCAGTGCCCAGGAGGCCATCCCCATCGTCACTGGCCAGGAGGCCACCGCCAGAGTCACTGCCCAGGAGGCCAGCCCCATCGTCACTGGCCAGGAGGCCACCGCCAGCCACAGCCCAGCTGGCCAGGAGGGCCCCGCAAGCCACAGCCCAGCTGACCCATGAAGGACCGCCAGCCACAGCCCTGCTGGGCAATGAAGGACCGCCCTGGCAAGGACCGCTGAACAGGGCAAAGACCGCCATGGAATGCACCGCTGAACAGGTCTGACACTGGCAACTCAAGCACCGCTGAACAGGCCAGGGACCGCTGAACAGGGCAAAGACCACCATGGAATGCACCCCAGAACAGGTCTGACACTGGCAACTCAAGTACTGCTGAACAGGCCAGGGACCGCTGAACAGGGCAAAGACCGCCATGGAATGCACCGCTAAACAGGTCTGACACTCGCAACTCAAGCACCGCTGAACAGGCCAGGGACCGCTGAACAGGACAAAGACTGCCATGGAATGCACCGCTCGCCCATTTGCGGCAGGTGCAGTGACACAACTGGGACCGTCACGGGGTGTGTGCTGCACTCTCGGCACCAGTCCCCCTCCAGAACCAGTGGAGACTTGCATCCACTCCGTCTGTCCTGCACAGGATGAAGCACTCTGGGCACAAAGCCCCCTCCAGAACCAGTGGAGTATCACATGCACTACCTCAGTCCTTGGCAGGATGAAGCACTCTGGGCACCATGCCCCTTGCAGAACCAGTGGAGACTTGCATCCACTCCGTCTGTCCTGCACAGGATGAAGCACTCTGGGCACCATGCCCCCTCCAGAACCAGTGGAGAAAGGCATCCACTACCTCAGTCCTTGGCAGGATGAAGCACTCTGGGCACAAAGCCCCCTCCAGAACCAGTGGAGTATCACATCCACCACCTCAGTCCTTGGCAGGATGCAGCACTCTGGGCACCATGCCCCCTCCAGAACCAGTGGAGACTGTTGTCCACTTGAGAGACTGTGGCTTTGCACTCCCCATGATGGTACAGTGGGCAACCCATCCACTGTATAGACTAGAGAGACTGTGGCTTTGCACTCCCCAGGATGGTACAGTGGGCAAGCCACCCACTGTAGAGACTTGAGAGACTGTGGTTTTGCACTCCCCAGGATGGTACAGTGGGCAACCCACCCACTGGAGAGACTTTAGATACTGTGGCTTTGCACTCCCCAGGATGGTACAGTGGACAACCCACCCACTGTAGAGACTTGAGAGACTGTGGCTTTGAACTCCCCAGGATGGTACAGTGGGCAACCCACCCACTGCAGAGACTTGAGAGACTGTGGCTTTGCACTCCCCAGGATGGTACAGTGGGCAAACCCACCCACTGTAGAGACTTGAGAGACTGTGGTTTTGCACTCCCCAGGATGGTACAGTGGGCAACCCACCCACTGGAGAGACTTTAGAGACTGTGGCTTTGCACTCCCCAGGATGGTACAGTGGGCAACCCACCCACTGTAGAGACTTGAGAGACTGTGGCTTTGCACTCCCCAGGATACATCAATGGGCATGGAGCCCCCTCGTGGATCTGGCGTGGTGCACTCATCCGGCTGAGGTGCCCCCCCTTCCTTTCCCCCTGAGGTGCCTGTTGTATTTCTATCTGATGCCCCTGCAGTGTTCTCTCCGTTTTGATCGGGTATCTTGTGTGGGCCTCGCCCATGCATTTTGGGCCCAGTGGTCCACGGACTAAGAATGGTGCAATACCTGCACTACTAATCGTGGTGTATATTTTGTTTATTGTGTATATATATATGTATATATTTGCTTACTGTATTTTGATATATTACAATGGTTCAACTCATTTGCTTTTGTCTTTGCATTCTTCCGGGGGGGTTGAGGGGTGTTACTGTAATGTATAGATATGCATTGGTGTGTGTGTTGAGGGGGTGAGGGTCGGGTGGGGGTTGGGATGTTGGTTGTGTGTGTCCCTGTGTTTTTGCCTCCCCCCTCCCCTATGTCTTAGGTGCAGTACTCACCGTGGTCTTCGCCACCGGCGTTGATGATCCTCGTATAGGAGCAGGAAGACTATCGAAGGGAGAAAATGGAGTTCCGGGTCCATGGTGCCCTCCTTCCTCGTTGAGTGTGTATAGGTGAGTGTTTTCCCTTCAAAATTCCTGTTTCCGCCGTGTTTTTATCCGCGGTGAATCCGCCCCGGAAAAGGTGGCGGATTGGTAGGTTGTGATACTGTGGGCGGTACATTGTCCTCCGCCTGTCTGTTGGCAGTGACCGCCGCGCTGTTTGTCTGTACCGCCGTGGCGGTCTGAGTGGAGAAGTGTGGCTCAATGGTTAGTGTGGCAGACCCTGATGCAGAAATCTGGTCCGAGACCAGGGTTCAATTCCCGCTCGGCGGGTCTTGGGCTCAATTTCCTCGGACCTTATAATTCTCGCATCAGTGCCTAATCTAATTCATGGGTCCCACTCTGTAACTCTGGGCAATAGCTTGCTTAATCTCCACAACGGCCCCAACAGTGCTGGGATGCCTGGCTTCGCCTTGGAGGTTGCCCAGGAGTGGGCATCTCACAGGGAAAAGCCAGGAGAGGTTCCACTGCAGTATGCGTACAGCGCCTTGAGACCCTAATGGGTGAGTAGTGCGCTATACAAGTGTGAAGTTGAAGTGGTTGTCTTTGTTGGCGGTTTCCGCCACGGTCATGATTCCAATTTTTTTACCGCCGGCCTGTTGGCGGTCTTACTGCTGCTTTAACACCGTCCGCCAGGGTTATAATGACCACCTTTATGTCCAAACTTTCCCAAATGATTTAACAGGGCAATTGAGTCATACTTACACTCGTCCCTTGTCCTGGAAGCAATTAGCAAATCATCAATGTAAAGCACTATAGTCGATTGGTACGGTAGTTCCAATGACTCCAAGTTCTTTTTCAAAATCCGATTGAACAGAGGCGGTGACTCTGTATATCCTTGTGAAAGTATGCACCAGCTGTAGACTCTGTCTAGGAGTTTGAAACTAAAAAGAAACAGACTATCCTCATGAAGAGGCACAGAAAAGAAAGCTTGTGACAAATCAACCACTGTGAACCACTCAGCATCGCAAGGAATCTGAAACAGTGTCACTGCTGGGTTCGGCACTACATGACAGCACTTGACCACCATGTCGTTCACTTTTCGCAAGTCCTGCACAATGCGCACTTTCCCACATGGCTTCTTTAAGCCCATTGTCGGTGAATTAAATGGACTGCTCAACACCTCCTTTAAAACCCCCTGTTTCAGAAAATCTCTAATTATCTGCGCCACCTTCATCAGAGCATCTTGTGCCATGTTATACTGTGGAAGCTGCAGAAACACTGTATTTGGCTTCAGTGTAATCTTAATCGGCTCCACTCCCTTGATCAAACCCACTTCTTTACCTGTCAGGTCCAACACATTTTCCTGTACTGTTCCTTGCAAATCTGTATGCAATTCTTTAACAGTAAACATTGGGAAAAACTAAATCAACGGGTTCTCTGAGTTAAGGCTTTCAGTCTCAGTTTCAGGTGCCTGTTCTTCCTCATCATCACTATTTGTCTGAACCTCTATTCCTGCAGTTGAACAACTGATTGAACATCTGGTCTTGCCCAACACATCCCTTGCCAGTAGAGATACTGGACTTGAATCACAAACTACAAACTCATGCAGTCCCTGGAAGTTTCCAATCTCAACCTGTACTGGATCTGTGATTGGATTTGTCAATTGTCTGTTTGCTACTCCCACAACCTGAACTGTTCTGCCTTAAAGAGGTAAGTTTGGAACTTCTCACTGTAGAGCGTGGAGCTCCTGTGCCCACTAAGAATGAGACTATGTGACCCATCACCTTTCCCTTCACAAAAGGTCCTCTCTGATCTACTTCTAAGGACGCTGCAAGCATACATGGCTCTTCATTCGAACCAATACTCATCCATTCATCGTTTATTTCATTCTCACTACGTAATGGGAATTGGTGCACTGTGTCATTACTTCTATCTTGTCTATGACCTGTGACCTGCAGAGTAAGCATCATCTGTTGCTGTTCCATTGGGGCTTGAGGTATCTGCATTTGCTGTTTAGGTACCATAGGAACCTGCTGCTGCATTGGTTGTAACTGTGTCAGTTGTGCACGCAGCATTTGCACCTGCTGCATATGTTGAAAATTCTGCACTTGGTTCTGAATGTTCGGATTAAGTCTAGGGACTTTCACGGTTTGAAATGTATTGACATCACCACCTTGCTGAACAACACCATCCTGCACCATCAATGGACACTTCCGCTTCGAGTGTTCCACGTTTCTGCACAGTCGACACAGTCACATCTTTTTCATCCCTTGCACATCATTTTGAACCACTACAGTACTCAAACCTGGACCGCGATTCATATTGACTCCATGACCCCTACCTCTCATCTGGGGTAGGAACATGACAGTTCTTTGCTGCTGTGGTATCTGTTGCACTAAAGCTTCCTGCACTCCTGTCTGAGCTGCCTTGATTTGCATAACCATCGCTTTCTCCTTCAGCTTTTTCTGCTTCAACTCAATCTCATCACTACAGTATTTCGCATACTGCAACACCTCATCAATCAGCTTTGCTTGCCAGCAAATCAAATGACTTTTAATCATCTGCCCTATTTCCCGTCTCAATCCTTCGACAAACCTGAACACAAAGTGCAACACGTCTTTCGGCTCATTTGCTTCTTTACCACTGTACTCTTTCAATGCTTTCAACAATCTCTCATAATAGGTATGTATTGACTCTTTCGTCTCCTGCACTGTCCTGTCAATCCTCTGCCAGTCAATATTTTTAAGTGAGATTCTCTTCTTCAGGAACTCAATCACCTTATAATAATGTTTCATTACTTCAGGTGATGGTGCACCTGTAACTCTATCCCTTTCCGGTTCACTCATCGACCAATCCACTGCTCTCTTACATTCAACCCACAAATCCGAAGAAACCACTATTTCCAACAAGGTATTCAGGTCTTCCCATAAACATTTAGAAAGCTTCACAAATCTATCTGTCTGCTGGTACCACTCAACCGGTTTCTCTCTCAGTTTTGGATAATCATTTGTGAATGACAGAATATCACTCCTGTGCCATGGAACATGAACAAACTGCCCTCCGGGAATTTCCCTCATCAGTAAACTTTTTACTGGATCCTTTTATTTCTGAGCACCTTCAAACCCTTCTTGTGAATCTTGTTTCCGTTTATCCTTCTTCTTTGCCCATCTGCCTTTCCACTTCTCTAATGCTCCCCAAGTCTGAGCACTCTGCAATAATTTTTTAAGGTGTGCCTTCATTCCTGCTGACCTGCTCAAAATCCTTTGCCTCGAAGTCTAACCTGTAGCTTCGTTTTAAATGCTTCGTTTTCTCAATTTCTTTGTCATGCTTATCTGCTAGGTCTGCCAATTTCTAGTGTATCTTGCCCACTTCTCTCGTAATCGTCGGACACAAATACCTCAGCTCTACTTCTGTATAGGATTCTAACCTATTCACTCCCATTGTCCCTTCAACTATCTCGGATACTTCTATAGCCAGCCTTACACGGTTTACCTGTTCTTCACTCTTGGAAGTGTTTTGAGGAGTATTCAAACTATCCAACCACTTGTTTAATTGCTGTGCTGTCAATACCTGTATTGAGATATTACTCGCATTTGGCAATGGTATTTGTTGTACCACTGCTCCTGGAGTCTGCTGTGTCAAAAGCTTGAGGCTCTGACTTGCACTCGGGCCATTTACCGCATCTTGAAGCGCAACAAGTGGACTAAGATCCATTAATGGTCTAGATCCATCAAAGGTCTGACCCATAGACGATACCACCTGCACATGATCATTCACTCCCCTCCTCACGAGGCTCTGTGACATTTCACCCTGATCTCCTGCAATTGTTTTATTTTGCTCAAACAATGGAACAGCTGGACCAAAAGTAATCTGTAGCGATATTGCATCTGGTGCTGCTCTGACACCCGTATTTTGTGGAAGGATTACTCCCATGTTCTGATTCATCACTGGTGTCACCTCTGACTGTGTCCCTGTCATTGGTGTGAACTTCGGCAAACCCTGTGTCTGTGCCTGAGGCAAAAACATTGGAGTCAGCTCAATCTGAACTAGCATTGGCCTCGGAACTACTTGCTTCGACGGCACCACTAAGTTTGAAGTTGTCTAAAGAACTGGTACATCTGGATAAACTCTCAGTATCAATGGTGGATGCATTTGCGCCTGGACCACTGAAGTAGTCACTGCATTAGGAGTACTCTACACTACCCCTTGTACCTGTCCATTATCTGTCTGCACTGGTCCCACTGTTCCTGTCACTTTTGCTGGAGCAGTCGGAAAAGAACTAGTACTTGGACCCCATCATGCGCTGCATATGGCGGAGGTCGATCCCCAATATCTGTGTAATAAGATACTCAACATCTGAATCTTCTTCATCTACATGAGTCTTTTTCTTCTTCTTATCCCTTGAACCCTTTTCACTCTTGTCATCATCCTCTTTTTCATCTGACTCATCTTCCTCTGCAATAGCAGGAAACAACATAACACCCTGTAACATTGCCATTCTCAACTTCTTCTGTTTCCAATCCCACCGTGCTTCTGCCAGGGACTTCTCTACCTTCCTTATTCTCTTTTGGAACTTCCTCTCCTGCTGCTGTCTAGCCACCAGTTCCAAAACTGCTAAAGCCTCAAACTGTGCTGGTCTCGGAAGTGGCTTTGTCTCATATAATGTCATTCGCAACTGATCCAAAATTCTCAAATTAAATGTTCCACGCTCTGGAAACGCTGAAGCTCCCTGTTTCTCTGTCAACTTGCACCACTGCTTTCACCAAAAACATGGTGCGAAGCCTCGCTCCTCCATCACAATAAATGCCGGAGACTTTTCTGGTGGGGTCGGCTCCCCAACTGTCACCTTAATGTAAGAATCTCCCTTCATGGCACTTCGGAACGCTTTGAAAAACTTCATTTTGCTATCTTTTGTGTATTCGATCCAATAAGGAAAAGATTCCTTTCCCCTGCTTACTCAACCAATTGTCTCTTACGGACGGCTGCCAATCCGCTCGCGACTCTTCTCACTAACCAACCTATCCCAGCGCGGCTCACTCTGACATCACACTCACACACTGCGGCTGACAAAGTTTTGCGGCTTGTCCTCCTAATCTTCAACTCACATGGAACTAATGCAAAATTATTGCAAGCACTAACCAAAAAACAATAACCAAAAACAAATCAGCTATTTTACTACAGGAAGGTACACAATCGCTTCAGAGACCTTATAGATTTGCACTGATGGCCTTTTCGCTCATGCAGCTATTCCTCTTTCTCAGTCTCCCACATTCGCAAGCAAAATTCGACCTGGGAATTTCACTCTAAACTGATCAATGGGTCTGTCCTGGTGCACATAGGACTCGCCAAATCTCAGTTGAAAATTTTCTTTTACTCACCTCACCCACACACCGAGTTGTTGACCACGCCCGATCAACCTACTAAACCAGACAGATTACAACATATAACCAACTCCAGAGCGTTAGACCACGCAGGGTCCGTACATCACCAACAACCGCATTGACAATTTTTGAGCACAAAGTGCCACACACATATGAAGTTTGATGACTTCCCTACTCACATACTTCGGAGTACGCACACTCCTACAATACCTCAACTGGAGTACGCAAACTCCCTGCTTTCCTTACATACATCACAATTCACCTGCGATTTGCATAAGCCTTTGCAACGCAACCTACCATTTTCACACGATCACAAAGACGCAGAGAACACACCCATCTTTACTAGCAGGAACCAGGATCTGGGAATGTCATTTCTGGACTTAAGGGGACATCATCTCTGCTACAATTGAAATTCAAACCTCATAAAAACGAACAACTAACCCTAACTTAAACTACCACTATAACCATCGGTCCCCACATGACTAGCTCTCCAAGGAAACTAACCATCAAGTTGCTACCAAAAACTGCAAGCTCGCCTGGTCCTTAGGAAGTAAACTTACAAAGCGACGTGTATAGACCGATGAACCTTTTGGATCGCATGAAGTATCCTAGCTATTAGTAATCAATGAACATCAATTATTAATGTAATCAGACAACAACCACTACGAGAATCATTAAGCATGAGACAATAAATCAACATTTTCATTAATAATCACAACTCAATCATACTTTTTATCAATTTTATTTCCCTATTAGTTACAATACTAAGTCATCAGGTTAGATCAAACTTTATTCAATCAACTCATAATTAGTTCATTAATTAACACTAATACCATAATCTAATCAGAACTTAAGAAAACATATGCTCGAATGCTTCAGCATAAGCCAACAAAGATGAATATAACGGCATTAATAGCAGAGTTCAACAATCAGTCCGTCAATCATTTCTCACTGTCAACGTCACCCAAAGGATCCTTACAGAACCCAGATTAGCATTTAGCATGTGGGCCTTCATGCAAAAACAATTTAGAAAACGTGAATTTGGAAAACATCTAGCTAAGAGAAAACTATAAAACAGCGCAGTTGGCACCTAGAAAGAAAGGCACAAAAGTTAATCAGTCACATTGTCATAGCTACCTATCCACGAAATAGATCAGCAACAAAGTCAGTCTTCGTCTTCAGGTCATCAATCGATCAGCAACGCCTCAGACTCTCAAGAGCATGAGCCCAATAACACAATCTCGAACCGCGACTCTTGACGTCATCTATTCTCCCCTCGCATCTGCCCTCGCATCGCAAGATTTAGCCCCTTGTCATGACTTTTTATTAGAGTTTTTCAGTCCATCCCCCTAATTCCTAATTGGTCAGTCAATCAGCAGATATGACTCTAACCTATGATATTAATTTTACAAATCTATGAGTTCTAATATTTCTCCATCCCCAATTAGTTGATTGGTTCGCTGTACGATGCCCTCATCATCCGGCTCATCAGGTATCGAAAATGTTGCATCTTCTTCCTCAGTCAGTGCTTCTATTGTTCGAGTCCTGGGAAAGTATATCTCGTCTACTCTTCATATAATTGTTTCAATTTGATTCCTTCATCTCCTGTCCATTGGTACATTGCAGAAAATTCTAGCTAAGCAAACTTTAAAACTGGGTGGTTCAAGGTCAGTCTATACTCTCGACTTCTCTCCAGTATGCTCTAATAATTCAGTTTCTGCATGAGGCCTAGTAAAACTAGGCCATGACTTAGGCTAAGTTAATTCTACAATATAATGCAAAACATAGGTTATACATCTTATTATGACATATTACTACATTATTCTTATACATTTTCATTATTTCACACATTTTTAGTTCTTTTAGTACAAGTTCGTATAAGTGGCTGACATACCCCGTGGGCACATTTTCAAAACATACACATTAATTTTTCTCTACGATTAATTTCTCCATCAACTTTTATAAACCATAACACATAAGCATTTTTTAATAATTTCTAAATAGCATACCTGCATCAACACCATCCTGCCTATGAAGAGTTCTAAAGTCATGTTCTATGTAGCAGAATTTGGATTGCAACTCATCTCTCTAAATCCTTCCAGCACTTTTGGCTAATTGATTATCATCCATCGCGGTCTCAAGGACACCATTTGTTTCAGGAAGATACAAAGCTCACTTCAAATGCACAAAACATTAGGAAAAGCTTGTTGTGTATATGCACCCTATGGTCCAAAAAGTCCTTCTTTCTCATCACTGAACAGGAATCTTATGGCATGTGACAAAACCAAACTCTTAATCGGGGGGCTTGAAACTTGAGAGTCAACCCTGTAGTAGATAAATCAGCAAACCCTGATGCCAGAAGTGATAATGATAGAGTGGTCTTTATTGACTTAGGGCCTCCTTATGAGTTTGGTGGTCCCACCATGGGACTTCCAAACTCATAGGGAGGACGCCACCACTATGGTGGTGAAGTTCACCCTGAGTCTATTACAATGTTCCTGCCGGGCTGACTGGTGGGAACATTGTAATATGCATTGCTTAGGATATTGGCCTTGGCTCCTTTAGGGGAGCCGGGACCAATATCCTAACACTCTAGCACCCTCGGAAAGTGCACTGTCTACAAAGCAGACAGTGCGCACTCTGACGGTGATGGGCAGGGGGAGGGCCCTGCATTGCCAATGCCATGGGCAGCGGCCCTCCTGTGACCCCTGGGACTGGCTTTCTGCCAGTCTTTTCATGGCAGGCTCCCCGCCATGAAAATGCTGGTGGAAAGAGGGTTTGTAATCAGCCAAGCAGCGCCGCCATGGCTGGTTACATGCCCGACCGCTGTCACCTTGTCGGGATCATTGATCCTGGCTTGGACGGCGGCCAGTAAGCAGGTCCACCTGCCAATCTTGTAATGTGGTGGTTGAACCATCACAATCACAGCGGTCCTACTGTCACCACTGAGCTGGTGGTCCTAGGACCGCCAGCCTCTTAATGAGGCCACTAGTGACTGGTCATGCATTAACAGATCCATGGTAACTCATGCACGCTGTTGATAGGGTGTACACATTTCTTTCTGGAGCATATGGAACAGAGCCTCAAACATACTGTTTTTTTACCAATGGACTTCTATTCCCGAAAACGAGTGACTATGCAATAGCTGCTAATGGAATCACTGACCTTGCACTAGTGTATAGCATGGAAGATATGCTGATGAAAATGTCCATAGCATGAGCATTGTTGTTTAAAGTCCTTCAGCACAAATCAATAGAGGAAAAAAAGGCACTAATAAACATGCTCAAAGAATATGCAGACCTTAGTGAACCCTCAGTTACATTGCCAGAATTATTGTGGTCAACAGGAAAAGCTTACTTGAGAGGCATATTAATGAAAAGACTGGCAGATAATCATAAAAATGTCTCACAAAACAGAAAAAAACAGTACTGGACATAAAAACTAGAGACAACTGCCAACTGTTGATAATCTACAGTGATTGCTGAACAAATCATACAAATTGGATATATCATTCTCGACTCTGAGGTAGCTCTCATGCATGTCAAACACAAAGGGCACGAGCAGGGGAGAAAAATCTGTCTGCCTACTGCCTGTGCAACTGAGACAGAGAAAGGCGCAAGCTAATATCCCAGCTCTTAGAACCAAAAACGGTTAACTAGTAACACACCCAACAGAAATTGTAAAATGGTTTGTAACCTTTTTTTATGTACTCGTCTGAAGACTCCACTAAATCCAATCCTGAACAATCCTTTATGGCTAAAAAAAACTTGTAAGATGGCAACCTAACGAATAGGAAGGAAACAATTAAATAACCTGCCAGATTTTTTCTCAGTTCAGCCACGCGGTCCCCACCCTTTGGGTTTGCATTTTTTAAACTTATTCCTACAAATCTTATGATGGGGACTGCAGATAAGACATGTGCGTCATTGACATGTCCCACCAGAAGATATGTAATATCATTATTTTTCACTGCCCTCATGTGCTCTTGTATATGTTCTGTCAGGGGGCGAATTGAGCTTTCAACATTAATCACTGTGCACATGCACCCAAATACATACAAAACATACTTAGTGGAACAGTTTATAAATGTCTCAATCTTATATTCCTTAATGTTATTGAAAAAGACGTTTTGTGTTCTATGCATGGACAGATTGCATATGTTGCATGAGCTGGATTTGTAAAAACCCTTACGCTTACTTGATAGCAAGGTGTGAGTCTCAACATTTAATGGTGGCAAGTAGCTATTGCATACTGTGGGCTATATTTGTGGCCTGGTTTGTGTCACTCTTACACCACGTAACCTAATGCAAGAGCGACGCAAACTTTAAGTGAGATTTAGGAAGCCACGCAAGGCCACCTTGCATGGCCTGAGTAACCTCCTAAATCTCACGTAAAGTAACGCAGCAACAATCTTTGTGTTACACTGCTCTCTGCCAAGGAGGTGTTTCCATCGGTTTTGTGTGGGTGTTCCCAGGCAACATGCTTGGATTTTGATGAATTCCCAGATTTACAAGAACTTGAAAACCTGGAAATGCGACAAAAAATACACATCCCAAGGAGATGAGTAACAAGGCTAAATATGTTAATTTCTCCTCGTTTTTATCTCTTTCTATGTGTGCTGCTTTCTGCAGCACACTTACAAAATGGAAAAAGACCCTCTGGATTGTTTTTGTACAGGAAGGTGTCCGTTCTTGCACAAAAACAATCCTGCATGCAAAGCAGGCACCTTTGCACTATGATGCAAGGGTGCCTGCAATGGCACTATATAGCCCACTGCGTGCCAGTGCAGGAGGAAAGGACAGGGATGGGCCATATTGGATAATTACAGCACATTCCTGCCCTTTCCCTGTGGCTCGGGGCAGCGGAGCAAAGTGACTTTCTGTGCTGTCCTGCACCACAAAGCTTAGTTGGAGGGGTTTACATGCACGCATCACATATGATTTTGAGTATGATTTTTTAAGCTTATCATAACCTTCGACCCATCACAGTGATGGCTCAAGCAGTGGGTCAGAATGTTTATTAATTTTATAAATCAACAATTGTAGTTTTGACAATTTTATTTTATGATTTTGTCACATGCAAGTAAATAAGATGTTATAATACAAACATTCAGAAATGCTATCTAATGAATTATTTTGTTTTCTAGCTCTTTTATGTTACCATAGCATCCTTGAAGAAGTTCATGGTTGGACAAAACACATGTCTGAATAATCTATACTTTGTCATTACTGGACCAACTGTATTTAAAGCTTGATTGTGTCAAGGCAAAGTGAAAATTGGTTTAACACTTTATATGAATTTGGTGCTCTGATTTCAAGAGGAATGTACAAGAATTATAAATACTACTTAGTTGTTGTTTTCATATTTGTTAGGGTACCATCTAATAAATCTTTTTGCTTACAAGCGTTACTGATTGCTCCACTATGCATATTTTGGTATTTAGGATTGATCACCTGGTTTCTTGGATCAGGCCTAGGCACATTGTAACAACCGATGTGCAATAGTGAATCAGCACCTACTTTAATTAAACTGTGCTTCAAGGGTGCGGTTGTGTGAGTTTTACACCACAGTTGCCTTTTTCTATGTATAATCCTTCATGGGTGTTTGGCGTAATCCCAAGTAGGGATGGGTAGAACTCGTAGAGTTTAATTTTACTTAATTCATAGAGTCACTTGGGCTGATAATTATCATTAGGAGCTCGATCCATACAGAAAAATCAGCGCAAACCACACCACGCAGTGCTGGAGTGCCCTGCTGCTCGAGTTGATTTTGCTGCCACTTGAGTAGATTTTTTACTTGAGCGGCAGCTTCCTCACTGAGAATGGTCAAGACTGCCCGCGACTGTTCTCGGTGAGAAATTCTTGCTAGTTGTCTCCCTAGCCTAGCTTGAAAAATCACACTGCGGAATGCCAATTTGTGCTCACTAACTTACCGTTGGCTAGCTGTGCATGAGAAAAAACTCCACTACACAGCGTTTGGTGAAATTTGGTCGTGAACTCTGCATTACAAGAGTAATGTGTAGTGGCCAAACTCCACCATATCTGCCGGAGGAGTTTAATTTATTGCCCACTACTATTCCTAAACTGTCCTTTGACCACCAAGACTTTCTGGGGCAGGACATTATAGATTAAGAATTGGCAGAGGCAATCAAAATGCTGGCCAAATGCTATGCAACCGGAGAGGATGGTTTTCACCAGGGTTTGATAAGATTATTTTCACTTTGGTCACTTCTCTCCTAGGGAAAATATTTAGTGAAGCTGACAAAAGAGGAACACTTTGGCCCTCAATTTAACAATTATTCTATATCTCTTCTACCAAAACCAGACAAAGATGCTTTAGATTGTTCTAATTACAGACTGATTTCAATATTCAACTGTGATACGAAGGTCTTGGCAAAAATTCTAGCAACAAAACTTAACAAAGTCAGTCCACTTATCATGCATAAAAATGAGGTCAGATTTGTTCTGAATCGCTCTTGACAGGCACCCAACAAGTTGCTGCTTCGACTTCTGTGGTATACTAAACAAGATAAAGATAAAAAACTGGCCCCCTCACTTGATGCCAAACAGGCATTTGATCGAGTGGAGTGGTGCTATCCACTTTGATCATTGAAAAAAATTGGTCTAGGTGATAAATTATGTCAGTGACAAAGATTCTTTACCAAAGATTGACTGTGAATTTTAGCTACAGTGGACTGATTTCAGAGGCAACAGTGATCATGAGAAGCACCAGGGAGTGATATCCGTCGAGCGTAGCAGTGTGCAAGCGTTGCTTTCCGACTTGTTTTACTCTCTTCTGTGGGCTTTAACCATGCCCACCACATGCCCATCACTTTCATTGATTCCTGGGCTTGCCTTTCAAAAATCCTTTGCTGTCATTGATAAATGCTTTGCATTTGTCACGCCTTGGGGATGTGTTTTTACCGCATTGCAGACTGACCATGTTACATGGATAATTGCACGATTGCCAATAAACTTTAGCATGGGCAAACTACTTTTTTTCATTTGTTTCCTCCCCTGGGCACTCCATGGCGGCCATCGCGCTTAGAACTTTCTTACAGCACAAACTCGATCGCCGCTATTGTAGAGCTTTACCAGTTACATCACATTGTTTCAGTGCCGCTTTGAAGTATAGAGTGCAAACTTATATATTGCCTCAGCAGTACAAAAATTCAGATGTTTTGATTAATAGCGGAGCGATCCGCGTCCCATCTGTTTGGATTATGTCACATTCCATGTTAGATGGATGTACTTCGGATTTGAAAGTCACCACTCTAGTCTCGGTGTCTGAAATATTTTGTTACCCTTGGGTCTTTCATTGCAGTGCCTCCACATGGTTCTCTCTCTCTCCATCTCGCACTTAGTTATTGATTCTTTTTTGTATCTATCTACTATACTGCCTGACTCACTTATTTATTTCTCTTGTGTTCTGCCTATATCATACTGCCAACACTAACTGCATCCTTTTCTCTAGCGCCATCTCTTTCCTCTGTTTTTTTGAATCTCACTAGCACCTTAATTCTCCTGCTCATTCCCCTTTGCGCCCCTCTCCTCTGTCTCTCTCTCTCTTTGTGCCCCTTTAATTTGTCTCCACTTTTCTCCATAACACTGTCACTTAATTTTCTCTCTCCCGGTGTCCCTCTCTTTATCTTTTTGCCTCTCTTCCTTCTTCATTCTCTCCTTCCATGTCCCTCCCCACATCTTTATTCTCTTTGTCCATGTTCTGTCCCTCATTGTCCTTCTTTCTTGTAGCTCCTTAAATTGTCTCCCCCCATTTCGCGCCCTCTGGTTCTCTCTCATGCAGTCACACACTGATTTTGTTTCTCTGCCTCGCTTAGCCTCACTCTCTCGTGCATGCAATTTTTACCCTTTTCCTGACTAAGGCAGACAAATACTGTCTGTTATGGGGGCAGAGATCGGAAGTCTTTTAGTACTCTTTTCACGTTTTTAAATACTATAAAAGTGTGTATTCTGCAGAATATATTGGTCAATAGGCACATAGGGGGTGATTCCGACCCCGGCGGTCCTTGACCGCCAGGGCCGGGGTTGGGGGGAGCACCGCCAACAGGCTGGCGGTGCTCCTAAGGGCATTCTGACTGCGGCGGTATGGCCGCGGTCAGAAACGGAAAACCGGCGGTGTGCCGCCGGTTTTCCGCTGCCCTGAGGAATCCACCATGGCGGCGCAGCTTGCTCCGCCGCCATGGGGGATTCCGACCCCCTCACCGCCATCCTGTTCCTGGCAGTTTCGACCGCCAGGAACAGGATGGCGGTGAGGGGTGTCGTGGTGCCAATGGCATGGGCACTGCAGGGGCCCCGTAAGAGGGCCCCACTTTGAATTTCAGTGTCTGCTTAGCAGACACTGAAATTCGCGCCGGGTGCTACTGCACCCGTCGCACACCTTCCACTCCGCCGGCTCCATTCGGAGCCGGCTTCCTCGTAGAAGGGTGTTTCCCACTGGGCTGGCGGGCGGCCTTTTGGCGGTCACCCGCCAGCCCAGTGGGAAACCCAAAATGACCGCCGCAGTCTTTTGACCGCGGTACGGTCTTCTGGCGGTTCCCGCTTGGCGGGCCCATAGCCCGTTGCTCTGCACAAGCTTGAAGTGGAGGTGCAGAAGTGGCGATGTAGTTAGAGTTAGACATGAGCCAGCAAATTAAGGGGCATATTTGTACTCCGTTTGCGCCGGAATTGCGTCGTTTTTTTTTACGCAATTCCGACGCAAAACTAACTCCATATTTATACTTTGGCGTTAGACACGTCTAGCGCCAAAGTCCATGGAGTTAGCGTCATTTTTTAGCGTGGACACCTACTTTGCGTTAATTATATGCAAGGTAGGCGTTCCCGTCTAAAAAATTGACTCCGCGGCATGTGCGCCGTATTTACATTCCCGGGCAAAATTCACGCCCAGGAGTGGGCGGGTCAAAAAAAATTACGTATGCCCGCTTTTGCGCCTTTTTTTAGCGCCTGTCAAAGGCAGGCGTTAAGGGACCTGTGGGCTCGGAAGGAGCCCAGAGGTGCCCTCCCATGCCCCCAGGGACACCCCCTGTCACCCTTGCCCACCCCAGGAGGACACCCAAGGCTGGAGGGACCCATCCCAGGGACATTAAGGTAAGTTCAGGTAAGTGTTTTTTTTTATTTTTTTTGTGGCATGTAGGGGGGCCTGATTTGTGCCCCCCTACATGCCACTATGCCCAATGACCATGCCCAGGGGACAGAAGTCCCCTGGGCATGGCCATTGGGCAGGGGCATGACTCCTGTCTTTGCTAAGACAGGAGTCATTTCTATGGGGGTTGGGAGTCGAAAACAATGGCACAAATCGGGTTGAGGCGAAAAATTTGTCTCAGCCTGACTTGCCCCATTTTTTCACGCCCAAGCTCCATATCCCCCTACGCCGGCGCTGCCTGGTGTACGTCGTTTTTTTCAACGCACACCAGGCAGCGCCGGCGGCTAACGCCGGCTAACGTCATTGATTAAATACGGCGCCCGCATGGTGCTTCAGAATGGCGTTAGCCGGCGCTAATTTTTTTGACGCAAAACTGCGTTAGCGCAGTTTTGCGTCAAAAAGTATAAATATGGGCCTAAGAGAGCAAGTCCAGTCGAGGGTCTGACTGGGCTCAATGACCCATGCAGGAGCCGAGCTCTGAAAATGTTTGGCGCGTAAACTGTGCAATAAACACCTTATAAAAAACTATAGACTCCTCAAAAATAAAAAGTGCTTCTTTGACACGAAGAAGCGTTTAAACTTGGAAATCAGGTTATATTACTGCATTGGGAGCATTTGGTATAAGTGACAGTTTTTGAACATGGATGTGAAAGATTATTACATGCGGTACAAAGCATGAAAAGGGCCCGCTCTGCGCATATTCATTTAGAGAATTCCAGTTTGTACAACAAGCGGCGTGTGCCTGATGGTGTGTAAAGCTCATTGCATCGTGCCTCTCTGCACACACCTTTTTCATTGTGGTGTCCTCTAGGGGCTGTTTTGAGCATTACAGTCTAATGCCAAAACTTTATTTCAGGTAAAAATTTCTATTGGCTTTATTAATTGTATATGTTTTAATAATCTCTCCTTATTGCAATTATGACCGTGATTCAGGGCAACTTGACATCCATATTACCCTAAGACTGTTTGAACACTCTTGATGTGTTTGGTTAGCCTTCTAGCTTATTTCTCTCGTTACTCCTCCGTCATTTCTTGTGTTTGTTTTTTGGCAAATTGTGTTAGCCAGCCAGCAACTCTGATAGTGGGGTGAGGAAAATAGCATTCCATTGGAATTAGCTTGGCAGATTTGAACTAGGATGCTAAATGTCAACATTTTCATTTCTGGCCGCAGATAGAGGAAACAGGTAAACGGAAATGCTTTAGTGATATGCAGGGCCACTGGAATTGTGGGGCAGGAAAAGACCCAAATATGAGGCAAGGGTTGACCAATATATGTGGCAAGAAAACTCCAGTTATAAATTTACAACCTCAACAGCTCTAACTCAAGCAAATGCGAGACACATTGCATTGCAAATGCTTGTTTTGACAGCTAATGCCCGAGTGACTTCCATTAGAGCATCAAAAACTATTCAAAGTGTAAAAACAGCAGGTGGTGACTTTAAGCTAATGTTCTGTGCTGGTGATATCTTGTTAACCATAGCGAACCAGCTACTTTCCTTTGAGCCACAATTCAACTGATATCCACATTTGTGATAAACTCAGGATACAGAATATTTTTGGCCAACTTGCAAAGCTTTGCTTATATGCTCCAATGCCACCGCCTCAACGCTCAGTAGTCTGATGGTAACAAGGAAGTGAAGGGATTATGCATATTAAAATATCTTTTTAAAATCGACAGCTTTCACAGAACTTCACAGAACTTAAAATGGACACTTTTAGAAATACCTTCATCTAAAATATGTTCTTACTGCCCACACCGTACAACTAGGAGCACTTCCTGCTACATTCTTGTCTTTTGAGATGGGGACACTGTAAGAAACTGGTTGTAGGTTTATACGAAACATTAACTATTGAGTCACTTTCCAAGGTCACATAATGCACTTTGAAATTGAAAGTTTAAAGAATACAGCAATTAAAACTCAGCAAAACCTTTACATACACATGCTAAAGGACTGAGAGACACAAGGCTCAAATCTAGTTTTTTTTAAAGGCATCAGACCTCTCACAAATTGTGTAGAACAGACGTAGTATCAACCACTCTGTGCCGAACATGCCAACAACTGGGAACAGATATTTCTCATTGACTATGGCAATGTGACAAAATACAGACGTTCACCAGATATTGCATAGCATCTTGACCAACAGTGATCCGGCACTTATCCCTTTACTACCAGAACTGGCATTGTTATATTACACTTTGAATGTACCAAAAACGGGGAAAGATCAGAAGAGATGGATATACATGATGCTGGCAGTAGCAAAACTATGTATCCTTGGGCAATGGACCTCTATAGACATTTCCACCCACAAAGAACTCAGTGCCAAATATGTATTAACACTGTGTCACTCTGAAGTAAGATACATATGTAATATAAAGATGTGCTTCCAGAATGACATGCTTTATAGAAAAGTTGTCCTGATTGACTTTTTATGTTGCTGTGGACCACAGATAACCAAAGGAGACATTTAAGATATGTATACAGTGACTTGTCTTTATGGAATTCTTTATGTTACGTTATATAGTTTACATACTCTGCAGTTATTATTGAGTATAACATTTTTGTAATTATGAAAAACCTAATACAAATGTATATAAAAAATATCTCCAGAAGCCACAGTTGTGAGGCAATTTTTAAACTATTCTTTTGAGAAGTAAGATTAATTTTAAAGATGAAATGTCAGGTGAGTGCTGTGTGTGTATAGGACATGAAGATGAAGCCAAAAGATCTAATTAGGCCAACCTGGGTAAAACACATGTGAATAATGTGGGGCTTATGAACGATCCCTGCAATATGCCATGCTATACTGCCCTAAGTGCAAGCATTCTCACTGCTTGGAACTTGCCTTCCATAGACAATTAAATCCAGTCCAACACCAATACCTCTGATGCCAGCCTCATGCAATCTAACCAGAAAAATACAATGTGAACTTGTATTGAATGCTGTAGAGAGGGTAAATAAAATGAATGCTGCTCTGTTCAATCAATCATAAGCGTGTAAAGCTCACTACTCACCCATAGTGTCTCAAGGCACTGAGGGGTGACCTCAGAGATCAGTCGAAGAGCCAGGTCTTGAGGTCCTTCCTGAACAGAGGCAGCGATGGCGACTGTCTGAGGTGTGGTGGTAAGGTGTTCCATCCTTTTGCTGCCAGGAATGAAAAAGATTTTTCGCCCGCTGAGGACTTCTTTATGCGGACATGTTGGTGAGTGACTGTTTGGAAAAGCGGAGAGGTCTGGAAGGGGCGTACCAGTTGATACGGTCATTGAGGTAGTTGGGTCCGTTGTCACAGAGGGCTCTGTCGGTGTGCCCGAGGAGTTTGAAGTTGATCCTCTTCTCGATGGTGAGCCAGTGGAGGTTTCTCAGGTGTTCTGTGATGTGTTCTCGGCGGGGATGTCTAGGACAAGTCTGGCAACGGCGTTCTGTTGCCTTCGTTAAAGATCTGATGAAAATCATAAATGACAGACAAAATAACTGTTTCTCTGCTATGTAATTTTCTTAAACTTGAGTTTGGCCAATAAATCTTTTTTTGTTTATAAAATCAGAGAGATATTCATTTACATAATTATCCAGAATTTTGATGGAGATGGGGAGCAAGGAGGTGGGCTATAAGTTACTCAGCAGTGTGGGTTTCTCTTTTGTTTTTTCAGAAGAGGAGTTTCTTCCATTTACCTTGCTTCCAAGCCAAAGGGACCGATGCAATAGCTAGAGAAGCATTGCATGGAAAAATCAGAATGGGAGAAAATTGATCCAATGGTGAGTGTGAAAACCATACCAGACCAATATCAAAGGAGGATCCTGATTTTACTGGAGGAAGCATTTGTCTAATTTCCTCAGGAGTCAAAGAACCAATCTCAGCCAAACAGGGTTTTGATTTAGAAGTATCCTGGGATTCAGATTTGGTCATAGAAAGGAGCTTACATTGGGAGCTGAAGAAAACCTTAAAAGTAAAACATTGGGAGATTTGTGAGATTTTATTCTTAAAGAAATCCTCAACAGCATCACACTGCTCCTGTGAGAGGGGCTATCTGGCATGTGGGTTTTGAAAGCGATTCAACAATTCTAAACAGTTCCTTTGATTAATTAAATGCAATTGCTATCTTTAATTCATAGTACTCGGTATTAGCATTCATTAAAAGTGCCTTGTAGTTACAAAGAGCAAAGAAATAAGTTCATGTTTTTCTTCTATTCTCTGATATCTTATATGCTAAGTTTGCCATTAGTAGTTTGAGAGGATAAAAACTCTCTGCATTTAGGGATTATGTCACTCGATAATATTTGTAGGTTTACACCATAGGAAAAACTATTATTCAGTACTCATAAACACAATTACTGCCCTAATCAGTGCTTCCATGGGCCATATTGAACAAAGAATCGAAGCAGCAGAAAAGACTCTTTATTGCAGAGAGCAAACACCACCAAGCAGTCAATGTGCAGCCAGCACTTACAGAAACAAACTTTAAAGAATATCAACAGCACTGGAGTAAACAATTGCATAGTAAAGATTCCAAGACCATTAATGAAAGAAAGGCTCTGAAAACTTAAAGGCAACAGGTACCACAGACCGTGTCACTTACAGAAAAAAATAAAAATAAAGCTAAAAAGCAAAAATCTAACCAAAATGTGAGTGCAGGAAAAAAACATCAACAGCGTATGTGAATCAAAAGTCAGAGATATTTATGAAGTATGAATGCTTTGCTTTGAGGATTCTCACAGCAAAGAGCTAAATTTATATTTTGGCAGATGACCTGCCCTGCGCCAGGGTGGCAGAGTAAATTACCCCATCACCCTGATGGAAGTGCTGCTTGCCAAATTTTTTAATGTCTGCCAGCCCAACGCCAATTTCAATCATTAACAGGAACAACTGTCAAGGTGGCTTCTTACAATGCATTGTAACTTTGCAGAACAGCTCTGTCAAACATGACCGAGCCCTACGTCAGAGTTACAATTTTTTTCTTTTGATTTCAAAACGAAAAACCCAGAGTAGTGCTCCCCTCACCATGGGCATTTCCTCCCATGGCGACAGGGGCATTAAGGACTTTTCAATGCACTTTACTGCCTCACCTTACTGCCAGGTTTTTCCTGGTGGTGAAGGGCATTGAAAAATGCCTATATGTCCACCCATCTAAATTAGGTGGGGGGAATATGGTCAAACCTCTGACAGCTCTTAGTCAATCAAATTGTTGGAGTAGAAGTTTGACCACAGTGAAGATGGCGTAGTCTCCACTGTCATCAAACTATGGTCTACCTGCATTTAAATCGGGTGGGCGAATCAGAGTTTTTGCAGTGAGGGCATACAGCTGTGTTGCGATTGAGTTCCCTGTCTGCTAAGATATAAATCCGGCCAAAAGTGTTTACATTTCACTAGTAAGCAAGTTTTGTGAACCAGCCAATGGGTATGAAGATTTCTATTAGCTTACGCAACAGGTTAATACCCTAATTCATCCTACCACCTACAAATCCATTTTTTGCCAACATCAAACTATGGCGACGTTACATCGACGACATTTTGATAGTATGGCATGGTCCCTTGGAGACCGCTTCAACTTTTACAGAATGGGTCAATACACTCAACCCCTTTTTGAGATTTACATCAACAATGGCAACCAACGAGATTAGTTTTTTGGATCTACTGATTACTATCCAGAATGGTAAATTAATCACGAGCACATATCACAAACCTACAGACCGCAATAGCCTTCTAACATACGACAGCCATCATCCCAAATCATTACGCGATAACTTACCGTTTGGCCAATTCTTGAGACTAACACGCAATTGTAGTTCAACACACACTTACAATACTCAGGCTAATGACCTTCAAACTAAATTGCTAGCACGCAACTATCCTCGGGAAATTGTCAATCGAGCCCGAAAAAGAGCGAGGAATAATAATCGCGAAGCATTACTCGCACCGAACACTAGGGACAACAACAAGTCATTGACATGTGTTACCACCTTTACCCCCTTGTCTAATAAAATCAAGAGATTTATTTTGAAAAGATGGTCAATACTTGGCAGCAGTGGCTGCACTATTCCCAGACCTCTATTTGCTTTCAAACGATCGCAGAATATCAAGGACTTGATTATTCATACCCGTCCTAGTAACATCATCCCGACCCAGTCGACACTTTGGAATCTCCCTCCAGTGTCAGGACATTATCCGTGTAGACAATGTAATGTTTGCTCCTTGACACACCAGACTAAGACACTCGATTTGAAACCCATCGGCCGATGGAACTTGACCAAACATACTAATTGTAACCCAAAGAATTGTGTCTACATGATAACATGTCCATGCGGTTTACGATACATCGGAATGACCTCCAGACCTGTCAAGATACGGATTTATGAGCACAGGAGTAATATCAGATGTGGTCGAACAACCACCAAACTATGTGCGCTCTTCCTTGAGAAACCTCATAATCCAGACGACTTGCGCTGGGTTGTTTTGGAATCTTCCAAGTTTATTAATGACTCATCTCAATCACTGTTCAGGCTTGAACAACGCTGGGTATTCAAATTACACACTAATACCATAGGGTTGAACGACGATATCCCTTGGGTGTCCCTATCTCGGTAATAGCCTTATGAGATCACTGACTTATTCATATTAAGTTAAGACAACCCGTCTCTAAATCGTTCAATGCCCTTAATGATGGACTTATCCATGAACTTTCTGGTTCTTGGACCTAACAGCGATAATTTCTCCCTCCTTCATCACGATTTTTAGTCTCATTTAACCACGACATACTATCTGTCATCACAAACCTCGATCCTGACGTTGTATCACTTCGTAATATTTTAATCATGACCCATGACGTAGGAAATATATCTATTGTTTACGTGTTCCCTCTCTACCTCCTTACGTTACCAGAGACAACTCGATGCTGGCCTACCACTTGGAGCCCCTCGAGTACGTTTTTAGTTTCATTCAACTATGACATACTATCTGTTGTTATAATCCTCGATGCCGACGTCATATCATTTTGTAATATTTCAATCAAGATCCATGACGTAGGAAATATATCTATCGTTCATGCGTTCCTTTTTTCCTTACTTCACTAGAGACGAGCCTTTTCAACCTCCCCCAAGATGGCCGCCATACTAGCAGAGTAAAACTCGATGCTGGCCTACCATCTGGAGTCCCTGGAGTCCGTTTTTCCTTTCGTTGAAGCCAACGTCTAGGCAACGCGGAAGCAATTAGCTCCCGCGTTGGGGTTTAAATACTCTGATCTAACCTCAGCACATTGTCTCCGGGGTGAGAACGCCGCGGGTAGGTGACTCAAATCGAGGACGCCTATTTAAAAGTTAGTGTTTTGGAGCGCTGTCATGAGGATTTGTACTGTAGAGACTATCCCTTCATTCTCACTGCGATGAGCATGTTCGTATCAAGTGGGGTTTTTTCTCCATCTAAATTACGGCCGAATGTATGCACTGAACCATGAATTCAAACTATTTTGGTGGTACAGCTAATTCAACGGATATTTACTGTAGATAAGGAGGGACTTATACACAGAGTAACCTTTTTATATTTACAGACATGGCACCAACTTAATAATTTTGCCAGTATAATGTTATTTAACACTGCACTGTATGTTGATGTTTGTCAGCACTAATACCTTCTACTATTCCACTGCATACCAAAGATACATATATATATTTTCTATTGTGCCAATAACGTCTAACCCCTGCTAGAAGCAATAGGCTGGATCGTGCTACTCCCCAAGTGGCCCCCCACATGAAGAGGGCGGGTAAGCAGATGTTTTTTCCTTTGTTTGATATCACTTTATGCACAGATTCACATTGGGTGTGAATGGTCATTTAACCGTGCTTTTAGACTTGTCTGTATTTCTATTTTCTATTTTTCTAGGGCGACCTTTTTTTGTTTGAGACTCTTGACGGGACAGTTTACTCAAAATGTAAGTGACTGGTACCTATTTCTCACACACATAATTGGTTAGTGTTATCTTTTATATATAGCCAGGAGAAGTCTAGTTTGATATAGGTCCTGATGAAGCGTTAGAGGATCTTTCACGACCACAATTACGCGAAACATGTTGAAAAGACCCTAGGAGTCAGGTGACAATTTCCCAGTACTCCAGGCTTTTAAAGTGGTTGAGCATTATTCTCATTTTCCACTTAATTATGTTTTTAATCTTGATCGTGACCCCTTTGGATTGCCAGTAAACAGATTAGTTTAGGGGTCTCTAATCAATCTTAAATTCTTTCACTCTCCTGCCATACTGAGTGCCTGACCTTCTTGATTCAACGGCAGCCACCATATATAAAAAGATCTCCGGCAAAGAGCCCCCAAAGGGGAGCCCGTCAGATATTGCACCAGCCGGTCTGGCGAGGAGCTTCCCGATGATGAAGCATGACACCCTTTCGGGTGTGTGAGGGCTCTAGCTCCTAAACTTTAATTGTTCACCCTAGTGTTAGGAACAGTGTACTTTTTGTATTGATTAGACGTATTGGGAGTACGTACACTGGACCTTCAATTCTTCCGATCCCTCTTTTTGTTGATATTTCTGCACAGTCTTCGCTGTGGGATTAGTTATTAATACTCACCCAGTGTCTTTGACACCATGGATACTTTCCAGGGTTTGAGTTTTGACGATGAAATGGTTGCAGCAATCTTACAAACACCGTCAATTTTAAACAACGATGGGTCAGCTCCAACGGGCAGTATAAAAGAAGATTGGGACAAATTGTCCACCTTGAAGCGTGATCTTATTAAAACTGTTATGCACGGGACCATAATGACCGAATACCTGAGAGCTAACATCGCTCCTAATGGCCTTTTAGTGTCTAATATACCCAGGATTTTCCTGCAAGATCTTGCATTTAGGAAAGACTGGGCACAGATAGCGTGGAAATGCACCAGAGACTGGTTAGTACTTATCATCAATACTTCCAGACGGTTGGCAGACTCCATTACCATCCAGATCAATTCCTTAGAAGGCACATTAAGAACCACCGTGACTCTGGCGGCGTTTAAGACTCGGCTAGCCGAGATCAACACAGAACTAAATGAGACAAAAGTCTTTTTGACGAACCAAAAGATTACAAAACTTCAAAAAGATATCACCAGGTTTAGTCGGGAAAAAATCTATCCATATACCCATGAGGATTTTGAGATAGACGGACAGTCCCGTTCATTAGATGATTCTCAATCCTCCTTCAAAAAATCACGCAAAATCAGTAATAGCTCATCTTCTGATGGATGGAGTACGGATGAGAATTCACCCACTCCCCCGTTCTACAATTATTCTCCCTACCCTGTTAATCAACATGTACCCTGGCAGCCACCCTACCCCTTCTACCAACCTCGCCCCTTCATGCCATATATGCCTTTTTTAGGCAGAGGCCGGGGCAGAGGGAGAGGCAGAAGAAAAGGCAGAGGAAGACGTTTTCAATGGGCCATGGAAGAACCCCAGATGATCACCAGAAGCCAGGGGAAGAATCAACCCCGAGAACCTAGTAGTGAATCTTTCTACTAGACAACTCTCTGCGATAGAAACCAGGGTGCTTAATCGAGGTCTGGGCTTTGTTCCCACACCGAATGAAGACTTCTTTAGGTTAAATTGTGAACTTTCACAATTTTTCCGTAAAATTAGATTACAATTCTACTTTTCAGATACACCATCTGACAGTATTCAGACCGACTCGGGACTCAGGCCAAAATCCACGTTTACTCCACCACCTCCAACTATCCCATGCGAGGTGTTAGCCTTCGAGAAAGCGGTCTTAACCGACGTAGCGACGATACACCCTAAGCGCCCCTTCATCAATATTTCCACAATCGAAAGACATGCCTTAAAGACACTGAACGAAGACATCACTATCGTCATCAAACAGGCTGACAAGGGAGGGGCGATAGTGATAATGAACTCCGGAGATTACCGGCATGAGTGTCTACAGTTGTTAAGTGATGATACTTACTATGCCAAAATCACCAGAGATCCTACCCCCAGATTACAATCCCAGATTAAGTCAATGATACTTGAAGCAACCAATAACACATGGATCTCTCCTAAAGAAGCGGCCTTTTTAGACACTCTCCATCCAAAAATTCCATACTTTTATTGTCTTCCCAAGATTCACAAAGGCACTTCACCACCACCGGGAAGGCCGATTGTGTCAGGCATTGGTTCTCTATTAGAACCACTGTCCATATTTTGCGATCATTTCTTACAACCATTGGTCAAAAAGTCGTCAACTTATTTACAGGATACCAAGGATGTATTGAATTTGATCGATCTAATCAATGACACGGTCTATGTACACGGTCTAATCACCTTGGATGTTGAAGCGTTCTATACAAACATCCCACAGGATGCAACCTTACGGGTAGTCGAAACAACACTCTTAGAAAACAGTGAGGATCTCACGTCACCGGTTTCCTTTATCATGCAATGCGCTCACCTAGCAATGACTGAAAACTTTTTTCAGTTTGAAGATGACTTCTATCATCAGATACGGGGTACATGTATGGGTAGCACCTTTGCTCCCAGTTTGGCATGCTTGTATATGTACAACTTCGAGAAACAATTCATCCTACCACCTACAAATCCATTTTTTGCCAACATCAAACTATGGCGACGTTACATCGACGACAGTTTGATAGTATGGCATGGTCCCTTGGAGACCGCTTCAACTTTTACAGAATGGGTCAATACACTCAACCCCTTTTTGAGATTTACATCAACAATGGCAACCAACGAGATTAGTTTTTTGGATCTACTGATTACTATCCAGAATGGTAAATTAATCACAAGCACATATCACACACCTACAGACCGCAATAGCCTTCTAACATACAACAGCCATCATCCCAAATCATTATGCGATAACTTACCGTTTGGCCAATTCTTGAGACTAAGACGCAATTGTAGTTCAACACACACTTACAATACTCAGGCTAATGACCTTCAAACTAAATTGCTAGCACGCAACTATCCTCGGGAAATTGTCAATCAAGCCCGAAAAAGAGCGAGGAATTATAATCGCGAAGCATTACTCGCACCGAACACTAGGGACAACAACAAGTCATTGACATGTGTTACCACCTTTACCCCCTTGTCTAATAAAATCAAGAGATTTATTTTGAAAAGATGGTCAATACTTGGCAGCAGTGGCTGCACTATTCCCAGACCTCTATTTGCTTTCAAACGATCGCAGAATATCAAGGACTTGATTATTCATACCCGTCCTAGTAACATCATCCAGACCCAGTCGACACTTTGGAATCTCCCTCCAGTGTCAGGACATTATCCGTGTGGACAATGTAATGTTTGCTCCTTGACACACCAGACTAAGACACTCGATTTGGCACCCATCGGCCGATGGAACTTGACCAAACATACTAATTGTAACACAAAGAATTGTGTCTACATGATAACATGTCCATGCGGTTTACGATACATCGGAATGACCTCCAGACCTGTCAAGATACGGATTTATGAGCACAGGAGTAATATCAGATGTGGTCGAACAACCACCAAACTATGTGCGCACTTCCTTGAGAAACCTCATAATCCAGACGACTTGCGCTGGGTTGTTTTGGAATCTCCCAAGTTTATTAATGACTCATCTCAATCACTGTTCAGGCTTGAACAACGCTGGGTATTCAAATTACACACTAATACCATAGGGTTGAACGACGATATCCCTTGGGTGTCCCTATCTCGGTAATAGCCTTATGAGTTCACTGACTTATTCATATTAAGTTAAGACAACCCGTCTCTAAATCGTTCAATGCCCTTAATGATGGACTTATCCATGAACTTTCTGGTTCTTGGACCTAACAGCGATAATTTCTCCCTCCTTCATCACGATTTTTAGTCTCATTTAACCACGACATACTATCTGTCATCACAAACCTCGATCCTGACGTTGAATCACTTCGTAATATTTTAATCATGACCCATGACGTACGAAATATATCTATTGTTTACGTGTTCCCTCTCTACCTCCTTACGTTACCAGAGACAACTCGATGCTGGCCTACCACTTGGAGCCCCTCGAGTCCGTTTTTTGTTTCATTCAACTATGACATACTATCTGTAATTATAATCCTCGATGCCGACGTCATATCATTTTGTAATATTTCAATCAAGATCCATGACGTAGGAAATATATCTATCGTTCATGTGTTCCTTTTTTCCTTACTTCACTAGAGACGAGCCTTTTCAACCTCCCCCAAGATGGCCGCCATACTAGCAGAGTAAAACTCGATGCTGGCCTACCATCTGGAGTCCCTGGAGTCCGTTTTTCCTTTCGTTGAAGCCAGCGTCTAGGCAACGCGGAAGCAATTAGCTCCCGCGTTGGGGTTTAAATACTCTGATCTAACCTCGGCACATTGTCTCCGGGGTGAGCACGCCGCAGGTAGGTGACTCAAATCGAGGACGCCTATTTAAAAGTAAGTGTTTTGGAGCGCTGTCATGAGGATTTGTACTGTAGAGACTATCCCTTCATTCTCACTGCGATGAGCATGTTCGTATCGAGTGGGGTTTTTTCTCCATCTAAATTACGGCCGAATGTATGCACTGAACCATGAATTCAAACTATTTTGGTGGTACAGCTAATTCAACGGATATTTACTGTAGATAAGGAGGGACTTATACACAGAGTAACCTTTTTATATTTACAGACATGGCACCAACTTAATAATTTTGCCAGTATAATGTTATTTAACACTGCACTGTATGTTGATGTTTGTCAGCACTAATACCTTCTGCTATTCCACTGCATACCAAAGATACATATATATATTTTCTATTGTGCCAATAACGTCTAACCCCTGCTAGAAGCAATAGGCTGGATCGTGCTACTCCCCAAGGGGCCCCCCACATGAAGAGGGCGGGTAAGCAGATGTTTTTTCCTTTGTTTGATATCACTTTATGCACAGATTCACATTGGGTGTGAATGGTCATTTAACCGTGCTTTTAGACTTCTCTGTATTTCTATTTTCTATTGTTCTAGGGCGACCTTTTTTTGTTTGAGACTCTTGATGGGACAGTTTACTCAAAATGTAAGTGACTGGTACCTATTTCTCACAAACATAATTGGTTAGTGTTATCTTTTATATATAGGCAGGAGAAGTCTAGTTTGATATAGGTCCTGATGAAGCGTTAGAGGATCTTTCACGACCACAATTACCCGAAACATGTTGACCAGACCCTAGGGGTCAGGTGACAATTTCCCAGTACTCCAGGCTTTTAAAGTGGTTGAGCATTATTCTCATTTTCCACTTAATTATGTTTTTAATCTTGATCGTGACCCCTTTGGATTGCCAGTAAACAGATTAGTTTAGGGGTCTCTAATCAATCTTAAATTCTTTCACTCTCCTGCCATACTGAGTGCCTGACCTTCTTGATTCAACGGCAGACACCATATATAAAAAGATATCCGGCAAAGAGCCCCCGAAAGGGGAGCCCGTCAGATATTGCACCAGCCGGTCTGACGAGGAGCTTCCCGATGATGAAGCATAACACCCTTTCGGGTGTGTGAGGGCTCTAGCTCCTAAACTTTAATTGTTCACCCTAGTGTTAGGAACAGTGTACTTTTTGTATTGATTAGACGTATTGGGAGTACGTACACTGGACCTTCAATTCTCCCGATCCCTCTTTTTGTTGATATTTCTGCACAGTCTTCGCTGTGGGATTAGTTATTAATACTCACCCAGTGTCTTTGACACCATGGATACTTTCCAGGGTTTGAGTTTTGACGATGAAATGGTTGCAGCAATCTTGCAAACACCGTCAATTTTAAACAACGATGGGTCAGCTCCAGCGGGCAGTCTAAAAGAAGATTTGGACAAATTGTCCACCTTGAAGCGTGATCTTATTAAAACTGTTATGCACGGGACCATAATGACCGAATACCTGAGAGCTAACATCGCTCCTAATGGCCTTTTAGTGTCTAATATACCAAGGATTTTCCTGCAAGATCTTGCATTTAGGAAAGACTGGGCACAGATAGCGTGGAAATGCACCAGAGACTGGTTAGTACTTATCATCAATACTTCCAGACGGTTGGCAGACTCCATTACCATCCAGATCAATTCCTTAGAAGGCACATTAAGAACCACCGTGACTCTGGCGGCGTTTAAGACTCGGCTAGCCGAGATCAACACAGAACTAAATGAGACAAAAGTCTTTTTGACGAACCAAAAGATTACAAAACTTCAAAAAGATATCACCAGGTTTAGTCGGGAAAAAATCTATCCATATACCCATGAGGATTTTGAGATAGACGGACAGTCCCGTTCATCAGATGATTCTCAATCCTCCTTCAAAAAACCACGCAAAATCAGTAATAGCTCATCTTCTGATGGATGGAGTACGGATGAGAATTCACCCACTCCCCCGTTCTACAATTATTCTCCCTACCCTGTTAATCAACATGTACCCTGGCAGCCACCCTACCCCTTCTACCAACCTCGCCCCTTCATGCCATATATGCCTTTTTTAGGTAGAGGCCGGGGCAGAGGGAGAGGCAGAAGAAAAGGCAGAGGAAGACGTTTTCAATGGGCCATGGAAGAACCCCAGATGATCACCAGAAGCCAGGGGAAGAATCAACCCGAGAACCTAGTAGTGAATCTTTCTACTAGACAACTCTCTGCGATAGAAACCAGGGTGCTTAATCGAGGTCTGGGCTTTGTTCCCACACCGAATGAAGACTTCTTTAGGTTAAATTGTGAACTTTCACAATTTTTCCGTAAAATTAGATTACAATTCTACTTTTCAGATACACCATCTGACAGTATTCAGACCGACTCGGGACTCAGGCCAAAATCCACGTTTACTCCACCACCTCCAACTATCCCATGCGAGGTGTTAGCCTTCGAGAAAGCGGTCTTAACCGACGTAGCGACGATACACCCTAAGCGCCCCTTCATCAATATTTCCACAATCGAAAGACATGCCTTAAAGACACTGAACGAAGACATCACTATCGTCATCAAACAGGCTGACAAGGGAGGGGCGATAGTGATAATGAACTCCGGAGATTACCGGCATGAGTGTCTACGGTTGTTAAGTGATGATACTTACTATGCCAAAATCACCAGAGATCCTACCCCCAGATTACAATCCCAGATTAAGTCAATGATACTTGAAGCAACCAATAACACATGGATCTCTCCTATAGAAGCGGCCTTTTTAGACACTCTCCATCCAAAAATTCCATACTTTTATTGTCTTCCCAAGATTCACAAAGGCACTTCACCACCACCGGGAAGGCCGATTGTGTCAGGCATTGGTTCTCTATTAGAACCACTGTCCATATTTTGCGATCATTTCTTACAACCATTGGTCAAAAAGTCGTCAACTTATTTACAGGATACCAAGGATGTATTGAATTTGATCGATCTAATCAATGACACGGTCTATGTACACGGTCTAATCACCTTGGATGTTGAAGCGTTCTATACAAACATCCACCAGGATGCGACCTTACGGGTAGTCGAAACAACACTCTTAGAAAACAGTGAGGATCTCACGTCACCGGTTTCCTTTATCATGCAATGCGCTCACCTAGCAATGACTGAAAACTTTTTTCAGTTTGAAGATGACTTCTATCATCAGATACGGGGTACATGTATGGGTAGCACCTTTGCTCCCAGTTTGGCATGCTTGTATATGTACAACTTCGAGAAACAATTCATCCTACCACCTACAAATCCATTTTTTGCCAACATCAAACTATGGCGACGTTACATCGACGACATTTTGATAGTATGGCATGGTCCCTTGGAGACCGCTTCAACTTTTACAGAATGGGTCAATACACTCAACCCCTTTTTGAGATTTACATCAACAATGGCAACCAACGAGATTAGTTTTTTGGACCTACTGATTACTATCCAGAATGGTAAATTAATCACGAGCACATATCACAAACCTACAGACCGCAATAGCCTTCTAACATACGACAGCCATCATCCCAAATCATTACGCGATAACTTACCGTTTGGCCAATTCTTGAGACTAAGATGCAATTGTAGTTCAACACACACTTACAATACTCAGGCTAATGACCTTCAAACTAAATTGCTAGCACGCAACTATCCTCGGGAAATTGTCAATCAAGCCCGAAAAAGAGCGAGGAATAATAATCGCGAAGCATTACTCGCACCGAACACTAGGGACAACAACAAGTCATTGACATGTGTTACCACCTTTCCCCCTTGTCTAATAAAATCAAGAGATTTATTTTGAAAAGATGGTCAATACTCTGCAGCAGTGGCTGCACTATTCCCAGACCTCTATTTGCTTTCAAACGATCGCAGAATATCAAGGACTTGATTATTCATACCCGTCCTAGTAACATCATCCAGACCCAGTCGACACTTTGGAATCTCCCTCCAGTGTCAGGACATTATCCGTGTGGACAATGTAATGTTTGCTCCTTGACACACCAGACTAAGACACTCGATTTGGCACCCATCGGCCGATGGAACTTGACCAAACATACTAATTGTAATGTAGAATTGTGTCTACATGATAACAAGTCCATGCGGTTTACGATACATCGGAATGACCTCCAGACCTGTCAAGATACGGATTTATGAGCACAGGAGTAATATCAGACGTGGTCGAACAACCACCAAACTATGTGCGCACTTCCTTGAGAAACCTCATAATCCAGACGACTTGCGCTGGGTTGTTTTTGAATCTCCCAAGTTTATTAATGACTCATCTCAATCACTGTTCAGGCTTGAACAACGCTGGGTATTCAAATTACACACTAATACCATAGGGTTGAACGACGATATCCCTTGGGTGTCCCTATCTCGGTAATAGCCTTATGAGATCACTGACTTATTCATATTAAGTTAAGACAACCCGTCTCTAAATCGTTCAATGCCCTTAATGATGGACTTATCCATGAACTTTCTGGTTCTTGGACCTAACAGCGATAATTTCTTCCTCCTTCATCACGATTTTTAGTCTCATTTAACCACAACATACTATCTGTCATCACAAACCTCGATCCTGACGTTGTATCACTTCGTAATATTTTAATCATGACCCATGACGTAGGAAATATATCTATTGTTTACGTGTTCCCTCTCTACCTCCTTACGTTACCAGAGACAACTCGATGCTGGCCTACCACTTGGAGCCCCTCGAGTCCGTTTTTTGTTTCATGCAACTATGACATACTATCTGTTATTATAATCCTCGATGCCGACGTCATATCATTTTGTAATATTTCAATCAAGATCCATGACGTAGGAAATATATCTATCGTTCATGCGTTCCTTTTTTCCTTACTTCACTAGAGACGAGCCTTTTCAACCTCCCCAAGATGGCCGCCATACTAGCAGAGTAAAACTCGATGCTGGCCTACCATCTGGAGTCCCTGGAGTCCGTTTTTCCTTTCGTTGAAGCCAGCGTCTAGGCAACGCAGAAGCAATTAGCTCCCGCGTTGGGGTTTAAATACTCTGATCTAACCTCGGCACATTGTCTCCGGGGTGAGCACGCCGCGGGTAGGTGACTCAAATCAAGGACGCCTATTTAAAAGTAAGTGTTTTGGAGCGCTGTCATGAGGATTTGTACTGTAGAGACTATCCCTTCATTCTCACTGCGATGAGCATGTTCGTATCGAGTGGGGTTTTTTCTCCATCTAAATTACGGCCGAATGTATGCACTGAACCATGAATTCAAACTATTTTGGTGGTACAGCTAATTCAACGGATATTTACTGTAGATAAGGAGGGACTTATACACAGAGTAACCTTTTTATATTTACAGACATGGCACCAACTTAATAATTTTGCCAGTATAATGTTATTTAACACTGCACTGTATGTTGATGTTTGTCAGCACTAATACCTTCTGCTATTCCACTGCATACCAAAGATACATATATATATTTTCTATTGTGCCAATAACGTCTAACCCCTGCTAGAAGCAATAGGCTGGATCGTGCTACTCCCTAAGGGGCCCCCCACATGAAGAGGGCGGGTAAGCAGATATTTTTTCCTTTGTTTGATATCACTTTATGCACAGATTCACATTGGGTGTGAATAGTCATTTAACCGTGCTTTTAGACTTGTCTGTATTTCTATTTTCTATTTTTCTAGGGCGAACTTTTTTTGTTTGAGACTCTTGACGGGACAGTTTACTCAAAATGTAAGTGACTGGTACCTATTTCTCACACACATAATTGGTTAGTGTTATCTTTTATATATAGCCAGGAGAAGTCTAGTTTGATATAGGTCCTGATGAAGCGTTAGAGGATCTTTCACGACCACAATTACGTGAAACATGTTGACCAGACCCTAGGGGTCAGGTGACAATTTCCCAGTACTCCAGGCTTTTAAAGTGGTTGAGCATTATTCTCATTTTCCACTTAATTATGTTTTTTATCTTGATCGTCACCCCTTTGGATTGCCAGTAAACAGATTAGTTTAGGGGTCTCTAATCAATCTTAAATTCTTTCACTCTCCTGCCATACTGAGTGCCTGACCTTCTTGATTCAACGGCAGCCACCATATATAAAAAGATCTCCGGCAAAGAGCCCCTGAAAGGGGAGCCCGTCAGATATTGCACCAGCCGGTCTGACGAGGAGCTTCCCGATGATGAAGCATGACACCCTTTCGGGTGTGTGAGGGCTCTAGCTCCTAAACTTTAATTGTTCACCCTAGTGTTAGGAACAGTGTACTTTTTGTATTGATAATACCCTAATTTCCACATGACACTCTGAATTGGAAACAGGAATATCCATATTTCTCAAAAAGTGTTTTTTTGCAGGTCTCAGAATTAGAATCTACACTGGTAATATCTGTTCCATCAAGATCATGATTACCATTTTACCATTCCACCTTGTATCACTATTAAGAAGGGCAGCCCCTTTCCCAACACGTACAACCTTGAAAAGTTTGATGTACTTGGATTCCCCTTTTTTGATCTCTGTAGGCTTTTACATCTTTACGCAATCTCCCACGTGCAAACCATGACCCTTTGAATCAACAAGCAAATTTGTCCTATGGTTTTTCTCTTGAACACTTCCTCTTGCTTCAATGTACAGGCTTTTAAATTAAATTGACTTCAATAAACCAGTTATCCATTCTGGATTTAAACTAGCTTGAGGCTTCCTTCCTTTGAGTATCTCGAACACAGTACATTTCATGGTGCAGTGCGATATACAATGATATGCCCCCACAATGTTGGAAAAGGTTTTGCAACATCTAAGTCTGACTTAAGGGCAAGCTGTCCACTTACCATAGCAACCCCGTTGACCCTCACCACCAACCAGTTTATGTATCAAGAATATAGCTTGGAGATATTGTGTACAATGCCAAGGTCCTTAAAACATGTATTCAATTATTGTGAAGTAAACAGCACCCCTTTGTCTTACAACACAAATTAAGAAATACCCTCCTCCAGAAACATTCCTCTAAAAAACGTTTTACACAGCCGGCATTGGGATTGTATAGTTATCTAAACTTAATCCACATTGAAAAAAAGATTTATAACTATGAAACCTTCCTAACAATTAGATCTTAATAAGGTTCCAAAATATAGATGACAAGTTCCTCCCACAGTGCAGTAAGGAAACTGAGGAATAATCTCTGAGGTAGACTTCTTCCCTGTCAGAATTGGTATACTGGTTGCAAACTCTTATAAATGTCAAAATGTAGTAATTCATATACTGACACTAATACCATGCTTCCATCCTCTTCGTAGTAACTATCTCATCAATATGACCAGAATGAGCTAAAGCTATATCTGGTGACTGGGTAGAAGATGAAGGAACAAAGAAACCTCCCTTGATCACTAATTCCCCTTTCAAACAAATCTCTTCCCTTACTTTCCTCATCACTTTGAATTCCGGACTAAGGTGTTTCTCGCTTGAGCATCCTTAAATATAAACTTGTGTAGTGTAATCGTCCATTCATCAGTTTTTAAAGCTGTTGACTGAACTCCTCATCAATGACTTGATGGATTTCACACGATAGGTAAAGGTACAATACAGTCCTTCACATCAGAGAGAACTCTATTCTGATAATCTTGAAAAGATAACCTGAAAGGCAATTAGCGCTTACATTAATTCCTGGAACACATTATATTGTAAAATTATATTCAGACAGCTTAGAAATAATCCTTATCAAGCAAGAAGATGCTTTCCCGGTGCAATTACTGTTCAGAAAAAAAATCAGTGGTTTGTTGTCAGCCCCAATAAAGAATGACTCACCTCAAATGTACAACTGGGAATGGTCAAAATTTCACACGCAAGAGCCTTCAGTCAACAAGAGTGGAATATCTAGGTTTTGCTTTGGTAAATGCTCTAACAGCAAAAGCCAAAGTGACCACATTCCCATTTCTATCCTGAGTAAGTACCTCCTCTAAACTGAAACCACTGACATCCACCATCACTGTGATCCTTGCAGAATCAGAAAATGGACTTAACAAAAAAGCATTCACAGCGATATTTTTAATGTTTGAAAAACAATTCTTATCCCTTAGACCAAATATACTTTCCACTTTCATAAATAATGACCTGTTAGACTTTTTCATCCTTGACGTGGTCGCCCTTAACTTTTTACCTCTGTTCCCCAGGTTGTTGATTTTACTGTTTTTGTAACTCTGGGCACTTTACCACTGCTCACTAGTGCTGAAGTGCAAGTGCTGCTTTACAAAATGTGTATGTAATTGTCTTATCCATGATTGGCATATATGATTTACTACTAAGTCCCTAGTAAAGTGCCCTGGAGGTGCCAGGGCCTGCAAATCAAATGCTACTAGTGGGCCTGCAGCACTGGTTGTGCCTCCCACATAAGTAGCTCTGTAATCATGTCTCAGACCTGCCATTGCAGTGTCTGTGTGTACAGTTTTAACTGTAAATTCGACTTGGCAAGTGTACCCACTTGCCAGGCCTAAACCTTCCCTTTTCATACATGTCAGACACCCCTATGGTAGGAGCTAGGTAGCCGCAGGGTGCAGTGTATGGTTAAGGAAGGACATAAAGGGGGTCATTCTGACCCTGGCGGTCATTGACCGCCAGGGTCAATGACCACGAGAGCACCGCCAACAGGCTGGCGGTGCTCTCAAGGGCATTCTGACCGCGGTGGTTTGGCCGCGGTCAGAAATGGAAAACCGTCGGTCTCCCGCCGGTTTTCCGCTGCCCTCAGGAATCCTGGATTCCGACACCCCATACCGCCATCCTGTTCCTGGCGGTTCGCCCGCCAGGAACAGGATGGCGGTATGGGGTGTCGTGGGGCCCCTGGGGGCCCCTGCAGTGCCCATGCCAATGGCATGGGCACTGCAGGGGCCCCCGTAAGAGGGCCCCACAAAGAATTTCAGTGTCTGCTTAGCAGACACTGAAATTCGCGACGGTTGCAACTGCACCCGTCGCACCTTCCCACTCCGCCGGCTCCATTCGGAGCCGGCTTCCTCGTGGGAAGGGGTTTCCTGCTGGGCTGGCGGGCGGCCTTCTGGCGGTCGCCCGCCAGCCCAGCGGGAAACACAGAATCCCCGCGGCGGTCTTCAGACCGCGGAGCGGTGTTCTGTCGGGGGAACTCTGGCGGGCGGCCTCCGCCGCCCGCCAGAGTTAGAATGACCCCCATAGTAATGTGTTTTATATGTCCTGACAGTGAAATATTGCTAAATTCGTTTTTCACTGTTGCAAGTCCTGTCCCTCTCATAGGTTAACATGGGCTCTACCTTTAAATCTGATTAAAGTGTAGATTCCCTTTGGGAGCGGATGGACATGTAGAGTTTTAGGTCTCTGAGTTCACAATTTAAAATACATCTTTTAGTAAAGTTGATTTTAAGATTGTGTGTTTGAAAATGCCACTTTTAGAAGGTGAGCATTTTCTTGCTTATACCATTTCTGTGACTCGGCCTGTTTGTGGATTCCCTGTCTGGGTCAGTTTGACAGTTGAGCTGGTTGAACCTCGCACTTGACAGTGACACAAAGGGAGCTGGGGTGTAGCCTGCATATCCTGATGAGTGGTCACTCACACCTTAAAGGGCTCTGCCTGCCCTCACACTTTGCAGTCTCCAACCCCCTGGTGAGTGTCTGGGGCCTGGCCTGGGCAAGGCAGGATTTCACAAACAAGAGAGACTTTGCTTTGAAGTAGGCCTACTTCAAAGGGGAAAATAGGTATAAGAAGGGCACCCAAAACCACAGACTTTCGAACACGTCTGGAAACAAGAGGAACCTCTGCCTGGAGATGAGCTGAAGAGCTGAGGAAGAAGAGCTGCCCTGCCTGTGACTGTGCTTTGTGGAGCTATCCTGCAATTGCTGCTTCTGCCAGAGTAAGAGAGCAAAGACTGGACTTTGTGTGCCTTCATCTTGAGAATAAATCTCCAAGGGCTTGATTTAGAGCTTGCCTCCTGTTGTTTGAAGACAGCAAAGACTCCTCTCTGCCAGCACCTGGAGTCTCTGAAGAGACTCCTACTCTGTCCTGTGGTACCCATCCAGTTCCTGGAACCCTGAAAGGAGAAGCTGGCAGCCTAAGAGGAGGAAATCCATGCACAGAGCACTGTGCGGGGAAAAGATCATCGCGACTCTGATCTGTGGCTGAAGAAACGACGCACCACCGGCTCCGTGGCTGAAAATCGCCGCTCGCCGGAAACGCGACTGAAGAATCGACGCACGGAGCAGGAGAAACGACGCACAGCATCGCTGACGGAGGCTGGGAGATCGCAACCCACGCTGCGTGGTTTTCGAATCATCGTGCGGCTGGATTTCCGAAGAATGTACTGCTGGGTGTATAAAAACAACGCAAGGCCTGCTCGGACCCGAGAGCGCTGACCGGATCCACCATCGCTCTCCTGCAGAGAGAAGGAATGACGTGCCCGACCCGACAAAAGGAGAAACGATGCAAGGTCCCGCTTGTGAGTGGAATCGAAACATCGCAAGCCCTTTTTGCTGCACACTCGCCTGTGGGGGGATATTTTTGACCCACCCAAGGTACATATCCATGCTAACAGTGTTAGTGTGTGTTTAAAACGACTTAAAGACTCTTTTTGATTTTTAATTGATAACTTGACTTATGTATTGTGGCTTTTTGTCATTTTGGTCTTGTTTTGTTTGGATAAATATTTCCTATTTTTCTAAACCTGTGTTGTGTCATTTTATAGGGTTTTCATTAAGTTACTGTGTGTGTTCTTACAAATACTTTACACCTAGCACTCTGAAGTTAAGCCTACTGCTATGCCAAGCCACCAAGGGGGTAAGCAGAGGTTAGCTAAGGGTGATTCTCTTTTACTCTGACTAAAGAGAGGGTCCATGCTTGAACAGGGGGTAACCTGACTGTCAACCAAAGATCCCATTTCTAACATTGGTGATCAGTGGTTGGGATTTGGACTTGTATTTGTACTTGATATACAGTAATTAAGTGTACACTACTATTTTGAGTACAGACCACTATGTGACCATATGCTACTTGTTTGGTGATCTTTTGATTGTTTTCTCTGTGGGACTGTTTTTGTTCTACTTCCATTTTTTTGCTGATTCCTTGATTGACTTTCTTTGAAACTTCATTTAGGAACTTGTTTTTCTGCCTTTGGAACTTTGCACTTGCTTTTGAATCTTCATCATGTCCCAAGCTGGAGATGCATCAGTTGGAGCTGACTTTGACCTTGAGAGATTGGAGAGTTATACAAAGGCTCAGTTGAAGCAGTTCTGTAAAGGTTTTGACTGTCCCATTAAGAGCTCATCCAGGAAGGAGGAGCTGCAAAAGGCTCTGAGGGCCTGGGTGACAGCCAAGGGCACTGAAGGGCACAGAGAGGATGAGGGAGATGAGGAGGGAGAGGAAAAGTGTTCCATACACAATGGTATTGTGGGTGGGCCTGTTATGTCCAGGGAGAAGGTCTCCAGGGCAGGTAGAAGTGTCTCATCTAAGCGTCTGACACCTGAGGAGTTACAGGACAGACAGGCAGAAAAGGAGTACCACTTGGAGCAGAGAAGGCTGGCCCTTGAGGAGAGGAAGTTAGCGATGGCTCATGAGCTTAGCTTGAGAGAGATGGATCATAGAAGCCAGTCCATTAAAGATGGTGGCAGCAATCCTACGGTGCTGCCTGAGAGGAGGGTGCACATTCCTAAAGACCTTGTGAAGGATTACAAGAGGGAGGATGACATATACTTGTGGTTCAAGGGGTATGAGTCTGCTCTCTACATGAATCTGGTCCCTGAAGCTCATTGGGGGGTGGGTCTGTTGAAGTACTTTGAGGTAGAGAGTGGGGGGATACACTGACAGCCTTAGGGGATTCTCAGAATCTCACCTACTCTAGCATAAAGGATGTCTTGCTTACAAGGTATGGTCTTACCCCTGAGAAGTACAAGGATAAGTTTAGGTCCTACAAGAAGAAGGAATCCCAAACATGGTTGGAATGTGTTGATTCTTATTGCAGGTCACTGGCTGGTTGGGTGAAGGGCAGTAAGGTAACTACGTATGAGGGGCTTTACAATCTGATTGCTTGGGAGCACTTGTACAGTTTATGTTTCCGAGAGCTGGGCCAGCACCTGATTGACAGCAAGCTGACTGACCTCAGGAAGCTTGCACAGGAAGTGGACCGCTGGGAGAGCACCAGGGTCCAGAAGAGGTATGGGGGAGACCACACCAAGGGTGGGCAGGGTCCCTCTCAGAAGAAAGGTGGGGGTAAGGGAAACAGGGGGAGTTCTCTAAAGGGCCCCAAACTGATTCTTTTAGAAAGTGAGCATTTTCTTGCTTATACCATTTCTGTGACTCTGCCTGTTTGTGGATTCCCTGTCTGGATCAGTTTGACAGTTGGGCTGGATGCACCTCACACTAGACAGTGACACAAAGGGAGCTGGGGTATAGCCTGCATATCCTGATGAGCCATTTGTGCTAGGAAGGAGGGGAGGAGTGGTCACATACACCTCAAAGGGCTGTTCCTGCCCTCACACAGTGCAGTCTCCAACCCCCTGGTGAGTGTCTGGGGCCTGGCCTGGGCAAGGCAGGATTTCACAAATAAGAGAGACTTTGCTTTGAAGCAGGCCTACTTCAAAGGGGAAAATAAGTATAAGAAGGGCACCCAAAACCACAGACTTTAGAACACTTCTGGAAACAAGAGGAACCTCTGCCTGGAGAAGAGCTGAAGAGCTGAGGAAGAAGAGTTGCCCTGCCTGTGACTGTGCTTTGTGGAGCTAGCCTGCAGTTGATGCTTCTGCCAGAGTAAGAGGGCAAAGACTGGACTTTGTGTGCCTTCCATCTTGAGAATAAATCTCCAAGGGCTTGATTTAGAGCTTGCCTCCTGTTGTTTGAAGTCTCAGGGACAGCAAAGACTTCTCTCTGCCAGCACCTGGAGTCTCTGGAGAGACTCCTACTTTGCCCTGTGGTGACCATCCAGTTCCTGGGACCCTGAAAGGAGAAGCTGACAGCCTAAGAGGAGGAAATCCATGCACAGAGCGCCGTGCGGGGAAAAGATCGACGCTCGCCGGAAATGCGACAGAAGAATCGACGCACGGAGCAGGAGAAATGACACGCATCATCACTGACGGACGCTAGGAGATCGCAACCCGTGCTGCATAGTTTTCTAATCATTGTGCGGCTGGATTTCTGACGCAAGTACAGCTGGGCGTGTGAAAACAACGCAAGTCCTGCAAGGACCTGAGAGTGCTGGCCAGATCCACGCATCACTCTCCTGCGGAGAGAAGGAACGACGCACCCGACCCGACGAAAGGAGAAACGACGCAAGGTCCCGCTCGTGAGTGGAATCGATGCATCACAAGCTCTTTTTGACACACACTCGCCCGTGCAGGGGTATTTTTGACACATCCAAGGTACTTTTTCATGCTAACAGTGTTTGTGTGTGTTAAAACTACTTAAAGACTCTTTTTGATTTTTAATTGATAACTTGACTTGTGTATTGTTAATTTTTGTCGTTTTGGGCTTATTTTGTTTAGAGAAATATTTCCTATTTTGCTAAACCTGTGTTGTGTCATTTTGTTGGGTTTTCATTAAGTTACTGTTTTTGTTGGTACAAATACTTTACACCTAGCACTCTGAAGTTAAGCCTACTGCTCTGCCAAGCTACCAAGGGGATAAGCAGGGGTTAGCTGAGGGTGATTCTCATTTACCCTGACTAGAGTGAGGGTCCTTGCTTGAACAGGGGGTAACCTGACTGTCAACCAAAGACCCCATTTCTAACATGACCTAAGTGGGGAAGCCAGCTTTGAAAAGTGTTAGTAAAGTGTCAAATATTGTGTTTTTCTATGAAGTCAGCATAGATCAGGATCTCATTCTGAAATGCCTCCACCCTCTTGAGGCCCCAAAAAAAGAATATGCATAAGTTTGTGGAACACCGAGACAGTAATGGACAGTCCAGCAGACATCCTGGTGTATCCCTTTAAGCTCCATCTGGTGTGATAAAAGTAGTAATATGTCCCCACTCTTCAATTAGCTCTATCGGCCTCAGGGTTTGATGTGTTAAAAAGCATGGCTCCAGTCAACATAGCCAACGAGTATTAAATAAGGAACAACCTAACACAACCTAACACAATTTGACACATAATCTCAGAACACCATTTTTTACCAAGACAATCAGAGGCACACACTCTGATGCACCCATAGGTTGAATCACCCATAAGAAAAAGTTTTATCTTACACTCACGGGTAAATTTTGTAGCTTGTGCAGAATAGGATTCATCTCCTGTTTAAGCACAACAAACACACCCTCCTACCAGACATGAAACAAGCATACAAGCAAGATCCACACAAAAAATAGTATTCTCAGTCTTATCATTAAATGATAGACCCAAAAAGCCCTAATAACACCATCCTAACACATATTGACCATCAATTTCAATGTAGACCTTTCCAACCATCTGTCTATCATGAAAACAAATGATAGAAATAAAATACCCCAACATATCACTGTTTTCCCTGCCACCACATACACTGAAATTTCCCGAGGGGGCAATTTCTTATCCTTCCAATTTTCCAAAAAATAAACATTAGAAAAGATAGTGAACAGAGAGCTTGAGCCTTCTATAACATTCATTTCCTCTTTGCTCATCCAAATAGAACAATTGGACAATTTAAAATCTTCATCAATGCATAAAATTACTACCTCAGAATCTTAACTGTCACCCACACATTCTGTGCTCCTACTATAACTCCTACTCCCACACTGTTTCTTGTGAGCAGTGCATTGTAACGACTCAACTTTGTGAAGCAATCTCACAACATCCACCTGCACTGATTGATCTTTGGAATACTCTATGATTCCCAGAGCCATGTTACTTCCTCCTTCCTCTTATTGAATGTAATCTTGCACCAAAGATACTCTGTTCACAGCTCCTCCTTTCAAACACACATTGAAACAAGTATTTGCAATGCAATGGGTCTGCCTTTTACTGGCATTAGAGCTATTAGATTTGTAAATTCCTAACTTGACTTTTCTAGCCACATAAAGTGGATATTAAAAGTAAAACAGTTGTCATAAGCAAGCTGATTCAAAGCACCATGGCCACCATGAGCACAAGCGTGAAGGAGAGATACAAAAAGAAAAAGAAGTTCGCTCACAGTCAAACGTATCGGCTATCGTGCAATTATCCATGTAAAAGGGGCAGTCTGCAAGGCGGTAACAAAACCGGCTGAAGGAGAGATAAACGTAAAGCATTTACCAATGATGATAAAGGATTTTTGAAAGGGGAGCTCACAACGAGTGAAATTGATGGGCCTGTGGTGGGTGTGGTTAAAACCCCACAAGACGTACAACAGGTCCAAGCGCTTGCTCGCTCGACCTAAAAACAGCCCATTTTTCTACACTTAAAGCTTTATCTTCCTAAAATAGAATGTGCTTTGTAAGACCCCATATAATTCTTAGAGCCACAATGAGAACACCTTGTTTTTCCTCTAGCAAAAGACCACAACCTAAACCCTTGACCTTGGATTTGTTCTGAATGAATTTCTCATTGGAAAGCCTCCCTGTAACTGCGGACTCTTCATTCTCTACAGATTGATTTAATGTATTAAAAGATGAGACTGAATGCTTCACATTCTTTTCTTGGTAGTGTCAATCATTTCAAGCAGAGTTTGACTTCGATTCCAAGGGAGGTATCTTGACTTTTTATTCAAACATCTAATGGTGACTTTGGGACTCATTTAGACCCTGGTGCATGCCCCACCTTCTGTCAGGGTGGAATGCCTGCCAACATGGCTGGACAGCAGCTTATCAAATTTCGAGATCATTGCTAACCCTACAGTGATCTCTGTGCCTGCATAGGAGCTGCTGCCATGTTGGCTTGGTGCATATTCAGCATGTTTCTCATGGCTGTGCACCATCCTTTTTGGTTTTCAGAAACCAACTCCTAGACAGGTAGTTTGTTTTGTGAAAAACAAAATAATAATGCCCCTAACAAAGGGAGCTTTCTCTCAGGGAGTGGTGGGTCATTATCTTTATTATTTTTTCTGTTCATTTACCTCAGGGTGACAGGTAAAAAAAAAGACACAGACCATCTGTTCTAAAAAGGACGGGAGTTCTGATGCCTTTACTCAGACATCCCTCATATTGTCAGGCCATTGAAGAACATTTTCCAACAGCAGAACCAGTGGGGAACACCACCCTCAAAAAAACCTATGGCTCTCCATGCTGATAATTGAGTCGGCGGACCAAGGATTCGATAGACAGGGTCATGTCATGTCATGTTTGTGATGGAGTACCCTGTCCACCAAATGCTAAATCATCAAAGCCACAATTATCCAGAGTCACTTAACCCCTTGGCGGCCAAGCCTTCAACTCCTTGTGCCTAGCCCTCTCTTAAATATTTGGGATAGTTCATGCTTAAACCTTCAAACCTTTTGGAACCTGCAGGGATCCACAAATTTCCTACCACTCAATATTCTCTCACATCTCCTGATAAAAACAGTACCCGACTTGTGTGGGTGGCCCAGTACCCACGCTAGGAAAGTCTTCAAAATGCAACACGGCTAGATCAAAGTTTTCCACTCAAAACCAACCTATTGTTTTGCAATGTGGAAAGTTGTGGAATTTGGGCAAGGGATTGGCTGCTACCAGGGGGAACCTACTAAACCCAGACATTTCTGAAAACTAGATACCAGAAGGAGTCTTGGGTAGTGTGACATGTGGATCGCACAAAGTGTGCTTGCTCATAAGCCCTTGCAAACCTCAAATTTTGACTAAAAAAATAGGTTTCTTCATATTTCTGGTAGGAAATTTTCAGAATCTGCAGATATCCACACATTTCCTTCTCTCCAATATTCTCACACATCTCCTGACAACATTTTTTTACACAATTGTCCCACTTGAGTGGTGGGCCAAACGTCCACAATAGAAAAATCCCCAAAACACAGACAGATCATACTTTTCCTCTGAAAACCAACCTTATTTTTGCAATGTGGCTACCTGTGGATTTTGGACCTTGGATTGGCCCTCACCCAGGGAGACCTAAACACCTGGGAAAGTCCAGGGTGGTGTGACTTCCATGGATTTCATGACATTTCCTACCCAGAAGCCTTGCAAACCTCAAAATGTATCTCAAAGCGCTAATTATCCTCACCCTTCTGTAAGGGAATATTCTGGAGCTTGCAGGGATGCACACATTTTCTACTTCTTGATAAGACCAGGGTCAATGGGAGTCCTTTTCAAGCACCCTCAATGTCCCTGACTTGTGCCATTCCTTTGGCAGTAACTAGGTCCAGTCACACAAGTGGGGTAGCAATTTATTTGGGGGGAAAGCTGTATGGTAGAATCCCTGTTGATCCCCGAAGTTTCTGTATAGATATTGATGGAAAATTGATGATTTTAGGCAAAGTTTGAGGTTTGCAGGGAATTGTGGATAAGAAAATGCCATGGAATTCACGGAATGCACACAACCTTGGACTCTCATGGGTGTCTCATTTTTAAAAAAGTCTGGGTTTAGTAGGCTTTCATGGATAGTGGCCAGGCCCGGGTCCAAATGCCACAGTTACCCTTATTATTGATGTCTCCACATTGCATTTTTGGGTCTTTTATGTTAGGCACTAGACCAACCTACATCAGTAGGGTAGTTATTTTAGTGGGAGAAGTGTGGGAACACTGGGTGTTTTGTGGATCTCCGCAGATTCCAAAAGTTCAGGTCACAGCAATATGGAGAAAATGAGTTTTGTTCAGGCAAAGTGTGAGACCCATTATGGGTAAGATAATGTCATGAGTGCCATGCAAAGCACACCACTGAAGGACTCTCTTGGGTGTCTAGTTTTCTGAAATGTCAGGTTCTGGCAGGTTTCCCTGGACAGGGGGAGACCCAGGGCCTTACTAGAGTTGCCATTTAGCATGGCAGGTCAGACAAAATTTGGATATAGCCGCATTCTGATGTCCCATATGTAAAAACAACTCACAGAAGAACCAAAATTCCTTGTCGCTTGCGAGGTGGATGAGAATGTTTTAGATCTCAAGCCAGCAGAAAAACTGTTGAGGCTTTAGGGATGTGGGCGTGTGCCAGACCCAATGTTGTTGACTGAACAAATGGAGAATGCAGAGTGGGTTGGATGGAAGCAAAGGCACTCCATTTTGCAGATTGCAGTGTGCGATTCCTGCCTCAACATCTCCACTGAATGTAAATACCGGATGGATGCTCTAAGCTTCAAGTCACTGTATTCCTATGGCAGAGTCCTCACTGCTTCTGCGATGTCAACTTTAAGCTCAATAAGGAAACCTACTTTGGATACTGTATCAACAGAAAACAAGAATGTCAGCAATGGCCTCTGGCAAAAATCATCACCAAAACCAAAATGCTCAAGAAAGCCTTTAGGTGCCACCATGAACACCTCCAGCTCCCCGGCTGTGAAAGCATGACCTTTGCCATTTCATTCTCCCTCATGTTCACCTTCTCAGGGGCAATCTTTACCTGCCTCCTGGGCCAAATGGCCACTTTATCTAGGCCCTTCCTGGTGTGAATGCCAATCTGGTTAGCAATAAACTCAATTTCACTATATTGTGAGAATTTAATATCCATCTAAAAGAGCCTGCAGGCCTACAAGTCTCTGGGCCCCTGCAATATCTTTCCACCATTCAACTTTCACAAATAGTAGCTGGTTGTACTCATTTAACACCATTTTTACCAATGAACCCCCTTTTAAACATGCTGCACCTAGTAATATGGTCTGACCATTTTATGATCCCTATGGTCCCAAACAATCCATGCTCTCCCCTCTCCCACAAACCAATCACCTGGAGAGGCTGCATTTGGTTAAAATTGAACAATATTAAATGTAAACATGCTCTCAACACTGCGAGGCAGAATTGGGCATGGACCCTTAGTAGAAAATGTTAAGCTTTCTCAGTGGATCAAACATTCGCCCAACCAAGTTATCCCCATAAAAGTCCAAGCTAGGTATGGTAAAGACAAATGCCCCACCTAGAACACCCCCTACCTAGAATGTAAAAAAGCTGAAAGGAACAGAGGAAAGACTATGGTGAGATAAGCAAGTCAAATTATCGCAGCACAATAAGGAAATACTATTCTGAAATTAAAACTGCTCTAATAGCCTACTCTGATGCAAAAATTAATCATGCTTCTAACTCCCTGCTGCAATGTTTCAAATTGTTAAGGCATTACTGGAGCCCTCCTTTAATAGTTCCACTCCCAAACCTTCAGCATCTCAGTGCAACGGTCATGTGCAATTTCTTTTTTTTAAACACCACCATTTACCTAACTTTCCAAAAGCCTGACTGAAATACATGCCCCAGTCTCAACAGAGACAAGCAGGAAAGTAGGAATTACTGCCTTTTTGAGTTTCCCAACTTGACTCTAGATTGCTCTCTTTAGAAAAGTTAAATTGGGATCCCCATTGGACCCTGCTCCTCCATATATTCTTGCCAAAGCAGCAGAACACATCTTTCCTATTCTGCTAGAAATGTTAAATCTTTTCTTAACAAAGGGAATAGTACCCACAGCATAAAAACACTCCATGGTAAAACCCTTACTAAAAAAAACCTAACCTGGGCACTCTCTGTCCATGAAATTATTGACCAATTTCGCTGCTCCCTGGTTTGAGCAAAGTTCTAGAAAAACATGTTAATCAGTACCTCACAGAATTTCTTGAACCTAACAATGTTCTACGACGAACCCACACAGGGTTCCGACCTTAATGTTGTAAGGAAGTCCAGAAGTCCCAGGACGGGTCCTGAACTGGCTCAACTCTCTCTTGAGGGATAGGACCATCCAAGTCTTTCATGGATCCTGTGCCCCTGACATTCTTTCTCTAAACTGTGGATTACCACAGGGCTTGTCGCTGAGCACCACACAATTCAACATATATATGCATCTGCTGGCAGACATTGTATCACCATTTGGGATCTCCATAGTATCTTACGCTGATGATACCCAACTGGTTTTCTCTCTGACTCCTGAACAAGATCCTCAATTCCCCTTCTTGGGCTCCTGTCTGGAGAAGGTTGCCTTCTTGGATGAACCAGTCCTGTTGCAAGCTGAATGGGGATAAAGTTGAGCTCACGATATTAGGGAATAATACTGATCCCCACTTGGGCTTGGGCTCGCTAAATTGCCTGGGCATGCCTCCTGTCTCCAAGAAGGTTATGGTTAGACAAATATTTGACCAGGGAAGCCCAGTCAATAAATCTGTAGGCCAGCTGCTATGGCATTTTTAGAATGCTCCTTAAAACCCTGTGCCTGTTCTCTCCGCTCTCCAGAAGGCTTGAAGTCCAGGCATTAATCCTCTCTCACCTGGACTCTTGAACCTCACTTTACCTGGGTGCCCCAAAATCTGTAACCAGGAAACTTCAGGTGGTGCAGAAGTCCATAGCCCGAACTCTGCTTAATATTCCCAGACACCTAGGTACTCCAAAATGCCTTTGTGAATGGGCCCCTATAAGCCGTGCATGTGCATGGGAAATCACTAAATTCATGGTTGCCTGCCTTTTCTGCGCAGTCCCTCTTTTCTCTGCAGCCACCAATGGCCAAGAGATGGACATGTTTTGTTTCAATCACAAGAACCCCACACTTGATCAGCGTGCACACCAGCAAACACATTCTGTATTTCTGATTTCTTAGTCCTAATCTTATTGAAGCCAATTCAGACAAGCATTTCGAAGGCAATGGGTGTCGCGTTTGCTTGAGTTAGAGCTATTAGCACTGTAAATTCCTAAGTGGACTTTTCTTGCCACATAAATTGAAAATGAAAAGTAAACATTTGACATACGCGATCCGATTTAAAACACCACGCCCGCCATGAGTGTGAGCTTAAAGGAGAGACACAAAAGGATAAAGAAGTTCTCTCACATTCAAACATATCAGCAAACGTGCAATTATCCATGAAACAGGGTCAGTCCCCAATACAGTAACAAAACCGCCCCAAGGCGGGACAAAGATAAAACATTTACCAATGTCATCAAAGGATTTTTCAAAGGCAAACCCACAAACAAGTGAAAGTGATGAGTGTGAGGTGGCGTGGTTAAAAGCCCGCTTAGTCTTATACACAATTAGATTTCACTCAGTGTAACACACAAGACGCTGAATGTCACACAAAGGCACCCTCAAACCATAGTAATGTCAGATATAACTAATCTGAAAGCTTGGCAACTATGAGGCTCTGTTCAGAAGGTCACAGCTGGTACAATTAAATGGCAGCGCGCCCAAAATCTATAACTAGGAAACTTCAGGTGGTGCAGAAGTCCATAGCCCGAACTCTGCTTAATATTCCCAGGCACCTACGTACTCCAAAATGCCTTTGTGAATGGGCCTCTATAAGCCGTGCATGTGCATGGGAAATCACTAAATTCATGGTTGCCTGCCTTTTCTGCGCAGTCCCTCTTTTCTCTGCAGCCCCCAATGGCCAAGAGATGGACATGTTTTGTTTCAATCACAAGAACCCCACACTTGATCAGCGTGCACTCCAGCAAACACATTCTGCATTTCTGATTTCTTAGTCCTAATCTTATTGAAGCCAATTCAGACAAGCATTTCGAAGTCAATGGGTGTCGCGTTTGCTTGAGTTAGAGCTATTAGCACTGTAAATTCCTAAGTGGACTTTTCTTGCCACATAAATTGAAAATGAAAAGTAAACATTTGACATACGCGATCCGATTCAAAACACCACGCCCGCCATGAGTGTGAGCGTAAAGGAGAGACACAAAAGGATAAAGAAGTTCTCTCACAGTCAAACATATCAGCAAACGTGCAATTATCCATGAAACAGGGTCAGTCCCCAATACAGTAACAAAACAGCCCCAAGGCGGGACAAAGATAAAACATTTACCAATGTCATCAAAGGATTTTTCAAAGGCAAACCCACAAACAAGTGAAAGTGATGAGTGTGAGGTGGGCGTGGTTAAAAGCCCACATAGATACCAACACTTGGAAAAGCAGGACTTGCACGCTGATTTGCTCGACCTAAAAATGAATTAATCAGTGCTTGATCCCTGCTCCATACAGAGGACCAGAAATTATGCCAAACATGCCTTGATGAATAATGAGGCTGTAACGAAGAGTGCCACGCAAACCAACAAATGGTGAGCGGCAGAGGACTCCAAGCCCTTTACTGAACACAACAGTATCTCACATGCGCTAGCGCATGCACTCGCAGGCTCGATCCTAAAAGGAAGGAGTACTTATAGGGCTTTATGTTGCACCAGCAGTCACTTTCTGATAGTTACCTTACTACAGGCATTTTTCCGCTTAGTCTTATACACAAGTAGGTTTCACTCAGTGTAACACACAAGACGCTGAATGTCACACAAAAGCACCCTCAAACCATAGTAATGTCAGATATAACTAATCTGAAAGCTTGGCAACTATGAGGCTCTGTTCAGAAGGTCACGGCTGGTACAATTAAATGGCAGCGCGCCCAAAATCTATAACTAGGAAACTTCAGGTGGTGCAGAAGTCCATAGCCCGAACTCTGCTTAATATTCCCAGGCACCTACGTACTCCAAAATGCCTTTGTGAATGGGCCTCTATAAGCCGTGCATGTGCATGGGAAATCACTAAATTCATGGTTGCCTGCCTTTTCTGCGCAGTCCCTCTTTTCTCTGCAGCCACCAATGGCCAAGAGATGGACATGTTTTGTTTCAATCACAAGAACCCCACACTTGATCAGCGTGCACTCCAGCAAACACATTCTGCATTTCTGATTTCTTAGTCCTAATCTTATTGAAGCCAATTCAGACAAGCATTTCGAAGTTAATGGGTGTCGCTTTTGCTTGAGTTAGAGCTATTAGCACTGTAAATTCCTAAGTGGACTTTTCTTGCCACATAAATTGAAAATGAAAAGTAAACATTTGACATACGCGATCCGATTCAAAACACCACGCCCGCCATGAGTGTGAGCGTAAAGGAGAGACACAAAAGGATAAAGAAGTTCTCTCACAGTCAAACATATCAGCAAACGTGCAATTATCCATGAAACAGGGTCAGTCCCCAATACAGTAACAAAACCGCCCCAAGGCGGGACAAAGATAAAACATTTACCAATGTCATCAAAGGATTTTTCAAAGGCAAACCCACAAACAAGTGAAAGTGATGAGTGTGAGGTGGGCGTGGTTAAAAGCCCACATAGATACCAACACTTGGAAAAGCAGGACTTGCACGCTGATTTGCTCGACCTAAAAATGAATTAATCAGTGCTTGATCCCTGCTCCATACAGAGGACCAGAAATTATGCCAAACATGCCTTGATGAATAATGAGGCTGTAACGAAGAGTGCCACGCAAACCAACAAATGGTGAGCGGCAGAGGACTCCAAGCCCTTTACTGAACACAACAGTATCTCACATGCGCTAGCGCATGCACTCGCAGGCTCGATCCTAAAAGGAAGGAGTACTTATAGGGCTTTATGTTGCACCAGCAGTCACTTTCTGATAGTTACCTTACTACAGGCATTTTTCCGCTTAGTCTTATACACAAGTAGGTTTCACTCAGTGTAACACACAAGACGCTGAATGTCACACAAAAGCACCCTCAAACCATAGTAATGTCAGATATAACTAATCTGAAAGCTTGGCAACTATGAGGCTCTGTTCAGAAGGTCACGGCTGGTACAATTAAATGGCAGCGCGCCCAATAGGCTGCGTAGTCCAGGATCCACCTCACTTCTCCTTGCATCTACTGCCAGATACTCACTGCCCCTTTATCTTACTTCTGCTTTCAACCCTTTCTAACTGTTTTCTGTCTTTCTCTTCATCCGGTGCACAGACATGGCGAACCGAAGGCTACAAAGGAGGCACCGAAAGAATGGGCAGTTTTACGTAGCGCGAATTCGACCCGAAGGAGCACTTTATATGAGTACCAGTCAGACGTTAAACCACTGAGGAGTATAACACTATGATCGCCGATTCTCGGATCGGACATGGCTCCTTCCCCAGAGTTCACTCTGGCGGTCCTTGGCCTCTCTCCAGTCTGACAGGCTTCCAGTCTGGTAGAGGATTACATTTAAAGCCATCTGCATAGCACATAGGGCACTTTCAGATAATGGCCCTCTATTTTTTGACATCTGATTTCTCTCTATACCTTGAGTAGAAACCATCGATCCACCATTGCCCGGGGTGGTTCCTTCCATCAGGAGGTCAAGAAATGGAGGGTGGTCCTTTGGAAACAATCTGGTTAAACTATGCAACACCCCCCCTCATACATTGCAGACAGTCGACCATGAATTATCCTTTCAGAAACTTTTTAAAAACAAGCTATTTGAGAACTACCCCCTCTAGAACACTCTGGCTTATTCTATGCCACACCAACAGCATGGTATGCCCATGGGTAGCTAGATGCTCCATAAATGCTGCGTAGACAGATAGGTCGAATATAATGAAAAAAGGTCTTAATGGAAGAAAAGAGCCATTATTGGAGATTCCACGTACCCTAATACAGGTAATTCAAAGGTCAGCAAGCAACTGAAACAAAACTCAGAACACTTACAGAAATAAACAGTGATGCTTACCAAGAGAACTGAAATAAAACATGACATAGTAAATATTCCAAGATCATTACTTTTAAAAGATTGAGGGCAACAGGTGCCACGCATACAATATGGTTAAGGAAACCACCACATGCCTGTAATGAGGTCAACAAAAATGGAATATCCAACTGCTCAATCTGTGATTTCTCCTGCCTGTGCTCAAGACTGGGGTTTTAAGTCTAGTATTTTGACTTTTGCATCTATGGATTATAACATATAAAATGTGACAAGCCAAATGAGGTATGTGCTGTTCATGGGCCAATCATAACCCCTCTCTCCTTCTCTGCTGATTTGATCTTAGTCTCTGGTTGCTTGCACAGAATCACTTCTTCAGGTATTTGGGCATATTTTGAATTGTAGCCTCCATCGCAGTCTCTCTTGCTTGGTCAGGTGCAGTGACTGCTCTCCTCTGGTTGATGAGCTTTTGGGGACAAACATTTGCAGTTTAAGGGAGTGTTGATGTACTACAATGTTGTCTGAGGGCACAGCTCATGGAAAGCATATTATCTTGCCTGTTCGCAACTGCACACTCAGTTGAAGGATATTAACCCCTGGTCTTTCACTTCACCTACCAGGTACCCCCCACTTTCCACATGTTGGTGGGGTCTCCTATAGTATGCATGGGAACTGTTCAGCAGTTGTTATCTCAGAGCTTCACAGCGAGGTGGCCATCTTGACTGCTGATGGACCCTGCTCCCCAATATCAATATCCATACCACTCCCACCAATACCAAGAGCACAACTTAACCACCAATACCAATACCATAACCATTGCCTTCACTGTCACAAATGCCACCAGTATCAATAATACCATTATCCGATTGCCAATACTACTACCACCAACACCACTATTACCAATAACATCTGTTCTACTAATACAACCATAAATACCATCATCATGAATACCACCACTACTACAAATACCACCAATACCACTGTACCTAAGACCACCACAGACACTGCACCAGCACCACTAATAACATCACCAATACTAATAGCACCACTAGTGAAACCAACGTCAATAAAACACCAAACAAAATACCTCCACCACCGATACCTACAATACCACAATTAACAATATCCCAATTGCCACCACCAATAACACCTTTATTAACACCACCAATAACATGGTCCATACCATCAACAACACAAATACAACCACCACGAATACCACCAATATTATCTACAACAAAAACACCACCACCAATACCACCACCAGACACCACAATTATCACCAACAATAACATTAATGCCACCAGCATCAGTACATCCACCACCAAATACCAAGTCCAATACCACCACCAAAACCACCAGCGCCACTGATACAACCAGCAATGTTACATTGCCAGCAATACCATTTGTACCATTAATGTTACTTCCACCAATAATACTACCAGTACGACAAATGCAGTTATCAACAAAATCATCTTAACAATACCAATTCTACTACCAATACCACACCACCATCAATTTCACCACAAATATCACCACCATCAATATACCAGAACCAAAAACACCACCCCCCTCTACAATACTTTCCCAACACTACTATTACTGTCACAGTTAACAAGTACAGGCAAAGCCAAGATATCTGGCTTTAATATGCCACAGCATGGTACCATTTCTGCATGCCTGAGTGTGCCTAAGTTTGGTACATTAAACACATGCCTACTGATGTTGCCAATTCTTTTTCTCTAATTGTGAGCAATGTCAAGCCTTGCTCTTGTGGCAGATGTCCAGTATGGCATCTGGGTGTACACGTTTAGTTCTACTGCTGCTGTCAAATGATAGTGTGTTAGTTGTTCCAGGAAGTATTTGACTCTTGCATTGGTATATAACTGTAATCTCTGCTGCTGTAGCTTGCTTTGGCTATGCAATTTCTTTGGATTTGATTTCCAGGCTGTAGGAAATCTGCCCTAGATTTCTGCTACCTTTAGCACTCAAAGCAACTTACCCCTACTGACAAGTAGCAAAGTACCTGCGCTCCTTGTTTAAACATGGTTGAATTGGCATATTCCAATTGGTATATTTATTTTGCCTGTAAGTGCCTAGATTATGGTACAAAACACACCCAAGGGCCTGTAATGTAAATGCCACTAGGGACTGCAGCATCTGTTGAACCATCCACCATAGTGGTGGTGCAAACATGGTTTCAGGATTTGGACCTGCTGTCTGTGACCTGAGAGGAGCCCTGAAAGACTGTACCTGCTCCCTCGTGTACACAAAACAAAGAGGTGTGCTCCGAGGGTCAGTTGGATGAGCTTTGGTGTGGCTAGAGGACTTTCTTGGAAGTACCTAGCTGACCAGTGAAAAACAGTGTTGGCCTCTGCCTGGCACCCTGTGAGTCTCTAAGTGCCTTCCTTGAGGTACTAGGGGCCTTTGAAGTGTACTCCTGTGGTTGATGGGGACTTAAAAGACTAAGGGGGTCATTCCGACCCCGGCGGGAGGCGGGCACCGCCCGCCGGGCGGAAATCGCCGAAACACCGCCCCGCGGTCAGATGACCGCGGGGGGCATTCCGACTTTCCCGCTGGGCCGGCGGGCGATCTGCAAAAGATCGCCCGCCGGCCCAGCGGGAAAGCCCCAGCAAAGATGAAGCCGGCTCCGAATGGAGCCGGCGGATTTGCTGAGGTGCGACGGGTGCAGTGGCACCCGTCGCGATTTTCAGTGTCTGCCAAGCAGACATTGAAAATCTTGCTGGGGCCCTGTTAGGGGGCCCCTGCATGCCGGTGGCATGGGCAGTGCAGGGGCCCCCAGGGGCCCTACGACACCCGTTCCCGCCAGCCTCATCCTGGCGGTGTAAACCGCCAGGAACAGGCTGGCGGGAAGGGGGTCGGAATCCCCATGGCGGCGCTGCTTGCAGTGCCTCCATGGAGGATTCCTTTGGCCAGGGGAAAACTGGCGGGAAACCGCCGGTTTCCCTTTTCTGACCGCGGCTTTACCGCCGCGGTCAGAATTGGCCAGGAAGCACCGCCAGCCTGTTGGCGGTGCTTCCGTGGTCGTTGGCCCTGGCTGTCAATGACCGCCAGGGTCAGAATGACCCCCATAGGGCCTGATTTAGAGTTTGGCAGATGGGGTTACTCCATTACATGCATGACAGATATACCATCCACCTTATTACAATTCCATTATATCCTTTGGACATCGTAATATGGCGGACAGACTAACCCATCCCCCAAACTCAAAATCAGGCCAAAAGTCAAAATGTAACATCTTTGACTAGGACAAACCTGTACTCCACAGCAATCAGCCTTAAAATGTGACTGGGTCCCAGTATACCACAACCATTGACTAGCGCTGGCACTTTGTGCCTTTTGGTGGCATGTCTAATTAAAACTTTAAAAATGTATATTGCTGCTAACCCTTATTGGATTTTTTCTTTTTCTTTTGTTGTCATTTTGCTTAGTAAATATTACTCTGGTTTGCTAATTTTGTTTGAGATTTCTATTGTTTTGCATTCCGTTTTGGTACTGCATAAAGACTTTTCACATTGCCTTAGGTTAAGCCTGTCTGTTCTGTATCATAGGCACCAGGAGGTTGATCTCAGTTTAATTTAGTGACTTTAAAGTTGCACCCTGATAAGGGTTATGAATATTTCTTGAGATGGGTAGTTAACCACACTAAATATTAACTCAATTTCTTACACAGGCAATATGCTGTTCAGAATGCTGGGCTTTGTAATTGCCTTCCTAATTGCATTGGGTGTTTCTTTGTATTCCTCAACGATGTTTGTGTCATTTTGTTGGTGAAGCCTTTGTTCTGGAGAGTTAATAATCATTTTACTTGTAGGCATTAAGGCCTCGTTTATTTCCCACTGTAGGATTTCTTTGATGCCATTGTGTTTGGATTACCTCAGCATTTCCTGAAAACATTTCTTTGCTTGTTCTTACAGTCTCTAGTTGTTGATTTTGAGTGGCTGGGGTTTCCCTTCCCTCCAATGGACAGTTTCATGATGGTGTTGTACTTTCTTGATGCTATCTTTGTGTTTATGGATCATGCATTTTTGTCTCTGTAGTTTGAGTTTGGAATTTAGGTTGTGTTGCAGTTAATGACTGGTGGTTCTTGCCAGTGGTGTCTCAGCGAGAGGTACGTTGACTTCTTTTTCATCTTTATTTGGCTCATTTTAGCTAGTCACTTGAATTTGCATGTCTGGTTATTCTGTGTGGTGCTGCATTTTCTTCCTGGTGTGTGTAAAGTATATTAGTAGACTTTAATCATTAAACTTTGTTACAAGAGGCAGTTGTGGAGTTGGATTTTTGGAATGTTGGAGAGTGGTAGGTTGTTCCCTCTTTGGTGGCGTAGTCACACCCAGATTAATTAATCCTGGGGTGTCAGATTGTGCGAACGGTACATCTCTCGTATTCAAGTCATTAGCCAAATTATCATTAACGTCAAAGAAAGGTTTGATACTCAAACTCTTGGCTAAAGATACATCCAATATCGAAGTATACCCAAGGGGGTGTTTCATTTTATTAACCTTTGGTTAATCTTTGCAGCTCAGTAGGCTTGCTGCAGGGAAATGAGCAGTCAGCTCATTGGGGATTTCATTGGAGGATGGTTATTTCATGGTAAGTGTATTTTGGTGGTAGAATTCCTAAACCATATTCAAGGTTTTATGTTTTGTCTGTTGCTGAAATATATTCAGATGCACCATCCTTTCCTTTAAACAAGGTCAAAAAATGGTTTGATGCTTAGCTTGTTGGGTCGCCTTATTCCACTGTTTTTTTCCATGTGTATCGGGGACTGTTTAGTGCTTGTTGGTGTGTCTTTGCGTCTCTTTCGGTCTGTGAAAGGTTTTGTTAATGTTTCAAACAATAGAAACATGCAAATTCATAGCATGACACTGCCTAAATGGGATGCACTGAAATGGTACTTTGTAAAGCAACAAATCAGAGTATTAGTTTGCGAAATACCCTAGCCATCGCCTACTTCCAATTGTTTATGATTACTTAAATGTCTGCATGATTCAGCAACAGAGAGAAAATAGACATGAAATGAAACAATGTACAAAAAACTGCTTCTACTTATTCATAGCAACGGGCATAGCCTTGTACTGTTTCAATTTCTTTAGTTAGGAGCTATAAAACGGTTTTTTAACAAACTTAGCAAACACTAAATGTCAGTGATTTTCTGAAAGAGAATGAATACATGAGTATGGATGGCTTGTGCACAGGAAAATAATCAGACACTCTTTTACAATGCAGACAAGTAAGGCCTTGTCGTGCTAACTAATGCAAACCTTTTATATGTAACTATGCTTCTATAATAGCAGGTCCCACCATGTATGTTAACTCAGAAGGACTGGGTTGAACGTCAGTAGTCTGCATTTTCTGTATATTCCGCATATTGAGTCGGTTTCCCATTTTCACAAAACTTTTCTATACATTTGTTAGACAGTAATTCAGCGCAGATCTAATAATCTTTTCATCAATGGCATAACAAAACTTGAGGGAGCCACCCTGCAAAGTGCATGACGAGGGCCCCCCTCCACTGGACCCAGTCAGGAGCTCTCAAGCCAAAGATTGGCCACTCGTGCACAGTGCCTGATTTACTGAAGGGGCCCCATAGAGGTTGGGGGAGCACCCCTGCACCATGGGGCTGTACAGGCTAATGTTACCCCACTGTTTTTTATGGAATGTAGCAAGACAAATTGCTACATTGCGTTCTATGAAGGGGAGGGAGCTGAACTGTGCCATATTTACAAAGATATGGAGCTGTTCAGATTTCTCCCAGTGCTGGCGGACGTGTGGATGCCTAGCACCAATGCAGGCACCGTTGTGCCAAAATTAATGGGGGTCCACATTGTGGGCAGGATTGTTTTTGTTCTAGAAGAGTTGGTGGTTTTGGTGGTGGTATTGGGTTGTTCCTGTACAAAAATAATCCACAGAGGCTTATTCCACTTTCTATGTGTGCTGCAAAATGCAGCACACTTGCAAAAAGGAAGTAATGAGAAGAAATAAAGATAATTCTCCTTGTTTTGCCTCTTCTCTGTAGGGGTACCAGGTTTACTGACTTTATTAAAAATGGTTTTGCATCAAAATCTATAAATTGATGCCCTGGAATGCTCATGCTCAACCCATTAAATGCCTCTATGCTGCAATGTGTTACTTTTTTTTTTTACTAAGCCACAAAAAGTCACACAAATTGGGCTTTGTGTGGCTTAGTAAATCCCGAAAAACATTTTGCATCAGGGCCGCAATAAGAAAGTGATGAAACCATGATGCAAAATGTTAGTAAATCTGGGCCTCGGTGTTAATTTTTTAAGGGGATGCTTTAATGAACCTTTGGTTAATCTTTGTAGATCAGAAGGCTTGCTGAAGGGGAGTGAGTGTTCAACTAATTAGGGATTTCATTGGATGTTGTTGATTTCATGTAAAGGGTAGTGTGGTGGTAGAACTCCTAGGCCATGTTCAGACTTAAATGTTTTATTTGTGGTTGCAATATGTTCAGGTTCACCATGCTTTCCTCTAAACAGGGTCAAAAAAAGGTTTGATACTCAGCTTGATGGGAGCCAGATTCCATTGTTTTTTTTTCAGTTATAATAAGGACTGTTAAGTATTTCTTGGTTTGTCTTCACGTTTCAGTTGGTTTGTGAAAGTTTTGCTAAAAGGAACTATTAGACTTGCCCAAAAGCTGTTTGGGCCATTATGAGTTTCAGCCTTTGCCATAAATACTTTGCTTTGGATTATTCATACCATATTGTAAACAAGGATGTTGTTTATTTATTTGCATGTTTTTGTAGTTTTGTTTGGTGCCATCAAAGCCCATTGAACACCAAGGACTTAGGGCTCAGTACTCACTTAGTTTGATGTTTATGATTTTTACGTTTTGCTTGCACAGTGCTTGCAAAATGCCCTGTGAATAAAAAAAATCTTAATGGGGGTTTAGTACCTGCCCATTATTTACATTTACTTACCATTGGTTAGCTTCCACATCACTCTTGCTTCCTTCCTTCCCACTGTTCAGCCCTCTCCATGCTGTCACACTGGCCATTTTCACCCAAAACTTAATGTCCCACTCCATCTGGTTTCACCCCTTGACCCCGCCTTCTGATGTCTTTCCTACTCTCTTCTCTTGTGTTGCTTACCCCCCCTAATGCATTCATAAAAGATCCATAAAATCACTGTTTAAGCTGCAAAGCGAAGCAAGTAACAATAACCCAGTTTAATAGTGCTTCTATTATGGAGACCCAATGGACCACTGCCCTCAACTCCAGCAAACCCAACCCCTCCAGCAACCTCAAGCAAGACGCCCGCATTATCTGCGAGTGGTTCCACAAATGCACCAACAAAGTCACCCCCACAAGGAACTCTATCACCAGAAGGTCCAGCAAGCTCACCAAATGGTTCTCCCCTGAACTATGCACACTCAAGAGAGAATGCAAATGGCTAGAAAGACGATGGTGAATTGGCAGAGACCAAGTGGACCGCACAACCTTCAAAGGAGCACTGAACAAATTCCATCCCACCTCAGAAAAACTAAAAAGGTCACCCTACTCAGCTGCATTGAGGAAAGCACCAACTGTCCGAAGTAACTTTTGAAAATCGTCAGAGTTCTCCTGCCCAGCAGCCACCAAAAACACAATCCAACCCTCCCAGATTCTCTGTGACACGCTAGCCAACTACTTCTATGACAAAATCACAGCCATCTACAGCAATTTTCACCCCAACCCACCACCATCGATCACCGTCTGACCCCATCAGGTGACTCCCCCAGCCACCTGATCACTGACTGGAAGCCTCTATCCATCCAGGAAACAGCAGCCATCATGAGATCGACACACTCCAGCTCATCCAACGACCCATGTCCCTATTACATTTTTAACCTGGGCCAGTGGGAAATCAGCCACATCCTTGCTCCCATCCTAAACACCTCCATCAGGACTGCCACTATTCCTGAAGCATGGAAGCAAGCAGAGGTCAAACCACTCCTGAAAAAAACATCCACCGACCCCAGCAAAATCCAAATTTACCACCCTATATCTCTACTCCCTTTCCCAGGTAAGGTTGTGGAAAGAGCCATCAACCAACAGCTCTCTAAATACCTGGAAGAACACAATCTACTGGACACCTCTCACTGCAGGTTCCGTGCAAGCCACAGCACCGAGCCCGCCCTGATCTCCACAGCGGATGACAGGAGGTCCCTCCTAGACCATGGAGCCATGATCCTTCTCGATCTATCTGCTACGTTCAACAGCGTCTCCCACTACACCCTCATCTCCAGATTCCACCACATCAGGATCCGAAGCAATGCCCTCAAATCCATCCACGCCTTTCTCTCAGGACGCACCCAGGGAGTCTACCTCCTACCTTTCACCTCAGAGCCCAAGAACATCATATGCGACATCCCCCAGGGGTCCTTACTCAGCCTCACCTTTTTCAACATCTGCATGATGCTGTTGGCAGAGATTGTTCATTCCCTCAGACTCAACATTAACTCATACAACAATGACACTCAAATCATACTCTCCCTCTCTAAAGACCACGCCACCCCTACAGCCAACTTCAGCAATGCCACAACCCATATCGCTGAATGGATGAGATCCAACTGCTTGAAACTGAACATGGACAAGATAGAGCTGATCATTTTCAGAAACAACACCTCCCCCCTGGGAAGACACCTGGTGGCCGTCCACCCTTGGACTACCCTGACTGACCATGCCGGTAACCTCAGCATCATCATCGCCAGCAAACTCACCTTCAAGTATTAGATAAATGCAGTGGCCTCCTCCTGCTTCCACATCCTTTGCATGATTTTCAGATGGATCCTCATTGAAACCAGAAAGATGATAACCCAAGACCTCATCACCAGCAGACTAGTCTACATAAATGCCCTTTACGTCAGACTCCCCACCCAGATCCTG